>NC_080091.1:72631562-73256562 GCF_950005125.1 Chionomys nivalis
ACCGTGACCCTCAGCAAAGCCGTTACAACATAAGCAGAGTTTTTGAAGTATTTTATTATTGTTCCTATAATATTAAGCTAGATACCACTTACATTGTGTTTTATCGTTTTTGATAATATTTCTCTAATACATACCTGAAAAGATAAGTTTTCATATAATGATCAAACAATGCTAGAATTTTTACACACATAGTCTTGTTTCCTAAGAATGATATTTCTTACAACATGTGGTTATATATCACATAAAAATACAGATAGATTTAGTAAGCTGATTTCAGTCTTTTCTTGTGAAAGTGTCACTAAATTCAGTGTTATTTATGTGTTCGCACCAATTTTCATTTAGAAATTATCCAGCCAATCTGATGTTTTAAGTTAATGTTAGCATTTATCTGATATTATTAAGGTGACTCAAAAACTAACCAGTCATCATTACTGAGGATTTACTAGATATTCCTGTTGTTCAGCACAGTTGTAGAGTTTGTGCCTTTAAAAAGTCAATTATTATTATATATTTATAGATGATCATTTATCACCATCATTATTCAAACATGATTAGCTGAAGGTGTGGCTAAGTGTTATAGTGTTCACCTACTATGTTCCAGTCTAAGTATTACAAAGACCACATCAAAACAAGCAAATAGAATGTTTATAGTTGGTCACACAATGTGTCTGGAATTGGATGAAATATGCATTCCTAATGGCAACAGATGTTTTAATACTGTAGTTCCTTTCTTTTCCTTCTACCTACCTACCTTGAAAATTTTCCTGAAATATGGAAAATAAGCTTATCAATGAATCAGTGGGAAAGGAAGCAAATGGCACATCCTTCTGTTATCGTCCAATTTTCTCCTCACACTGTTTAGAACCCTGTCTGTAAAGGATGGACATATTGTAGTAATAACCATAGTAAAATAATATCTTATTTTCCTTGACTTGAAGTAATTATTTCCTCCAGACAATTGAGAAACTACTTTGTCAACTATCTCGAATGGGACTTTGTAGCAATAAGCCCATTGTTATGTTAAGTATTTGACTCATGCCAGACATAAGAACCTGTGGGAAACACTCACTGCTCATTTATACTTTGGAAAGTGAGCTTGGTCTTTTTCATGAGCTACATTCTCCATATTTTAAACCACAAGTAATTATAAACATGAGTTTTACCCTCAGAAAAAGATTTTGATAATGTCTTCTACCTTTTGCCATGGAGATAGGAAGGCTTTTTCCATACTTAAAACTAAGTCATCAAGCAAAGTATAAACATATCATAGAATGCTGTTAGATGAGGACTTAATGTGGATCAATTAATCAGGCACAGATTATAGGCAAATTGGACTACCATTGTTTTCTTTGAGATTATCATTAATTTAAAACTATCATTTAACTAGCCTGGCGGTGGTGGCACACGCCTTTAATCCCAGCACTCAGGAGGCAGAGGCAGGTGGATCTCTGTGAGTTCGAGGTCAGCCTGGTCTACAAGAGCTAGTTCCAGGACAGAAACCAAAAGCTACAGAGAAACGCTGTCTCGGAAAAAAAAAAAACTATCATTGAACTAATTCTAAACAACACAGAATATGTGTAAGAAAAACATAATTTTCCTTAGATTTTATGTTTTAGAAAGTACTATACTTTCCAAAAGTCATTTAATGGTATATTTTGAGATTATAATATAATGACAATATTTCTCCCTTTGCTTTCATCCCTCCAAACCTTCTCCTATTCCCCTCCCCACTCTACTTCAAATGCATGTTCCCTTTTCATTGTTATTACAGACTTTATGGATATGAATATGCATTTGTAGTCCTAAATATAACTTGTTTGTATTTGTATATATATATGTGTGTGTGTGTGTGTGTGTGTGTGGTTTTCAGGACTAAACATTGGCACTGGACAACCAATTTATATACTTACGCCCAGGAAAGACTACTCCCCCACTTGAAGTTTTCTTTTGTTCCTATAGTTATTGGTGTAGGGAGTTTTTCTTGGGTTTTTCTCCATCCACTCTGATTCTGAATACCATCGGTTAATAATAATATTGTCATGATATCTCTATCACAATTGACTGCAACCTTAATTATGATCACAAATAAAGTTTTCCTCCATTCAGGTATCTGTCATCATGATTATAAAAGGAGTAACTAATACAGGCACTATACTGTAAAAAGAACCTGCATAAAAAGTATCCAAATTAAAGAATATATAAAATATGCTCAAGAAAATAATTTTAGCTTGTGTCTGAAAGCGGCATGCTATACTTCACACGTTTAACATATTTTATAGCTCTTGGCAAATAGATCCCTTGGTGGAGTCAAGACTTATGCTTCACTTCCTCAACTTAAACATTACACATTATTCTCTGGCATGCACTTAATAATGATGCAGGTGATTGAGTGCCTAAGCAGAAATATTGGAAGGCAGTGTTTTCTAAACCTGCCGAATGAATACACTAATATTCTACTCAGGCAATATTCTTGTGACAATTAAATAAATAGTATTATAGATATAGAGTATTCATTATTGTACTAAGTATATACAATGCTACACAATATGGTTGTAATGGTGTTGCTGAAATGAGAAGGCTCTGTGCATTGTGCTAAAGAGTACAGATGCAGGAATGACCAACACAGGGACATCTTGAGAAGTGTCATTCGAGCATTGCTCAGTGTGAAATATTCTGTTGTGAAAATAGGCCATCAAGAAGATAAAAAGCAAACTGAAGGAGTCAGAACTACCAGAAGGTTGCAACTGTTAGCGGAATTTGAGATCACTCATCTTTCCTCTGCATAGCACCAAAGCTAACCACGTAGCAGATGTGGTAGTAAGAAAATCTCAGGATCATATCACTATCTTAGGGCAAATCACGTAAAATATCCTGAAATGTTCCTGAAATGGGGGGGGATTTCTTTCCTCTTGTGCCAAGGCATTGTGAGGAGGAGATATTTTTAGAGCACGTTACTTCTAAAATTAAAAATGGCTCCCACGAGGATTTTCATTGCCAATATCAGGCTATGCATATTGTTTCTGTTTCACTGGGGAGCCACAGGCATTCAGGATTAATTCAGCTGAAATAAAAGATCAGGGAGATCTCTGGGAATGTAATAGTCTTGGTAGCAAGTCAGAAGTATTGTGATATATATTCTTTCTTGCAGTGTCTGACCCAACGTTGACAGGACACACAGAGCTGCTCAAAGCGTGTTTATGAACCACTCCAAACAGTCAGATGGTTCACATACATCAGATAACAGTTGCTGTCTACTGATTTCACGCAAACTTATTTCCAAGGTTCCTTGATCCTATAAAACATAAAAACAATGACTACTAGTGAGATGACATCATCAGTAAAGGTTTTGCAGTTAAATGATGGGTAGCATCTGTTAACAGAGAAAGCAAGTATGGAATGCCAGTTCATTCTAGTAATAAGAAAATTTTTAAATAAAAATTGCAGAACCCAGGCCCCGTGTTGGGGAAATCCTGCAGCTTTGGGTCTTCAGGCTAGGTCCTTTTACATACTCAGACAGATCGCATCTAAGGTGGATATTGGAGTGGGTCAACCCATAACTCTGGTTCTGGGCCTGGATATTTGCAGAGTTGGTCAGCCTGGTAGTTGTCCTTTGTCCTCAGGACCAGGGAATTGTGTTCATTATTTGAGGGATGAGCAAGGGGCAGGGCCAGTTCTCTTGCTTATCTGTCCTCAGCATCAGATCTACTGGGTTGCCCAGGCCTGGCATAGGAGCCACTCTCCCAAGTGCTGCAGAAGACAAGGGTCAGGGCTACCTCTCCTGCTCTTATAACCTCAGTGCCAGCTCTCCCACCTGCCTCAGGCATTGATGGGGGTGGGAATCTCTACCCAAGCTCCCACATGACAGATGAGTAATGAGGACAGCTCTCCCATGCTTGCAGTTTTGGGACTGGTAGACTCTATTTCTAAATGAAACAAATATAAGCAAAAAATACCCCACAGAGGACAACTTTCCTTTTTCATTGACCCATTGATGGGATTTTAAGCCTGAGACCAAACTAAGATTTACCACCTTTCTTACAATATATTAGGTCATAAATCTCACTATAACATTTCTATCTGCTAAGTCAATCAAGTTTACACTTATTCCTGCTTCCTCCCCACCCTTAATATTTATAATCTCCCTTAATCATAACCAATTCATTATGTTTGAGCTTCACCTCTGCAAACTATTTTTTTTGTTGTTGTTTGTTCTTCTATTATTTTGTTTTGTTTTTTTTTACTGAAGATAGGTTCTTATTCTACACAACTTATTTCATTAAATCTGAAGGGGAGCGGAAATGTATCCAAAATTTAATCATCTTTGAATCCCAAAAGATAGTACATATGTTCATGGACATCCCTGCAGAGTCACTTGAAACGCTGAGTTTCTGGAAAAGATTGCTCGTCACTCTTGATTCCTTAGCCTGTGGAAGCTAGATTTCTATGAATATGGTGAACCATTGAAAATTTTATGTCATAAAATATTCTAAGAGGTTTGCAGAATATTTTGACCTCAACATGGTTAAGATGATTTTCATGGCTTCTACCCAACATGGATAAAAATAATGAACTAGACTGAGAATACAAAATAGCCGAAGAAGAGGCTCCTCTGGTTTTTTCTGTCATCTGTATTAGGTTCTTTAAAATGTCTTTGTCTGCCAATTGCTTTTTGATTTCTTTCATTTAGCCACTGTGCAAAAAGAGGTATTTCCGTTATGGGGCTACCCAACTAATAGCCAGTTGGATTTGAGGCCCACTCCACAGAAGGGATTCCTTGCCTGACACAGTTAACCATCTCAGTCTCCTGTGGTGGGAGAGATATCATAAGTTCTAGGCTGGGGAGACAACTTAATTCTGTTGTTTAAATAAATTTCAGGGCATCAACCATTGTGTGTGTGTGTGTGTGTGTGTGTGTGTGTGTGTGTGTGTGTGTGTGTGTATACTTAAAGACAATTACCCACATCTATTCTTAATCAGAGGAGCCACTCATTGCAGTGAGCCATGGTGAATGCAAAGACTCATCTATCTACCAGATGCTGAGAATAACTGATAGTTAGTGCTCAGCCCTAAACACGTTTATACCATCCCCTTAAAGCTGAGTGGACATTGCAGAAAAAAATGGCAGAAAAATTCAAGAGCCAAAGGATGGAGACAGGAATGCAGAATACCACCTTCTGTTCAATACATGGCCACTGTGACCACCAACTTTCAACAACTGTGGATGACCACACTGGGTTTATACGAAAACAAGCTCATCAAAAGCCAGGCTTGGATTAAGGAGGGCCCCAGAACCTTACCACTCATGGATAAACTATTTCCTACTGGTAAATTCAGAGGAAGGGGGAATCATTGCCTTCAGGTGTGTACCCACTACTGACCCTAACAGGGTCCAATGAATAGTTCCAACCAACGTTCACGTGGATAGTTCTGGTTGAAATAGATAGGTCACAAAAAATAATCAAAAATCAAAAGCCTGAGAAAGTTATGGCAAGGAAAAGGGATCAAGGATTGGTAAGGATCAGACAGCAAATTGAAGAAAGATTGAGGGGAGTGAGAATCAGAATGCACTATATACATTTATGAAATTGTCAAAGAATTAATGTAACTTTAAAAAGTCTTTGTGGCAAATATATCTTGAGTAGAATGTACAATCAGCAAGTTTTCTATTATTTACAAATTGCTAAGTATATCCTGTCAAAACACTTCCTAAAAATACTGCACATTCTCTCAATCATCCTAAGAAAAACACAATCACTGAAGGAAGAGTTTGCCTACAGAATATCACACCCTTCTAAATAAAGTTTTAGGGAAAACATATGAGATACTTTGCTCCATTTTTTCCTCTTTGCTAAAATTAACTTATCGAGGACATGCAAAATAGATTTTTTAAAGTCTCATTAGCACATGCTTTCATAAATAATCAGAAATATTGCTGTATAACTTGTTACTAGAGAAGATGCATGACTAAGGATAGGTGTAGACGGTTCTTTACTTCCTTCCCTCTTTTGTACTTTTCCCTTTAACCCAATTCATTTCCTTTTTTATCAAAATTTCCACTGTGACTTTATCATTTGTATTGAAACAACTTTAGCTTAATTTAAATCTTGAGACCCCCTCTTTAAGCAATGTTGTAAACTGCATAAAAGAAAAAGCAGTGCACAAAATCGAGAAACCTGATCTTTATCTCAGCTCTACCTTCCCCTTTCAGTGTATTATTTAATCTGCTTCTTGGCCTTTATTTGATCATCAACACATAAAAGCTTAGAAACCCATGTGGTCAAGGACACCTCTCAGCTCTAACAGCCTGTAGTCTGCAATTTAAACTCTGGGTTGTCTGGCTAGTTTTTCTTAAAGCGGTGATCATCTCAGTGGCCTCTTGCTTCTGGCCAAAGGTAAACTTCCTGAACTTTCATTCCCCTCCATGTCACCTCTTCAGCCCTAAGTATACAGGGTCCTGTTTCTTCAGGGTCCTACATTAAACACAGAAAAATAGAAAGATCTTAGTCACTCAAGACCGAGAGGCCTGTCCTGAATGTTACTAATTAGCTCTGTCCACATAGCAAATAATATAGACTTCCTTCTTGTCATGTGTGGAATGAAACTAGTAAACCATTCTGCCAGTTTTGAAATGTATAGGTTAGGATGATGAAAACAAGCAGTGAATATGAATTATTGAGCACAAATGCAGTAATTATGATAAATTAATACATTAACATGTACCACTGTGTGATCTAGCCTAAACAACTCATATTCTTTTTCAATAAGCTCTTCCGAGAAAAATTCCTAAATCAAAACAATAACCCTGCAGATCTTTGAGCACTTTGCCAGCTACTGGAGAAAAGGTCTTGGCTGAGAGAAAAGCCTATACCAGTTCTCCATTTGTGCTCCACTGTATGGCTTTGTGGGTAAAGGCAGGAGCGATCTACCTGATCTTTGCCCTTTGAGGCTAAATTGCCCTAGACACGCTCTAAATTATGAAAAGCGCAGTATGCAAGGCTTGTGCATCAGGTCAGGAGATCTTCGTAGTGTGAACTGTATCCAGAAGCTGGGATGAAAAGATGGGGGTTTAACACTGATCCTGTAAGATTATGTTTTACAATGAATAGTGATCCTGAGGAATGGAGGACTGTGAATGAAAAATTATCACAGCTTAAGATGACATAATGAAAGCTTTGATATCTCAGAAAGGCTGTCCCAAACTAAGACCTAAAGAATGTTATGGATCAGGCCTAGCTACAAGCTCAGGTTTTCCCATCCTTAAATCACTTAGGTGGCGAGAACAAAGGAGGCATGTTCATACACATACCGAGGCATTCAGTGTTCAGGAAACTACAGTCTTCTCACTCAAATCAAAGGCTCTAGTTTTCATACTGGCTGAATAAATAAGAAGAGACCCATTTGGTGTATCAAGATTTCTATTTTCATTAATTGATGGGTCAGCAGACCTTATGGTTGAAGTCATAAGCTGTAAAACAAGGGATAATAAATTCTGGAGGAAATGAGCCCAACTTTTCTTGAGGTTCTATCAGTTATTCTTTAAACTTTAGTTTTTTCCACTGTAAAAGACAGAGGGGGTAACTCTTGACTGACATAGTTTTATATTATTATTAAATAAATGTGAGCAACATTAGATAATATGTAAAGTCACATCAATATGAGTCTTTACACTGTAATTATTGATGCAGAAGATGCAGCTATTTTCACTTTCACTCACCCTTAGCCATCTGATTCCACTTCATGGCTTTTGTAATTGTTAGGGGTCACCTAGACTAGTATTAATGCAATGCTTCTATCACCTTTAACTTAGGAACCAAATTCACTTATTTTAAAAGAAACCCTATGTTGCTGAAAAATGCAAAAAAACAATCTGTTTGAAACATAGGTTTTCAAAATAAATGCAATGAAAGGATATCTTAAATTCTAGATAAATTCAAGGAAAAGATGTCTTTTCTAGCTAAAGCCCGCTGTTTGCTATGCATCTGATCTGCTTTTTTAGTTTTCAATTAAAACTAGAGATGAATGGATGCTACAAAGACATTATGAAATGGCACCAGCTTCACACTAAGGCTTTCTATGAGCTGTAAATCAGAAGTATTGACTGATATTTAACAAGAGAATAACTTTCTTACTGTGTCATTTTCTGATTTCTTTTTAAAAAAATTATTTAAAATTCTCTTGCCTACCATCTGTCAGACATGCCTACCATTTGGGTGAAAATTGGCTGCAGCATAGAAATATAATAGGCTGGGAATTTTAGTAACTTGCCATATTACTAATATTCATGAGCCTTAGGTTTTTTTATTTCAACTACAGGTATTGGAATAAAATCCAAGAGACTTTGTTTTCTGACATATTGTGTTCTCCATTCTCTCTGTATAGGCAGAACAGATATCACTCCAATTAGTAAAAATATCTAAGAATATCCAGATTTCCATTTGCAGAAGAGCTGTCTCGCTCAATACATTTTTCTATCATAATAAATAAGGTCATTCTGAACCTCCATTGATGTAACCAATTCAAAAAAAAACCTGTCAGGTATATAGAAAAATCAGCAAATTCATGTTAATATTGTCTAAAATAGAAGATTATATGTAACTGTGTGTGACACCATCCCATATTCATTTTAACCAGCTACTCTGACCCCCTCTGGTAAAGTGCTACACAAATGTCTTGATTGATAGCTCGCTTTCACAGAAGAAAGGGAAAAAGGATGGATTAGCCTACTTCCAACAAGCTTTCTGCAAGCGCATCAGAATAAATATCGCACTAGATGGACTTTGGAAGTAATTAGTCTTGCAATTGATGGATTCTCAATGATTTCCTGATGACTTGAAATTCAGGCCTTGCGAATGTCCTCCATTCTGCAAAACACATCCTTTAAGTTGGAGGACGACACTGACCTATGCTTCTCACTGCACCTTCCAGGCCTTGCTGTGTGAAGACGCATTGCATGGATGTAGTTACACACGTCACACATTAGTATAAGGTATGCAAATACTCCCTGAGTCCCCTTCATTCACTCTGACTTACAGATTTTCCTAAGGTCTGTTGTATGAAAGAATTATAAACACAAAAATATGTTCACAGTCTTACAAAATACCGACATAAAACCACCCATTACACAGGACATTTAGTTTTTCCATTGACTGTAATAACAGTACACAGAACATGCGACAACATGTTCACATTTAAGACCTGAGTCAGGATGCCAGTCAAGCATCCTGGATTGACCAGTAATTAAAGTGGGATCATTCTGTCTGAGACACGATCCCTGGGTTTTGGTCAGACACACCAATGATTATCAGTGCAGCGTTACTGCATCGCCTCTTACCCATTCCTTTCCTAAGGCTGCTCATCTCCTGGTTCTCATTAGCACCTACTGGTCCCTACCTTACTTCTCCTTTGGAGTTGTATTTTCTACTCTGGGAACCTTGAATATGCTGACAATTATCACCTCTATTTGTGCCCACCACGTCCACTCCAAAATGTTCTGTATTTTACCTTGGCCTCAATTCATTGGATATTATTTTTAATTCAGAAATCTAAATGTATCCTGAAAATGTCTTCACAAGCAGCTCTAGGATCCTGCGTAATTGGTTTATCTCATAAATCCTGACCTTGGCTCTGAAGTATATAGGAGTAAAAATAACTTTGAAGGAAAAACTAAAGAAAAGAGTACAGCTTTCTTGCTTGACATGAAAACTGATCACTTTTTAATGACAAAGAATTCTCAGAGTAAGTTGTCAATACGGATGCAGAGGAGCTATGGCGGTTTTTTTTTTCACAGAGGGTAAATTAAATTGAACATCTCAAGGACAAACATCAATAACAGCTTAAATAAACAGAATGTGTTGAGATGAAATGTCATTCCATTTCTATTTCAACCTTCTGTGCAAATGCTTCTGCCAATATGTGGTTTGGGCTTTGAAAACCAAACATAGAAGATGTTATTTATTGTCTTCGAAGCCATCAAATAGTAGTCATTATAACTTATCACTATGAATTGGTTAGGACTAATTATTGTCTATCCTCATAAGCTCCCTCAAATGACTTGCATATATCTGTGTTTTCGATAGATGATTTGATTCAAGGGACAGAACTACCTACAGCATTCAACACCCACCTGCCTCTCCCACATGAAACATCAGTGTATCCAGAAGTCTGAGACCTCTGAAAATCCAACTATAGAATCTCTAGAATCAGTTTTCACAGCATCTACAAGGTGCTGAGAAAATACCGGTTTTACAGTGGTAGGTGAGATTCCCTTTGTGTTTCTGTACCTAATCTGATGATTCTGATTTCCTCGTGCCTTGGGCTCATCTCTGCTCCACGCCCTAAATTATTAGAGTGGAGCAGGAAGACATCATCATCTTCCCTAGCTGAGTGGGGATAAGATCTTTTAAACATGAAAAATCTAGGGACCTTCCCACTAGCCACCTTTGCACTGTTTTGTGCACACACAACTTACACCAGAAAAACTCATATCTAGGTCTCTCATAGTGGTACATGTCTTTAATCCCTGCACAAATGGGAAATGGAGGTAGGTGGATCTCTGTGAGGCCAGCCTGGTCTACAATACATATTGAGTTCCAGGCCAGCCATACTGTCTCAAAAAAATTAAATTTAAAAACAAAGAATCAAATAAACTTTCTAAACAATCTCTTTTAAAAAACAAAAGGCATCTTTCTTTTCAACTCTTGGGAGCCATTGGGTTTCTGGTGCCATAGGGGCAGCTATAGTTTCTATTTATTTTTTCCCTAAGACTTTCTCTAACATAGCACTTGGCTTTGCCCAGGACTAACTCGCATTCACAATTTCTTAATCTCTAAATCAGAGTGAGGCAGCTTGTTCTTCATAATCTTCCCAGTTCCACCTAGCTCTAAAATTTCAACTCCATGTTGAATTTACACACAAAGGTATATCGGTAGTGACAGTGTCACAATTCAGTGCATATCATTGGAGCACTGAGGATTTAATGAAAAGATCTTAAAGAACATATGTTAATCTCCTTTAGGTTCTATGACTTTTGCCTCTATTATAAGCTAGACAAAATTTTTGTTTCTTTCAAAAAATAAGACTTGTATGTTAACTAAAATCACTTTGCATTGACACAACATTTAATTTTTAAAATCAATTCATAGATTGCCTATGACAATAAAAGCACTGTCTGTATTGGCATTTGACACAGGGACTGAAAGAGCATATTAAACATGAAGTTCAGTGCCAGACATTTTGCAAACAAAAGCTCATATCAAGTTGTGTTAGCTATTACTATTTCATGACACAACAATCTAAAACTTGGGGTTCTTATAACAATAAGGTACACAACTTATTTCTGGTGATTTTTCTGTCCATAATCCAGCAGTTCTTTTTTTGGTATCATCAGGAGTTGCTCAGATGACTGTAGCCCAGTGAGCCTCATCTGGGCAGACGTATTCATCATTTTCAGTTCATGGGACCATGCCCTGTCACCACAGATGGTCTCTAACCTCTGAAGTGTGATGATGCAAAGTCCCAAGTGGAAGAGGACAGAAGCTGCTAAGCTTCGCTGTGTTACGATGGCCTCATCAAAGTCACATTTACCTGTTTGGAGGCAGATCCAAAAGCTATTCCTAGGATGAGAAATTGAAGGAATAGACTCCACCTGTTAATGACAAATGCAGCAAAGCTACATTGTAACAGGGCAAGGAGGAGCCGGTGATTGCAGCAATTTGCCCAGAGAATGAAACCTTTTGATATTGACCACTTGCAGAAAAAAATTTATCTCCTTTGTCTTAAGAATCTCTGTTTCTTAACACTATGTAAAAGGAAAGGTGTTGTGGGACAATGGTCTGTACCCTGTAAATTGTATTTTAATAAAACACTGTTTGGCCAGTAGCGAGGAAGGAAGTATAGGCAGAGCAACGAGAATGCTGGGAAGAGGAAAGGGCAGTCTGTGGTGGTGACCCAGCCTCAGAGGAAGCAAGATGTGACTGCCTCGCCAAAAAAAAAGTACCAAGCCACGTGGCTAACTCAGACAAGAACTATGGGCTAACATATGTTATAAGAAATAGTTAATAAGAAGCCTGACCTAATGGGCCGATCAGTTTATAACTAATGTAGACCTCTGTGTGATTTCTTTGAGACTGAATGATGGCCAGGTGGGATAGAAAACTCAGTCAACAGAACGGGATCTTATCATTAACTAAATTCTACACATTCAGAGCAGATGGAAATCTTGGATGGTCATTACTTCCCAAGTTTTGTAGGGTCCCTAGTTAAATTCGATTATTATTATTATTGTTGTTGTTGTTGTTATTATTTTATTACTTTAAAAAATACCAATCCAAATTCCCACTCCCTCCTCTCTTCCCCCTCCCTCCCCTCTTCCCACTCCCTCCCCCCTCCAATCCTAAGAGAGGACAAGGCACCCTGCCCTGTGGCAAGTCCAAGGCCCTCCCTACTACATCTAGGTTGAGCAAGGTATATATCCAAAGAGTGTAAGATCCCAAAAAGGCAGTACATGCAATGGAGACAAATCCCAGTGCCACTGTCAGTGGCCCCTCAGTCTGCCCCAACTGTCAACCACATTCAGAAGGACTAGTTTAATCCCATGCTCATTCACTCCCAGTCCCGTTAGTGAGCTCCCATTAGCTCAGGCAAACTGTCTCAGTGGATGAACACCTCATGGTCTTGACCTCCTTGCTCATATTCTCACTCCTTCCACTCTTCAACAGGACCTTGGGAGCTCAGTCCAGTGCTCCGATAAGGTTCTCTGCCTTTTTCCATCTGTTGTTGGATGAAGGTTCTATGGTGATACTTAAGATAATCATCAGTCTGACTACAGGGCAAGGCCAATTCAAGCACCCTCTTTTCTATCCCTTAGGGTCTTAGCTGGGGTTATCCTTGTGGATTCCTGGGAATTTTTATAGAGCCAGGTTTCTTGCTAACCCCATAATGGCTCCCTCAATAAAGATATCTCTTTTCTTGCTCTCATATCTGTCCTTCCTCCATCTCAAATATCCCATTCCCTCAAGTTCTCCTTAACCCTCCCCTTCTTCATTCCTCTTCCCCTTCTCCCTTTCCTTCTATTCCCTGCCCCCATGCTTCCAATTTTGTCAGACGATCTTACCTGTTTCTGATTCCCAGGTGGGTCTATATATATATTTTTTTTCTTTGGGTTCATTTTATTATTTAGTTTCTCTAGGATCATGAACTATAGGCTCAATGTTCTTTGGGCTGGAAAGATGGCTCAGAGGTTAAGAGCACTGACTGCTTTTCAAAAGGTAAAGTCAATTCTTAAGGACAAACCTATTGTGTAAATAGTGATTGAATGGAATGTTTTGCCTAAAGGTTCTTTGTTTAACCACATTTTCTTTGGATATCTAAGGAAGGGCACCATTTTAAAATATAAAATATAAAGGCTCTAATGAATGCTTTAACACCAAAAACTTTTATTAAAAATGATGAATGCATGCCATTGGAATTCTGATGAGGATTACACTGAATCTGTAGATTAATTTTAGTAATGTAGTCATTTTCATAACACTAATCCTGATGATCTATGAACATAGGCATCTCCTTATGCTTATTGTTTCTTCTTCAATTTACCTAATTACTAGCGTTTTGCAGTCTAATTGTTATGATTTTTGCCTCCTTGGTTAGGTATGTTCTTGGTTTTTGTTTGCTTTGTTTTGTTGAGGTTATTATGAAGGAGATCTCATTTTAGTCTTCAAGGAAGTGTAAATAACAATTACACTGAGATTTGATCACACCCTTCCAGAAAGGCTATTATTAAGAAAATGATCAGCTAATACTGGCAAAGATGGAGTGGGTACTGCTCTGGAGTGGGGTAGAGATTTACATACTGCTAGTGAGAATAGAAATCTGGTGGCATAGCACAGAGATATTTTCACCTTCATGCTTATTGTGCTGTTTACAAGAGCATATATGGAACTAATCTGGAAGTCAATGTGGCAGAAGAAGCAGGTGAAGAATTTTATATATATATATGTAAATATATATATGCATATTATATGTAACGGAATTTTATTCAACTATAAAAAATGAAATGTCATTTGAAGGAAAATGGCTAAAATTAAAGATCATTATATTCATCTAAATATTCCATTTTTTTCTCTGATTCAGAAGCTAGATTTGAAATGAAATTTAAAAAACACGGAAGTAGAAGGGCCCATTTAGGGAAAGAATGGAGCCCAGCAGGAGGAAATGGAGTGACAGGTGAGGAAAATGGGAGTTCATGTGAACAGAGCGCCTGACACCCATGTACAAAATATCACAGAACTCCCTTTACACAATTCATGTCTACTTACATATTACTACATATTAATCTACAATGGAAAACTGTGACCTCTGCAGCTAATCTGGTCTTAGAACTTGATCAATAAAGAAGAGAGCAGCCACTGAATTATCAGCAATGGTCACGTTAGCCAAGCTTAACCCTTTAACAGAAACTCATAAAGCTGTGTCTCCTGTGTGCACAGACATGTTCCTCTTCCAGATACTAAACCCTTTAGCAGGCTAGGCATCTTTGCTGTGTCTCAACATGACTAGAATGCACAAGCCTGTGCCTTCAGAAGTATGACTCTTCTTCTTCCCAAACGATCTTCTTGTTGGCTGGTGGTCAGTTCCACATCAGTAAATCCCTTGATGCTTCCATACAACTAAGCACTCTGATTATCCTAAGCCTCCCAAATTATGAGTACTACCATGTTTGGCACTGTATGTTAGTGCTCTACACAAACGTTCTCTGTCTCCAAGTGCAGAGGCCATGCTTTGTCAAGTAAAGAAATGATATTTTCACTTTTTTTCCAAAGATTTTTTTTTTTTTACAAAATGTCTTGTGCTGATGCTTGGATTCATGTCACATAAAACACCTCCTGCATTTGAAAAGTCACTTCCAACTCAAATCCCATTCATTCTCTAAGGGTGTATGCTTAATTCAGGAGGATAGCAGCAAATACTCAAATAATGTTCTAATTCCCTTTTACCTTCTCATCACACAAATAAGCCCACAAGGACCTGTCTTATCTCTCATCTCTGGAAACTTTCCTCATTGGAAATAAAAAGGAACATTTCCGCACAAGCAAATAACACAGGGGAAATATACCAAGCTGGCAGGACCACCAGCCTGTGGGGCATGCCAACATTTGTTTGAAGTTTAGATTGAGCTCAGCCAGACATATGACTTAATAAAGTTTATTAAAATTAATATTTATAGTCTATCATCAAACCCTAGATTATCCCCTTTGAAATATGCGAATAATAATCTTACATCATCCCCTAACCCTATGAAACTTTTTAATTGAAACAAGAGTGTCATGGTGGAAGGAACTTAGATAAGAGTTCAAATCCCATCATGGCCATAAAATAGCATCATGTTTTCAATGAGTTTTTTTCAACATAAAAATGGCAATAATATAGCTCAACTGTAGAATATTAGGAATGACAAAAGGGAAAATACGTAGAAGGAAACTAGCACACTTTCTGTTTTGATGGATTAAGCTTATGATACAAATGACCCCCATGTTTTGTAGCCTAAGAGCCTTTTGAGCTCTTGTGAACTTTAATTCTATCATTAGCCATTGTGGAGATCAGACTGTGTTCTATGCCCCTATTCATATATGTTAGCATATCAGACATGACATGACGCTGAAAGACTACTCTTACAAAGCAGCCTTTGACTCCATTGTGAGTACAGGTGGAGTGGCAGGGTGTCTTCATAACTTAGTTGTGCATGTAGGTAACACCAACAATGATGTAGAGGCTAATAATACCATGCAAATAAAATGGTAGCACTTATCAATATAGATTGTTAGCATAAGAGTGTAGCAAAACTACATCAGAAAAGCAAAACAAACAAAACAGGCCTGATGATATACTGCACATACCAAGCCAATGAAGAATGTAGCACCCTCACCTAGACCTCAGGGGTAAAAAGGGGGTACCCAGCTTGAGATGGTGACAACCCTACCACCTGCCGTCCAGCAGCCAGGTGTATGCATTTATCAAGAAAACTCCCCAAGGCTTCAGCTCAGCAAGCTCCCCATGGATTGAGGCCACTTTGTCGAATTGCCATCTGTCCATCTGTTTGTCTGGCCACATGCCCATCCAGGCCTGGTCCAGTATCTCACCTACGGTCCATTGCCTCCGTGGCAGTTCTTGACACTCTGTCTCCGTTCGGCATACCTCCAGAAGCTCCCCAACCGTGATCATTAATATATAATCACTTACAGTGACTCTCTACAGTGTTGCCCATCTCTAGTAAGACCTATGAATTCTAAGGCCTCTTTAAACCTTTTGTAGCTATCCTATAAGCTATGCATTATTGTGAGGAGTGTAATGCGTGATCTTAAAATGGTTTTAATAATTAAAATTGTAGGAAAAGAACTGTTATTACCAGTGGTCAGCTACCAAAGGAAATTGAGACTACTTGGCAAGTTACAGTCAATGAAAGTGACATAACCTGTAAATTTATCTTTATTTAATAAATTCTGACACTTTGGAAAGACATAAGTCTTTCTGGTTTAGAGTACTCGCAACAATCATATTATACTAAAATAGTTATTCTTCATGTCAGGATATTTTACTGGGAAATTTTAAGTGGTATAATGTTTCTATTTATTATTCTTGGAGTGATATAGAAAAAGAACATGGACTAGTATATGATTTCTTTTCTAAAAAGTGCTTTAAGATAAAACAAACAAAAAATAAATCCTTTAGGAAAGCATGAAACATTAGTACAACATTTGTTGGACCCTAGGATAGTCCAGAGTTCTGGGTCCTGGAAGCAGAACTAAGAAGAGGACACAAATAACCCAGTCCTCATGGGAGGAAGACAGACAATAAAGAAATGCATCACTGAACACAGGGGACTGAGGCAGGGACTTTGGGCTGAAAGCAGAGAACATTAGTGGGGATGTGGAGAAGTCCTTTCTACAAAGTGATGCTGAAATAGATGCTTGATAAATGAGAAGGAGCTTGCAATATCATAAGAGATACTATGCTGAGGGACAGGAGTCAACCAACACAAAAACCTAGGAAGAAGTAGCCAAGCTTGAAGAAGGGAGAGGAGAGCAAGACAAATGAGTGTGAAAACGCGGAAAGAGGAAAACAACACGGGTCCACGCTTAGCGTCTTGAAGAAAGATTTGTTTCTTTCTTTATAGTTGTGTCAGTTAGAACCAAGAGAACTTTCTTCTTGCACTCCGTATTTCACAGATGGTGTAGAACCTATCTGGTACCAACCACTGTTCCCCATCCAAGACCATGTCACTGGCATGCATTTATCTGCCGGCTTGTTTTCTCAAGGACCCACTAACTACAGTCTCTTCTAACCCCTACCATCATTGCAGGACCCATCTTTGCTTGAAAGCACTAAGAGATATTTTCAGAAAGAGCAGACTGTGTTACTGGCCTCTTGAAACATGATTACTCCATCTGCTTTCCCTCTTGCAACCTCCTGCACACTCCCAGGCCTTTTTGATGTATCTGTGCAATCTCCATTGTCATTTCTAGAGTACAGGTAGATTATTTGATTACTCTGATCTTCCCTTTTGAAGAACAAAAGAATTTTGATTTACTTTACTACTGATGTTTTACTTATAGTGGAAGTGAGAAGAAAATAGAGGAACGGACTTAATAAATTTCAATGTTTTTCCCATTTCAGAATCTCTGATATGAAGCCACTTTTGAACTTCTGAGATGTAGAGTTGGGTAGGCCACTGGACCACATTCTTAGATGACATTATTGAGTGACACTCTGTCGTCTTCCCTTTGTTTCTCCTTACTCTTCTTCAATAGTACAGAGATATATCAGAAAAGACTTGACATACCAAAGAAGCTTTTTTCTGATACAGCTCCACCTCAACATGCCTGTTTGAAGTGCACTATGTGCCTTTTTGAGACTCTTTCCTCACTTAGAAATTAGTGCAGGAGTCTCTAATCTTTGTACTTCATAACTTTTGTAGTACCTATATGAAAGCTGCTGTCTGTCTACCTACCTAATCCAGCTCCATATTATATACATCTGCATAGTGTGTGTGTGTGTGTATGTGTGTAAAACATTGTCTAGCTTTGCAAATACCTTAGAGGACTTAAAAAGTTGTTCTAAAGTAAACTCTATTTGACAAGTGAAGAATAAACAAAAATACAGCATAAGACAGTTCAAATATCAACTATAATAAAAAACTCAATAAGTCAGATATATGATCATTTTTTGATAGATGGCATTTATGCGATGGTTACTTTTATACTATTAAAATATAGCAACGTAGCAAAATTAAATGGAAAACAGGGCATTAGAAAATTACTCCTCCAGTAGCTAAGTCTAAAAAATAAATTCTAGGTTTTCTCAGTTATAAATAAAAACAAATAAAAATATCTCAGTTATTGTCACATTATTTGGAAGCAAAAGATTTAGGGTAGAAGCACACTTGCTGCTTCATTATCTTGGAAAATTATTTTCGGCTAATGCCATTTCAGTTCTATTACATTTATGACTGTTCTTCCTTCGATAGATTCCTCTCGTCGTGGAACTCTTAATGTCATCAGACATTTTTTTAGCTGAATCTGAGACAATTACTGTTATGATTGGGAAGTTATTAATGCCATACATGACCTGCTCAAAGGGTGAGAAATTGGAAGTAAGTTGTTTACTTTTGTATCTTGTTAGAGAGGGAGTTTGAGTGACATGCTATTAATTTCATGAAATATAAAATGTCTAATATAATCAATTGTAACTAGTCCTTCCCACAATAGACTTAGACTCCAAAAGTCTATTTCATATACCCAAATTACTCAAAAATTGCTATTCAAAGCCACTGAATGTTTCTATTTATACATCTAATATGTTCAGACCAGGAACTGTATTTCTCTGAAATCAGTGACCAAATAGGAAAGTGAGGAGGTTGTATGGATTTCAGTCAAATGAGACAACCATGGGCAGGACCAACACTGAACAAATCACTGAAGTGCTAGACACAGTATATCAGAGTATTTCATCCTTACCATGTTTTGTCAATAAATAAGGAAGCACGCCACCTTATATTGAACTTCCCTATAGCTCTCAAGGTAGTATGGAAATAAAACCCAGTCTTACTTCACAAATTGTTAAACATAAGGTAACCTACCAGACTAAAGGTATGTATTTCAAAAAGGAAACAGAGGCACGGGAGTGTACACACAGCAGAAAACAAAGCTTACATCCCTGTACCCAGAACACACAGGCATGTCTTAAGGAGAGACGTTCCAACACAGCACTTTCCTAACTCTCTTCTCATGGGCCACCAACCTCAAATATATCTTCTATGAATTGGCAAAGCATGTCCCCATAACTTGGAATCCAGTCCTGCTGTATGTGGCTCAACATTGTTATATTACCGTGACCCACTCATATGATGCCACAGGAAACTCTGCTTCTAAGAGAACACGTGGGAGTATTTGGGGACGTCTACGTACCACATCTAAGGAAAAGGCCATTTGCCACTAAAATCCAGTGAGCACATGGTAGGGATATTGCTAAGCATTCACCACAGGCACCCTCCCAGTGATGAATTCTCCTTCTCAAGAAGTCACTAGAGGCCGAGAAGCACCTGAAGTTACAACTGGTGTAACTTCTTTATACAAATATTCTTTATTTGTCATTGTCTTTATTATCTATCCAAAATTTTCATTTTTTCAAGGTTTAATTCTTATCTTAAGTTTTTCTTGTTTGCAAATACCCAGGCAATATATTAACTTTAACTTATGAGCATAGTTTTTTTAAAAAAATGAAAGAGTGTGGTGTACATCATAATCAATAGATACATTTAAATCATCAGGGATATGAAAGCCAAATCATCTTTAAAATAGCCTATTTTAAAACCCTTGTAGATTTTTAGAATCTATGCCAGGTTCTGAAAGTAAAAACTACGATGGAGGAAGACAACATGCCCTGTCAATTTGTTTCTGTGGCCATATCTAGTTCTAGAAAGCAAGAACTATACTGGTATCCACAATGCCCTGACCCAATACCCAACCCGTCTGATCCTCCAATGAAGACGTTCATATGCTCTCATCTTGCCTCACATTTGCAATTCTGAGGGTTTTAAACTGCCCTCCTCCCTCCACATAGTGCAAACATTTCCCAGAATTTAGTTCAGGACCAAGACTAAATTCTCATAGGTGCTTCCAGTTCTTGCATGGCTACCTCCTGATCCTGACTAATTCCTCCCCCTTCCACAGCCTCCCCTATTGCTTTCTGTCCTCTGTATTCCATCCTTGAGGACCAAAGAGGACCCTTCCACTTTGGGGTCTTTATCTACATTACTCTGTCTTCCTGGGATATGTTTCTTTTCTATTTAGCCAGGATAAATTGTACTCATCTTACTCATCTTTGCTCAAATAATCTTGCATGACAATATTTCCTCTGATCATAGACAAGGTTAGTGTCTGCTCCTATAACATCATGAACTCCCTTATTCTTATCAGTTTTTCCCACAGTAACTCTGCATTAAGTTGAGTGATTCATCCTACCTATTCTAAGTGGTCTGGTACTTTGCAGAAAAATTCACAAGCATTTTTTGATTAAATGAAAAAGGAATGAAGCAATTAATTTGAGGTCACATTATAAAACAGTTTACAGAATTATCTTTTTGTCATTAATATACAGAGTAGCTGAGGTCATTGCACGATGCACACAGCTTTTTACACTGGTTTTACTGGGATTTCTTTCAAGTCTAGTTGTTAGTACTCATACAGAAGGTTCAAGAAAATGTTTTATTTTATTTAAAAGGCCTGTTTGTGTGCTAAAGAAAGGTCTCAGTAGTTTTAAAGCACTTAAGGCTCCTGCTTAGGTCCTGGGTTTGTCAGGCAGCTCACAACTACCTATAACTAGTTCTAGAGAATCCTATACACTGTGGCCTCCATAGGCACATGTATGCATGGTATGCATAACGTAGACACATAAAAATAAATAGATAAACCTCAAAAAAGAATAAAAAGATACATTTGGCTTCTATTGGAGAGAAGTAATTTTTTCTTATTTCAAATGTTAAGAAAATACATTTAGCTATATTATTTTAGATGCACATTTATAACTCCTTTTGAAATAGATTATATAAATTTTTCTATTTCTTTTCGTTGCTGTTGTGTTTTCTGAGACAGGGTCTCTCTACAGAGCTCTCGTATGTCTCTCTACAGTGACTTCCCTGGAACTCACTATATAAACCAGATTGATCTCAAACTCAGAGAGATCCTCCTGCCTCTGCTTCCAGAGAACTGGGGTTAAGGTGTGTGCCATCACACCCAGCTAATATTCCTATTTCTTAAGAAAACCTCCTGTTAGTATGACTTATCTTCCAGTATCTCCATCATAAATTAGCGAATGCTACATTAGTTTCTTTCTCACTACCCTAATATTTTTCAAGTCATGTATTAATCTGCTCAGCAATCACTGAGCACAATGCCCTGAAATAAGCACCAATCACCCCTTGCTCCCCAGACACACCAGTAAGCTTGTTTTTTAACTGTATTCTTTGATTCTCCCACTACACAGATTGCTATAAGTTATAGAACTTATAGGCAATGATTATTTATATCACCACCATTGTTTTCTCATAGTAAAAGAAAGAAGAAATCCTTTGACCACATATCATAATCCCAAATCACCACTCACATGAAAGGGTAAAATAATCTTAAGACTAAAAAATAATTTTCAAATACAGAAAATAAGTGGGAAATCTGAAAGCAAAGTAACACCTTTTCAGAACTGTTGTTTGAAACAAGTTAAACCACATGCTCAGTTACAAACATACATTTATAATAAAGGCAAAACACTCAAGGTTAAATAAATCTGAAGCACCATTAATGTTCCAGAATATTCTAATGGTGGTAAATGCAACCTTCATTTAGCTTTTTAAAAACATAGGTATATCCCAATGGTAAGAACAGTTCTGTAGAGTTGCCATTTCATTTGTCCTCATAGGAAACTCCTGAAAAGTGATTATCTCTGTCTCCAACCAGCTGCTAGTGTTCTGACTCTCCCTAGAGGTAATGGGTTTGGACTGAGGCTTACAAAGAGAGTGTGGAAGAACTAACAATAAACCTTAAAGGATTCCCCTCCCCTCTCAACTAACTCAACCAATCTACCGCTTTTAACAGTGGCTGAAAAGCAAAGTGTCAGGTAACAGCCACAACAACAAAAAATAATATAAACCATACTTTTCCAGAAAAAGTAAACATATAAAAATCATTCAGGTAAATGTTGGGATTTAATGTTTTACTTGCCTAAGGTTTTAAAATACTTTTTACAAGTGTAGAGGGTTATAAGCTTTAGTGTAAACCATATGTCCTTTTATATGTACATATGGAGAGTATACACTAGGTCGGTGAGTTTAGGCTGTTAGTACTCAGCTTCAAGGAGAAATAGACACAACTCAAGAAAGAAAATGAAAAAGTCAGACAGAAAAGCTTATCTTGGGGGCAATGTCTATTACAGCCCAGGGCTTGACAGAAAGTTTCATAATCAATGGTACCATTGTATGCAAATTTCAAATGTAGTAAGATATAGGGTATGATGCTTTAGAACTGTATCACACAATCCATATATGGATGAGGGTTTCATGTAACAACTGGTAGAACCCCAATCCACTCTGTAGTCTGATCAAAGTGACAATGATGTCAGAGAGGTACCAAGAAAAGTCCCAGACAATATGGCTGCACAAGGATTGCCATGCAGAGGCAGCACCATCCGGCAGGAGTATATGTACACCAACATATAAATTATTCCTCAATTCCCAGAAAAAAACACCAGACAAATTGGCAGACAGAGACCAGAGCCAAGGAGCCAGATACCTATGAACATGTAAGAACTTACTTAGGAAGTGTCTGGTATCCTGCACTTGCAGATGGGGAGCAAGCATTGTAAGAACAGGGTGCCAGCACTGAATATGGTACCATTTGTACCCACAGCCTGGAGAGGCCTGCAGGAGACAGCAGGCACATTTATGACTCACGGGTTTCACAGATTGATTCCTGATTCATACTGATCTTTTAATCTTCACATTGTTCAGTCACTTTCATTAACTGTCACTACTGAGTTAGTCTTTCTTGAAATATCACAGAAGAAGATGTAAATGTATTCTCTGCAAATAGTGCTTATTCTTCAATGGAAGTGACTATTATCTTTGATAACTTAATGAGAACTTTTATTCCAGAGATCATTCACATGCATGAGCTTCCATAAGCCACAGGCCATCCTTACCTGGAATTTAAATAAGAATCATTATATTAACTTTAACTTTTATCTTGGGGGGAATCTGATTGGAGGAGCCATATATTTGAGGAACAATGCCAAATCGTGATAAATATAACATGATAATGATGGCTATTTTACTCTGCTTGGAAGCCTGTCTTAATTCTGTTTAAAATATTTTCGTCATGAATCATAGAGCTGAACATATACCTGCAGGTTTTTCTTCCTTCATACCGAGACCCTTAATATATTTTCAGTAATCTCTTCCTTTTGTGTACATTTGTGAATATATGTGTATGCAAGAACATGCAAATGCAACTCTTCATCTAGGGAAGGGGTCTCATGAAAACTCCCCCATACATTGTCAGGTCTACATGCAACATCCCTGCCATGTTCATAACACACTATCTAGCAGTAACCTGAAGTAACAGCAGAAGTCAGAAAAGAAGAGACCATAGAGGAGGAGAGGATGGGAGAGAAGGATCTTGAAAGAGAGATAGTAAGTCAGTGGGGGAAAAGGTGAGATGGGGGTGCGGGACATTAACTGAGGAGTGGGAGGGAGACTAAAACAAAGGGAATGGAGGGATAAAAAATAACCCTAAGCATGTTGGTACAATCTATAAGGAAGCATATTATTTTATAATCTTCCCTGAAAACATATGTAATTGATATGTGTACACACACACACACACACACATATATATATATATATAATAACCTCCACATCTGTATACACATAGACACACGAGCTCTCATAGTGTTGTATGTAAAGTCCTATGCCTGTTATAGGTACAGAAAACGTGCCTTCATGTTGTTTTGTCAGGGGGTACGAAGGTCCAAGAAACTCCTGAAACAATAGAGGCTACCCTCACTGCCCTTGATTGCCTTTCACAATTTGAAGGTAAGACTCTATTGTGGAAGACATCAAACTTCAAGTATAGGAACTGGAAGACTTGCGCTTGAATGGACCTGTTTAGCTACCCATTAGAAATAGCTCTCAAAGTATTGGAAGGTGCTATGCAAGCTGCCAAGGTAAAAAAGCAATTGAGAGTCCTACGCAGCTGTGAAACCTATGAACCACAACAATGACCAGCCTGGCAAGAAATTTCCAAAGGTGCAGGATTGGCAATTTGGGGGTAAGCAACAGCTGTCTAATTAGATCTAAAGCCTGCTCAGCAGGAGGGAATTCATGCCTGTTACTGAAAATTTAGATGACCACCCACAGCTAACTGTAGGAGTCATAAGCCCTAAAGGAGAAACTATTATTGCCATTGCCCTCAACCAATATAATGTATAACTGTATTATCTATGCGTATGCCTATGGTGAGTGCAACTCTCAGCCCTCGTCAAAAGAAGCTTTGTTTTGCAGAAGATGGAGACAGTTACAGAAATTCACATGTGGTCACAGTGCAGTGAGTGAATAACTTGAGCACAACACCACCTGATGCGTCTACAATGCAACACTTACTAAGGGTCAGGGAATATTGCAGGAAGTGGGGCAGTAAGATAATAAGAGGGAACAGACTAAGATGCCTATCTGGTTTTCTTGTATTATTTTTCACACTACTTCTCACTGTTTCAAATATTATATTTGAATTATCTTTATCTTTCCTTTAGGTTACAAACTCTGTAATAAATTCTAGGAGGCACCCAATAGGGGCTCCTAATTTGGGAGTTAGGCGGTAATGGAATTTTGTCCGAAATCCATTTCAAGATGGGTTCAGTACGTCTCTAAAGTCACACTGTGGTTATTCCCAGTTCCAGAATATATCATTGGGATTATATATATATATATATATATATATATATATATATATATATGAGTGTGTGTATGTATGTGTATATATGAGAAACACATATGTATTATATATGCGTGTTAAAGATATTAAAATATATTGTATATAAAGATATAATTTTTATATATGCACATATATATGTATATATATAAAGAATTTCCACATTGGTTTTCTGAGCTGGAGGGAGGGATATTACGGTTGGAAAGGAAAAGTGAAATCCATTGAGATTGACTCTACTAGTATAATAGTGAAACAAAATCAGTATCTATCAGTATCTCATCCTCACAGGAACTGCAGAAATTAGTGTCACCATCAAGGACTTGAATGATGCAAGACTGGTTACCATTATATAACTCTTTAGCTCCCCTGTTTGACCTTGAAGATAAGAAATGGATCAGAAAGAATGTCATTTGATTATCCCAAACTCAATCAAGTAATGACTACAATTTTAGCTGCTGTACAAGATGTGGTATCCTTATTTGATCAGATTAACACATCTCCTGGTACACAGTATGCAGTTATTGATCTAGCGAATGTCTTTTTCTCAGTGCCTGACCATAAGGATCACCAGTATACATGAGGCCAGCTCTATATTATTACAGCTTACCTCAAGGGTCTATTAACTCTCAAACTACATGTCATAACTTATTTTAAAAAAATCTTGGTCATCTCATATCTAGAAAGTTGCCAGGCACATAAAGAGTCCTCAATATGTATTTATTCAAGAGGTGAATGATATGAGAATTAAAAGAGAATGAGCTTGAATTATCTTTCACTTAATTGAATTATAATATCATAATTCTGTATAACCTAACTCTAAGTCTTAAAAAATAATATGTTATCCTCAATGCCCAGGAGCAATTTTATATCTTACCTTAGATTCCTTAGGTCTTTTCAGACAAAACTCTATTAATCATCTGACTTTTATAAACCCCTACTTTAACTAGAGGGCCACAATGCTTTTGAGGGTCTCCTAGAATTTATTAGTAGATTTTGTATTCTATTGCAACAGAAGTAAGTAAATTAAAAGGCATTGTGAAAAATAAAGTAAGAAAATCAGAGAGGCATCTCGAAGAGTTGTGATCCATCCTCAGTTCAAGTAAAAAGTATGAGCCTCTGTGATAGCAAAATATAGTTGATACCCAGCCTGTGTCATCCATTGGGCCGGGTGGGACTGGATGTACCTTTCTGAGTGTGGGCTACCTTTTCATCGCCTCTTCTTGTGTTGAAGTGCATTTGGCACAGGTGCTGTTATTCGGTTTGATACCCTGAACCATTAGCAGAATTCCTTGTCTGTGCACACAGAAAAGTGCTTTTCTATCTAACTTCTTGCTTCTTTGTCCCTTGATTTCATTTCAACTTCATTAACTTGTCAAGTCATTCTGAGTTGTCTCCCAGCCCCTCTTCAAATCAATATGTGTACCATTTGCTCTGGGGGCTTATCGATTCACCATACCTGGTTTAAAGAGCTCATTACTGTGCTGGCATTTTATCATGAAACTTTATAAGTGAACACTGTCATTTTCACAAGAGAGTAATTTTAAGACTTTCTGTTATCTGTCACTTAGAACTGCTCCTCCCATAGGGTTTATGTTAGATGTTCTTATTGTTTCTTATTACTGTTATTCAAATAAGATACATAATACTAATTTTTTTGTTTGTTTGTTTGTTTGTTTTTTGAGACAGGGTTTCTCTGTAGCTTTGATGCCTGTCCCAGAACTAGCTCTTTTAGACCAGGCTGGCCTCGAACTCCCAGAGAACCGCCTGCCTCTGCCTCCTGAGTGCTGGGATTAAAGGCATGCACCACCACCGCCCAGCACATAATACTAATTTATAACATGAACTCGGTCTGTAGATATTTTTAGGTTTCACAATAGTGTGGAGGCTATACAACAAAGTTGTCAACTACTGTAAGCCAGGCTTATAAAAGTTGCCTAAAGATAAATAGCTGTATTAATTACTTATCTAGTTGTTCTGATGAAATACCTGACAGCTCAGGGTGTTTGGCTCACAGTAGGAATAGAACAGTTCATCACAGTGTGGCTAGCATGAGGAAGCTTGCGGCACTAGGGCTGGGTAGGCAGTGTGAACATGAGGAACTGGTCACAATGTCTATAAGAAGCAAAGAACAGTAAGTACTAATGCTCTACGTGCTTCTCCCGTTCATTTAGTCCTTGACTCCTACCATGTAGAAACTCCCTCTTAGGCACTCCCAGGCTGTATTTCTATGCTTATTTTTAATCTATTTAGGTTGAAAATAAAGATTAACCATTACACTACCTAAAACTGAAATGGTGATAGAGGTGAGAGACTGCAGTTGCTGTTTAGAGTGGCAACAGGAGCCCAGCATTTTGCTGATGATCATGTCCTTTGTCTACAGTTATCCCCAAAAGACACCATCTAGTTGTTGCTTATATAATTTCATTGACAGAAAAGTCAGTACTCTTGAAGCTCTTACAATTGAGTAAAAACATTTCGTCTTCCTGATGATTTTTTTCCAGTGACCATGGTTCTGACTTGGAGGGAAATATAAGTTATCCTCCACCTTCCTTCACAAGGGAAAAGGCAGATCCTCTGACTATAGGCATAGCTATGGGAAGGAAGCTATTTCTTGTGTTTGACAAGGCCACCAAAGAACAAGCATTTTAATAAGCCATAGGTCAGTCCATTTCACACAGCAGGGACAAACCAGCAACAGACAGCAGGAAGTCGTTGTATTCAGTGAGAGATAGGAGTCTGGTCATATTTACGAGGTACAAAACAGAAGAGAGGTGCAGTGCAGTAATGAATGAATTCCATCTCTCCAAGGATAACATAACATCTGGACTGTGTTCTTTATGGCTTTGTTTTTTAGCTGTTTGAATACATCTTTGAGTGCCTTAAAGGGAAGAGTTTGTTACTTGGTCTTACCTTCAGAGTTCAAGGTGACCTGCTCCTGGAAACACGTAGTAACAATTAAAACTGTTAATTGTTCCCCTCAACACAAATAACAAAGTTAATGATAAAAGCTGAATAAGAATTTTGGGGAAGTGGATTGCTTATTGTCTTTGCTCTCAAGCCTCATACTGGTCTATTAAAGGCTTGAGAAATAAAGAGCATGTCAGAGTGGGATATTTGTTTGCGTGCTTGCTGTTTCACTCCATCTTGCCTGAGGGGAGGTATCTCTGGGTATATGGGTGGTGGCTCCGAGCAGCAAAGTTACAGAGAAGCACCGCCTGATGCAGAAAGACCTATGCGATAGGTGTGTGCTGCTGCAACGGCACCCACGTCTGGGCACTTTAATATCATCAGGTTCTGCCTTAACGAACATTCAATTCACTTTTTTTAAAGCCAGTGGAGCACTATTTTGCAAACAGACTTCTTAAATGTCCTATTTACTGATTGCAGAACAGCCATTCAGCTGTAAATTTGCCTCCATGATTCAGTTTAAGGATATTTATTTTCTATTTTACTCTAGACACTACACTCAGAGGTTATTATAGGAAGGAATTTAATAAATCAAACATTATACATTTTTAGTTAAGATTTTTAAACGTTTCATGATCATAGTTTTAAACACTTCAGGGTCAGTTAAAAAAAATGCTGCTTTTGCTTGATCATAGGGAATTGGGATCTACTTCTAATTAAAATGCAATAAAAACAGATTGCAATTTTTTTTCTAAAATAAATTTTGAGCAAAATGTTTATTTAATAACATTAAAGATAACTCAGGAAGAAATATGTTGGCTAAAATCAACATTCTTTAAAATTTCATTTTTGTATAATTTTATCGAATCTAAACCCACTGAGATTTATTTCAGTGGCTTTATTTCAGGAGGCTGGGTGAGACTTGGGATACAAAGTTTAGCAGAAAAATGCTGAGGAATGATGATTGTTGTTCTTAAAAGAGAGAGAAATACAATGCTGTTTTCCTGACCTTTGAACTTGAACCATTTTCATTATTTTTACATAGAACTGGCTTTTGGTTTATTTTTATTTCTGTTTTAAATTTTTAAGCTTAATAAACCCTTTTCTCCTTGTTGAGCCTACATATAATGTTGATTGTTGCTTTTTTTGATCCGACAACATTCAGTGATTTAAACAATCTAAGTGACATCTTATGTTTTAGAGCATATTAATGAGAAAGACAGAGTGAAGAAATTGTGCTGTGATATGCATGGTGGGAGGGGAAAGGCTAACAACCTCCATATTTTAATGGTAGAGACACCCACGAAAATGCCAAATTTGCCCATATATCAGAATAAAACAATAAGTATTAACATAAATATAGATACTAAAATATAATAGAAGTGTGTGCTGAGATAAATGAGACATGTAGAAATACTACACTAGGAAGGGTCTGAAAATAGCACAGAATTTAATGTCTGGTAGGAGGGTATGAAATGTCTCAAAAGGCAACTGGCAACAACATGTTGTTCCATGTTAAGATGGTAGGCTTAGCTCTCCATGTGTTAGAGGTTGCATGTGAATTTTCCTTCATTGTTGAATATTATTTTTGGACAAATTCAGTTTGTATTCATTTCTTAGAGAATTCAATATGTAGTACATAGCAGCGTCCTGCATTCTATTGATGGATGAATTACTATTTTGGTACTTTCATATATAACATACCATGTTTGATAACAGAGTTGTATCATAAAATTAGAAGCTGTATTTTAGGAACATGTCAGGAAGTGACCTCATAACATCAGAAAATGAAATGTAGAGCTAAAGTCAACTTTAACTTTGCATTGTAAATGGTTTTTAAATTGTAAGTAAAGATTGATTATTCAAAAATAGAGATTTTTGTTATAAATTTTCATTACTTTCTTCCATTTGACTTTATGCACACATTTAGTTGAGATCTGCATCCTTCACCACCACATCAACAACCAATAGAATTGAAGAAAACAAACAACATTCCAGCCTGAAATTATCTATGCCAAACAGGTTCTATGACACTTAGTGCCTACTGTTTATGTTTGATGTTTTCTAAGTGTGTGCATGTGCAGCCATATGGCCGCCATGGCAAGAAACATTTTGAGATGAAAACATACCTCTCATTTAAGAGACAAGCAAGCAAACGATGGGAAGATACACAAGAGGAAAGTGTTGTGCCCTGACTTTGAGCACTTGGTCCTTAGATATATGTCTGTACTGCTGCAAAGCTAGGCATACATTTTTAAAACAACATCACCTCCATCTCTGAAGTGTGCTTCTAGGAAGAAGAATGCTGCTCATTCTAAGACCTCAGCTAAACTCTACTCTCTCATTATAATTAGAAAATAGCCTAGCTTCTACTCCACAAATTAACAAACAGTGACCAAGAATCAAATAGTATTGGAAAGTAATCATAAAGACTTTGCTCTGAAGGTATAGGATGAAGGTGCTCCAATTTCACAAGCTTACAAGTCTGCATTTTCAAATGAGGACAAAAATTAAGGGATACATATAAGAAGGAAAAATCAGGCTTAAGTTATGAATTAAAGTATGACATTCAAATATTTTCATTTATGTCTATGTGCAGGTAGAAGAGGGGCTCAAATCCCTCAGAGCCAGAATTATAGGTTAGCTACATGATATAAGTTCTTGGACTTGAACTCTGGATGTCTACAAGAGCCCCAAGGTCCTGTAACTGATATAGCGTATTTTTTTGTTGTTGTATTACTCAACAGAAAACATTAACAACAAATAATCATGTGTGGTGCCTACCCTATGCTATATACCTTTTAAGAGCTATGGATCTGGGAATGAAGACTTTGCACTGACTTTTAAGGAGTATAGACATAGTAGATAGGAAAATGCAATACAATGTTAGTATACATGAAGAGAAAATTTTGAAAATGCCAATGGATACATTAATAAAGTATAATTTTTAAAAAGGAAGGGAAGGAGGGAGAGAAAGAGTGAGCGAGAAAGGAAGGAAGGAAGAAAGAAAGGAAGAAAGAAGAAAGAGAAAGAGGGCTGGGGAAAAGGAAGGGAAGGAGGGAGAGAAAGAGTGAGAGAGAAAGGAAGGAAGGAAGGAAGGAAGAAAGAAAGGAAGAAAGAAGAAAGAGAAAGAGGGCTGGAGAGATGGCTCAGAGGTTAAGAGCACTGCCTACTCTTCCAAAGGTCCCGAGTTCAATTCCCAGCAACCACATGGTGACTCACAACCATCTGTAATGATACCTGGTGTACATGCAGGCAGAACACTGTGTATATAATTAATAAGTAAATCTTAAAAAAAAAAGAACAAAAGAAGAAAGAAAAGGAAGATCAGAGAGAACCATGGGAGAGGTACTGACTTATTTCATTGATTTAACATTAAGGGACCAATATAAACTTTTGAAAATGTAAGGTCTAGGGCTGGAGAGATGGCTCAGAGGTTAAGAGCATTGCCTGCTCTTCCAAAGGTTCTGAGTTCAATTCCCAGCAACCACATGGTGGCTCACAACCATCTGTAATGAGATCTGGTGCCCTCTTCTGGCCTGCAGGCATACACACAGACAGAATACTGTATACATAATAAATAAATAAATGTATTTTAAAAAAAAAAAAGAAAATGTAAGGTCTAAATTAAATTCTGAAAGAAAGGGGCACATTGGTAACCTGAAGCCCTGCCATTGTGAGTATGATGTGGGATTCCCCTCTGTATGCTGTGAATACCATTGGTTAATAAAGAAACTGTCTTAGGCCTGCATAAGGCAGAAATTAGGTAGGCGGGGAAAACTAAACCGAATGCTGGGAGAAAGAAGGTGGAGTAAAAGAGAAGCCATGTAGCCCCACTGGACACAGATGGTATAATGTTGATTCGTGTAATATATTTTAATCATACTTTCCCTTACTTCTCCCCTTAACTCTTCCCAGGTCGACATTCTCCCATCTCATGGGTTTTTTTTTTTTCTAAAGAGACTGTTTCAGAGCAGCTATCTAAGTCCTTTGGCTCTTATGATATTTTATCTCCCTTTCCCTTTATAGTCCCTGAGCCTAAAGTATAGGGGTTGTGATTATTTCAGGGCTAAGTGACTGGAAACCAACAAGCAGCTCTCTCCTCCTACACAACTTGAAAGAAAATTCTCCATGCTTGGTAGTAGGGTTTTTGTTAAATAGTCTATGGATTTTGGAGGGACCATTGTTACCACAAATGGCATAACTTCAATTAAATACACACACATACCCTCACACGCACATGAACATATAATGATATTTTAGGTAATCATAAAATGTAAAATTCCCTATGATTTCTCAAGCATCATCATTTTTATTTCACCCTCCTCCCTGCTTCTTCTTGTTTTTTTTTTTTTTTTTTTTTTTTTTTTTTTTTTTGGTTTTTCGAGACAGGGTTTCTCTGTGGCTTTGGAGCCTGTCCTGGAACTAGCTCTGTAGACCAGGCTGGACTTGAACTCACAGAGATTCGCCTGCCTCTGCCTCCCGAGTGCTGGGATTAAAGGCGTGCGCCACCAACGCCCGGCGGTTTGAAATATTCTTAAATTGTGAAGTGACTTATATGGAGTGGACAAATAGAATTCTGTCGTGAGGAAATCAATGTGAGGTACACAACAAAACAGGTTACATAATATAAAACTAGATCACTTCAATGATCATAGCGTCCCTTTTAACAATCTCAATCACAGGATTCAGTGGCTGATCAGACTCTCAGAGTCTGGTGAAATCGATGTCCTGTCTTTGGTGCAAAAGGGTTTTATATGATTTTATCTGCAATATACAAGAACCCAAACCATGCAGAAGGAGAGGGAGAGATGAGTCTGGGTTTTGGTTACAGGTTGCCATAGAATAGCAATGACTTCTCAAGGGAAGCAAGGATATAAGGATGTGCAGATCACTTACTGTGAAGGGAATTCATGAAGGGTGGCCTGGGAAATGTGGGGATTAAGATTCCTAGATCTTGAATGGAGTGCTATAAGCAAATATTTTCCAGGTATTTAACTTACTGGGGTCCTGCAGCTCACAGGAATGATAGACTGAGACATTTTGGTAGATTGCAATTTGTAGTGCCACCTGCGTAAATATCATGTACAAAGAGATTTTAAAGCTTTCTGGTGTTTGGAGAACTCTGTTTTTCTTTATTTCCAAGTCTTTTCTTCTTTTATTCTTGTTTGTTTATTTTTTTTTAATTTGCCTGTTTGTTTTCTAAAGAGAGAGATAAAGAAAGCATGGAGTTAGAAAGGTATGTTGGTGGGGAGGATCCAGGTGTACATGAGAAGGGGAACTGGTATCAGAATATATTATATGAAAAAATATTTTCAATAAAGATGAATTAAGCTTGAAGCTTTGATTACACATGTATATGTTATTATTTAGCAAACCCAGTGGAGCAGGCTGAATCAGTAAGATAATTGTGAAATAATGAGATAAATTACTTAAGACTGGAATCTGAGGGCTCAATGTGCTGAGGTTGATTATTCCAGATTATCTCTAAAAGCACAGCCAAGTTGCTGGATCTCTAGCTGAAGATATTGGATCACATTTTATGGAAAGAAATATTTACCGAGAGCATTATCCCACCAAAACATTTCAGTGTTTCCTTTAGTAATATGGAAAAAAAAAAACGGTTCAAAAATTTCAAGACATACTGCTAATCTTATTTATTCATCATTAAGTAAAGCTTTTCTCCACATGAAGGAGGAACACCATTTCCCTGAACAGAACCACCGTTGTCTTTTCGGTGGGTTAATTAAAGCTGTAGTGAAAAACATACAGAGGCCATGAGTGTATATTTTTCATTTTATGAAGTTTTTTTCACAACAAATAGCTGTATGTTAAATACATTTAATAAAATAAGTTATAATTAGCTATGTAAATATTTGGATTTGAACTGAATTGACAAGATTCTATTTTCTAAGAGTGAGATATTTTTGTTCCTGGTCAATGATTTGGTTTTTAGTTTCCATTCTGTTTACATATGTTTACTATACTGAAGGAAATGAAGTTGATGGAATCAAATCATCTTTGCTCTTGAAAAAAACAGTGATTTATTAAACAACACCAGTTCTATCCATGAGGCATAAACGATGCAGTAACTTTAGTCCCATGTTTAGAAAACCAATTGCAAAAACATGAAAATATGGGAGTTTCAAATCATCTCATGAGTATTTATTGAGCTCTCACCATATGCCAGAGACTTTTAACCTATATTTCTGTGAGGCAAATCAATTCAGATTATAATTACAAATAAGGTTGACAATAAGAAGACATAACACAGGGCCAGAAATTTAGAGACTGTGATCACAAACATGAATTGAATCTAGACACAGCATCTCCCTGTGGCTTGGGAAAGATGATGCATTAGTTTGCAGTTATTTCTCAGAAGACTGAGTCTGTGAGCTCTAAGCTCACAGACTTTGGAAATAAAGATTACTTACAATTTGGGCACTTCATTTCATGTCCCTATTGCCTGGCAGATAAAGGTGGTTTTTACAATTTCTGGCAAATCTACGGCGTTGCTGTGCTTCTAGGTGGACGAGCCTATGGAAGCATCTGTGTCCGACAAGGAATTATAACAGCAACTAGGGACCCTAGCAAGAATGAGAATTTCTTAGTATGACAAGCACACACTTTTACAGATGTGTATGAAGGCTGATTTGAAACTGTTAATTTCATCGAATGGCATTTAAAAAGTAGAGGACAGTGAGCATCTGTGGTTGAAAACTGATGCCTCTTCTGCATTAACTTCTCATTAAAAGTGACTCCCATTAGTGAACCAGTACACTCCACTAATTACACTGAGTAATTCCCTACATCCTATTTTAAAGCTTATATGACATATTGGTGCTCTTATTTTTCCCTTGTTTTACTCCGTAAATAAAATGTAGGAATCCTTTGGTAGTGTCTACCAGAAAGTCCATGCCCTTAAGGGGACGTCAGAGATGAATTCGTTTGACTTTTCAAGACCTACCTTTACTTTATGTCATCTTTGATGAGACATTTAAACTTTGGAGCCTTCCTTTCTCCAGTTTTTACAAAGGATAACTGGTAAACCTGAGGACAAAGAGACTTATGCTTAAAAAATACATAATATCTGTCTGTGAGTTATTTTCTTCTTCCATGTTAGGCACCCAGTATCTGTAATTCACCAACTAATTTGTTCATTCATCTAATATTTTATTGAGCACATACATTATTCTAATCACTTATTAGGCACTGGGATGTAGCAGTGAGATGAAATAAATCCTGTTTTATGGAGTTCATATTCTTATCCGTGAGAAATGATTATAGTCTGGTTCAGATTGTGCCTCTAAAATTATAAATATGTATAATTATAAAATTATCTTCTCTAAGCTAAAAAAATCTTACTTCTAAATATATCTTTCTTTTATATCTCTATTTCCTTCCTTTAACACTTTCTGTTTTATCTTCTAATTATAATACTTTTTTATATGTCAACCACTATATTCAGCATAGAAGGGAGCTAAAGAGTAGGGAAAGAAAGGTTTATAAAAAAATGAATTTTTATCCACAAGATTCTGAATGTCTAGAGTCAGGATAAATTAAAGCCTGAGCATGTATCCCATTACTAAATAGGAAATAAAAATCTATATTTATGAATATATAATCATACATTAAAAGAAATAAAATATATGATTACAAATATATAATCACATGCTTGATGATAAATGGTAATGTAAGCAATAAAATTTCAGAGAAAAGAAAAATAAGCCAATAGTAATTGTCAAAGAAAACTTCAAAAACTATGTAAGCCCATTTTAAAGGCTATGTATATTCTAGATACATGGAAAGAATCTCCTTAAGCTAACTTTGATACTCTTAGCCTTTTGTGTTCAGCTCCTTAACTAGTTAAAAAAAAATAATATTACACTAGTTTTTCCAGATTTCAGAATAATAAAATATCTTGTCAAATTAGCATGACACAACATGGAAACAAAGAGTTTCCATGGGCTCCACCAATAAGTTCATGGTTCCAAGACATCATTTCATACTTTTCAACGTATCCAGCCATAAATATGATGCTTGTACCACAATTTGATTTATTAACAGACAGAATGCATAAAGTATTCCAAGATCTCCTGTGGTCGGGCAAGGTGTGTGTCTTTGGTCTGCAGCAATCCTAAACAGCAGGTAAGATATGTTTGCACAGCTTAAGGGAATTTGTTAAGAGCCTTGGACTTTCATTATTTGATGAGTACTCTTTTCTGGCTGAGGGCGGAAAGTGAATGCAGTTTTTATTTCTTCTTTGGTTCTAGGTCGTTCAGTACCACCACAGCAGCACATGCCACTTGCAGCCATATCTTCTTTTATCTTTATACACAGTGATTGACTTCAGGTAGCTAAGCTTTCCAATGTGCCCTGAGAGAGGAGGCAAAACCTCCCTCACCACCATTTCAGTCTCGCGTCGGCCCTTTTAATTGCTGAGTCTGTGCACACATTAGCTCTGAAGTGTTGGGCTTAGGCTTTGGTTCATTTCAGAGATAATTCTTAAATATTCAGGGGACCAAGTGCTTATGTCTTCTGGTCTTGGTAATTGCTACATAGTATGATTAGGTATTTATCAGGCCAGTGAATCAATGTGGCCATTCCTGCGCCCATGTTCATGTTGCAAAGCCATCTGCTTGATTGTGAATCTGGGCATGCAACAATAGGTATCTCATCCAAGAATGTGCTTTTCCATTCATCTTCATCATGAAGGCACACAACTGAATTTCTGCCAAGATTTCTGGCATGTGACTTCTCTTTTCCTATTAGTTTGTGACACTGGAGACAGATTTTTGACTGTTTTTGTATAGTCATGATATTTTAATGAGGCTCCTGAGAAGCATTTTTCAGCTCTTCTTCCTGCTGTCTTCGAGTTTCATTGTTGAAGCCTTGATTGACTTACATGATTTAAAATGCCTAGTGCATGATGAATATGCCGAACCCCACCCCATCAGCAATGTTGGGGGCGTGACACAGCACAATAATGTCACCCTCCACAGCTGGAGGAGTTCCCTCGATCTTTTAGGGACTTACGTCAGATAAGGACTCCCAGATTCAACACAGAAAAGAATTTCAGGCATATCCAGTTTGAAACACAGTTGGAGGTTTTATTGAAGATAATATAATACAGTTTTTAGACATACGGGTTAGGAGAAAGAGTGGTAATTAGGGGGTATGTGGGTAAGGCATTCCAATATGCCAATGTGTCTTCCCAAGGGTCAGTAGAGAAAATAATACAATTAAAGTGTGCTTCCCAGGCTGCTTAAGGAAGCGTCACAATTAAATCTTACTACTAGCTATATGAAACATTTTGGTGGCTTTCAAGTAAGCCCTCAAAAAGTCTGCTCACATATTTTCCTTCCAGCTTTTCTTTCTATTGATATGTGAGACTTTAGGGTATCTCCAAAGTGACTTGGATAGGACAACAGTCTGGTATAGTAAAATCAGAAGCAAGTTGGGTGAAGATGGAGACAGGTGCATGCTACTTCTTTGTAAACCAGATTTGTGCTTGAGTTTCTAGAACATTGTGGGTTTATAGTTAGAAAAATCTTTAAAAGGTCTTAAACAGTATGTCTGATAGGACTATTGTTTTATTGCTGGAAGAGAATTCAACCAGACTTAGCGGCGAGGGACTCTTCTCCCCTTTCATATCTCCCAATTCTCCCTGTTTTTTTTTTCATCTTCCTCAACCTTATGCAAAATCTCTTATGATAGGGAACATAACGACTATCAAATAAAAATTCCAGAGCCAGGTGTTGGGTTAGAGCCAGGTGTTGGATACCTCCTCTCAAGTAGTTGGTCAAAGGTGCAACAGAGACTCCCCAAAATAATACAGGTTATTAACATTGCTCTTGGTTGCCCACCAGAACTCCATGGCAATACCCTGTTGCTGAAAACACCACACACATGGAGAAAATAAGTCAGGACATGGAGAAAATAAATCAGCACTGACCAGGATACTTTCTTGCTGATGGCCAGCTTTCATGGTGCTGGAAGATGCCGTTCAGGCTGCTGGTAGATGCAAGGCATCAATAGTGTTATGCTGCTGTGAAGTGCAATAATGATTTGGATAAAAAGAAATGCCTGTGGGTACAGTAATATAAATGGTATGTGATAAGCAACTGATTTTTGACTCTATTTGAGGCACACACTATGGGAGGAAACACAGACCTGGTACTGTATATCTGACCAAGAACTCCGGGTTTGGGGTCTCATAGGCTCCCCGTGTAAACCTTCTACCGTTATTTAATTAAATGGACATAATATTGATTATCCTCTAAATTCATGTCTCTCTACCTACAGATTAGTGCAGCACTCAGACCACATCAGAAAAGTTTCTTTATGTAGTGGATAGTGGTTAATGCAGGAGCTCACAACTGATCGACTCACAGAGACTGTCAGTGAGTGCACAGCCACAAGTGGGACACATATATCATATGCCTCCCCAGTACTCAAAAAAAGAGAATGGAAAGCTTATAAAAGTCAGAGGTCAGGGAAGACCTGAGGAAAGCAGTGTTTTCTGGACATGACAGGGGGCTGACTCATAAACTCACAATGGCTGTGGTTCTACACAATACCTGTACAAGATCACGCCAGTAAATATTCTAGCATGTAGTGGGAAGGGATTCCTGACAGTCTATTCACTCCTGAGAAGCTATGGACAGCTGAAGGGGCTTCTGGGAAAGGTGAATCAGTTTTCTTTAAGAGTATGGTTCCTGATTGGCGTCCATGTTCCAATGGGTAGTCCCACACCCAAAAGTATATGAACTGCTCAAGTTGAAGTGGATGGGTTATTACAATAAATAATTAGGTAGATAGATAAACATGAAATGTTGGGGAGAGCAGCAAGATACACTCAATCTAAGAAGAGCTAAAGGGAAAAATGGGTTGAATATAATCAAAATAGATCATGTGATATTCTCAAAGAATTATCACAATGTGAAAGAAAGCAAAAACAGAGCACTAAACCTAACAAGTTTTCTAGATTACTTTTGTGGCAGCCATGAAACTACCCTGCTTGGACCTCCCTTCAGTTTTAGGATTAACATCTCTGCTACCTTCTTTTTTTTTTTTTTTTTTTTTTTTTTTTTTGGGTTTTTCGAGACAGGGTTTCTCTGTGGTTTTGGAACCTGTCCTGGAACTAGCTCTTGTAGACCAGGCTGGTCTCGAATCTGCTACCTTCTAATACATTCTCTCTGTCTCCTAGCAATCTGTTTTTACTTAATCTTTGCAAATAAGGGTGAATCCAAGATTAAAAATCTTGTTCTCTAATATCCCTTTCCTCTGTGTGATCTTAAGGAGTCACAATAATTCAGTTATCTCAATCTTTTCTTTTTGACAATGTTTGAATTTTAATATCTCAATCCTTCATAGTTTTCAGAAGCATGACACACAAATTAATAATTGCAAATGGAAATTTGATGGAGGAAGGTCATTGGTTAATTAATAAAGAAACTGCTTTGCCCTGATAGGTTAGAACATAGGTGGGTGGAGTAAACAGAACAGAATGCTGGAAGGAAGAGGAAGTGAGCTCAGATGTGAGGCGTTGCTCTCTGGGGCAGACACAATGAAGCTCCGACCCAGGATTGACGTAGGCTAGAATCTTCCTGGTAAGCCACTGCCTCATGGCACTACACACATTAATAGAAATGGGCCAAGCAGTGTTTATATGAATACAGTTTGTGTGTCGTTATTTTGGGGCATAAGCTAGCCAGGTGGCCGGGAGCTGGGTGGCAGGAATGCAGCCCACAGCTCCTTCAACAGAAATTTATACCAATAACTAAAATGCCCAAGATGAAATCTTCTTCTATTTCTGACTGATATTTTCATGTAAATTCTTTAACTTTTGGACCGTTTGTCCTGTTTGACTTCACAGATATAAATAACCCCTCATATTTTTTGTTAAACTGTGAATTCTAATCTTAGTATTTTCCAGATTTTTTATTTTATTTTGTCATATTGTCTTAAAACTTAAAGTATTTAAGTATTTTTAAGGAATTACGCTAAGTAAACAACATTGTGATAAAGTGAGCTAAAATAAGTGAATTCTTAATAATCACTGTAGAGATTCAGAGATTTATTCAATTTATGCTTGAATAATGGGGGAAAAGTGATTTTCATTTTTAGTGTTAAAATTTAGAAAATATTCCTGTTAAAGAATGAGCTACTTTGTCAAAAATCAGGTGTACATAAGTGTGAGGATTAATATCCGGATCTTAGATTTGATTCCATTGGTTCACCTGACTGTTTTCATTACTATAGCTCTGTAGTAGAGTTTGATGGTGATGCCTCGGGAAGTTCCTTTATTGTATGGGAATTTTTTTTTTTTTTTTTTTTTTTGCTATCCTGGGTTTTTTGTTTTTCAATATGAAGTTGAGTATTGTTCTTCTGAGGTCTGTGAAGAATTGTATTGGGATTTTGATGGATATTTTATTGAATCTGTAGATTGCTTTTGGTAAGATTGACATTTTTATTATTTTGATCCTACCTATCTAAGAACATGAGAGATCTTTCCATTTTCTTATATCCTGTTCAATTTCTTTCTTCAAAAACTTAAAGTTTTTTTCATACAGCCCTTTCACTACTTTGGTTAGCTTTACCCCAAGATACTTTGTTATTTGTGGCTATTGTGAAGGTTGATCTTCTCTGATTTCTTTCTCAGCCCTTCTATTGTGTGTGTATAGGAAAATTACTAATTTTTTTCTTAGTTAATCTTGTATCCTGCCACATTAAAGAAGGTGTTTATCAGCTTTAGCAGTTCCTTCATAGAATTTTTTGGGTTACTTATACATACTATCATATCATCTGCAAATAGCAAAACTTTGACTTCTTCCCTTCCAATTTATATCCTTCTGGTCTCCAATCCACACACCTATTTAATTCCATTAAAAACAGGGTACAGATCTAAACACAGAATTGGCAACAAAAGAATCTTCAATGGCCTTACGACACTTAAGGAACTGCTCAACCTCCTTAGTCATGAGGGAAATGCAAATCAAAATGACTCTGTGGTTTTGATCTTACACCAGTAAGAATCGCGAAGATTAAAAACACCAATGATAGCTTATGCTGGAGAGGACGCAAAAAAAGTGGAACACTCCTACATTTCTGTTGCGAGTGAAAAATTACACAGCCACTTTGGAAATCAGTATGGTGATTTCTCAGAAAATTGGGAATTAATCTACTTCAAGACCCAGCAATACCACTCTCAGGCATATACCCAAATAATTCACACTCATACCACAAGGGTGTTTGCTCAACCGTGTTCATAGCAGCATTATTTGTAATAGCTAGAACCTGGAAACAACCTAGATGCCCACAACCAAAGAATGAATAAAGAAAATTTGTTACATTTACAAAATTGAGTACTACTTGGTTTTTTTGTTTTTTTTTTTTTTTTTTGATATCGTTGCAAGCAAAGGAGTGTAACTAGAAAAAAAAATCCTGAGTGAGGTAGACACACCCAGAAAGACAAACATGGTATGTACTCACTCATAAGTGGATACTATAAGTAAAGCAAAGGATAACCAGACCTCAGAAAAGCTAGGTAACATGGAGATCGATAAGAGAGAAATACACGAATCCCCCTGGAAGGAGAAATAGACAAGGTCTGAGAAAATTGGGAGCATTGTGGGAGAAAGAGCAGAAGAGGAGGTTGAGGGGAGAAGGGAAAGAAGGAGGAGAAAATGAAGAAACAGGATGATCAAGATGGGGGAAGGACAGAGAGGGAGAGCAAGGAGAGAGATATCTCGATTGTGGGAGTCATTGAAACCTGGTACTAGCATGAAACCTGGCACCAGCCAAATTCTCAGGAATTCACAAGGATGACCCCAGCTAAGCCCCTAAGCAAGAGTGAAGAAGGTGCCTGAACTGGCATTTCCCTGTAATCAGATTGATGATTACCTTAATTGTCATCACAGAACCTTCATTTAGCAACTGATGGAAGCTGATGCAGAGAACCACAGCTAAACACTGGGCCTAGCTTCGAGAGACCAGCCCAAGAGAGGGAGGAACGATAATATGAGCAAAGTGGTAAAGATCGTGATGGGGATACCCGCAGAAACATCTGACCTGAGCTAATGGGAACTTACTGAATGTAGACAGATAGCGGGGGAACCCTGCATGGGACTAAACTAGGCCCTCTGAATGTGGGTGACCAGGATTTATCCCAATTACTTGAACTGGCTTTTGAACTAACTTTTTGAAGCAATTTTTTTTTTGAAGGGATACCTTGTTCAACCTAAATATAGGGGGAAAGGCCTTTGTCCTGCCTCGAAGTGATGTGTCAGACTTCACTGACTCCCCCATAGGAAGCATTACACTCCCTGAGGAGTTGATGGGGGTTGGGTGAGGGGCAGGTGGGGGAAGCAGGAGAAGGGGAGGGAGTGGGAACTGAGATAGGTATGAACAATGAGAAAAGAAAGTTTTAATAAATAACACAAATGATATAGGAAAACAATCAGCTAAAATATTTTCATCATTTTTTTTTCTTTTTTGTATACTGAAAAGAAAAGAGTGTTCAGTTGCTACAGTCCATTATGGCCTGGAAAGGACTTTCTTTCTTTCTTTCTTTTGTGTTGATTTGTTAAGAGTTTTGTGTTTTTACTAAAACATTCTAACAAGACGCCATGAAACAGTTACAATAATTGAAATGTCATATAGGTGAATTTTTCCTTTGATGAATATGTAGTGTCCTTAGTTGTCTTGTTGATTAGTTTGGTTTAAAGCCTATTTGATATATATTAAAATGGTTACACCAGCTTTCTCCTATGTCCATGTGGTTGAAATTTTTCCATCCCTTTACTCTGAGGCAATATCTATACTTGATGTTTAGGTGTGCTTGAATAATGCATAGAAGGATGGATCCATTCTATTACTCTGTGACTTTTTATTGGGAGATTAAGATGATTAATATTGAGAGATATCAGTGACCAATGATTACTGATTCTAGTTGCTATTGTTGGTCGTGGTGTTGGTGGTGGTGGTGTGTATGTATTTGTATGTGTGTGTATTCCTTCTTTTGATATTGATACTATGATATTATTTATTCACTGTGTTTTTTTGATGTAGTTAACCTTCTTAGGCTGCAATTTTCCTTCTAGCACCTTCTGTAGGGCTGGATTTATAAATAGATATCATTTAAATTTGGCTTTATCACAGAATATTTCATTTTCTCCATCTATGGTGATTAAAAGTTTTGTTGAATATAGTAGTCTGGAAAGGCATTGGTGGTCTCTTAGAGTTTGCAGCACATCTGCCAGACCCTTCTTTCTGTCATAGAGTCTCCATTGAGAAGTCAGGTGTAATTCTAGTAGGTCTGCCTTTATATGCTATTTCATCTTTTTTCCTTGCAGCTTTTAATATTCTTTTATTGTTTTTTTACATTTAGTATTTTGATTATTATGTGTTGAGGGAACATTTTTTTCTGTTCTGTTCTATTTGGTGTATGTACCATATGCTTCTTGTACCTTTATAGGCATCTCCTTCCTTAGGTTAGGAACAGATCCTTCAATGAATTTGTTGAAAACACTTTCTGTGTCTTTTAGCTGGGTTTCCTCTCCTTCCTCTATTCCAATTATTCTTAGATTTGGTCTTTTCATAGTGTCCCATATTTCTTGAATGTTTTATGTCAGGATGCTCTTGGATTTAACATTTTCTTTGGCTGATGTACACATTTTTTCTATCATATCTTTAATGTATAATTATAATGTATGATATTCCATCTCTTGTATTCTCTTCATGAAGTTTACTTCTGTAGTTCCTGTTCAAATTCCTAAACTTATTGTTACAATTTGTATTTTCTTTAGTGATTATATTCCATGTTCAGGCCTTGACCAGTTTTATTCATTTCATTGCATTGCTTGTATTTTCCTGGATTTCATTAAGGGATTTATTCATTTCCTTTTTAAGGACCCCTATCATCTTCATGAAGGTGGTTTTAAGGTCTTTTCTTATGCTTCAGCTGTGCTGCAGTATTCAAGGTTTGCTGTGTTAGGATAGCTGGGCTCTAGTGGAGATGTCACCCTGGCTGTGGTTGATTGTGTTTTTGAGCTGGTATCTGGGCATCTGGTATTGGGTTCCTTACAGGCCTAGGTGCTGATTTCTGGATTTGTCTTCACTGGGTGGGTGTTTTGTTCGTTGGTTTCTGTTTCATCTCTGGATGTTTGGAGAGCATAATGTTGCTGTGTTGCCTGTTTCCCTGGTTCTACTCAGCTGAGGTGTTCCCAGGGAAAGTCTGCTGGTGTTGGAGGCTGGGATACTGGAATGAGGAGGCTGATGGAAGGTTGGAGGAAAAGATCTTTGTAATCTGTTGGAGGATGGGGTCAGAACTAAAGGGTAGACTGCAAATTTTCTGTTACAGAGCTGGGGATAAGATTGGGTATCGAATCTGAGGGAGAAGAAGAAGAGATGCAAGTCTATTGACAGTCTACTTGTTGCCCTGACTCCAGTGACCCTGGGACTAGCAGGGGGTATCTGTTAAAGTTGGGGGCTGGGACAAACCAACAAAGCAACTGATTGGGGGAAGGGAGGATAGAGGAGACGATCTGTGGAGTCTACAGGAGATGAGGGGTGGGGGGGACGGCTGTCACGGGAGCTCTGGTGCATACTGGGGATGAGCTGCGGTATTACATTTGGGGGAACAGAGGAACCAAAGGAGAACAGAGGATTTACAGGTAGACTACTTGGATTTCTAGCTTGTATGGAATGTGGCTTAGCAAGATGTGACCGCTTGGGGTCTGGGAGCAAAAGACATGTTGGGGTAAGGTGGTTAAAAGGGGAAGATCTGTGGAATTTAGTCCATAGGAGGCGGGAGCATGGGGACGGGCAGGGAAGGCTGCTGCAGGTGTTTTGCCCCAGAGTTGGGTATGAGACTGGATTTGGAGGAGAGGAGGAGTGATGAAGGCTTTCATATGGTTTATCTGTTTTCCTGGCCTTGCCCAGCTCGTGTGTTCCAAGTGAATGTCCCTTGCTGTTGGAGATGGGGATACTGGAATGAGTTGGGGAACAGGAAGGATGGAGAAGATCTTTTGGTCCACTGGGGATGGGATCAGAGAGGAAAGGGCGACCAGAGCAGATTTTCTGCTACAGAGCTTGGGATAAGACTGGGGGATTGAATCTGGAGAATAAGAAGGAGCTAAAATCACTTCTGAAAATACCATGTGAGTTTTAACTGTTAAGTTTTGTTGAGGATTTTATAATAAAATGATTTTGCCAGTGTTGAAGCACTCCATGACTAGTGATATAAGCAGTATTTATAGGCTTTACAGGAGAAAAGTTTTGTATTTCCCTGGGCGTAGTTTTTCTGTTCTGCTCACACGGTATCTGGAAGTTCATTCCTAGCCCAAGACATTCATCTTAATTATTTGAATTGGCTCCCTGCAGATAGCTCTTAATATGGAATATTATTCACTTATGAGATAGTTGCCACAGACATCTGCCAGTGCTCAACCTGGCAGCGAAGCTGTGTGAAGACCATTTCAAATTGTCTCCAGACGTTCGGAAATGCTGTAATTATCTGGTCTACAAAGTCAGCTGACATGTCACTGCTAAATCTTCTGGGACTGAAGTAGTAAATCAGATCAACTGTTATATTAGGCGAGTCAGTTAAAGGATCACATTCACTGGCTTTCCTTTCAGTGATACATTAAAGGGTCAATGATTGATTGGTCCTCCACTGTTACTGTTATGCTGATGATCCCTAATGCTTTTTTTCGTGCAAACAGAATATAATAAGCAAGTTCTTAGGATGCTTGTGGGTTACTGCTTTGCATAGTAACATTAAAGATAGTCATTTTTAAGTTTTCATAAATTTTTTAAGTTTTAAGTTATGAAAGAAGGCTTTCTGAATTTAAAAAAATAGTTGAATTATGCACATGAATGAATGCACATTAATATTGAGTTCATCCATGCAAAATACATACGTAGAGCCTCTACATTCCAGGTCTCTGTATGTGTAAGCCCCTCGGGTCTGAATGGGAGTGCTGGCTTCCACTAGGAGGGCCATTTGTCAAGGAGTCTGAGCAGGATTTCTTCATAATTGACATCTTTTGACGTCCAACTCCTACCCAGTATTGTACTGCAGAGTCACTTTGTGCCCAAGGAAAGCAACAGTTTTCCACTGTGCCTCACCCTACGATGTAATGTAACTGACAGTACCTATGGAGCTACACTGTGTCACACTCTAGGAAACATTATTCATGACGAATAAACTGGGAATTGCTTTTCATAATGAGTTTGTTATTAAACACAGTAGGGAAAAATATACGGACTAGATCAGCTATTGTTTCTTCACCTGTACACCAGAAGAATACCCATGTTTGCTTGATAATGTTTGTTTATTTAATTTTTTCTTTTCAAGTTACAGATACTTCAGATGTATGCTGTACAAGATAATAAGTTTCATCATGACATTTCATACGTGTGTATTAGACTTTGCTCCTGTTCATGACCCCTCCCCCACTACTCTCCTTTGCAGAGAAAGTTTTGTTGGGGAACAGGTCTTATCATGAAGCCAATTCTGTCTTCAAACTGTGATCCTTGTAGAATAGCCATCAGAGTGCTGGAATTGCAGAGCACGAATTACACACTAAATTATCTGCGATTTTTAAAAAAAAGCTGCAATATCTGTCACAGGAAAAATACCTTGTTGCTTTTGGAATGAAAGGGTCTTATTTAAACGAAGCTACAGAACCCCAGTGGGCATGAAGGATCAAAGACTTTCATCATGCTCTAGGTTTGTTTCCCATTTCCAGCTCCACCAGCAGATCCTAATGGGAAATAAGTTTGGCGTGGTTCCATTTCTAACAGCAAAGCACATAAAGTTGCGACTAGTGTTCTGAAACCAAGAGTTTAAGAGCTGCCATCTTGGGTATGTTACCATATAAAATAGGAGACTTAGTACTCAATGGTCAGCAAACAAGCTGATTTACAGGTCAGCTTCTCATGAATATTCCCAATGCCCTTAATCTATCAGCACCAGGAACCTCCTCTGAGAGTCAATAAATTGGTACATATTTCTTTAACACTCTTTTTTTTTAACCTTGTTTCATTGTATTTTATTTCATAATTTTAGAAATCCTCCAGTTAAGCATGTAGGTATTTTTTTCTAACACGTTGCAGTTGTGAGCATTCTACATGCTAAGCAAATGCTCTGCCACATCTACTTATTGTCTGTGTCGTGTAGGTTCCAAGGATCGAACTTGAGTACTCTGACTTGGCAGCCTTTACCTTCTGAGCCATTCTCTGGACCCTGCACAGTACTGATGCTGGCAACGTATTTAAAGGGTGATGTTGCTCGTTCTCCCCCTCTAAACAGAGCATTGTATTTCTCTTAAAGTACCCTAAAGAAGTGGGTCTATAACTGTTATGTACCAATTAAAACTTTCTTTAAGAAGCTTGCAGTGTGAGAGTTCAAGGAGTAATAAACATGGTATCCCTTTCCCCACCCCCTAAATACAACAGAAATAACAAGATTGTGGTGACTAGAGTCACACAAAAATATCACATCTCTATATTCACAGCAATGCATGCAGATCATAGTAAGTATCAGTTAAGTGGATCATTAAGTGAATATTTGAAGAAAGCAAAGCCTTATTTCAAATGACAAAAAACTGTTTTATAATAATGGGTAAAACATTTTGCAGTTTTTGCAAACAAAGTCCTTTCATGGTAATCTACATTAGTTTCATGGTAATCTGGTAATGTTATAATAGAGAATTTAAAAATATTTCTTGCTAACTAGCCATTTTATTGCACCTTCCTTCAATTCCTTACAATCTTAAATAAAATGTTTTCACTTAATCACTTCATGAGATTTGCTCTTCTGGCTAAAGATGTAATATGCCAAGCACATTCTCATAATGTATTTGTATATTTTTTTTGTTTTCAATAGGAAAATAAATTGTGCAGTTTAAGAAACTTGAGGTCGTAAAGGTTTCAGGTAGAATATCAGCTGATTAAACCAGCTGCTAGGGAGTTATAAAGAGATATTATTTGAGAGAAAAATTCATAGAGGAGAACTGTGGTCTTAAAGAATAAGTATGTTCTTAAAATACAATGTTGGGATAAAAAAAATCTTCTAGAAAGAGAAAGTATATATTACATATGGGCTTTATGAATGCTCACACCAGTCACCTGGCCTGCATATGTTGCTTCAGTCTTTCAAAGAGGAAATTTCATTAGCCCATGAAAGGGGCTACACCTGTCTAAATTAGTCCTATAACTGTCAAAACAACATTAAGAAGCACAAAACTGAAGGTCTCACCGGTACTGACTTCAAAATGAACAAAGCTACAGTAGTTGCAAGAGTGTGATGTTGGCACAGGAATAAATCTGTGTGGTTAAGTAGATCAGAGTTCATGGGGCAGGACACTGCTGGCCACTGACAAAAAGAAAATGCAATAGGAATGAAGTACTTCAATAGACGCATTAGGAAAAAGGAATATCCACTTGGATAACTATGACACTGAACGAGTGTCAATGACTGTAAAATTCAACTTAAAAGCAGGGGGAATACTTAAATGTGAAACCTGAAACTAATAGAAAAAAACCATAGGAAATATCTTTGATTGTTCTGGCCAATAATTTTTAATATGACACAAAAGCATAAACAATGGGAGCAAAAATAGACAAGGAAATTTTGCACGAAACTAAAAAGTCTCTGTACCATAAACGAAATAATCTATGGAAATAGATTAATAGAAATATATGGAATAGGAGAAAATAGTTGTAAGATATACATATGATAAAGGGTTTAATATTTTGTACAATACATGTGTATTATGTATGGATATGTATCATAAAACTCAACAGAAAAATGAAAAATAGCAAAATTGAAAAATAGGTACAAACCTGAGTGGAAATTTCTGAAGAGAAGATCAATAACCACACAACCATCCTAGGAAGGAATGCTTACTCCATTAGTGTACCAAGAATGTTCATCAAAACCACGGCGACACACGCCCTCACACCTGTTACTTAGAATAGCTGTGGTCGGATACTGGCTTTGGTGATGACCTAGAAAAAACAGACCCAAGTGCACTGCTAAGTGGAATGCATACTAGGCTAGCCATGATGGGAAACAAGGGGGATTCCTCAAAACACTAACTACAGAACTAGGTTTTGAGGCAGTGGTCCTACTTCTGAGTATATACTGGAAGGAATACTTACTTCCATGTTCACTGAAACTTCACTGAAAATGGCTGAGAAAGGAAGAAAAGCTTTAGGCTCTGAAGAAACCCAACAGAAATGGAAAATGTGATGTGCGTGCGCATGCACGCATGTGTGCACACGTACACTCACACACACACATACACACACACACACATGCACAGAGGAGTCTTAAAAGGGATAGTATATGATTTGAAAATGGATGGACCTAAGTCCAAAGAGAAATAACACTCAAAAGGCAAATACTACAAAATCTCAGGGTTTTTGTAGAATCTAAAAATGATAAATCTTAAAAATCAGGGATCAAAATGATAGTTGAGAAGAGTCAAATGGTGGTCGTAGAGCAAACAGACTCGTCTATGTAATGCAACATCACACCTGCACTTAACTGTATTGTGTAGCATATACACAATAAGGGCAGAGACAATTGTATTTTCACCACACACAAATACCATCGTGAGTTGAGACTGTGCCTATGCTGATTGCCTGGATTGTAGCAATCATTTTACAATTTTATATGTAATCAAAGCATCATATATTATACTTTAAATATATGTTATTCATTTGTCACATAGATTCTAAGAAAGCCAGAAAAAATGTCTGAATTAACAGAAAAAACTAAGAATATGCATTTTAAAATTAAAAAAAAAACTGATCGTATTTACACAGACAGTACCTTTATAGGAGAGTGTTGAGAGAGCAGTCTGCAAACAACATTGAGAATTAGATGATGGAGTCTTTTAGTGTTGTGCTAGGGAGCTTGTCATTTATTCAGTGGATAAGCAAATAGGTAAAAAAGCCTCACAAGATGAAGCTAATGACTGTACACAGGTTAAGTCAGAGAAGAGAAAATACACTGCAAATATTGCAGGATGTGCAGGAATGGAGCCACAGTAGAGAAAGGGAGGGAGGGAGGGAGAGAGGGAGGGAGGGAGGGAGGGAGGGAGGGACCACAACAATGTATACTTTTTGCCCCTTTTCTATGCTTTTGTCACCAGCCCTCCATCTCCAGATAAGATGTGTGAGGTGCTAAGGAACGTTTTCTGTGTAGGTGGTTAGCCTCTGCTTAAATGCTCATAATACAGATGTCCCTTTCCATGTTACATTTTTTATTTGCTTGTTTTGGTTTGTCGAGACAGGGTTACTCTGTAGCTTTGGAGCCTGTCCTGAAACTAGCTCTTGTAGACCAGGCTGGCCTCAGACTCACAGAGATCCGCCTGCCTCTGCCTGCTGAGTGCTGGAATTAAAAGAGTGTGCCACCACCGCCTGACTCCATGTTACTTTTAAGAATTATAAAATTATCTCTAAATTCATTATAATCTTCAAAAAAGAAACAAAAACAAAATCACCTGTATCTCTTTATATTAAGTCTCATATCCTCTTTATAGTATCTAAGGTAGATTAAATATTTATAACATTAGTAATGATGGTAGTGGATCTAAGGTCTGTGTTAAGGTGAAGCACATTAAAATAGTATCAATGTACTCATTGTTTATAATGAGCAGAAACTGTTTTTTAAAAGGCTAATACAACTGTATGTACTTTATACAAAATATATATTCTTAAAATTACTTAATATTGTATCTTTTGATGTATAAATTAAATCACTGCATCATCAACCACTTTCAATAGTCACTAATGCCTGTGACATAAATACGAAAATGTTGTCCTTTATATTTGTAAATTACTATCCATTACTATAGCTTGGCACATAGTATTTCTCTCACTGTCTTTCAGTAATGCTGACCATTGACACATACGCTGTTCTTTCTCACCCTAACTATCACATCTAGACTGAGCTCTTTTGAGCCCTTTCAGCATCATTACAAGTGGCATTCTCTTGATTAAGTGCAGTCGTCTTCCCTACACAAGACAGCAAAATACCACCTCTTATTATAATAAGTGAAAGATGCCTGATAAGAAAGAAATCATTCACAAACTTAAGTGAAAATCATTAGTAATTGTAATCAATGGCATTCATCATGTAAAATTATAAAAGTTAATGTAATGTGAGACAGATAAAACATAAAGAAAACAGAAATAAGATAGATTTAAAACTAACAGAATCAATTATATTAAATGAAATATGCATACACATAATCCAATGAAAAGAAAAGGAGTGACAAGCTGTAAGAAATCCATGTGAGACATTAAAGTGCTTAGAAATTAAGGCAAAGGAACATAACATGCAACTTTCATAAGAATCTGAGATAGTTAGGTTTTTGATACAAATTAAGATGGCAGTCTGCAGAAAGAAATTATGGAACACAGACAAGGTAATAAAAGGGAAATGTAAAGTGTTAAATGTTGCTCTAAAATAGAATGAATATTTCACGTCAATGATCTAGATTACATTTCAGGAGTCCTAGATGTGATAATTAAACCAATTTAAGTGTAAGACAAAAATAAAGGAAATTATGTTTTAAGAAATCAAGGAAAGAAAAAGAAAGTCCTCTTTATAGGCTAATCTACAGGATCATCAAAATAGAAAGGTAAGACACAATTACCAATCTCATAAATAAAAGAACCTTTGTTCTGTCTCTAAAGCATTATGCAGAGTCTGCTCTCTAAAGCAGACACTAGACACAAAGCATTGCACAGCAGAACTCCACTTACATAGAAGTCTGGGAAGAACAAATTTAGCTGGGAGTACAGACAGAAAATCATGGAGACAATTTTGTACATTGTAAGGTTTTCATTTTTTCATAATTTGAAGAATTAAAATATTTCAGTTTTCTTCCCTCTGGAATGTTTAGATATATCAGCAAGAGAGCTGAGACCTTTAGTTCCTGGGAGAAGTAGTTCTGGCAAGGATTTGTGTTTGATGTCACTGACTTTGTGTTGGGCTACCATGGGCTTGATTGTATTGATTTGGCCAGGTAATTTGCTTAAATACTAGATGACACTTTCTGCCTCTCAGGGAAAAAAATGAAATCGTTACATTTTTCCAGAAAATGGATACAACGGGGCATCATTATGCTAAGAAAAATAAGATGTGGAAAGACTAATATTATTTTTATTCTCTTGCATATAGATTCTAGATTAAAATTTGTTTCTCTGTCTGTGCAGGTAATCAAAGTAGAAAGGGGAAATTGAGAGAAGAGAAATGAAGGAGGGAGACGAGACTGACAGAAAGAGTGACAGAATAATGCCTGTCATGAGAAAGGAGGAGCCTGTTTGGGGAAAAGCAGAGGACTGGTATAAGAGAGTCATGAGGAATGAAGAGATTGGGAGAGGAAGATTGTTGCAAGGATGGGGGCCCTTTGTTTGTCCCAGCTGTCCAGCTAGCTTAGTCCCGAAATAACCACATAGAAACTGTATTAATTAAAACACTGCTTGGTCCATTAGCTCTAGCTTCTTATTGGCTAACTCTACATCTTTATTTAACCCATTTCTCTCAATCTGTATATTACCACGAGGTCGTGGCCTACCAGAAAAGTTTCAGCATGTTTACCTCCAACTGTGGATCCATGGTGTCTCTCCCCTACTCCACCTTTCTTCCTCCCAGCATTCAGTTCTGTCTTCCCCACCTACCTAAGTTCTGCCCTATCAACTAGGCCAAGGCAGCTTCTTTATTCATTAACCAATGAAAGCAACATACAAACAGAAGAATCTCCTACACCAGAAGATAATAATACAAAAAAATTTCGTATATATGTATATATAATTATATATCTTATTACATATAATTATATAAAAATATGTGGAAATGCCACAATGAAAAATTAGCTTTATAAGCTAATTTTTATAATAAAGACAATTATAAAATAAATGTTCTTAATAAGATATGTGTAAACCAAAAACTAAACTTAAAACTGAGCACTTTTGAAGTTTTTACCTGCTTTCATGCCTATATCTTGAGTTAACACCAAAAGCAATTAATGAAGAAATAACCACACACATATTTAAGTGGTGTGTACAAATGTGTCACTGCATTGCTACTGTGAGTTTTTCTTCTCATCACACTCAAATCAGTCTCTTAATGACTTTTTCCCAGAATATTTTAATAGGTAGCTCAGATATCAGTCTATTTCTCTTGTCATAAATAGTTACTCTTGTTTATTCAGTCTTATTCTGATGGTTTTACAGAAAATAAAAATGTCTGCTTTCCCATATTTTAATAAGAAATTCACATGAATAAAATATGCTTCATTGTACTGCAGGCTGCCCTAGGAGACTCTAGAACTGCTTCAAATCAGCAACAGATTCAGTTGCTGCAAGAGAACCACAGCAAAGTAACAGCTCGAATTGGTCATAAACAAAGGGAAATACCTTCATTAAACTCCAATACTGCACATGTTTTGATACTTAAAATCTATATATTCTTCAATAAATTGCATATGTGATGTGGGATTCCCCTCTGTATGCTGTGATTACCACTGGCAAATAAAGAAATTGCTTTGAGCAGAGCTGAACAGAGCTAGTCAGGGAAAACTAAACTGAATGCTGGGAGAAGGAAGGCAGAGTTTGGAGAGAAGCCATGTAGCTCCATAGAACACAGACTCCAGAACTTAACCTGGAAAGCTACAGTCTTGTGGCAATACACAGATTACTAGAAATGGGTTAAATTAAGATATAAGAGTTAGCCAATAAGAAGTTGGAGCTAATAGGCTATGCAGTGATTTAAATAATATAGTTTCTGTGTGATTATTTCTGGTCTGAGCTGCGGGGTGTCTGGGAAACAAACAAGTGCTCTTCCTACTACTCGTATGTGTCAAATGTTTCCTTTGTCCATAACCATCATAGTGTTGGCATGATCAACACTACTAAGTAAGCTCAAAGCTGAAACCATTGAAATGGTAACTTTACAAATATGAACCGAATGTGAAATATACAATGTCACCTTAAAATAATCAGATACAGTAACGATACATGTGTATAATATCCCATCAAACAAGCAATATTCTAATGTATTTACTTAATTGGGAGTCTTTTCCACTTAATAAACCAGGCTCAAGTGATGCTTAACATGGAATAGTGACAAGATAGACAGTTCCTGTTGTCAAGGTACTTAAGAGCCAAGTGAGAGAAACATAATCAAATGAGGAATGAATGACAGTTAGTCAAGGACCACAGTCGCGCACTCTATTTTGTGAACCATCATCAAGGTAGCAATCCCAAATTCGAAGAGCCAATTACATTTTCCTGGAAAACAGATGCTTAAATTGACAGCAAGGAATGCCAAATTTGACAAGGAAGAGTACTTCCTAAAAGAGAAGACATCAATTATTCAAAGATCTCAGGCAAGGAGAAAGACTCTACCTTCAAAATAGCTAGTTCAGAAAAAAAAAAAAAAGAAAAAAAAACACGATTTAAATGTGTGTCTATGTGGGTAGAGAAATACTCATGCAGTAAACAACTGGCCTTAAGTTTTAAGTGTATTAATCTGTGTTAAAACATTTGAGTTTTTCAAAGTGTGTTGAAAAATCTACTAAAAATTTTCTGAGGGAAAAACTCAGCTATTACCTGCATGATGATGTTCTGAAATCATCTCTAGTTGATTTCCCAAGCTCTTGATCCCTCTCAAGTCCTCCTTCATGTCAAGCCACTGGTTTAAGTCATGCTTTAATGCTTCACACCCTACCCATTGCTCTCAGATACATAAGACAGTAACTAACTTGTGTAGCTTGGTCCTGCTCACTCTATAGTCTCGCACACACACACATGCACAAACACAAAACACGTGCATGCACACCCTCCCATGGAGTCCTGGCTAGAGCTGCCATGATTTTTCTTTCACTTTATGATGAATACATAGTCCTCTGCTACAACATAGATTTTTCTCAAATGCCTCTCAGATTAAAGTTGCTTGGCTTTACCTATGCAATTCTTGTTACTTTCCTCAGACTCTCCTTCCTATTGAGAATGCCTGAATTAGTCAGCTGAAAAGGAATTACTAATTATCTTATTAAAAAGAGCATACATACCCGGTGAAGTTTGTGTAGCAGTGGAATTGACAACTAGAATGAACCAAAAGGTTTTTTCTCACTTAGAAAACAACATTCCTTCCTCTCCTCCTCCATGTACATTTCTGAGTGCTAGTCACTTTTGCATAATATACTCTTTGTTGGAAGCGCTGTCTATCTCTGTAAGGCTAGGGCAACAGGGAACAACCTTTGCCAGAGTGTAGGATGCAGGTTACATTATAAAAATACATGGGAAGACCTAGTGTCCAGAGCCTGATGATAGCGTACAAGCATAGTCTTTCACTAAATGTGAATAAACTTGTCGAAGTCGTGAGTCCTGTGGGACTATCAGAAGGAATCTGATAACTCTATCTTCTTGTTTCCTGAGAATCTGATGATTTTTCTGAAAAAATATTCATAGCTCATTACTTTAGAATATCACGTTTACACATAGTGTTTTCTTCTGCTTCTTTATTTGACTTAAAATTTAATTTGATAATCTTCTGGTAACTGCTTCAGAAGGACAAGTAGCTTGATAAGGTCTCATAGTTTTAAAAGTTAAGTTAATTTTATTTGCATTTATTTATTAAGTGTGTTTATCTGATATTTAGCTATGGGGTATAGAAGAAGAATAAAAACCAATGCATAAGACATCACGTTGAGTTCATTTCACTAGGTAAGGAAAATATGAGCTGTTTTTTCTCCTCTGTTTTGTGCCTCATGTTTTGTGTGGCTATATAACTATAATGTATGCTAGCTCTGCTCTGCTGATCTTCTGTTGATGCAAGAAAAAGCATAAAGCACACAGCTGCTCATCTTAGCATTCATCTCTCACTGTCAAAAGCCACCAGTGCCCTTAGGCTTCCTTACAGTCTATGAAAAAGTTCCATCATTCTTAGCTTGTACCGACATTGCTTAAAGGAAAGTTTGAAAGATAATTTCAGAATTATTTTGTTTTGAGTTCAAGTTGGCAGCCTGCATCCACTCATTTAAGTTCTCTGCTGATGAATCCATTAATAGTAACATTTTGATAATGTACAGTCCTAGAGCAATGGAAAAAAAAGTGTGAAATGTGAGTAAGTTAGGGAACATTAGAGCAGTTCTGAAGCAAAGGGAAGCAGACGGAAGGTGACTGATAAAACTCAACCGTAATCAGCACCTTCTAGAATGCCTTCAACCAGTCCATTATGGAAACAGCAGTTCAGAGAGGCCCCCAAGGCGAGAATGCATGTACCCAGAATGTTCATGCTCATAATAATGAATAGCAGGAAGACGGCGTGCATGTGTGAACTGTGAGACGATGCTATTTTGAAAATCTCACAGAACTAATCCATCTTGTCTTGCACTCCTGCTCTTCTTGCCTCTCCTTAGCAACTCCCTGGCTTCTACCTCATTGTGTTCAAACCTCTGTTCAAATGCCACTCTGTCAAAGAGGAGTTGCTGAAAAAACAGAGACATACAGTAACTCTCACCTCCCTCTTCTCCAAAACCCCCCTTTTGAATCCTACAATGCTTTAGCTCTGACACCACACTCAGCACCGTTATGAGTTTATGTTTGATTTTGTTCAATCTCTGCCTTGCGAAAGACAATAACATTCCAAAGAGGACAAAGTTTATATTTTGTTGACTACAGTAGTCCCTAGCACATTGTGTACATGTACAAAACTCAAAAGTGAAATTCCGACATCAGGGTACATCTGCAGCTTGATTTAGTGAAAGAGGATTGAAATGAGAGTATGAACACGTGCTTGTGAACTTTACCTCATCTTTTGGTTTCGTACTACAATATTTAAAGTCTCTGGTAGTCAGAGTTTCCTTACAACTTGATAACTTGAGGAAAGGAGTACTTTAAGGAACAAACAAAAGTCTAAAACCCAACTGTACTGACTAGTATAGGTTGCTAGTTAGGGTGGATGGCAGATTTTTCAATATAGCATGTCACTTCCGCAAAGTTCACACATGCCACACTGTCTTCCTGTTATTTATTATTATGAGCATGACAATCTATCAAGAACTGTCATATCATTGAAGAAGCAATGTGATATGACAAAGAGCAAGCAGAACCTACAAAGCATTTTATCATTGAAGAAGTAAAGCGAAGCACCATAATATTAAGACAAAAATATAACTCATACGTTTAGAAGAGAACCTGTCATCTCAACACTCAGGTACCAGGAAATTGCAGAATCACGACTGACTGGGCTCCACATTCTCCTTGTCTGAACAACCTGAAATGAATAATGAAACAGAAATGATGATTAGAATCCATGGAAAGTTAAAAACGTCTCAGGGAAGTTCCATAAAGTCTTTTCTCCATGGCAGTGTAACAAGGAACTAAGCATACAGACCCAACCATATGGAAGACATACAGAAAGACATATTTTAGTGAAAGAAGAAAACAGGTGTCTCAGAAAAAAAAATATTGGGACTTTTTCTTTTCTTTAAGTTAGGAAGCATTTGAAACTGTTTAAAATGCAATATATAAGGGAAAAGAATAAGATCAGTGCTCTTCAATAGAAACAAAAAGAAATGAATTCCAAGTAATCAATGAATCAACAGATATAAAAAAAACTATAGTTTCCTTCATCTTCTAAGCATGCACGCGCGCGCACACACACACACACACACCCCACATATGGGCAAACTTATTCAAAAAATAATCTTGCTGACAAGGATAAAAGATTTATTTCAAAAGGCAGCAATATAAATCTTAGTGCATTTAAAAAAAAAAATCCTGGTCAGTACCAGACCATCTCCAGGGATCCCTAAAACCTGAACCATCCCCTGGTTATCCTTAAAGCCAGGTATCCTAAGAACAGACAGGGAAAAACAAATTATTTTGCAAGGTGGAGAGTGAATAAATGCCTTGTATTAAGTGTGTTACTCAAAAGGTAAGACTATATAATAATGATGATGACTGCTAATAGAACAAAATGATTCCATGATAATGTTGGGAGGGAGGAAAATTGTAGGCACTCATTTTCATTCTGCAATGGAAGACAGTGTATTTAAAAACTGTTTAGCTTGGGCTAGCAAGATGGGTCAGAAGTTAAGAGCACTGACTGCTATTCCACAGGACCTGGGGTCAATTCCCAGCACCCACATGGCAGCTCACAGCTGGCTGTAACTCTAGTTCCAGGGCTTCAGACACCCTCACACAGACATGCATGAAGACAAAACACCAATGAACATAAAATAAAAATACAAATATACTGTTTACTTTAATAAGCAAGAATAGAAAATAGCACATTCTCACCAGTACAAAAACTTTCAACAGTGCTGGGCGGTGGTGGCGCACGCCTTTAATCCCAGCACTCGGGAGGCAGAGGCAGGTGGATCTCTGTGAGTTCGAGGCCAGCCTGGTCTACAAAGGGAGTTCCAGGCGGGCTCCAAAGCTACAAAGAAACCCTGTCTCGAAAAACAAAAAAACAAACAAACAAACAAACAAACAAAAAAAACTTTCAACAGAACTAGAATTAGTTAAATTTGTGATAGCACAAAGTGGGGAAAGCCTTTCCTTGTTATTTTACTTTTCATAGCACACATAAATTCTTCTCACAAATTCTAATTTAAATATTAGAAAAACATGCAGAAACCTTCCATTATGTGAAATTTTTTCATTAAGTGAAATAGGCACTAGATTTACTGAAGTAAATGAGAATTCTTTTCTAATCAAATAAAATGTAATAAGAATCTACCTGTGTAATTTTTATCTTGATCTAAGCTTTACCTTCTAGAAGCATCTCAAGAACATTAGGAAGAACTCTTTTTTTTTCATCATATTCTGCCTTTTACCTCAGTCTCTTGGATCTCCTCTTTTTCTGAGCTTTTTGTGGCTGTTTCATCCATAAACCTTTGATAACTGGTTCTCAAAAGCAATGGTTTTACTCACACAGTCACAGCACAGTTAGCAACATTAGGAGATTTAATACAGATGCATTGCTTTTTACCAGTCCCAAGACTTGCATCCAAAATTCCCCCATATCTCAGTATTGACTTTTAAAGCCTTTAGTGTCTGTTATATCCTACTCTGGCATCTAATCTAGGCTCAAAAAGTATACACAGAGATCATGTTCTGATGTGGGATTCCCCTCTGTATGCTGTGAATATGTTTTATTATCATTTGTTAATAAAGAAGCTGCTTTGGCCTATGGTAGGATGAAATAAAGCCAGGCAGAAAATTCGAGCAGAGATATATATAGAGAGAGTAGGCAGAGTCAAGTAGACACCATGTAATGGCCCAAGAAGCAAGAGATAACAAACTACGAGCCTCATGGTAAAATATAAAATAATAGAAATGGGTTAACTTAAGATATAAGAACTAGCTAGGAATAGCCTAAGTTATTGGCCAAACAGTGTGATTATTTGGGCCTGGGCAGCAGGGAAACAAAGGAGCAGTCCTTGTTTACAATCTTCCTTTCACAAGAAACAGTGCATCAGCCTTTCATGACCTTAACCTTCTGTGACGGACCAGGAGAACTGTTTTATAGCTCAGTGTGAGTTTCTGTAATGTTTTCTTATGTTGAGGTTGAGATTATGCACTTTTGGTAGGACTATCACAGAAACTGTTTTTCAGATCATCCCACCAGAAAGTCCATGGTGCCCCTTTGCTCTGTTACTGATGATGTGGTCTTTGATCATCCGCTGGGGTTGGCGTTGCAGGCTTCTCTTTTGTAAGGCACGGTGTGTATCTGTGCAGTTACCCAAGAGTTCTTTTGGCATTATATAAATACCTTGTTCCTCATCAGGCTTTCACCCACTGGGCTTTATTATAGAAATATGGTATTTTTCTAGGCAGTGGTAGCATACACTTTTAATTCCAGCACTCAGGAGGCAGGGGCAAGCAGATTTCTGTGAGTTCAAGGTCAGTCTTGTCTATAGGGTGAGTTCCAGGATAGCCAAGGTTACACAGAGAAATCCTGTCCTGAAGACAACCAAAAAAGAAAGAAAGACAGAAAGAAGAAAGAAAGAAAGAAAGAAAGAAAGAAAGAAAGAAAGAAAGAAAGAAAGAAAGAAAGAAAGAAAGAAAGAAAGGAAAAAAGAAAAGAAAAATTTTATTTTGCATGGTAAGAGATAATAAAGAAGTATTGACAAACAATAATTCTTATTTTTATGTTAGTACTTAAGACTTAAAAGCATTCTGTAAACATCACACACAGGGACAAAGGAAATGCCTATTGTGTATACATCATCATCTGTTATCATAAACGTATTACTGTTCATAGTGTTAAGAGTATTTTCTCTCAGCAAACATCAGGAATTCAGTATGTTTAGGAATTCTACTAAAGGTTGTTAAATACTTGTCTCTAGCCACACTTCAGTGAATCACTATGATCCGAAATCAAAGGTTATGGCAAAGTTTTTATCTGCACTTTAAAAAGGATTGGTGCTGTTTATCTTATCAGTATGAGTGGTGGATAATTATGTCCTCTGTTTACTAACAATTAGGGAGTGATGTCACATCACAGGAAATAAAACCAGCTTGTTTGCAGGAAAACAAAGATAAGAGACCCAAATAAATAGATCTGTATTCCCAACTGTGGATCTCAGAAAAATAATAATTAGAAATTTAAAAACTGGATTTTCAGCTCTTAGCAAGAAACCCACTGCAGTCTCCCTTTTCTCTATGACTCCAACCCTAATAGAGCACAGAGATCTTCTCCCCAAATCCCCCCTTCCCCCAACTCATCCCATTATTCCAGCCTTTAATAACAGCAGGCAACCCCTGGGAATATACCAGCCTAACAGAATAATGAAACAGCCCATAACTCCAGAATACATGCTCTAATTAACCCACAGACCATGCCTACTAGAAAAACAGGTAGGCTGTCTACAGAACTTCTCTCTGTGTTCCCAGAGATCCAATCCCCTAGTCTATCCCCAGCTCTGTAGGAAAACACACTTGGCAGCTTCTCTGCCCAATCCCATCCCCACTCCCATGTTCTGTGTATCTCACTGATCCTCCCTTTCTAAACTCCCTCTCCTCCATCTGTGGCTTTTTCCCAACCCCCAAGCAGGCACTCTCTGCTAACCCACTGGGTCCCACAAGCCAGAAAACTCAGCAAACTGCCCTGCCCACAGACCTTCTCTTCTCTCACCGTTTTCCCAGTTACAATTCCACAGTTTTATCCCCAGTTCTATAACAGAATAACCTTGGCAGTCCCCCTCCTGTCTCCCATTGATCCCAAAGATCATTCTTCCACTTCTAACCTTCCTCCCTACACTTACTGCTTTGTCCCCCACCTCAACCCCAGCTGGCACCCTCTGCTAACTCTCGGGCCTCTCCTCTCAGGACAACAAGTAGTCTGACAGCAGACTCACAACTTTTTTTTCTATGGCTCCTGAGATCCAGTCACCCATTACCAACTTTTATCATCAGTTCTGTAGAAGGCAATATGCTGCCTTTATATAACAGTAATAATAATAATAATCAGCCAACTGTTCAAACTCTTCCCCTTCTACTAAAAAGGTGACCAACTAGTCGACTTCCACTATGTATTACAAAAACAGAGTCTGTTTCCCTTTCCTCTCTGACTCCATCCCAAAGGGGGTCACAAAGACCTTCTTCTCTAATCTGCCTTCCCCTCAAATCATTCCAGTATCCCAGCTTCCAAAACTAGTAGGCCTTCCCTGTGAATACACCAGCTGAGCAAGCCAGGAAAATAGGCAAAACACAGCCATCACATTTTCAAAAATTCCAAAAAGGAAATAAAAACCAAAGAGCGAAACATCCACTTGGCAATGATAAATCCAGAAATCAGCCACTAAACCTATAGTCAACCCAAACTAGATGCTTAGAGCAAAAACACAGTTAATAACAGCGAGGGCAATATGTCTCCACTAGAGCCCAGCTATACTGCTGCAGTAAGCCTTGAAAACTGCATCATAGCATAAGAAAGTACAAGAAGCACAAGAAAAGGACCTTAGCAAAGTAACGGGATATAAAATTTAATTCACAAAAAATGGCAAACGGACAGAGAAGGAAACCTAGGAAATAACATCTTTCATAATACTGTCAAATAATATAAATTATCTTGGGGTAACTCTAATCAAGCAAGTAAATGATGGGGTAACTCTAATCAAGCAAGTAAATGACTTGTACAATAAAACTTCAAGTCTTTGAGTAAATAAATTAGAGATGATATCAGAAGATGGAATGATCTCCCATACTCTTGGATAGGTAGGATTAACATAGTAAATATGTTCATCCTACTGAAATCAATTTACGGATTCAATGCAATCTCCATCTAAATTCCAATACAATTTTTCACAGATCTTGAAAATAAAATTCTCAGCTTAATTGTTTGATATTACCAATAAAGACTCAAGTTCCAGATGCTGGGGTGAAAAAGAGAGGCACAGAGAAAGTACCCAGCTGACTTTCCAACTCTCTACTAACATCTCAGAAAGAGAGTTTTACAAAGAAAATGCCCCTCCCTTATATTTCCTATGTGTCTCTCTATCCATCCTCTTGACTCACTCTTACTCTCTATGGTTTTATTCCTGTCAACTGGTTGCTTGCTTCACCTCTTAACATATGGTTGACTTCATTTACTCCTGTTTAAAATATTCAAGCAGAAAGTTCTTGAACTGGATTAAAAGTGTGTGCTGGTGTTGAGCCATGCCACAGCTAGAAACAAGTTTTTCAGGAAAATAGTGGAATCTCAGGGTTCACAGTGTTATCAAATATTCTGCAACATTTCCCTCTTTTTGTCTAAATAAAAATGAAAGATTTAAACTCTAATACAGTAAAACTATTAACAAAATGAAACTATTTCTGGCAGGCTTTCCACAATATCCAGCTTAGTTGTACTTGGCAATCTTATGATTAAATATTTCTGAGTTCAAAGTCTATAAAATATTTGTGTCAGTCTCATGTGAACTCAGCAATTTGTATATCCTGAGAAGTTTATAGTCTGCAGCTGATCTTTGGGAGGTGTTTGTCAGGTTAGTGGCATCCTGGCTACATAGAACATAGCGGTCAATATTGGGTTGTCCAGCAGGAAGGGTCAGTTGCACTGGCAAGATGGTGGCATGGGTATTGGCACTAGCCTGGGCTTTCTGTTTAGATTTTCTGTAGAAAAAAAAAAGCATTGTTATTAGAAACACCTTGGCTACAATCCCTTTTCTAATGACCTTGCTTACCACAATTAAGATATCTGACATTTTAACTTTTCTTAAAGCTTACAGAAATTACTTCACCTATCAGAATAGCATCATAAATGTAGGGTACAATATTAACCGTATTTCTAATCCATTCATCAATTGGTACTGATCTTGCCTTTAAAGGCCCAATCACCTTTTTGCCTTACGAATTAGCATTTTCAAAAGCCAAAGATTGATTAATAGTTGCCTGGCTTCTAGATCTAATACTATTCTGTGTACAGCTAAAGTCAATATTTGCAACAAAAAAAAATCAGTGAAGGCTTCTTTTTGGGTCTTGTACAATTTTAGTAAATGACTCAGTCCTCTTTCCTAATTCTTCAACCTTTCCCCAAGCTACTAAATGACCTGGCACCAAAGTGTGATCCTCAAATTCAAGCTGCCTCTGTATTTCAGCATATTGACTTTCACCTAGAAGCTGATCTTGGGAAATATTAATACCTCTAGCACTATTCTATTGTTCTATGGCCCTGGCTTCCTCTTTTCACCATGTTCACCATTGTTACTGAGGACCAGCTTCCAATATTGCTGTTGCTAAATCTTTTCAGTCCTGGATAGTTCTGTTCTGAGTTGCCCATGAATTCGATACATGCTTCACATAGACTGAATGCTTACCATATGAAATAACTGCTTCCTTAAATCTCCTCAAATATAATATTTCTATAGGATTCCATTAGGGGGTACATATCGTCTCCTGGTAACTCTTGTATAGTAACTGGATAAACTAAGGGTGGTTTTCTAACAATCATGGGCCACCACTCTTTAGTTTCATCATGAGGTAGCATGGTAGCTTCTTGTCCAAATCCCTCTGGTTAACTCTGAGTATTTTTATTTTTTTTATAAGTCTTTCTAAAGCTTGTATCTTATCAGTCCACTTTTCATATTTGGCACACTCAAAAATCTACTATGGCTGTTAAGGATACAATATGAATTACCAGACTGATAGCAATTATAATTGATACTATGCTAATATTAGTTAGGTCATCAATTATTTCATTTTCTGCTTCTATTTTCAAGTCATCTAAAGTAGCACCATATAGAGTCCTAAAACCCCATATTATGATATTTCCAATTCTTAACTCTGGAAAGATTTTTTTCTTCTAATATAACTTAATTCTTTCATTGGGGGCCTTCTAGGTGTCTTACCAAATCTGATGAGTTCTCAATTTGTTGACTGCTGGAGTGATTTCTCTGTCTGTGTGGTTGTGCCATGCATTGGAGCACCAAATGTTGTTTTATACTAAGTCTCTATTGTTCTGTTTTATTAATAAAGAACTGGAAGCCAGATTCTGTGGTGAAAACCTGCTAGCTCAGACATGCAAAGAAAGCGCCCAACTGACCTTCCTTCTCTGTGAACATCCCAGAAAGAAAGCTCTCTCCTATGTCATCTCAAAAAAACCTCAAAGTGAATGTCCCTCCCTCTGCTTCCAGTGTATCTCTCTATCTATCCTCTTGACTCCCTGTTACTTTCTATGTTTTTATACCCTTTCAACTGATGTTTCTTCCACCTCTTAACCTATGGTTGACTTTATTTAATCCTTTTTACAACATTTAAGAAGAAAACTCTTTTATTAAAGGTATCTGCTAGGGCTGATCCACACCACAACTAGAAACAGGTGTTCTCAGCAAATAATGCAATCTCAGGGTTCACAGTGAGATCAAATATCCTGCAACATTACTATTTTTCAAATTATACAAAAATCAATGCTGGTAAAGAGGTAACACATTTTATCTCAGTTACAAAAAATGCAGACTTATAGGAGCTGTGACGTTCACCAAATATTTGCTGATTATTCTTGCTTAATGATAAGAATTTATAGCATCTGGGAACTTAGTTAATTTGTTCCTAAATCCTACTAAAATTTGTAATGTAAATAATAAGTAAAACAAAATCAGATCAAACTTTAGGGCACTTTCAAGCTAGAATGAATTCAATTAATTTTGCTCCAGTATACAAAAGTAATACCCCAAGATCTACAGTCACAATACCAAAAAACGTCAAATTATAAAAAACTTGGCAACTTTCCCTGCATTGAGGAGAGATTTCCAAGGGCAGGAAGGGTTAACAGAAACTAATTATGGATGAGAAAGCCATAAAAATTGATGGGATACAAGGTATGATAATCAGAAAAACATAAAAATAAAGAAAAACATTTGAGTATCAGCACTCTGCCAAGGTCAATAAACTTACTCCCAGGAACCAAATGTTATTAAATAAATATCCCAGCGTGTGAAGAATGATACTCCCTGGGCCAGTTATTTGTCAGGGAGGCTCTTGGGACTCCCAGAACAATACAGGCAGCAATCAATGCTCTCATTGCCCAGCAGAACTAGTTGATAAGACTCTATTGCTTAAGATTCCATTTGCTGTAGTCATAGGATGTAGAAAATCAAATTGAATTGTGTTCCTCTTTGTTCCTTGGCTCCCATAATTCTAGAACATGCTATACATGCTACTGGAAAGAATTATCAATATTTTTACTCAACTATGGACACTATTGCTGTCATACCAATGACCAAACAAGGAGATCCTACTGGAAAGGCAGTGTAAGTATATTATGGTGGAAACTAACCATTTTCTGATTGGTTTTAATGTCTGCAATACTTGGTTTCCAGTTGCTGGAACTGTTTGGGAACGATTAGGAGGTGTCTCCTTGTTGGAGTAGGTGTGTCACTGGAGACTGGGTCAGAGTTTTGAAAAGTCTCCTCCAGTCCCTGGTATTCTCATGCCCTCTGCTTGCAGTTTGAAACGTGGGGATCTCAGTTCTTCTTGCTGGCACTGCTGTTCATCCACCATGGACTCTGGCTCTCTGGAGCTGTAATCCCAATGAAGCTCTTTCCTTGATGAGTTGCCTTGCTTGTAGCATTTTGTCACAGCAACAGGAAAGTAGCTGATATACTTGATCTTCGCTGTCCATGATTTTTTCCTTCTGAAATCCTGCTTGGCTTTTGTGGTTCTTCTGGAAAGCTGGTCATATCCCCTGGTCCTACATCTGACCTTTTGAATTTGGTCTCAGCCTCTGTGTGTAGTTTTGTATGATTTAGTATGTCAACATAACTGGACCAGGGACAGCCTCACTAGAAACGGTTGCCAGTGTTAGCAGGAAATAAATTCTCTCCTTTGGCAATGGTAAGGTTTAAGGACTTCATATTCTCAGCGCTTCTAAAGGCACATTTCAGGCCCGTGAAGCTGCTAATGTTGAAAGAAATGAGCAAAGTAATAGGTTAGAGTAAGTTAGAACATTGGCTCTAGCTGAACCTCAGGGTAGAAAAAGACTCTTCTTTTTCGCCCTCCCACATATAAGAATGAATAATTCTCTTATACACTTGAACTAGTTTGAGCTTATTACTGCCTTTGAGATTAAAGAAGCCAGATTACCCATAAATAACCTAATTAAATGTCTCCTAAATATCTAAGGTCGAAATGCAGTTTTGATAATTCAAAGGCCAGTCTCCTGTTCCATTCCTATCCCTGCTGCAAGCCCTCAAGCACCTGGTTTCTCTACCAGCAACAGTTTAACTTTCTCATTAAAGAGGACTATGCGGCTCTTTATAATTTCTGTTATGGAATAATGTTTTTAAATTTTCAATTAATTTTAGTAATAGGCTTCCATTATGGCATTTTCATAAGCACATGCCTTTATACTTCTTATTCATCCTTCTTCCCACTGTCTTCTCCTAGCTCCCTCTTGCTGATCCCCTCCTATTGCCTTAAATATTCCTCTCTCCTGCTCTCATGCCAATGGGATTCCATGCCCCTCTTTTTCTCTCTCCCTCCTTTAATGTCACTTCCTACTTTTCCAATATTCTGTCCCTCCCTAATGCATGCACGCGTTTGCGCACACACACACACACACACACAAGCAGAGCAAGCAAGTAAAGATATTCATATTTTATTAAATATAGTTGCTGGGAAATAAAAGGTCATTATCCACATTATATTTTTAGTTCTAAGAAATTTGTTTCTTGACCTACTTTCATTTCCTTGTTTGTTTCCTTATAACATTACTCATTACATTTAAACCAACAACAATGACCTAAGTTTCTTGGATATTCAAGTTTATGTCTAGAGATCATATCATACTATGTTAGCCTCAAGGAAAATTCACATAAATGTGAATACTAATTGCACCAAATGTCCTCACAGCATCATGTGCTATAAAGATGATCTTGTGACAGTAACTGAGCTAACAAAGAAACCAGACATTATAATCTTAAAAAATGGCTTGGCTTTGTTTTTGGTTCAGAAAATATTTCTTAAGAGTAATAAGCATACATATGTAGATGGCCAAGGTTGGTCTCTTGGAGACTTGCTAGTTGTCGGTTCAGAGTCTGTAAGCACCTATTAGCCCAGGTTACTTGCTTCTGTGAACTCCCCTGTGATGAGGTTGAACCCCCCACCCTCCCACCTCTAGCCGGCTCCTAAATCCCTCCTCCCTCTCTTCCATAGGATTCCAGGATCTATTGCTTCATTTGTGGCACTAGGGAACCTACTCCTCGTACTTGTTTGCCTCATCCAGCATCAGTATAAAGGCGGGAGCTTAGTTCTACCTCAACTTGACATGCCATGCACTGTTGACACCCATGGGAGGTCTGCCCTTCCTGAATAGAGACAGAGAAGGTAGTAGATGGGGGGTGACTGAGGGGAGGTGGAGGTGGGGGAGGACAGGCGTGGGGGGAGGGAAAACTACAGTCTGCATGTAAAATAAATGAAATTTTTAATTAATAAAAAAGTAATAAGCATAAGCAATCCATCAACAAGCAACGATGAGGCATGGGTGGATAAAATATATAAGGATGGGCTAAAGTAATGTCTCAGTAGTTAAGAGCACTGACTGCTTTTTCTGAGTACCCACATAGTCCCTCACTAAAACTTGGATGTTCTCTTCTGGCCACCATCGACATCAGAGATGCATACAGTGCACAGATGTACATGGAGGCAAAGTACATACACACAAATAAATAAAAAGCTAAAAAAGTCTGTGTAAGAAAGTATGTAATTTCCATAAATATATGTTGAAACAAAATAAATGGGTACTGCAAAATAATTCTTGTTTTATGACATGAATAAACTATCCAATTATTTTTCAAAAAAACTGTATCTAATATTATATCATCAGTTTAGGGCTACAACATGGACATTGTAGAGGAACTCTAGATCGAAAGTTCATACAGAATTACAGTGAAAGCAAAAAAAAAAAGTAGAAAAGGCATACAGAGACACTGAAGATGCACTCTGACTGTGAATGTACAGGAACCTGGGAAAATGCACAATAAAAGCAGTAAACTCAATTAATGGCAAATATGACTTCAGGGCTATAATGTTTAAGATAGGGGAGAGAAGGGAATGATTAGGCTGAACATAGAAATAATTCATAAATTATCTAAAGCATCGTGTCAAGAAATTTGGATTTCATTCTGACAGCAATAGGGGGGCATTTAAGAAAAGTAGGGACATGATCAGAGTCTCAATTCATCACATAATCATTCTCAATGTGATATTGGAGAGGTAAGAGAGTTGAAGGCAGGGACACCAGCTGGAGAGGGACTATTCAGGATGCAATAATGTAGAAGACTCTTCCCGTGAACTAAGTAAGAGCTGCAGAGATAGGGGAATGTATCTAAAATGTTTAGTGGTGAAGAAAACTGGGCATTGATTGACTGTCTGGGGGCATGGATAAAGGAAAGGAAGACAAAAATCAAAGGCGACCAAGCAAGAGATTCGTGGACTGTGAAAAGCACATGACTGCCAACTGAATCAGTGGTTTGCGGTTTCTGAGTATAGCATTTGTTTACATATTACAGGTTGGATGTTACTATTACCAATTTTCTTCCATTCAAATTTTGTCTGCAATCATACCTACCTGATCCTTTGTGGAAAATATTTATTTGACCTTCTTGGTAGAAGCTAGATATTCGTTTCATCACAATAAAATAAATAATAAAATCTGTTATGAAAGTCTCCAATAACACTTGAAGAAGCATTACTCCTGATCTGAATTTTCTGTGGCATCATGGACTAAGAGTAGCAGGCTAAAATTCTTCCCTTCCGCTGAGTGCTGGCTAGGTCAGACCAGGACGAGGAAGCAATCACCAAAAGAAAAGGAGCATGTTCCACTTCCCTCTGTGTTGTCACTCGTCAATCCACAGAACAGGGGCACCCTTAGTACCCTTCCTGCAGTGCTGACATCTGGCATATTGTGTGGTGTGTATAAAGCAAGTCTGCAGTACTGGCCTTCATTTTCTTAGGCTATTATTTTTTTCCATGTTTAGAACATCCTGACCTAAAATGTCAAGGGTTTCTGCTGATAGAACTATATCCTCTCCTCTCTCTCTCTCTCTCTCTCTCTCTCTCTCTCTCTCTCTCTCTCTCTCTCTCTCTCTCTCTCTCTCTCTCTCTCTCTCTCTCACACACACACAGAGCTTTTATTTTTTAGTATGGGAATTATAGGTGGGGTGTGGGTACTACATGGTACACGGATGGAAAAAATGTTTCAGAGTGCTTGTCATGTTCAAGCCCACAGATACTCATCAGACTGACCCAGTTCCTTGGTATTTGTATTTGCATGTTTAGAATATCCAAAACTGCTTTACTCAGCAGATTTTTAAAATACTGCTTAGGGGTTAGTTGAGTGATTAATAACAATAGTGATAATGATAGGCAGAGCACATGTTTAAATCCTTAATGCATTCTAAGCCTGTGTTTTGTTCTTGAATTTAACTTGCTTGTTCTTTTTTAAGGTATCCTAAGCAGCTCATGTTACTCCCTGAGACTTACTAAAAATAGGCAACTTTTCTCTCAGGTTCATGGTTGCATCCTTAACACTTAAAACTACTTTTTCCTGTATAATACATACTGATTAAATATTTCTAAATTTATAAATAAATACCGTTCATTAATTGTCATATATACATATATTAGTTTCCATGGCCACACTGAAGAGATGAAGCGTGATGTGTTCCTATTCCACACAGGACATAAATTGCTAGAAATAAAAAACAAAAATCTAGCTACTAGAATATTAATAATGAGTGACAATGTTTGTGGCAGTACAAAATTTATCTAAAATGCAAAAGAAAAGCATCTCCTGGCTTCTGTAAGTAACGACTATCAACTGAGTAATTTCAAACAATAGGAATGCATTCCTTCAGACATCCGGAGGTAAACAATGTGAATGCATTCCTTCAGACATCTGGAGGTCAGAAGTTCAAAGCCAAGGTGTCAGCGTACAGTGCTTCTTCTCAAAGGCTGTGCCATCACTCTACATCTCTCTCTGGTTCTAGTGGACCTGTGCACTTTTTGGTTTGTGACTTCCATGGCTTTCTTCTTCATATCATCTACATTTATCATCACTGTATGTTCCTAGCCAATTATTCTTCAGCCCACCAGAGTGAGTGAGAATGATGTCACCTGGGTATCCTTAACCGTATCTTCAGAGTCCCTTTTAGAAATAGGTTTTCAGTGATAGTGGCATGCACATTTCTTTTCGGGGTACCACTCATAGAAGGCCTAGTAAAGGAGAAGGCACAGCTGTGAAGTTGGGCAGACAAATTCAAGACCCAGTGTTGACCGTTTCCATTTTCGGTCTTCCTAAGTCTTAATACTCTTATCTGATTTTGACTGCAAAGTGTTGTGTGAAATAAAATCCTATTCAGAAAGTGAATGAAATCTTTCTAGTCCAGGATTAATTTGTCTTTCATTGAAGATTTATAGTACCCATTGATTCTAGAAGGTTTCTGTATAACATATTCCTTTGGAATCAATAGTACTGTGTGATATGCTTTAAAATATAGAAGAACAAATTTCATATTGTGTGTCTTAACACACACGCACACAAAGAGAGAGAAGAGAACAAGAACACAAGAAAATTTTGGAGATGGTGGACATATATTGCAATTGTTGTGGTGACGGCTTTAAAGGCTTGTGTGCATACCAAAGATAATCAAACTGTATGCATTTTACATATGCACTTCACATGCATCTCAGTTATATTTCAACAAAACTGTTTGAAATGTGATTTATTCAATGATAATGCCCAGGAAATGTCAATTCCATTCTTTGTAAAGACCAAAGGTATAGTTATCTAGTATAATGTTTCCTTCTGGGTATCAATTATAACTCTGGCAGTATGTTATGACTATCACTCATCAAAATCTTCTCAGGAATTCTTTTATTATTTATCCATAGTGAAATGTACCAACTAATGCAATCTTACAATTAAATACAACAGACAGCCGTTAGAAATTAAAATTCGTCCTCTATTTATAAAACATTAATGTTTATTTTCTATCTAGACAAGATTACAAATAAAAATAATTGGTCGTGGTGCCTTGATATTAGTGATTGAACGACTAAGTGGATCACAGATATATTATTATATCTTCCACTGCACTGTGTTTAAAAAGCATTATCCACTACATGCCGGAGATGTTTGCTCCCATTCCTACTTTGAAAATGTGAAGAATCTCACAAATAACTGTGAGCATCAATGGATCAAAGGCTTTAATACATTGAGCATAACATAATTTTAGATACGTTAAATTTTTAACTTGATTATTTAGATGTAAAATAAGTAAACAAAACTTAATGGGAATGGGCTCCAAATTTCAGAAAGTAGGGAAAAAATAAAACTGTTCTTTATTTTCCATTGCATCTTCAAAAAAATCATAACAGCTTAATGTAGAGATCATAAAGCACTTTCTGATGTATTTATTCATCTACACAAACATCCAAGGTTATTTGTGAATACCTATTGTGCTCTAGAATACTACATAACATGATAAAAATCATAAATGTTTCCTTCTAAAAAGATGAAGTGTACAAAGGGACACCAATATATAAATAGATAAATATAATACTTTCTTCCAAGGTTAACGCTAAAATATAAGACTATCTCGGAAAGAGGATATCATTCCAAGGTTCTACTGCTTACTCAAAAGATAAATATTAATGATTACAATGACTGATTTGTGTTAGTTTCAAATGATAGAAGTGTTTATGTCAGAAATATTGAAATATTAAGGTTATGAGAATAAATGAACTTGTATTAGCATAGTTGATGGTACACGGAGAATAAGCAAAAGCAATATGAACATTTATAGTGGAGATTGACTGAGAACCAAGATCTTGTATTATCTACATATAGAAATACAAGTAAGAAAGATTATCTAATGTAATTAACTTTATAAACTGGAAAATTTCATTTAACCCACAGTTCTGAAGATCCTAACCCAAACATCATAGCTGAGGCCAATCAAGGGTTACCACTTTATAATATAATTTCATTTTAGACATCACACAAAGAGGATGGTTTGTCAGGGTAAAATGTTGTATATCCCACCAAAGAAGAATAAATAAATGGGGTCCTACAGTTCCTTCCTAGCTTTATCTGTTAGTGACCTAGTTATCTCCTAGTGAGATTCACCTCTTAAAGGTTCAAAGCATCTCCCAATATTACCACCCTGGAGATCAAGTCTGTGGGTCTCTGGGGTGTATTTAATATTCAAACCATCACAGACCCAATTAAGGGTGCAGCACCATCTCTGCAGGTGTCCAAGTACCAAGGTAATTCTGATGCTTTACTGTCCTTTGTTCTGTTGTTCACAGGGCTCTCCCACTCATTGTGTGTACTTATCTAAAAGCATGTCTAGCTTGCTTGCTTTCACCAGCTCTTACTAATCTTATTTTTCCCTCTACATATTATTTCTTTTCTTTGTCTTTGTTTCTGCTCCACACATCTAGTCAAGCCACATTTAACCAATCGGCTTTCAAACTTGAGAGTCCACATCCATAAACTTTTATGGCAATTCAATAATGTGAAGGAAATAGAAAGTTTCTCTCAATGTCTGTTGTGTGGGGGCTAGTGGCACAATACAGATCATATATATAATGAGCAGAATGGATCTTCCATGACAAAGTCCTAGGCCACTACATAATCTACAAAAATCCTTTCTTTCTGCAAAAAGAGGGAAAGTAATTTTGCGTAAGGATGTTCGAATACATACATGAATTAGAATTGTGAACCTATAACAACTTCAGAGTCTGTTGCAAATGCTACCAGGGTAACATCTGCTGACACTGTGAGCAATTCAAACACATGACTTCTTACATTATCCCTGAGTTACCCTTACAGTAGGATTAACTAGTATTTGTTGTGTAACAAGTAGTGTGATAAATCATCTGTTATATTATCTCAAATAATTTCAATTTAATAGATAAAGAAACTAGGCTGTGGGTGAGTTAAGAGACTTGGCCATGGAACTAGCAAAAAACAAAAAAAAAAATCCTGGGTTCAACTCAGATCTATTGAACTCAAAGTCATAAACTTAAGGCTGTGATACTTTCTTATTACAGTTTCTAAAGGTAGATCACAACAGTGAAATTTTTGGAAACCTTCACAGATAGAAGAATTATCTTAACCCTATTCACTGTACTATAAATACAGCCAAGCTAAGACTGTGTACGTCTGGCTTATAACATTATAACCAGAACTATAAATGCCACATGATGTTATTTATATCAAGTGGGCATCTATTCACAGAATTTCTGCCATCATGGGGAGTCTATGTAGTAAGCTTCATGGGTACCCAGAGAATGAGACCAAAACCACATCTTTGAACAAATAGAATAGGAAAACAAACGAGTAGCTAAATCTTGACTGTATGAAACCTGCAGGGTGAGGAAGTACATGATAAAGACATCAGGAAAATAATGAGCTTGTCCAGGGGAAGGCTGACTGGGCTTGGAATGGCAGTTAGAATAACTAGAATAAACTAGAATCTTCTAGAGCTTTGTGGGCCAACAGGGTTTTGACCATCAGCAGAGAAAAAAAATATAATCTAAAGAGATATATGGGAAATTTCAAGAATATAAAGGAAATGCTGAGTACCCCTTAAGGCTTGTTGTATGCAGAGCTGAACAGGTGCTTGTGGGGGAAGGATATTGGTAAAGCAAATTGAGTCAGATGACTGAAACCTTCCTTGATGAAAGAGTCTACACTTCTACTTTTGAATGCATGTCAACTATAAGCAATTTCATTTTGCCAAGAAGATCTTCCCTGAAATGACAATCAGGAGACAGCACATTTTCCTTAGTTATCCTGTCCTAGGCTACAGAATAAGTTGGGCTTAGGAATAGCACCCCTGTGGTGAGCACACCAGAATTTTTAGTCCCCCTGAAATACTAGTTTCATGATCTTAGCCTAGAGCTTCTTTTCCAAGCATTCAAGTATTAGTGGTAGCCTTTGCAAACATAAATATACAAACTCGCATCTGAAAATGAAGATAGAGAGAATAGAAGATAGGTAGATAAGAGAATGAGATATATAGAAATAGGTGAGAAAGAAAAGGCAGACAGGCATAAGATGGATAGAGGAGAAGGCAGGAACGGAGACTGCCTTGTAAACATCAGATGGATCTTTACGAGCTCGTTCATCTTGTGGAAGAAGTGAGCAAAACATAACATGCCTATTTATAGATCTTTAAAGATGAATTCTAGTCAGGTAATCTTGCAAAATCAGGGAATGAATGTATAACATAATGAATATGTAAATGCAACATGAACTTCAGATACTCCTGAAACTAAGGTAGCTCAGTGCCAACATTAGAGAGGGCCTAGCTCCAAAGAGAGGATTGTTACCATGGCAACTCCTAGGCTGACTCATTCATAGATAACTCTTTAAACTTGTGACATGAGAGAAATTGCTTGAAGATTTTTAATGCTGTACCAAAATACATATTGCTCCAAGCAAATGAAAAAATAAATACATCAGCACAGTCTCAGACTTCTCTCTAAGGATTTCTGTGCCATTTCCAAGCAAGCTGTCTCTTGTCTTCCAGTTTCGCCACCTTTAGAATGGAGAAATGACCACAACAGAGGTGTAGGAGACTGGAGAGAACTCACACAACTTGCCAAAAGTGAAATTCTGCATTTTCTTGCAGAGATATACCAGGATCATATCACCTACTGGCTCTTGATTTCCACTCATTTTTGAGCAAGGAATTAAATTTCCAGAATATTCCAAAGCTTAAATATTTAAAAGATCAAAACAAAAGCTAATTGCATATAAAAGACAGAAAGGGGGAAGTTGAAGGAACAGAAAAACACAGAAAGTAAATACAGGAAGTTTCTCTCTCCCTCCCTCTCCCCATTCTCCTCCTCTTTTTCCTTTGGGTAGGCAGTTGTAAGACACTTGAAACAGGTAGGAACCAAATATGGGTCTTTGGGAAAAGCAGCAGGCACTCTTAACAGGTGAGCCATCTCTCCAGCCCGGTAACGTTATGTTTTTTTTTTTTTTACACCAGTAATCAGATTATTTTATTTTATTTTACAATTTTATCACTTTTAGTTACAACTGGCATACGATTCCACTTGAGTAGAGTAAAAATAAAAGGGAAAAAAGCAAAGCAAAACAAAACAAAAACCACCATACAGTGAGTGACTAATCTAAGAAGTTGCAGTTGCGTTTGTAAATTGTAAGACTAACGTTCTTAATGAAATAGTAGCAATCCTCTATACTTGCCTAGATGCACACTGAAGTGTAACATTAAATGTTTTAAATACCTTATTTCTGTTTTTTAATTGTTTTTATTGTGCTATATATTTTTCTCTGCTCCCCTCCCTTCCTCTCCCCTTCCCTTCTACCCTCTCCCATGATCCCCATGCTCCCAATTTACTCAGGAGATCTTATCTTTTTCTCCTTCCCATGTAGATTAGATACATGTCTGTCATTCCTAAGGTACTCATTGTTCTCTAGGTTCTCTGGGATTGTGTGAAATTTAAATGCCACCTTGGTTGATTTGTATAATTAAGAGTCATGAAAGTAAAATCAAACAAACAAAAACAAAAAAAAAAAGCATTTAATTTTGAGTTTGGTGGTACCAGGATAGATATGGAGGATGAGGTTTGTGAGTTTGTGAACAGAGTTTTGACTGCAGCCGTGAGTCACTCCCTCCATTTATCCTAGATTCTGTCAGCTCAGTTCGAGTCCTTCCCTCAATCAAGGCACTCATCCACTTTTCCTAGGATGTTCCACATGTATTATCCTAATTAAGAGATTCTTTGTTTCTAGTTGTATATGATGTTTGACTTTTATCTAATTGTCACTTGGAAATGATTTTCAGCATGGGAAATATAGTTGCTACCATAGCTAATAATTAATGAGGCTTTCGCTCGGAAGTGGTAAGGTATTTTGGCAGGCTTTTGTGTGGGAATTCATTGTACCAGGAGAAAATTTCTCTACTCCCTGCACTCCTTGAAGATTAATACGGAACAAAACTGCTGGCTTTCTCTCCATTATCATCTGATGAGCCATCCAGGCTGATACTGAACAAATTATTGTACCTTGCATTCTGTGGGGACATCAGTGCCATTCACATAAGAGGGTGGCAGCAACGTTCATTTTGAACAGGCTGATGAAGGGGCATTCATGGATAAAACATCAGACAGAAGAATGAAACGTCCACACCAGATCTGAATGTTAATAACTAATTGGCATCCATTAAAAGGCAAGGCAGAAGTCAGCCTTAGGCAAGAGATAAAAGTCATGTCTGAAGAAAAACCTTTCGGGCTGGTACTTAAGTCGTCATTAGTGATGTGAGGGAAAGAACTAGAACTCTAAAGTTAGACACACCTGCATTCAAATCAAAGTGGAGACATCTTTGACAAGAGTCACTCTGGACATCCCTTTGTGTATCTGCCTCCATACGTGAGATTAATTCCAATTTTGTGGGGGAAGTTTTGTCGTTTAAATACATGGTATAACATATGAAAAACATCCGCTAAAATGGTGAACATGTAGTTAAACATTCATTGATGCCAGGTCTCGTTATTATGTAGATGGTAAATCAGACAACTTATATACAAAGTTCTGCATTCCTCTTAACATACATTAGTCAGATTATTTTTTCATATTTATTTAGACACAGTTTTTATATCTTAGCCCCACTATACACAGTCTTTTGATTAATCATTGCAGTAGTCCTGTTAATAATATTTGTTCATATAACACAAATATGGTAATTGAGTATCACGCTAGTGGACAGATTTACTCCACAATTGCAACTCTAATAAACAATGTGCTTTAATTAGATTCCAAGTCTCCTAATTTCTGATGCCATGTCTCATTATCATATTGAATGTCTGTTTGAGCCAAGATCTTAAATGATAGCTCGTTTGTTTCAGCATGGTGCTAACATGGAGTTTTTATTCTATTTGGGACCACCCTGTAACTTTACTGCACTTACGTGTGTATATTTCTATGCTGGGTTATTTGGAATTTTGTTGCCTTTTTTGTTGTTGTTTTGTCCTGTACAGTGGTCTGTGGTTATTTTTTTTCCTTTTTTAAAAAACAATTTATTTATTTATTTATTTGTTATGTATGCAGTGCTCTGCCTGCATGTATGTCTACAGGCCAGAAGAGGACACCAGACCTCATTACAGATTATTGTGATCCACTATGTGGTTATTGGGAATTGAACTCAGGACCTCTGGAAGAACAGCCAGTGCTCTTAACCTCTGAGCCATCTCATCAACCCTCGTTTTCTTGATTAAAAACTGACAGTGGTTGGTGTCACCCCAGTGATGGCAGTAGGGTTATTTAAGCAAAATGAGCAAGATACCAAAATAAGCTTGCAAGTATTCTTCCTCCGTGGACTGACTTCAGTTTCTGTCTCCAGTTTTCTGACCTGATTTCTCTTAATGATGGACTATAAACTCTAAGATGGAAAACAGAATTTTTTTCTTCCCAAGTTGCCTGTGGTCATGGTGTTCTATCACCACACTGGAAAGCAAACTAGGATAGTTTGGCACTGTTAGAGGAAATCTGTAAGTCTTCACCAGAAGAAAACTGAATTTATCAGAATTGTAGAATTTTCTTTGCCTAGGATCTTCTCCACAGCAACATCTGCCAAGACACAGTCAGACCAATCACAGATCAACAGATGTCTAAACAGATGGCTATGAGTGTGAGCCATTGGAGATGGCTTATAGGTATATTTATGTAGCTTTTCAATTCTATAACCCGAGTTTAGAAACTAACTTTTCTACATTTTGACTAAGCTCAATATTTATAAAATTATTATTTCAAAGACATGTATAAAATTATTATTTCAAAGACATTATCGTGGTTTTATTTTTATTTATTTTAGTAAATTATCACATTAGCTCTGGTACGTGGATTGATTTATTATTTTTTAATGCAACAAAACATCAGAACCTGAAATACACAAACACTCTTTGATACTTATATATAGTGCATCTTGAGAGCACACAGTACACCAAGAAAGCCAAACTAATTGATGTGAATGAAGCAGAGAAACATAAAAATTCACCAGGTAGATGGAGAGAGAGCCAAAGCAGCAGGGAGGAAACAATGGGGCAGAATGGTGGAAGGTGGGGGACACAGAGAAATTTATGGGGGATGATTCTAGTTATAAAAAAATCAGAAGTAACTTGAATAATCATGGATATCACACATATGGACATGAGGCCTTTCCTGGAGTGGTTCATATACCCAGTGTCACTCTGTTGGAGAAAACAAATTTTGCCTTTCCCAGCAGGTGTAAATGACAGTTTGGTTGTTAACCTGTACAGTAGTGGCTAGATTTTCATTCACTTATTCATCTGTTCATTTTTTAAAAAAATAACAAAATAAAAAAATAAAAGAAAAACTATTTCATTGAAGTTGAAAGAAACAAAACAACAGAAGGAAAAGAGCCTAAGAGAAGGCACAAGAATCAGAGACTCACTCATTTGCACACTCAGGTATCCCATAAAAACACTAAACTGGAATCCATATATAAGCACAGAGGATCTATTATAGGCATATACAGGCCCTGTGCTTGCTGCTTCTGTCTCTGTGAATTTATATGATTTGTTGATTTAGAGAGTCTTGCTCTCATCATGTCTTCCATCCCCTCTGGCTACTCTCTCCTCCTCTTTCACAGCGTTCCCTGAGCTCAGAGATGAGGGATTTGATGGAAACATCCCATTTAGGGATTACTGTTCCAAGTTCTCTCACTTTCTGTGTAATGCCTTGCTGTGGGTCTTTGTTCCCATCTGCTGTAGGAGGAAGCTTCTCTGGTGATGGCTGAACACAGCACTAATCTTTCAGTATAGCAGAATATCAACAGGAGTCATTTTATTACTACATTTTTTTTTTCAGGACAGTGTTATTTGGTTTTATCCTAGATCCTAAAATATCTAGCCTCAGGTTCTTGGTCACTCAAGCAGTGTTGGGTATGAGTTCCATCTTTCGGAGTGGGCCTTAGGTCAAATCAGATATTGGTTGGTTACTCCCACTACCTTTGTGCCACCATTGCCCTAGCATATCTTTCCTGCAGTACACAATTGTAGATAAAGTGTTTGTGGCTAGTTTGGTACTTACTTACTTTTCCATTTTAACAGTGCACAATGTACGTTTCTGTACCAAAGGAGCTAGAATGTAGAGGTAAAGTTTCTATGTAGGGCACTAGTTCAACATATCCATATTCAATGAGTCATGTAGCTGTTGTCTTCAGAAATGGAGCGTTACAGTAAGATTGTGGAGAGCAACGTACAGTCTTTGCAATGGCCCAGGTTGTTTGGGGCTTCCCATCATGACCATTTAGCAAACAACTCAATTAGATGTAACCCAATCCCAGTGCTAGAAGCTTCACTTGGTGATAAGAGATGAGCAGTTGTGACTCAGTCTCCCCCATTACTTGGTGATTTTATTTAGATCACCTTCCTATATGCGTATATTTTAAGAAATTTCTACCATACTAGTTTTTTTTAACAACCCCTCTAATGCCCCTTTATAACTGTCTCTCCCTGTATTCCCTCCCAAAGACCCCAGACCCTCCCAACTTGATCCTTGAATTCCAGCCACCCACTCAATTGTTGCAGGATATTTGATTGCACTGTGACACTCTGAGACTGTTAATAAAATTAAACCTTGAATGAAGGGGCAGAGTCCTGACTAGCTGGCCTGAATTAGCCACAGAGATTTAGAGGACCCAGAAAGAGAGGCACAGGAAAAGATAGGAAGGGGCTTAGAGAGGTTCCCCTGACCTGATCTGGGAAGGTGGAGCCAGCAGGTCAGATAGCCGTTCCTTTGCTGCTTTCTTGAGCTATACGGATTGTACTCCAATATCTGACTCACAAAGTTTTCTCAATAACAGAACAGTTTAGGCAGATGCTTTACTCCATTCATTTGCATCTATTCTATTTCTCTTTCCTGATGAGATCTGTTCTCTATAATCCCTTAGTTTAAATATGCCCTCTGTGGTTCTATAAATTGTAGCTTATCGTTGATTTTACAACTAATATCCACATATAAGCAAATGTATACCATGTTCATATTTCTAAGTCTGGGATATCTCATTCAGGATAATCTTTTTCTAGTTCCATCTAAATGCCTGAATATTTCATGACGTCATTATTTTAATGGCTGAGTAATACTCCATTGTGTAAATGTACTACATTTTCTTTATTCATTCTTCTGTTGAAAAACATCTAGGTTGTTGCCACCGTCTGGTTATTATAGAGCAGCAATAAACATAGTTGAGCTAAGGTTTCTTTGGTAAAATTAAGCATCTTTTGGTTATATACTGGAGAGTAATATAGCTGGATCTTGAGGTAAATCGATTCCCATCTTCCTGAGAAACCACCACACTGATTTCCCTAAAGGCTGTGAATTTGCGCTCCCACCAGCAATGAATGAGGTTTCCTTTTAGTCCTCATGCTCTCCAGCATCAGTTGTCTCTTGTTCTGTTGATCTGAAACCTTCTGACAGGTGTAAGGTGAAATCGCAAAGTATGATTCTCATTCCCCTGATGACAAGAAAGTTGAATATTTCATTAAGTGTTTTTCAGACATTTTTGAGTTTCCTCTATTGGGAATTCTGTTCAGACTACTATCCCATTTCTTAACTGGGTCATTTGTTGTTGTTGTTGTTTGGTATCTAGTTTCTTGAGTTCTTTGTATATTTTGGATATTAGTACTCCTTTCCCACATTGTAGGCTACACTTTGTTTAAATCACAATGTGTTTTGCCACACAGAAACTTTTGCATTGCATGAGGTCACATTTACTAATTGTTGACCTTAGCGCCTGTTCTAATGGTATGCTGATCAGAAGAAAGTCTTTTCCTGTGCTAATGAGTTCAAGGCTATACCCAAATTTCTTTTCTAACAAGTCCCATGTCTCTGATTTTATGTTTAGGTTTTTGGTCTACTTGGAGTTGAGGTTTGTGCAGGATAATAATATGGATCTATTTACATTCCTTTATATGTCAACATCCAGTTTGACCAGAACTATTTTTTTGAAGATATCTTTTTTCCAGTGTGTATTTATGGCATCTTCATCAAAAAAATAGGTCTCCATAATTGTGTAAATTTATGTCTGGATCTTCGGTTCCATTTCATTGATAAATGTGTCTCTTTCTGTGCCAATACCATGCTGTTTTTACTACTATAGTTTTGTAATAAAACTTGAAATTGGGGATGATGACACCTCCAGCAGTTCTTTTGTTATTCAAGATTGTTTTAGCTGCCCTGAATTATTGTGTGTGTGCATTTTCACTTCAAGGTAAAAATTGTAAAGAGTTGTATTAGAATTTTTATGGCATTGCATTGAATCTGCAGATTGATTTTGGCAGGATGGACATTTTTACTGTATGAATCCTATCAACACATGAGCATGGGAGATCTCCTCATCTTCTGGTATCTTCTTTAGTTTGTTTCTTCAGTGACTTGAAGTTTTTAAATCATTCAAGTCTTTCACACTTTTGGTTAGAGATGCTCCAACGTATTTTTTTTTTATTTGAGGCTATTGTTAAAGGTTCCTTGGTTTTTTCTCTCTGTCTGTTAAAAAGAAGTGTTTCGCTGCTGAAGGGCGATGAATACACTTATATGTGATCATAAGGACAAATATTTATAACCTACTAAGGGATACTGCTGACTTAGAAAAGTGGTGGTGCTAGGTTCTCCTCCAAGATATATAATTTCTTACTAGACCCAAGGAGTTGACTAGGTTTCAGTGCCAGCCAAAATTTCTGTCTTGTTGAGCTGTCTTATGTTCAATTACAGAGCCTTGGTTACTGCCAAGATATACATGCCACTACTGCACCCATGGGGTTATCAGGCCACACTGTTCTGGTTTTGTTGTGATTAATAGGATCTAAGATGGGTATGATTCTTGGTTGTTCCTATCTTTTTTTAAGCTTGCATGACACTTTCTGGTACCATAAAATCTAGTCTTCCTTCAGGTCAGGTTTAGCTCAGTGGGGTCTGGGCTCTCTTTCTGCAGTGCATGGTGTCTTTAGCAATACAAACTTACCTTCTACCTCTAGGGCAGCCAAGGACAATAACCATGACTGGTAATGCTTTGAGAGTTTCCTGGACAACCCTAACCTACAACTCAAAAGAGGACATCTCATGTTTGATGTTGAGGGTTTTGTTAGCTGACCTTTGGTTCTTGGATGGAGCATTGTCAACCCAAATGATACCATACGTGTGTGTGTGTGTGTGTATGTGTGTGCCCACATTTGCTCACATGTACTGTACTTATCTTGGTAGATAATTAATAGTATGATTCATATGCCCTACAGACACAATTACTGTTATTTTACCTTTCTCTCTCCTTCTTTTGTATTTGTCTCTCTCCGTCCTTAATTTGAGATCTCAGTTTTCCCCATTTCTCCCACCAGTAGGGAGTTATTCTGATTCCTATTGCTCCCCTACTCTCCCACTCTGGCAATAGTTCCATTGTACTTTCATATTTTTTGTGGTTCCTCCAAGGTATGTACTACTTACACCTGAGGATTTGGAGCTAGGACTTTCAGATGAAATAGGACATGTGATATTTATATTTCTGGATTTGCATTACCTCACTTAATAAAGATCTTTTTACTCTAGCTCCAAGGTGGTTAGCCCAAACCACCATATTCTAAATATTTCATTGGGTCTCCATGCATCTATTTCATTTCTTCCCTTATTTAAATGTTAGAGAAACTGAACACTTCTTGTCTGCGATCCTCTGGAACTAAAGAACCAAAACTACTGTGCCATGTGCAAGTATATAGCTTTAAAGGAATCACTTGAATAATACATAATTTATAAATCTAATGTTTAATTAATCTGATCTGATTATTCTTTAATTTGTAAGCAAATCCCAGGTTTCACTAAGTACAGCTCCATTTTTAAGTATTAGTAGGAAGAAAAAAGAAGTCTATATTTCCAGTATGTGTAAAAAGAGACTGCATGTTTGTTTCCCAGCTGCCCAGAACTGAGAAATCTGCAGAAACTATATTAATGATGACACTGTTTGTTCAATGTTTCAGGCATATTCCTAGCTAGCTCTTACATCTTAAATTGGTCCATTTCTATTATTTTATGTTTTACCATGAGGTTTGTGGTTTATCAGTAAGGTTCTGGCATCTTTCTCCTTCAACAGCTACATGGCGAGTCCTGATGCTACCTTCTTTCCTCCTCTATCTCTGCTTGGATTTTCTTCCTTGCTATATTCTGCCCTGCCATAAGACAAAGCAGCTTCTTTATTAAACAGCGGTTGTAAAACATATTCACAGCACACAGAGGGGAATCCCACATCAGTTATGAGTGAAATTTTATTTGAGATCATCTAAATTGTGTCTATTAATGTTTTATATGAAACCTCTGTTACTACCTAAAAAAGTTACATATTCTTTTATTATCACTGCAAAAGTATCAGTTTGCTATTTTTGCTAATATTATAGATCCCTTTAAATTGGTAATGAATAGAAATTCTATATTACCAGTTATTTGTTTTTGTAGTTGTCTGGGGGAATGTTATTTAAGGGTGACCAATTTGCAAGCATTGTAATACAATAAGATCAATTAACATCAGTACACATGGCACTGATATAAAGTAACCCAAATGCACTATGCTACTTAATTCACATTTCAACTAACATGTTTGTTTGTCTACATCCACTGTGACAGAGAACTAGAAACAGTCTCTTTTGGGTAGCTCTGAATCAAGTGTGACAAAGAAATTATCAGAAAACTATGCAGGAAATGCTAAAAAGCCAAGGAAATTAAGAGTGTTAGAAATGCTCAAGGAAATGAGTAACTAACTGCCGAATCAAATATCCCAGGGTTTTATCATCTACACTTACAAGACTTTTGTGGTAAGCAATCTGTTTCCATCTCACCCATCACTCATCACTCACATAGTTACGTTCCTCTCTGGGTCTATTCTTTCAAGCTCTGACTCACAACTACTTACTTGGCACCCTGCATGTAAGTGCTATTCACACCCTCAACACATCTTTTATACAGGAAATGGTCTTTGTTAGCACCTAGTCTTCAACTTTTCTTATTGCAACCTAACTACTCACAAGGGTCACAAAACTGGTGGCTCTCATGACACTCCCTCCTTATCCTTCCAACTTAATGTTGTTATCTTGTTGCCTTAAAGATCCCGTGTATTTCCATTTCCTTCCTCCTCCTTACCTTCAGTGCTGTGTTAAATAACTGAGTTCTCTAGACTAATATAAGAGGTCATTAAACTAATATTTTTCTACTCAGTAGTGTAGCTTCCTTGCTACAGAGATGTACGATAAGAAAAGCCAAATAATGTTCCCTGAGTTTCCCGAGTGATTGAAGTGGAGGGAAATTCAGGCCATGAGCAGATTCTTTTAGTACTGGGAGATTGAGAAGCTTGGAAATAAACAAGGCTAAGTCTCTCCAACTGGTCTATGTCCTCCTCAAATAAGGAATACACATTATTCAACTCTTTCTCCTTACCATCTGGCATAACTCTTTGATTATAGTAAACGGTCACAAGATATTAATGGATAGTAATTCGTCATTCTACTTCAACTAAGAAAATTTGACCTACAAGTTTCTAGAAAATATTTCTTGCTTTAGATCTAATATGTTGGTATGTCTTATCATAGGGATGACCTTAGTTATCTGTACAGCTGCTTACCTAGATTGTAGAGTGTAAAGCATATTAGACTGTCACTGTGTAGACCATAAATCTTATCGTCCATTTTTAGAAATCTGATCTAGTGGTTAATGAAAATTTTAATAGCTTTAAAGAAAGTAAATACTTATGGTTCATACAGGATATATTAAGTTATAATGCTAAGGCCCTGTAGCAGTGGCACCTCAGAGTTCTAGGTAGACTTTCATGAAGTTCATGGCACATGAACCACAGCAGTCACACTACTGTCCCAGGTGTTACATATGTCGGATGTGACTCCCTAACTTGATTCTCATTTGAGGTAGGACTAACAACGTTAATAAAAAATGCCTTTCTTTAAGTCACCAAGTTGGCTAATTCCAAACATTTTCAGAGCACAACACAAAACTGACGAAATGTCTGGTTACCCAGATATAGAAACCAAATGGGGCTATTATTATTTCTGACACCAATCGCTCACAACCAGCATTCTCTTCAGATATAGATAAAGGTATTCTGAAGGGTAAAATTTCTTTGACTTTAAAACTACAGATCTAATATAGAAAGTTTCCTTTATTCCATAGTGGCAGGGGAAAGAGAGTTTGTTCTGTGAACTGCACGCTAGGATACCATTGTTAAATTTTAATAAGCAAGAACATGCACTTTGTAAAGAGTGGTGATGGGGGAATGCATATATTTTAACGGTGTCTTAACAAAATATAGCTAAGGAATAAATATAACAAGTGTATATTAATAGTTAAAATAGTATTTGATATGTAAAAGGAAGAATTAGAAATCAACAGCAAATGTGGAAGATACAAAGGAGAACACTTTGTACGAGATGTGCTTTACTACTGATAGGTACATTAATCACTAGGAGGTTCCTTTGGAATAAAACCTTTAGTGGTTTACTTTTACTATAGCTAAAATTGACTTATCAGGCTAGTTATTATTGAATTCACTTTTGTAGGACACAAGGGATGGATTTACCTTTTTTCCTATCAGTATAAAGTGAGCTGATTGTTACCTCTTGGTCTCCAGATGACTCTCCTAGGTAGTTTTCTTCTTTTTGTTCAAAAGGAATTGTTTTGGTTAATAAACCATACTAATCCCAAACATGTGGACTTTATTTGGAAGTCATTTAACATCTGTGGTTCTCAGAGTACTTCCACTTTATAAGTCAATTCATAGACATTTGTAATACCTTGATACTTCATTTGCCTACAATATATATATAAAACTACTATTTATGAAATTCTGACCTGGTCAGAATCACCATTCCTTTTTCTAGTTGGAAAAAATAAAAGATAGAGTCAGTGTAGCCCAAGAAAAGTAAGATTAAGTATGATCCAGTGAGATCATAAACATCTGAGAAACTGAAGGTGTCCAAACTGCAGAACTAGAAAGAAGTAGAAAACCATTATGCATTTGCTTATTCATCATCTAATAAACAATAAACTCTGTCATTTAACTTTATTTGCTTCCCTTTTTATAGGCTGGCTTTATATAGCAATGCAGTCATAATTATGGGCCATGACCTCTGAACTCAGTCTCACTGAGCTTGTGTGATAGATATTTGCTCAGTAATAAATTCATTAAAGAGGATTCATGTGTGTCCCTCTCTTGTTTTTTTTTAATTAGGAATATGCTTATTGTACACATGTGAAACTGATGTTCTAATATAGCTCTCTAATCTCCATTCTTGAAGCTGGAAAAGAGTCGAACCAAGTGATGTGAACTCATCTTGCATCAGTAACTGGAGGTGTAGATAGGATACTATCAGCAGGACCATAGGTAGGGTAGTCTCCATTTGCTGGGTTATGGGTAGGATATTCTCAATTTTGTTAGGAGCTATAGGTAGAATATTCTCCATCAGCTGGAACTGTAGGTAGGATGGTATCCATTAGCTGAGTAATGGGCAGGATATTCTCAATTTTGTTAGGAGCTATAGGTAGGATATTCTCCATCCGCTGGAACTGTAAGTAGGATGGTATTCATTAGCTGAGTTATGGGCAGGATATTCTCAATTTTGTTAGGAGCTATAAGTAGGATATTCTCCATCAGCTGGAACTGGAGGTAGGATGGTATCCATCACACTAGGATCAGCAAAAGTTGGAAGCAGTCATGTACTGCCTCACTATAACCAACCAATCAGAAAAAAAAAAAAGCCTAAATTTGGAAAGAGCAGATCTCAGAGTCCAATTGATATGACTGTTCAATAAAGAACAAGGATTTGTATTTGGAACCTCTTATAATGTATATTAAAATAGATGAAAATATAAGGTGAACCAGAGCCTTGATTCTTTCTCGAAGTACAGCTTTTCTTTTAGAACAGTTTGGAGAGGAAGAACTGTTTATGAAATTCAGTATTATTAGATGTTAAAGCAATATTATTGTCTCTCCTAACATTGTCTGAAACATGTCTGCTGACAAAGGCAAGTAATAATTCACTCTCACTTTCAATTCCCTGAAAAGTCTTCTTAGAATACCTTCTAGTAACATACATACGTCAGTATAACAAGATAGCAAATTACTAACCATCTTGTACTAGTATTCTTTAGCAAAAATTTTGAACAGTATGTTGCAAGTGCAGATATTTCTGTAACCATGATGCAAGATTTTGAAGTGTTTAGTGATGCTAAAGGGAAGATGTTGCATTGCAGGCAGGGTATTCATTCTTGAAGAGGAGCCACTATGAACATTTTAAAGCAGCTAATTCTTTGTGTGACATGCATAGCTGTACGTTCAGAAGATATCTATCATCTCCCCACAGATGTTAGTGCCATCAGCCAGTTGTCACAGTCAGACCTTTCTTGAGATGTTTCCAAAGGTATTTTGAAAAAGCAAAATCCTCATGACTTTAAAAACACAGATCTAAAACTAAATGTGTATTTTATTCTCCAAAAAGGAAAAAAAAAGTCTTTTATTTAATAAAATATCTTCCATGAACCTCCGCTGAGTGTTGCTGATTTGATATGCTCTCCCTTTCAATGAATCAAATTCTCTTATGCCTGAATTAGCTTGACCAATTTCATTAACAATCTCACACCCACTAATCCCATTAATTTGCTCAGTGTCAGAGAATTCCCTTTGGCCTAGAGTTTCTATCCACATCACACTTGCCCTAAGGATAGCCTACATACTTAAGAAAGCCAGATGAATGCTTGCGCTAGTGCCAGACTCATACCTGAAAGTAGAATTCTTTCACTGCTCTTGGCTAAGAAGCAAGAATTTCTTCCTGAAAGTTTTCAAAACTCTTTGGAATACTTGTTCTCTAAACTACTGAAGTCTTAATAGAAAAAAAGTGCAGTAAAACAAAGTACAGCATTCTTCTGCATTGCTTTTTCATCTAAAGTAACATAGATCCAGTTATGGTTGTAGGGTTTGGGTTTTTTTATAGTTGTATGTGGCTGGTAACATTCTATAAGTGCATGTATAGGCAGAATAATGTATGTACAATAAATCTACAGCAATCAATTTCTCAGATGATAAGCCACAACTCCTTTCCAAGACTAACAAACCAACCTCACAAGGTTACTGCATTAACAAAAAAAATGGTGATGGATAGGAGATCTCAGCCCAGAAGAGATTTTCATCTTGTGTGCCACATCATAGAAAGAGAAGAAAACTCAGATATTGCTATACTTTAAGTCTGCCCATATAGTTCATCATGTTACTATGATAAATACCATCAAAAAGGCTTTATTGGGTTATTACTATGACTTATTGTTATTTCTTTTTATCATAATTTGAAGCCCCAATTCAGGCTACTAAATGGAGAATGTTTAGAAGTACTAGATTTAAGGGGTGCTTGTTCCTATCACTTGCATCTCATGTAGTATATCGGCATACAGAATTTTCCTTGGATTATTTCTTACTATAAATTGGGAATGTCACTGCTCTAACTTAGAACCATGATATAATTTTCATTCATTATCTTTTGTAAACAGAATGTGTTATGTGTAGCAAAGCTCTCACTAGATGCATATAGTTATTTCTCCATGGAAAATAAAACAGCCTCCAAAGATAGAAAGGAGAGAGGAAATAAAAACATATACATATGCATGCATGAACACACACACATATTCACACATAGGCACACATACATACAACTTCATAAAGGTTACTCATCTATATTATTTTATGCCTGCATGAATTTATTATTTCAACTCAATTTTGTTTACTTACCACATATATATTTTAATTAAAACATAAAATGATTTTAATTAAAACATAAAATGATTTTAATTAAAACATAAAATGACATACAAATTGGAAATTATATATATATTTATCCTGTTTGACATGATTTTTTAATTAAATTTATTTATTTTACATCCCAACTGCAGTTTCACCTCCCTCCTCTCCTCCCATTCCCTCCCCCACCTCCTCTGAACCCCACTTCCTCCATCCACTCCTCCTCTGTTTCTGTTCAGAAAGGGGCAGGCCTCCCATACGCATCAGCAAAGTAGGTATAGCAATTGCAGTAGGACTAAACAACTCGCCTTTTATTTAGGCTTGGCAAAGCAACCCTATATGAGGTATGGGTTCCCATAAGCTAGCCACACAATTAGGGACGCCCCTGCTTTCACTGTAGGAGTCCTACAAGTATTTCAAGCTACACAACTGTAGCACACATGCAGAGGGCCTAGGTCAGTCCAGTCCAGGCTCCTTGGTTGTTGGTTCAGACTCTGTGAGCTCCTCTGAGCCCGGATTGATTCTGTGAGTTTTCTTGTGATGCGCTTGACCCGCTTTAGCTCCTAAATCCTCCCTCTCTTCATCAGGATTCCCTAAGCTCAACACAACGTTTTTAAATTTTTGTATATTTTGAAGTTGATCAACTGAGTAATTAATATACTTCACCTACCTATGCTTTCTTGGTGAGAAATCTGTTTCCTTCATTTTCAAGACTATGCCTTTTTGCACTTCATGATAATTCTCTAATACTTTACTCATTGGAGAGATTTATTGGAGTCAGGAAACTCTCTCTCTCTATCTCTCTCTGTGTGTGTGTCTGTCTGTGTGTGTGTGCGTGCGCGCGCGCGTGTGTGTGCATGTTTATCAACATATGAAGAAAAACTAATGTTTCAAACTATTCAAAGGTTCCAAATATGGTCAGGATTGTAGTGTAGACTTTCTTGTCTTTGAACAATGAAGAATGCCTCTGCATTAGTGCGAGATGACTTCTGAGGAGATCGTGAGAGTGTTCCGAAATATATTGTTTAAAAAATGTTGAAATCGGGTATGTGGAGTCAGTATTGTCTTAAGATTTAGTATTTTTCAGAAATACATATGTGTGTGTGTGTGTGTGTGTGTGTGTGTATTATATGTTGGGGTAATCTACACAGGATGATCAGATAGAAGCCTTATCATTCAAGTCAGTGAGTTCATTTCTCTACCAGCACCAGGATATACAGGTTGTGCTGTAGGTTCACATTGGTTGGTCGTTAAACATTCACAGTTCTGGATTTTATTATGTTAGAATTTTTACCTTAGAGACTTTGTGATTTTACTGTTGCAAACTGACTTTCTTATAATAGTCGGTTATACTTTGTACTGATCGAATTCTTTAAAATGAAACAAAAACGATAGCTAAAGCACTATGGTAATGATCACCATCCCTCTCTTGCAGTTTATTATATATATGAAGCCCTGATATTTCTGTTACTTATTGCCAGAGAAAAATGTACTCAGGTCTTCTCGTTGTAAGCTTTTGCAGAAACCAGGAAAGCGTACTATTAAATATTAAACTAGATCTGACTTAAAGCTATTCTTCACAAGGATCTGTGATAACATAAGAAGGAAACTTGATCTTTTATAACATTGGCTTTGATCTTCAGGCATACAATTCGCTTTGTCTATATATAAATTATAACAGCTTTTCATGACACACAGGAGAGTTGTAAGTCATAAAAATCTAGAAAAGGCAACTGGTAACATTAAAGAGTTAAACAGAACACTAGTCATTCAAAAATCACTGTAGTTAGAAAAATATATTCTTTTTTAAGAACATCCACTTGAAGTTAATACAGAGCTAATGATTCACCATGAAATAAAGCTGGAAGTATGATATCGAGGGGTGAATATTTTTACTCGGTCTCTTGAAAGCTTTTTCCTGTGATATTATTGCCTTAAAATTTAACGTTAAAATCAAGTTCCATGTATTTGCTCTATCTTGATGAGCTACTCACATGCCTTCAGGCACTGCTCCAGGACTTCTAGCATATATAGATGTTATATTGTGTTGCTCTATTCTTGGAGGTATAAATTCCATTGTATTCAAATGTATCTTGGGTAACATGGGAAGGAACTCTAAGCATCCACAACACCACATTTACAGGTTATTCTTATAAAATTAATTTGTCATTTATTAGTGTGTAGGTATTTGATGTTGTGTTGGGGAGCATGGTACAGATGTGTAGCTGAAAAGATAACTCTGTGGAGTCAATTCTTGTCTTCCATCTTTACAAGAGTTCCAGGGAATAAACTCAGCCTTTCAAATTTGTGCTATAAGCTTGCTTACCCTCTGGGCTTTCTTGCTGACCCTGTGTGCTTGGATTCTCAACAAATGATCTGTAATGATGATGGTGGTAAAATTCCTTTTTGTTTTCATTCACAGGATTATACACTTACCATGTATTTCCAGCAGTCTTGGAAGGACAAGAGGCTTTCATATTCTGGAATCCCATTAAACCTGACCCTTGACAACAGGGTAGCTGACCAACTCTGGGTACCAGACACCTACTTTCTCAATGACAAGAAATCATTTGTGCATGGCGTCACAGTGAAAAACCGAATGATAAGGCTGCATCCTGATGGAACTGTCCTCTATGGACTACGGTAAACACTTTCCTATTGCCTTGCTTTATGTCATTGGTTTATTCCTAGTTTTAAACATGGGCAGAAAGGAGAGAAGCAAGGAAGAAAGCAGATTACAGGCATAGTTAACATATCTTTGGACAGAAAAATCTTGGGGTCTATTTGAGCTCAATGTAGGTAACTTTGCCCATCAAGGGTAAGTGAGAAGTTTAGTTAAACTAGAGTTTAGTTTATTTGGGTATCATTTGTTGAAAAAGAATTTTCCTCCTTGTATTGTGCTGATAATATTGATAAAATACACAGGGCTTTTTTTATATGCTAAGCTGTGTCCCACTGTTCTATTTATTTAATCCTTCACGGGGTCATTCTCTTAATTCAGCTGACTCTAAGTGAAGTCAGGAAGGCAAAGTGTGTATATCTTTTAATCTTATATTTATATTTCATGTTGTTTGAAATTTTACATTCTTCATAATGTTGCTAAAAATTTTAGAACCACAGCTTGTCTCATCTGCCACATAAAGCCCCTAATTCTATTATGGAGAATTGCTAAGTCAATTGATTAGTACAGGTAAAATTAACATCAGAAAATTGTAAAGTTTTACAACTCATGAATATGATATATCTTCATTTCTTTGCGCTATCAGTCACTTATATCAGCTCCTTTCTGTATCACAATGTGTTGTTGTGTTTATGACTCAAGTAAAAAGGTAATATTGTCTTTGACTTAGGTCCACAATGTTTTAAACCATAATGGATTTTTAATTTTATTTTTCTTGGTTACTGAGTCATAAAGAAGTTATAAACATATATAGATGTCTATTATTATTTGGTGTAAAATTAAAGGTTAATAATTAAAATATTCAAGTATATTTCAAAATTTACTTCTACTTTTACCAAAACTGTAACTAAATTGTGACTTGTTTAAAGCTTTGGTCTCTCCTTGGTAATTCCTTTTAGAGGCAAAAGGTTAGAAAAGGTGATAGACTTTATCACCAGTAGTTTTTTGGGGAATAAAAATGTAAATATATGCTTGATAACAATGAAGGTCAGAGTCCCAGTTTAGAGTTTCACTTCAGGCATTTTAGAAATTATGGGCAGCATCTAACAATGGGAATTGCATCATGAAAAACAACACCAGAGAAGTATGGAGTTGAGCATACATCAGTTTGCAGTTTGAAATGCTGTGCTCTGGACATGATACAACTGCTGTGCATGTGTATTCACAGCAGACACAATCAAGACAGCTTAAAAAATGTAACATGGGGAAGAGAGAATCTTTAGACCTTATCCCTGGCTGGGAACTATGGCTCACTGATGACTTCTGAAGAAAGGAAGGTCACTTCTCTTTGGAAGTATGGCCACCAGTAGAGTTCCTACACCCCAGTGGATGATGGCATATCCATATAAATCTATATAAAAGTTTAAAGGAGGATGGGAAATTGGAAGGAAGATATGTTGGGCGGGTCTTAGAGGAATTAGGAAGACATGTGAGGGAATGATATGATGAAGATGCATTGTATAAATATATTATACTTTCAACTAACAAATAAAAAAAGAGAAAATTGAGACACAAAAGGCCTAGGGTTTGTCTAAGACCACTGAGAAGCAGTGGCACATTTAGGATCAAAGTTCAGGTATCCTGTCTCTCGAATCTTAGTTTATCAGTTCTATCCCATTCAAATATACCTTAGTAGTAAATATTTCCTTCCGAGTTATACAACACTGCTTTCTACTCTTCAGAAACAAGTCAAGCCTGTGTAGATTTTAGCTTGTGAACAAACAAAGTGACCATCTAGAGAGAAACACAAACTAGGCATCCATTGCGTAAATGCCAATCTCTTTATGGAGCACTTTTTCTCCTTAAGGGACTCATCTCTGCTCTACTATATCCCCTTTCTTCTTTTCTGCTCTTTCCTCTTCCTTGATTTTTCTATCATCAGAAACTGTTATCACCCTAAAGACCAAAAGTACAATAGAGACAATCTGAAGCTACAGGATAGAAGTTGAGCTTGACTCTCACAACTTTGTGATTGCTTAACCTTGAAAAAAGTATACAAATTTGGTGAGCATAAGTGTTATCATCTACAGTGAGGGCTTAATACCCCAAACTCATTATTGAGAAGATATTAAAAAAATGATTAATATGAGATCTAGTACATAGAATGTTCTGAGTCATCGTTCTCTAAATTGTGCTTCATCAGATACTGGAAACTTGTCTGCTGATTGGTTCCTTAATTCCTGGAGCTGCTAATAATTAGAACACAGATGCAGTTGTCCAATTAAGAAAACATTCAATTGAGTGCTCCATATGTATATCTATTTACTATTCTGACCCTGAGAATAATAGTTTTCCAGAAGTCAGGGGGCTTCTTGCTGTGGCAGAGCAAGCAGCATCTGGAATGAAGAGCCAAGGGACTCTCAGCTTAACCAGTCCTGGTCTCCGAGTCAGTCATTTCCACTCCTTGGATTTCCATCACATTTCATTTATCATCCTATCTTTAATCCTGTTCACTTTAATTCCTCAGATTTCACATTTCCTAGTTGTAAAAATGAAGATCTGCCTGTTCCTCATAAAAGGCTTTCAAAAGAATAGCTATCATTTATCATTCTTAAGCACACAAAGCAGAACTTCCATATCATATAACATATGCTTTGGCATCTTTAGGACTATAAAGTACTTACTTTAGACATGAGTAATTGAGAAAATGATACTGACGGCTTTATCCATTTTCATAAGTCCAGTTAATAGTCATTGTGAATGGGCCCATATATTAACGAGTAATTTTAGCAGTGATTGGATTGATGTGGCCAAAGCCTCTCTAGCCAACTTTACCATGACCATAAAACAACATTTTTAAATTAAATAGAATTTTCTGTATTCAAATTCAATATGAGATGCTATTTTTAAGTTATATGACATTACAAGATGTTTTGAAACTATTCTAGGTCAGATTTTACAGTTCCCTACCCTGTAATAACAGAATGGCATCTGATATAGAATAATACTGAGTAACTAGACTACTGTACAACAGGTCTCTAGCATATCAATCCTTATGCTTTTTGCTCTTGAGTGACCTCTACTGTGACAAAATGCATTATTTTAAGGGGAAACCCTGCTGCCACTATTATATCTTCAACCATGAGACTCATATCTGCAAAAAGCTGGCAAAATCATTTATTTTCTTAGCAAGTCCCTCAATATCACATATCAAGTCCTTAAGATTCCCCTTCCTACCCAGATAGTGGTGGTGCACACCTTTAATCCCAATACTCAGGAGGCAGAGGCAGGAAGATATCTGTGAGTTTGAGACCAGCCTGGGCTACAGAGTGAATACCAGGACAGGCTCCAAAACCACACAGAGAAACTCTGTCTAGATAAATAGATAGATAGATAGATAGATAGATAGATAGATAGATAGATAGATAGATAGATAGATAAATTTCTCTTCCTTTCCTCCTTCTTTGCATTGCATTTTATTCTGAGAAAATCTTCCTCATTTTTTTCTAGGCTAATGTCTTAACAATAGCATCTAAGCTTACTATTGTATGGTCTCCAGACTCCACAATCTGTTTTGCTTACATCTTCAGACCTTTGTCTTTTTTGATTTCTTAGCCATGATTTTCTCTTTGAGTTCCACTCTTCTCACAACCTTGGTTTCCTCTCTTTCATCACTGCTCACTCCTCAGTCCTCATCAGCAAAGGTCCTAACCATGCTATTGCTTAAGCAGCTATACCTATAGCTACTAAAGCCATCACTCACTCTCTGCTTGACTTTGTTCAATGACATCATGATGACCAATCCTACTTGAAGGTTTATCTTTTGTCTCTCGTGTGTGCTATAGCAGTTATTCCAAGTTTCATCTGCTCACTGAACTGAACAACAGTAGGTTGTAACTTAGATAATAAAACCCAGTATGGGTAAGTTCAACAGAACCACTGTATACGGGCTGCCCATGCAGGCTTCACCATTGCCAGGGCATAAATTGCAATTTCATTTTCAAGTATCTAAAGACCCCAAAGTAGCAAGTTTCACGTTAAATTTTGTAAGTGGGTACCCAGTAGCTGAACCTGATTTCTCCACCTTTCTACCTGACATGCTACTTATTTCATGTCATTTGTTTTTCTTCCAAATCAACATACCCTCTTGTCCCAGGTAATAGCAAACCCATCAGCATCCTGGTAAATCCGAACAAACTGCAAGACATCTCCAGCCCTGAGACCTAATCTGGTGATTCTAACCTATGCTGTTTAACCATATTTCCTGCTTACAAACCATTTCTTCCATCTAAATTAACAGTTTCACCCACTACCTATCACTCCTTGGCCAATTTGCTCAACTTTTATACTTATTTATCACTGTCATGGGATTTTTTTCCTGCTATAAGCCCCTCCCCCAGAAAATTAGTGACTTCAAATTCTCTATCTCTTCTCTATCTGAAATTCAAGAGCCTCTAGTTGTTTTTCTAAATTCCTCCAAGAGATTTCCAATTAAACTATGTACTGAATATTGAAAAAAATATCTGCTGGAAATTATAATTTAATGGGGCAGCATATATGCACATTACTGCAACTCTACTGCTTTATTGAAAGCCCCCTCCCTTATGTAAATGGATGGCGACTCTTTTTCTTTCTTCAGATAGTCTCACTCTGTCTGTCTGTGTCCACTTTTCCCCGCTTCGTGCAGGCATCAGTCTCCCCCCATGGCAACTCTTTCCCATTTTCCGTCTTTGTATTGAAATTCCCTCTAAATTTCTTCCATGATGAAAATCACATTATCCCCAGCCCAGAGGAAAACTGTCATTTCATAGAGATCACAATTTAATCTCACAAAGACCCCTGGGTTTGTAACTCTTTTATGACACTTTCACGTTTGGTGTCTTGGAGCTGATTACTTTTATGTAAAGTGTTTTTTTTAAAAAAAAATGTGTAATTATTGAAAATATATACTGTATTTCCCCAACCTCTTTCCAACTGAATGATTTCCAGTAAATGTTTGTAAAAGCAATGTTAATATGTGCATAGTGCACTTACCTGACTCATAGTCATTGGCTGCAGTGTTTCTTTTATCTAAATGATGGCTTTTAAGCAAAGAGTGATTATTGCTATTAGTGACCAGATGTATTCTGTCTCTTATGTAAACACCATCCAGATGGCTGCACATACTCGCTCTCTCCAAAACCTATACATTTGGGGGCTCAAAGACTGTTGGTATTTTCCTTAAAATATGGCAGATACGGCAGGCATGGAATAATTTAATTATTTGAAGTTGTTTAGTGGAGTACTTAACATCCCAAGAATGCCCCCTCATCCTTTTGCTTTCCTCCTTTAACTCTGCCAATGTTGTCCTTTTATTATTTTATAGTGCTTCTTCCTCTGTCGTCTACTAAAAGTGAGTCCAGGGTCAGATTAGTTTAAGAATCTATGAAAACTTCCATAGATAAATGGGTAGCTCCTTCACAGTAAGACTCAGTGTGTGTATTTAGGAGTCTACAAATCTTCTAAGCATGCACAGAGTAAACTGCATATACCTCATCATTTTAATTAATCTTTATAAGTATTCTATCATAAGATTTATCTATAACCATGTAAAACACTTGAAACTGTGCTATAGCCCAGCCCCTTTCCTGCTACTCCACTTACTTAGCTGTTACATTGGCCCTATGAGCTATACATATTAAGAAACTAATTCTATAAATACTCATTTAGGAAGATCCAAAGTAAGTTGACCAATCTCGTTATTTATTGTCTCATAAGTGGTTTTCAAACATGAAGCAAAGAAAACCAGCCCACAAATCACAATCTCAGAGAACCCAGACAACAATGAGGACACTAAGAGAGACATACATAGATCTAATCTACATGGGAAGTAGAGAAAGACAAGATCTCCTGAGTAAGTTGGGAGTATGGGGACCTTGGGAGAGGGTTGAAGGAGAGGGGAGAGGCAAGGAAGGGAACAGAGAAAAATGTAAAACTCATTAAAAAAATTAAGTGTGAAGGTATTTGCTTGCACATTTGTTTATGCTTACCTGGTGTCTGTGGAAATCAGAAAATGGTGTTGGATCACCAGAGACTGGAATTAAGCTGAAGCCGTCAGTACTCTAGCCAGTCAGGAATCTCTCTAGCCCCTACTTGTTTATTTTAAAAGTAGGCCAACGAGAATAAATATTTTATTTGGTTAATGTGTTGTCAAAAACTTTGCATTTCATTTAATTAATGGAGTGTCAAAAACTTTATAGATTCCTGGTTTCTTATTTAATGCCTTTATAAATAATATCTTGTTGAAACCGTGGGGTTTTTTGGTCCTCCCATTCCCTGCTGTGTTCCTATCTGAGCTTAATGGAATATAGATTCATTACCTGTGGTACTGTGGTTGAGCAGGAACATTTCATCAGTTGTGCAGTCTGTTTATACCAAGAGAGCCAAAGCCCAGCATCATTTCTTTATTAGGATATGAGGACTAAACTGAAGATTTATCCACTGCAATAATTCCTCATTTTAACCTCCTCAGGCTACCAGGAGATTACAAGATTGTAGGGCTACTGTAACAAGGAACCAAAAACTGGGTAGCTTCTAAAACAGAATTTTATTGGCTCATAATTTGGGTTTGGAACAATCAGCATGTTGGTAGGGCTGACTTCTTTTGAGAGCTGAAAGGATGGCCTCTCTCCTTGTGTACAGGGATGTCATCTCCCATACCTCACAGTCTCTCTATGTGCATATGTGTTCAAATTTCTCCCTTCATTAGGGTACCAGTCATTTGAATTAGTTACTTCTTTAAAGATTTGATGCTTGATACAGTCATATTCTAGGCTTAGAGTTTCAATGTATGAATTTGGGGTTAGCCAATAATAATTTTAGTTAGCCTGATAATTGTTTTGTCTCAATCAACTTCACATGGTCTCGTCCTCATTTATTAACTAGATCATTCTCCAAAGAATTTTCCTTCATCAGCCATTACTTATCTCGAGGTGTACTGCATGAAATATCAAACAAAACTAAGGTCCCTTATTTATGGCTGAAAAAAAAACAGATGGGGATTGGTGAAACACTGCTCACAGCAATGTTATAATGTGTAAAATAGTTTCAAACCCCAGGAAGTACACATAAACTCAAATTATCAGAATGGAAAGATAGGATGACTCTCCCCTCTGGTATCAGGACTGTCATGGTGTCCCACACATACACAATGTGTTTATTCTCTCTCTCTCTCTCTCCTCTCTCTCTCTCTCTCTCTCTCTCTCTCTCTCTCTCTCTCTCTCTCTCTCTCTCTCTCTCTCTCTCTCGTTTGTTTTTTGGTTTTTCAAGACAGGGTTTCTCTGTAGCTTTGGAGCATGTCCTGGAACTAGCTCTTGTAGACCAGACTGGCTTCAAACTCACAGAGATCCGCCTGCCTCTGTCTCCCAAGTGCTGGGATTAAAGGCGTGCGCCACCACCGCCCAGCTGTGTTTATTCTCTTAAAAGAGTAGAATCAGTTGCTTTTCTGTAATTTGTCAAATTTGACTGTCACAAGTTGTCATCCTTGCATCTACAAGTGTGACTCCTGAGGTTCTCCACTGCGCTCCTAGTTTGTGTGTACACTTATCATTAAGAAGTCAGGGGCTGTGACAGCTGTGTGTTGCTCTTCACTGTAGCTGTTAGTTAAAATTCTAACTTTTTTAAAAAAATATTTCTTTCCTTTTTTTTTTTTTGCTGATTTTACTCCTTTAAAATCTGCTACTGGTTGACCTGAACAGTTTTGAAGTTTATCTTGGTGGTAACCAGTGGCTCTGTCGTTGGATATAAGACCCACTCAACAAGAGGAAAACCATGCCTGATTCTGGAAATCTCACCAATTACCCGTGGCTAGTGAATCATGAATCTTAGAGAACTTACGCATCTACCTTTACTAAACCAGAATAATCCATAACTATACTCTAAATACGTGTATATCACAAATAAGTGCAGTCATTTTGGTTTTTTAATTCAATTTAATTTTTTTTGTAATAGACAGCATATTTACACGGGTCAAAATGTAAAATATAAAACAAGAGAAAACCTGCTTTTTTTGTTGCTTCCGCTTCCCTCCATTATATTCTTGCCTCTTAGATATGAGCATTTTCATTTGCTTGATATTTCTCTTCCACTTTTATGTGTGTGTGTGTGTGTGTGTGTGTGTTTTTATCCTTTCTTTGGAATGTATCATAGTAGTATATCAATTGCTCTGCTTCTTCAATCCAGGTGTTTGCCAAACACCTATAAATGTAGAAAGCAGTGTTGAACCTGTCTGTCTTCTCCTGCCATCATTCCTATTCTTAGCCCCTACATAAAGACCCTTAATCTCCTACATACGTCATTCCTTAAATTTGTATTTTTTTCAGTGCTTATAATATGTACAACGACTTTATAATTGTTCCCAATTATAAAATCATTAATTGTACATACATACACAGAATAAATAAAAATAACTCTCAAGATTGTGAAGATTCTCAACAATATAAAATTTTGCTTAGTCCTCCAACTCATAGTAATGAATCCATGTTCCAGAATGAATGTTCTGAGCCTTAGCCATCAGAAATAAGGCTATTGTTCACCAGAAGCCTGTAGCCTGGTGCAGACCTTGAGAACTCGCCTACTGTATTTGTACCACTAGCTCTACTCCAAATTGATTTTTTGATACTCTTGGCAGTGTCTGACCATGGTTTGTGTGTGAGAACAAAATCAATGACTACACTTATATTGACTGTAAGGGAAAGAGAGTTTCTCACATTCCTTTGGAGGATCCGCTTATCTTGCCTTGGTCTTTATGATAAAGCAACTAAAAAGCAGAGGCAATTATCTTGATAATACAGATCCCAAAACATAAGAATGTATAGATGCCACTATTGATTTCCAGAGCAGTTTGGAGGTCCTAAATGTTTCATATTATCTCTTCGTATTGATTGTAGACCCTGACAACTGTTCTGTCTCCTAAAACTTGGCCCACACAGAGCTGTTATGATTGCATTAAAAAGCTCTTTGGCAGCTGGCAGGGAGCTTGCTGAGGCATACACTAAGTGACAGCACTGTGGAGTTGAATGCAGAGAATGGATACGTGGGCTGACGTGGTGTTTTTGCAGAAGACTGGCTGATATTGACAAATGTGCTTCGTAAGAGAAAGAAGCTTGTTGTTTTGAGTGGAAGAAAAAGAAAACGGATGAGGCATAAACAACAGGTAATAAGGAATGCTTAGAGACTCTCCTTGCAACCCCCACTAAAGGGCAGGCTTGGTGTGCCTCTCACTGTTTAGTGGCCTTATGTCCTGTAACTTCATCAGTCAAATACAGAGAAAGCCATTTAAAATGGTTTCCAGTGAAATCACTGCTATACTTGCCTGTTTTTTAATTTTAATGAATAAGTAATTATATGAATATTTATGATTAAATGATGCTTCTTAAGCTCTTCTTTCTCATAAATATAACATTGTTACTAATTTAAATACTGAATAAGCCATCTATATATTTATGCATTAGTAATAGCAATAGTAATAGCTATTGTGTGACCATGTGGTCTGTGGAAGTATCATTAAGATTAATGCCCTGTAATTAAGATAGAATATTAAGTACAAACAGTGACCAAATAGTATTTTAAAATATATCTCCAATTCATAGGCTTGGTTACGTATCCTGTGGGAGAATACCAAACGTGAACCGTTAGAATGAAGGAAAGAATGAGAAAAAGAATGAAAGAGGAGGAAGTTGGAAGTAAGGAAAGAAAGGAAGAAAGAGGGGAAGTTACTCAGGAAAGGATCAGGAGAAGGGAGCCTAATATCTTCCAAATGTGAAGTTCAGCTCCTTCTTATATTGTAAAAGACATCAACCGTGAAGAAACCTATAACCATGTGCTGAAACCTTTCCTTTAGAATGTTTATTTATGGGGTGTGTGTGTGTGTGTGTGTGTGTGTGTGCGCACATATACATGCTCAGGAGCCCACAGAGGTCAGAGCTGTAGGGGTTACTTACCTGAGCATGGGTGCTGAGAACTGACCGAGTCATCTGCATAAACACACGCACTCCTAACCTCTGAGATATCTTTCCAGCCCCTTGTGTGTGAAATCTTTAAAGCAATTTTCTCTAAAACCCTTAACTTTTCCATGAAGGCCTCCTACAAAATTTCCATCCTTTTTGTCCCAACTACATACCATCTATAAATATTGATACATTTTACTTGCACATGTGTATGTATGAATACATATAAATATTTTAATGTAATTTTATTATCTTTGTATTTCAAAAAACATCATTTTTATGTAGATGTTGAGTTAATTAAAAATTAAAATGCTTTGTTTACAATAATCATTATGTAGACGAGATAACAGTTTTATGGGTACATTAAGGATAAACAGATTAATGGCAGCAAAAAATCATATCCATTAGCATATAGTAAAGATCAAGGGACCATTCGTTTATCATTTAATGTGCTGTGTATTATGCTTATAACAAGCATATGCTGTTCACATACTCATCAGCATTAAAATGAAAACTTAATTTCTCTCTGCAAGCCTATTGAGTCACGAAGTTAAAACAAGGCTCCATTCCATGCTATGCTGTAGGTCTCAGATCGTGAAATGATAACCCGAGGATCCATAGTTCTATTGCATTGTAATTTACCTTCTATTTTTGTCTATCAAATGCAAGCCATAGGGTGTTTCTCAAATATAAAATTCCACTGCAGATTTTATATTAGATATAATATTATACCTGGTATGTCATTTTTCATTTTCAATACTTTAAAGGCTTGTAATACAACATAATACAACATCAAATATTACAATGTCCAGATGTGGAGGCTTTATTTTTTGCATCAGTAACATTCTTGTAGATATTTCAACTATTATGGAAGCAGAAATTTGTTAGCCTAAAACAGAGATGCCCCAAAGGACCTCTGGAAGGCAATGTGTTGTGAAAATGCAATAAAAAAATCCTTTCAGGTGAGAGTTTGAGCTGACTCACTTTTGCAAGTCAAGCCATGTATTCTGGTCAGTCAGTGGGGCTCTTTACAGTGCCTAATATTGTCTTGCTATACGTAAAAGAAGGAATGGGGAAATCAGAACCACAGTTATTAGAATGAGCACCTTGGTTCTCCAGAGGATTTAAGCCTACAGATCATATTCGGAGAGAATAAAAATGTTTTCCAGTGTAATTTTCTCTTTTTGGTCTCTACTTGGGAACATGGAATGCTGTGTTCAAATAAAGTGTGCTGGTCCTCCAGAACACAGACAGTTACAATGAAGAGCAATCAGCTCAGCAGGCACTGAGTCTGGACTAGGAGGAACTGCTTCTCCACACCTCCCAGGAAAAAGTCATGGTTTTCCTCTCCTACATCTTTTCTTTCTTTTTTTTTTTTTGTTATTTTTAATAAAGATAGGATGCAACCCATTATCCAGCATCTAATAAAATTGCAATGAACTGGAGCTGAAAGAATTGACTAACCCATTTCCATATAATTGCAAAGAAGTGACTAAGTGACTTGCTCCTTTTCAGTGCTTTTGACAAAGGAAAAAGGTATAATAATGGCAAATAATTACCCTGTAAGGCATATTTTAAAGAGGGCAGATGCATCCAAATCCAGATCTCTGTTTTCAGTGTCCTGCATGCAGCTGCTGGTCAACTTCTCTACATGGATGTCTACAGACATTTTAAAAACTGTACCCACCCCCCCAAGCAGAGCTCCTTAGCTTCTCCCAAGAGGTATTTTCCACAGTTCTTGTTTTTGTTTCTTGTTTTTCTGTCTAAGCATTCTAAAAGCTCAGCAGCTGCTGTATTTGTTTTACAAACTGTGTTCGAACTATGAGTAAGTGTGTTGTTTGCTGTTCTTTGACAGGCAATAAAAGTATCAGATTTTAGGGGCTAAGGAAAAGGGTGACAAGAGATAGAATGTAGATGAAGTCCAAGACCAAGGCAACAAAGAAAGCACCTAAAACCTAGAATGACAAAGTAAGAGGAACAAAAGAAATTCAGAAGCAACAGTTATCTAAACAGGAAGGACGCTATCAGAGCATAGTGTCCTGGAAACTGAGTAATGGAAGTGTGTCAGAAAAGTGGAGCTAAGCAACTGTGTGAGGTCTGGTAAATGTGTCAAGTTACTTAAATACTGATCAAGTTGACCACCAAATTTAGTAGTGTAAGGGTTATGGTGACTCTTACAAATGTTGGGACTGGGTGCAATGGCCATGGAACTATGAAGCAGAAGAGAGATGGATGAGTGGCACCTCAACAGTAAACATATTGATCTGGTGAAAAGGTAAGGTATGGCAGAGAAGGAAAATTCGGTGGCCTGGGAGAAGGAAGAAATCCTGAGGCAATGTCTTGAGAAGGTGAGAAGGTATCATATCAGCTACAAAAAATGGTGGCTGAACCTAAGCCAGGAGCTTACAAAGCTCATTCATCAAAGCAGGAGGGAAGGCAAAGTCTCCAGACACAAGCATACAGAAGTCTGGGTGGTGTCAGTATTTAATTATCACAATGACTCATTAAGAAAAGTAGTCCCTCCAGAAGTTCTTTTATTGTACAGGATTGTTTTGACTATCCTGGGTTTTTTGCTTTTCCATATGAAGTTGAGTGCCGTTCTTTCGAGTTCTGTGAAGAATTTTGCTGGGATTTTGATGGGCATTGCATTGAATCTGTAGATTGCTTTTGGTAAGATTGCCATTTTTATTATGTTAATTCTACCTACCCAAGGGCATGGGAGAATTTTCCACTTTCTAGTGTCTTCTTCAATTTCTTTCTTCAAAGATTTTAAGTACTTGTCATACAAGTTTTCCACTTGTTTGGTTAGAGTTACTTTGAGATATTTTATGCTGTTTGTGGCTATTGTGACGGGTGATGCTTCTCTGGTTTCTTTCTCAGACCCTTTATCACTTGTGTAAAGGAGGGCCACTGAGTTTTTTGAGTTAATCTTGTATCCTGCTACATTACTGAAAGTGTTTATGAGTTGTAGAAGTTCCTTGGTAATCAAAACAACTCTGAGATTTCATCTTACACCTGTAAGAAATGCAGTAGAAAAAGACAAGATCTCCCTAGAAAATTGGGAGCATGGAACCTTGGGCGAGGGTTGTAGGGGAATGGGGAGGCAGAGAGGGGAGCAGAGAAAAGTGTAGAACTCAACAAAAATCAATAATAATAAAAGTCCAAGATTACAAACATTGATGACAACTTACGCTGGAAAGGTTGTGAGGTAAAGGGAACACTCCTGAATTGCTAGTGCCAGTGCAAGCTAGTATAGGCCCTTTGGATATCAGTATGGCGATTTCTCAAAAAATTAGGAAACAACCTTCCTCAAGACCCAGTAATACCACTTTAGGGTATATACACAAAGGATGCTCCATTGTACCATAAGGACATGTGCTCAACCATGTTGATAACAGCATTGTTTGTCATAGCCAGAACCTAAATGCCCCTCAACCGAAGAATGGATAAAGAAAATGTGTTACACAATAGAATTCTACACAGCAGAAAAATAATAATGACATCTTGAAATGTACAGGCAAATGGATGGAGCTAGAAAACATCATGTTGAGTGAAGTAACCCAGACCCAGAAAGACAATTATATGTACTCATCATAGTGGTTTTTAAACATAAAGCAAAGAAAAGCCAACCTACAAATCACAATCCCAGATAACCTAGACAACAATGAGGACACTAAAAGAGACTTACATGGATCTAATCTACATGGGAAGTAGAAAAAGACAAGATCTTCTGAGTAAATTGGGACCATGGGAGAGAGTAGAAGGGGAGGGGAAATAAAAGGAGGGGAGTAGAGAAAAATTTATAGCTCAATAAAATCCAAAAAAAGAAAAAAGAAAATTAGTCCCATTTCTTTTCTTAAAAATGGGTAAACTGAGGCACCACTAACAATTAAGCTGAAACAAAGCCATCCAGAAATCAAAGCAAGCAATCTATAATAATGGCCTGAGTGACCACACATTGTTCAAATAGAAATGTAGCATTCATTCATAGCAGATCACTTCCCATTCAGGCTGCTTTCTCAGACTTGGGTAAGATAATGAAGGACGGCATTGACAATGTAGTAAGCAATGAAAGGAATATGGTTTGGTTGGCATAGAACTGGGAGGCTTGCTTAGTCCTAAACAGGACATTTACATCATCTCAATCTAAGGTGCAGAGAGCATTATGGGAGAAGGAGTGGAAGCACTATAAGCCAGCCAGAAGATAAGAAAAAGGACCACAAAATGCAAAGGGCATGGCGTTACCGTGATATCAGAGCAGTTGCGGTTGCTTGCACTGGTCCTAAATAACACTGGGCCTATCAAAAAATGTAAATGGGGCACTCCCTGCTGATTTTTTTTTCTCATAGAGTCTATGGGACAGTTGGTGTGGGATGTCCTTCTGTATAGGTACTACTTTTGTTGGCTAATAAATAAAAGGCTACTCTTGGTCAATGGCTTAACAGAACATATCCAGGCTAAAAAGAGATGTATAGAGAGAGAACAGGCAGAGTCGGGGATGTCATGTAACCACCAAAGGGGAAAGACGTGAGCTGTCAGCTAGAACCTTGCCAGTAGGCCCTGAGCCTCATGGTAAAATATAAAATAATAAAAATGAGTTAATATTAGATGTAAAGGCTACTAGAAATATGCTTAAGTGATTGGCCAAGAAGTTATTTAAATAATATAGTTTTTGAGTGATTATTTCAAATGAGGGCCAAATTACTAGTGTAAGGGTTATGGCGACTCTTACAAATGTAAGTCGGGAAACAAACAAGCAGCCTCCTTCTACAGACAGTCATTGTCTTCAGATAATATATTCATATATTATTATATGAGTCTATTTCTTGCTTACATGTATTTGTACTGCATGAGTGCCTGGTGCCCAAGCAGTCAGAAGAGGGAGTTGGAATTGCAGTTATAGATGGTTGTGAACCACAAGGTGGGCTCAAGGAACTGAACTTGGTCCTCTCTTCTTCTTCTTATTTTTATTAAGCTATACATTTTTCTCTGCTCCCCTCCTTTCTTCCCCTTTTCCCTTCTACCTGTTTCTGTAACACCCATGCTTTCAATTTACTCAGGAGATCTTGTCTTTTTCTCCTTCCTCTGTAGTTCCATGTATGCCTCTCTTAGGGTCCTCTTTGTTGTCTAGGTTCTCTGTGGTTGTGGACTGTAGGCTGATTTTTCTTTGCTTTGTCTCTAAAATAAAATAAGTGAGTACATATTATACTTGTCTTTCTGGGTCTGGATTACCTCACTCAATGTTTTTTTTCTAGATTCATCCATTTGCCTGCAAATTTAAAGGTGTCTTTATTTATTTGTTTATTTATTTATTTATTACCACTGAGTGGTACTCCATTGTGTAAATGTACCACATTTTCTTTACCCATTCTTCAGTTGCGGGGCACTTAGGTTGTTTCCAGGTTCTGGCTATTACAAATAATCTGCTATGAGCATAGTTGAGCACACATCCTTGTGGTACAATTGAGCATCCTCTTGGTATATACCCAACAATAGTATTGCTGGGTCTTGAAGTAGATTGTTTCCTTATTTTTTGAGAAATTGCCATATTGATCTCGAAAGTAGCTATACAAGTTTGCACTCCCCCCATCAATGGAGGAGAGGAAGCTAGTCCTCTTTAATAGCAACACGAATTCTTAATCACCAAGCTATAAATCCTGCCCTATTTCTTTGCAGAATAAAATCATATATATTTGAAAAATAGACTCACTAGGTAGTCCAGGCTGGCTTTAAACTTGACTGGTATTTCAGACATAGCCCATGATGTCTAGGATAGCTGTGGCTTTAAATATTTCATTAAAACAGAGGTGAAATCCAGAAGGAAATGGGGAAGCTAGAAATATAAGGCACCTGAAATATTGAAAGTCTGTCATTTCAAAGAAGGCATAGAGCTACTCTGCATTGAGGCTCAGCATGGAGAAATTTCAAGGACCATGTCAGTTCCATTTGTTTATTCTAAGGAGTCTAATGAGAAAAGGGTCCACTCCCAAGTCTTCCGCTGTATAACTTTAAAATCAAGAACCAACGCCTTGTTGAAGTGACTCTCTAGAGATAAGTACGCAGATGGAAAGGAAGAAAAAATTTTAATCTTTGAAGTCGGGTGGACCAGCTTTATCATCGAACATGTCTTGAGTTACTCCACCTCCTTGAGACAGTTTTTTGAGTTCTAAAACATGGGAAGCAGACAAAGACAAGATTTCCTGAGTAAATTGAGAGCATTGGGACCTTTGGGGAGGGTTGAAGCAGGAAGGGGAGACATAGGGAGGGGAACAGAAAAAAATGTAAAGCTCAATAAAAATCAATTAAAAAAAACAGGCTTGATACATCCATGTTTATGATCTTTTAAGGAGTATTGCATATGAAGTGAGAACAAAGTTTTGTTCATTGAATTTTATCTTCTACCCTTCTCCCACTAGCCCAACATCACTAGACCTTTTAAAACAGAACTTAGGAATTTTGGCTAGTTCCTAATGAATGTGAGGCTAATTAAATAGATTTTAAGTTGCATTACAAGTCTCTATTACAATAGAGTAAGGGGAAAGAATCCCAGAAAGGAAAAGCACGAACTTGGAGACTTACAGTCTTTGGATATAACTCTTAACATTCTGTCAGCTATATGACTTTGGACATTTCAATCTGTCTATGTCACAACCTCTTGAATAATGTTGGGATTCAACCAACAATACATACTTTTTGAGAGCATTAAATGAGAAAAGTGTATTTAAAATTAATAACAAATTGCCTGTTCTCTGGTGAACACTCAATGGTGGCAGTGCCTATTCTTAGGATTTGTCGTGTGGGTTATGTGACCATTCTTTAATATGTGGCTCCACTTCCTGGGGAGATTTGACGACTCTTGATTAACGAGAAGGTCCTTTCATGGTTGTAGAGAATCGCCTGGATCACTTCTGATGATATCTGCTGCTTCTTTCAGTTTTGTTCAAACTAGACAAGGAAGAGGAAATTTCTCCTTTCCTATGCTCTGGGTTTTTTTGTCATTAGATTAGAAGGTCCAGAGGAGAATGCAGCCATTGTGCTGGCACAGGAAGCTCTGCTATCACTCGTTATTTTCAAGTATTATGTGCTTTAATCTTTTGTGTCATTGAATAATTCTGTGCCAGAGAAAAAGCTGTATGTGCCTAAAATACAAAGTCATTTTTATTCACCCCATATAAAGAGGGCAGTGAAGAATGCCATTTTTCAGAGAAAGATAAGAAAGCCTCTAAAGATTAGCCTCCTCTCTCTTTTTTATCTAGAGCTACACTTGCCAAATGAGATGCCCAGAGATTTCATTTCCTCTAAGAAGCTTAAGGAAATTGGGAGTCATGGTTGAACATTTATGGTTAAATGTAGAGAAAATGCAATCTAACGAGAACTTTGTCCCAGGTTCTCCTTCCATGTTCTGCTCTTATCTCCAACTTTATTATCTGTAGTATTCAACATGTGGCTCCTTCCTAACTCTAAGAGTAATCAGCCACACTTAAGTCATTCACAGTATCACTTTCACATTGCTATGACCAGAAGGCCTAGCAAATATACCTTAATGGAGGATAGTTATATTTTGGCTCATGGTTTCGAAAGTTTTTACCCATCAAGGCAGAGAGGGTATGGAATGCAGAGCAGAGCAATTCATCTCAAGGCAGAGAGAATACTGAGAAGTAAGAGAAATGGCCAGAAATAATAAACCCTCAAGCATATCTACCATGGCCCATCTCCCAAAGTTTCACCAATCATCTCAGTGTTTCCACAGTCTCCCCAAAAAATGTCCTACCATTTTGGGATCCATTCATTGTCCAATGCATGCACCTGAGGAGAATACAGCAGATTTAAAACCTAATGTTCTGTCCCTGATCCCCAAAGGAACATGTCTTTTGTAATGCAAAACACATAGAGTACAATTTCAGAAGTCTACCACCTCTGCAGCTCCAATTTTGCTTAAAATTCTAACTCAGAACCTCTGCTGAGCTTTAGGGCCTATGACCCAGTGACAAATCAAAAGACAAATTTCAAGCATCCATTATTTATTGGCAGAGATTAAACATTCTCCTTCCATAAAAGAAAACCAGATCATAGAAAGGGAGGAAGTGCCCAGAGTAAGAATAAAAACAGCAGGACAGACATGAAATTCCATAACTGTTTGTCTAGCTTCTTATAAGGAGGCTGCTTTTTCATTTCCCAGCCAACCAGACTCCCAAAATAACCACACAGAAACCATATTATTTAAATCGTTGATTGGCCCATTAACTCTAGCTTCTTATTTGCTAACTCTTACATCTTAATTTAACCCATCTCCATTAATCTGTGCATCACCTCGAGGTCATGGCCTACCAGCAAAGTTTCAACACATCTGTCTCTGGCAACAGCTCCATGGCTTCTCTCCAACTCCACCTTCTTTCTCCCAGCATTCAGTCTAGTTTTCCCCACCTAGCTCTATTCTACTCTATCACAGGCTCAAGACAGTTTCTTTATTAACCAATGGTATTCATAGCATATAGAGGGGAATCACACATCAGCCTCTGATGCTTGTGATGATATTCTGGGTGTTCCCACAGACTTGGTGAGCCCCACTCCTATCTCTTTTGCTATTTCAGTCTGCATAGCTTATCTTTTAGGTTTGATCTATTTGTTGTCTGAGGTTTTTATCAGACACTCCATGTTTTTATCCTCCATATCCTGCCTTCTGTAGTGTGGTTTATGACACTAATAGTTCAATAGTTCATCTAGCACCTTCTCTTGGCCTCTGCTGGGAATCTAGAACTACTACACATTCTGTAGCTTCATGGGCCTTCCTGAAAACTTCTTCTTGGTACCAAAGAGATGGCTCAGTGATTAAGAGCACTTGTTATTCTTTCAGAAAACATGGGTTCAATTCTCAACACCAAAATAGTGGCTCACAGCCATCTGTAACTCTAGTTTCAGGGGATTAAACTACCTCTTCTAGCCTTGATACACACCAGACTTTGTATGGTGCACAAAAATATGAGCAGGTAAATTATTCACATACATAAAATAAAAAATAAACTTTATAAAAAATAAACAACCCCTGTCTTAGGGTTTTATTGCTGTGAAAGGGCACCATGACCATGGCAACTCTTACAAAGGAAACCATTTAACAGTTCAGAGGTTTGGTCATGGATATCATGGTGGTCCATAGGCACCTCTGGTGCTGGAGAAGGAGCTGAGAGTTCTACATCTGGAAGCAAGGCAGCAAGAAAAGACTGTGAAACACTGGGCCAGGTGTGAGCATCTGAAACCTCAAAGCCCACCTCTGGTGTCACACTTCTCCAACAACACCACACCCATTCCAACAAGGTCATACCTCACGATAGTGCCACTTCCTGTGGGCCTATGGGAGCCATTTTGTTGAAACCACCATATCCTCCTTCATGACTAAATGCCTAAAAAATCAGACCCAAGAGGATGATATCAAGTTCTTACAGCAAAACTAGGTACCATTAGACCATGGCTGCAACAATTTCCAAATGTAGACACTTTTCAACCTACCTACTTCCCTATATGTGTAATTATGTACTCTTCAATCAAGTGAAAATCTTTCAAGTGGATTTATTATTATAAACTCTGGGGTCTGAAAAGTATAGAAACTACTAATTCCTAAAGTGACTTTAAAACTTCTTCCTATCAACCTAGTGCAAAATGCTTTACTTTTTTAAAGGTGCTAGTATCTGTTTTTTATCTTTTTTATTTAAATATTTTTTTTATTGAAAAAAAAATTTTCTGCCTCCTCCCCGCCTCCCATTTCCCTCCCCCTCCTCCCGCCCCTCTCCCCCTCCCCCTGCTCCTCTTCTCCTCCCTCTCCAGTCCCAAGAGCAGTCACGGTTCCCTGCCCTATGAAAAGTCCAAGGTCCTTCCCCCTCCATCCAAATTTTATATACTAGTGACAGTTCCCACTCCAACCCTTCTCCCACTCTCCCTCCTCTGCCATCCCATCCATCATCCACTCCTCAGAAGAGGTGAGGCCTCCCTTGGGGCGTCAATAAAGTCTGGTATACCAAGTTGAGGCAGGACCAAGCATTTCCCCGTGTATCAGGGCTGAGCAAGGTATCCCACCATAGGGAATGGGCTCCAAAAAGCCAGTTCATGCACCTAGGTTAAGTCCTGGTCCCACTGCCAGCACCTCTCCCCAACAGATCAAGCCACATTGTTGCAGCAGGGCACTTATTTGTTCCAAGCTGCTTAGCCCTGAAATAATCACATTGAAACTGTATTAATTAAATCACTACTTGGCCCATTAGCCCTAGTTTCTTATTGGCTAGCACTTACATATTAATTTAATCCATTTCTATTAACTAATTTTTATCACCATTTGGCTGTGGCTTATGGGCATCTGTCTCCAGTGGGGCTACATGACTTCTCTTTGACTTTGCCTCCTCTCTCCCAACATTCTGTTTAGTTTCCCCCACCTAGCTAAGTTTTGCCCTGCTATAGGTCCAAAGCCGTTTCTTTATTCATTAATGGTAATCACAACATACAGAGGAAAATCCCACATCACCACATAACTTTCACCTATATTCAGAGGCTTAGGTTGGTCCCATGCAGGATCCTGAGCTGTCAGTCCAGAGTCCGTTAGGTCCCACTAGCTCAGGTCAGCTCTGTTTGTGTTTTTTCTAATCATGATCTTGACAGCCCTTCTTGCTCATATGATCCTTCCTCCCTCTCTTCAACTAAACTCCGGGAACTCAGCCCAGTGCTTGGCTGTGGATCTCTGCATCTGCTTCCATCAGTTTCTGGATGTAACTGGGGATGGGAATAGTAGAGAGGGGATGGAGGATGGGAAGATGAAAACTAGGGATAGTCGAGTTGGGGGAAGGACAGAGAGGGAAAGTAATGAAAGAGTTATCTTGATAGAGGGAGCCATTATGGGGTTAGAGATAAACCAGATGCTAGGGAATTCCCAGGAATCCATAAAGATGACCCCAGCTAAGACTCCTAGAAGTAGAGGTTGCCTGAACTGGCCTTCCCCTATAATCAGATTAGTGACTACCCTAATTGTTATAGAACCTACATCCAGTAACTGATGGAAGAAGGTGCTTTAACAATTATGGGTTTTTTTCAACATTAAAAACACTTCTTTTCTGGCAGAATGATACAATTTTTATATCTTAAAATATTGTAAAGGTTTATTATTCATCTTTATTTTATGTATATGGGTATTTTTGCCTGCAGAATGTTTGTGTACCTGTTCATACTATAACTGTGGAGGCCAGAGAGGGTTTTGAAATCCTCTGGAACTAAAGTTTAGAGAGTTTTAAAACACTCCATGGACACTTAGAACTGAATCTATGTCCTCTGCAAAAGAAATAAGTACTCTTAAATGATGAATCATCTTTCTATCCCCCTCTCTGATGTGGACTTCCCTCTGTATGCCTTGAATATGTTTTGTTACCATTGGTTATTAAAGAAGCTGTTTTGGCCAATGGCTTAGTAGAGGAAAGCCAGGCAGGAAATCTGAACAGAAATATAGAGAGGAAGTAGGCAGAGTCAGAGAGACATCATGTAGCTGCAGAAGGAGAAGGACGCCAGCCGCCAGATGCCAGCCAGAACCTTACCTCGTGGTGATTCACAGATTAATAGAAATGGGTTAATTTAAGATGTAAGAGTTAGCTAGAAATATGCATAATCTATTGGCCAAACAGTGTTGTAATTAATATGGTTCCTGTGTTATTATTTGGGTCTGGGCAGCCGGGAAATGAAAAAGCAGTCTCTACCTACACCCCTCCACTTTTTTTGTGTCATCCTCCACCTCTGCTTTTTATTTAGTAGTCTCACTGAGAATCTGCTAAAAGCAGCCAGAAATAACTACACCATAATCTGAGCTCTATGTTGCCTTGAAATTTCATCTCCCAAAATATTAGGCAATCTCTAGACTCAAGTGGGTCTTTTAAATTCAACTGCACTTGCATTTTCAGGAAGAAGAAAGTGTAAGCAAATTCCTTGCCAGAGTTTAATATAAATGGACCCTAGTGTAACTAACCATAGCATCCTTCCCATCTGAAAAGTCATGAATATGGCCTCTGGAGACATTCTTGTCTATATTCAGGTCCTGAACAGCAAGTGGAAGAACAATATATCCCCAAACACCAGTGATCTGCCTCCTCCAGCTAAGCACCACATTCCAGAATACCTACAATTTCCTAAGACAGTACAACCAGCTGGAGATCAGTGAGGCTATAGGGAATAGTTAATATTCAAATGATAACATTTATTTTTATTAAAAAATAATGATTTATTCCTTTACAACATCTTTGTTGAGAAAAATATAATAATAGCAAAACAATTACTGTATGTGATATATTCTAAAGAAGTCAAGCAATTCCCAGTTAAACAAGATGTCTCTTAAATAAAAATGATAATTTTTATCATATCTCTATGACTTCTGCTTCTCATAACTACAAATATGTATTTGGAAGACCCACTCACATGATCAATAATCTGTGCCCTGACTCTACTACCTAACTGTTCTCATTTCCTGACTTTATTAGAGAAATAAAATATTGATATTGAGGTCCAGTAATCCTAGATTCTGAACCACTCTACATCTACTGGGGCTCTTTAGTTTATCAATAAAAATAATATGACAGATTCAAGTTAAAGTTTAGAGATTGAGGGCAAGTCAGTGTTTGAATAACCAGAGTCACTGATGGATACCTGGCGCATGCCAAGATATTTTGGATGGAATATGAATTATTCTCAACAGCCTCATACGCTGAAGGTTGGTGCCTAGCTCATGGCACTATTTTAATAGGTTCTGGAAATGCTAAGTGTGGTGCCCACAACAGAGTAAACAGGCCCCAAGGTTGTGTCTTTTATTGTTATCACTTGCTGCTGGTCCCTCTTTCTCTTCTTCCTAGATTTCACATTATGGAGAACCTACTTTAATGTATGCCTTCTTTTCCTTCCAAATATGGACACAGAAGTCACAAAACAGAAAACTTGATGTCACAATGCTGTTGACCTGAAACAGGTCAAATCAACTAACATATGGGGTCCGATTTTAGGCATTGTAATTAGAACACTTGGGGCTGTCACGTGCCTTCGTTCATGCTATTGCAGTGTGCCTGTTCTCAAGACCTAGAAGTCTACCTTAGTTATCACCAAGTGGACACATAGTAGACCTGATGGCATCACTTACTGGCAAGATGTCCTCAGGCAACATTCTCGGGCTTCCTCTGACCTTTTTTCTCCTTTCCAGCATGTGAAAGTTTAAGACAGTGCATATTCCATAATAATTTTAAGAGATAATGAAATTTGATGTAAAACACGTAGTAAGTAACCTAGTGCAACAGTAAACATTTAACAACTTTGGGTTTCTGCTGTTTTTAGTCATCTTACAGTTTCTATACCATTACATCCAATAGAAATAGAAACAGAAATATAGTTTATCCATCCACTTATCATATTGCTAAGAGACCATTACCTTTAATTTACTGTACTATGGGCTGTTAAGGCAAGATCATTAAAAATGAAAATTACTTTTGACAACAGAGTGAAGCCTTTGGTTTCTAGTGTTCTGGTCCATCCACTAACTGGCAGCATGAGAGACATCCCTCTGATAGCCCAATAGCCTCTGCTTTGCACAGAAACATCCCAAGACTGGGCAGTAGCATTTCTGATGCTCTGAACAAACGCCTTGTTCTTACCAATGCTGTAAGATTTTGATAAAAGTCTTTTTGAATTATATTATGCTTAAGAATAAAGTTCTGACTAAAAGTGACCAACATAGATATCAATAATATGTTCTCGGCAAAGATACCCACAATGAAAGACAACAGTATCTGCAATATCATCTAGGTAGAGACTCTGTTAGATAGAAAATGTTCAAGCATTTTTTTTGTATTTAAATGTATTGCTCACCTATCTAAGGGAAACATTTCAGCAAAATTTCTTCAAATGCAGACTTTTACTATGCAAATTTTATTTCCTCCAGATTCCCTTAGATTAAAAAGAAATAGTTATTTCTGAAAGTATTCAGGGTCATACTGTAGCAAGACATTGAAATGTTATGTTTTGATGAAGGACGCTTAAAAGAAATCCCACACTAGCTCAGAATTGAGAAAAATAGACGGTTATTTATTTAGTGGTACTCACAAATCAGAATCCTCTACTGAAATGGAGAACAGAAACCGCATCCTGCAGACAGAAAAGAGGCCGGATACAGGCTCTACATCAACATATATAGTATAAAAGGCCACGCCCCAGTGGGCAGATTACCACCGGCTGTAAGACTTCCCTAGCAATGTTTGGATGATAGAAAATATTTCTGATAAAATAACATTAATGTTAAAAATTTTTATCTTGCTGGGCAGAGGTGGCCCATGACTTTAATCCCAGCAATTGGGAGGCAGAAGCAGGCAGATCTCTGTGAGTTTGAAGCCAGACTGGCCTACAAATCAAGTTCCCCAAATTGCCAGAGCTACACAGAGAAACCCTGTCTTGAAAACAAAAAAGAAAAGAGAATTTCCATCTCACAGAGTATTCACAAGACAAGATAGATGTTATATCAAATGTCATGTGTAGATCAAAGTAATAGTCAACCTTACAACTGTTTCTATACTCAACCTCACCTAGAGCAGACAAACATCTAAAGATTTAGTCATTTGGTGACATTTCAAACCAACATTGACTAAACTTGGTATACGTAAATGTATTGTCACATATATTTTATTACATTTCTTGAAATTTGTCTGCAGTTGAACTTTCTGATTTCCTTCTGTTTTTCCTAACATGTGTGCTGGTGCATGACTTTAATCGTAACACTTAGAGACAGCATTAAGCAGATCTCTGCGAGTTCAAGGCTAGCCTGGTCAACATAGTGAATTCCAGGACAGTCAGATATTCGTAATGAAATAATGAAATCCTCTCAAAAACAAACAAAAAAAGTCATTGCTTCAATAACAATAGCTGCTACTTATCAAAGGTATTAACTGGTAAGCACTGGTGCCATTTCAAGTGACACTTGCACCAATTTCTGGAAGAGTGAAGCAACTCCTTTATTATTTTTGGTTACATATTTAGGAGCAGATAGACATATATGCTTATTTTGAAGCTACACACATCCTACTTGCAAATTAAATATAAACCTATATTTTATAAGAATCTAAAACTGATCTGTATCATATGTTCTTTTATTAATGGGGCAAGGTCTTCCAGTTTTCCCATTGTTTGTGTTTCTTCCTGATATCGGTTGTCAATTTTGATTACAGCCTACTTTTGTAACTTTTTAAATTAAATCTATTCATTTATTTTACATACCAACCACAGTTTCCTCTCTTCCTCTCCTCCCCCATCTCCTTCTGTCCCTCCCCCCACAAAACTCCTCTGTTTCTGTTCAGAAAGGGGCAGGCCTCCTACGGGTGTCAGCAAAGCGCAGCATATCAAGTCGAGATAGGACTAAGCTCCTGCCCCCAGTATCAAGGCTCAACAAGGCAACCCAGTACAACTTATTTTTAAACACACAGCCTTTGAACTACTACTACGGTCTTCTAAGAACCATTACTGACTTGAATTTATCAGTGGATAGTCATAGTTCTTGTTATTGCTCTTGTTTCTTTTAATCTTGACTTCTTTTTCATGTCGTTTTTCTTGTTGCTAGAATGATAATGGTGACAATCTGGATTATTCATCCAAAAATACTTTTATTTCATACTTTCTATTTCCTGAACTCTGAATGTATATTGAATTCTACTTTAAAAGTAAATTTTATTCAAAACTTTAGAAGTTTTGGGCCTAAGATCAGTGGTAAGATACTTACAGCCAAGCTTATGGCCTCAGATTCAAGCTTCAGTATTGCCAGGAAATCAAAAACTAAGGGAAGATCTATTTTCCTTTGAATTCATATTAACTAACAATAATGAAACTTCATTCTTTATATTCTCCTTTTTGAATTTTCTACCTATTGTAAATTAGGCATGTGGTTGTTTTATCAATGTGTCTTGTGTGGAGCTTTTTGAAGAATTTTTTTTTTTAATTTTTTCCAGACAGGGTGTTCTCTGTGTAGCCCTGGCCCTGGCCGTCCTATTGAACAGGCCGACCTCAAACTCACAAAGATCTGTCTGCCTGTCTCTGCCTCCTAAGAACTGGGATTAAAGGCATGTGCAGCAGAGCTTTTAACCTCTTCTGCTGATTGGCATTCTGAATTTTTCCTCATTTTAAGGCTTACATGAGAACTCTAGGTTATAACCCTGCTCTCCAAGTATTGTGCGAGTTTTTGCTACCATTTTGTCCAGCTGTAGTTTCTTTTTAACTTCCGTTGGAGCTTCTTTGTCATTCGATTCATGTTGCTTAACATTTTTTTTTTACTATTTTCTTTACTTTTTTTCCGTTTTGAACTGAATTCTGGGCATTTCTCAAGCTTTCAAGCTTATCTTTCTTTCTTTCTTTCTTTCTTCTTCTTCTTTTTTTTTTTTTTTTTTGTTCACTAACTCAGGCTTCCAATATGTCAAATATGCCATTTACTCATCATTTGGAACTTTGATTTCAATAATCATGTTCTGTATGAGTTGCTTTAACAATCACATAAATCTTCCACTATTTTATTCATGGTTTTTATTTTTGTACATGGTTATTTTATTAACACATAATAATTAAACATGTTTATGGGGCCTGGTGTGATGGGTCTTTCAATTTACAATGTCTATTACAATCACATATATAATATAACATACATATAAAACATATTTGAGACTGTTAATTATACATGAACTAATTTTTTTCTCAGATTTCACAAGAAAAAAATGTTAAGAGCTTGTAAAGTGAAATAGAAAAACTTGTTCACTAACATAGATGTCTAAGTTCTATTTCTGGCTTCATCTATTTTATCCTTTTGCTCTTGATCTCATAGCTTCCTTAATCTATTCTCTCATGTTCCTCAGCCACAAGTGGGCAAGAATTATGGTACCTTTGAAAATATGGTCATTAGAACAGCAATGAGAAATATGTGTAAATCTATTACAACAAAGAACTATACTTGTTCTTTTTTTTTTTTTTTTTTTTTTTTTTTTTTTGGTTTTTCGAGACAGGGTTTCTCTGTGGCTTTGGAGCCTGTCCTGGAACTAGCTCTTGTAGACCAGGCTGGTCTCGAACTCACAGAGATCCGCCTGCCTCTGCCTCCCAAGTGCTGGGATTAAAGGCGTGCGCCACCACCGCCCGGCTTATACTTGTTCTTATAAGTCACTTCAATTGATGCAATTACTATCCTTATGATTGCGATTACCTCAAGGGAAGATTTCATGGTATTTGTTTTCTCTTTCTGTTTGCTAAATCTTACTTATTAGCTCATCTTCCAAGTGAGATTTCTCTTGTGAGCATACTGGGCTGTAATCACTTCACGGCAGGGCAGGCCACTGGAAGCTTTAACTCCAAATTTAAGAGATGTGATTCTGTGAATTTCTTAGTCACTTCTTCTTATATCAAGACTCCAAATATGACTGGATGGGAAATTTTGGGCCCCCTCTTTATTCTATGTTAAGGCATAGAATGGTGAGGTGAACACCAAAGCAGTAGTTTCACATGAAGACAGAACTGGAGAACATTATAAAATTTGAGCTCCACTTTTGTTTAGTGTGACTTGAGGTGCTGGTAACTGCATCCAAAAGTGAATGACTGTGTTGTTTTAGCAATCATGAGAACTGGATCATGGGAACATAAAAGACATTACCGAGAATATCCTAGAAAAGTCATGAGAGATGTTTCTAGATTTGTGTGTGCATGTGTGTATGTTTCTGTGTGTCGTGTGTGTGTGTGTGTATGTGTGTGTGTGTGTGTGTGTGAGAGAGAGAGAGAGAGAGAGAGAGAGAGAGAGAGAGAGAGAGAGAGAGATAACCAAGTATTTCTATTAATGCATATTGATGTGATTCCTTCTAAACTCAAAAGTGGTATGCAGGATATTGGGATATTAGACACAGTAGGTACTCAGATGCATTCCAGAAAACAAAATATGACATCCAAATATTTAAATAATCAAACATATTTTAATAAGACAATTTGAAAACAAGTGAGTCAGTAGACTCCCGTGTTTGTAAAAGGATGTGGGTTTTGATATTTAGAAAGGGAAGAAGTTTTAATTCTTACATTTACAGGGAACATTATTTGGCTCAAAAACCAAGCTCTTATCACACCGCATAAGGAACATAATAGGGAATTTCTTATTATCATTCACGTAGGTCCCTTTCAACTTCTCCCATCGCACTTTACACATAAAACAGAAGCTGTTGTGAAAGTCAGACTTCATTCAATCAAGTTAAATAAAACGCTTTGCTATTTAAAAAGTCTATGCCTTCGAAAGGATGTTGTTGGGTTCTGTTAGTGCCGACTCTGGGATACTTGCTTGGGGTGTTGCTGTTGTTTATTTTACAAGATCAAACATAAATTTTGCTGTGAAAATTTTATGGCTCCTGTGTATTAATGGTTCTCGTAGTGGAATGCCCTCCTACTGTTGCACAGAGGTTTGGTACATGCTACACAAGCAATCTACCACTGAGTTATGTCCCCAGACCTTAATTTTTGAGACAGGATCTCACTAGGTAGATAAGGCTGACCTTGAATTCAGTTACCTAGCCTCTAAATTAGACACACATTCAAAATATGTGTACCTCTACATCCCAACTACTAGGATTGTAGATGTATGCCGCCACACCCAAATTTATTTATTGAAGTTCAGATTGAATTCATGATCAAAATCAGTAGAGTGTTCGTTGAAAGTATTAAGACAACACTAACTTGTGTTTTAAAAAGAAGTGTATCGGTTATAGGTTTATATGACATTTTTATGGTTCCTAAACAGTTAATGTGTTTCATGGATGGTAAGGTAACTGTTACAATTAAGTAGAAAGATACAGACAGATGTAAAGGTTATATGTCCAGCTATTTTACTCACTACACACATACACGCATGCTCATTTGACTATGAGCTTTCTTGCCATGCTTTGGTTCATATTTGGTAATTCTATACTTCATATAAGATAGTGATAGCCTTCTGTCTATCTTCCAGACTGCGAATGTACGGCACATGTATCATTTCCTTCAAAGGATTCTGATCTTTTCTTATTCTACTGAGCTCCATGTAGACTTTTTCCTAATTGTTACTTGAAGTTGTAGAACTACCGATATCTTTATTTCTTGCTGTCTATAATACCTCTTTGAATCCTTATTAATAATCCTTTTGTGTATAACTGAAGTCATAGTTATCAACCTACACAACTCAGATAACTCACACTTGCTGTTATAACCTAGTCTACAGTACAGTCTCAGACAGTACTGCAAACTCTTTGCTATCATTGACTACTTACAGCTATATCTATAAGCAAAGCATTCCAGAAAAACTATTTATATTAGATTCATCTGCCTCCTGGACCTTGCCGAATGTTACAGTGTAGAAGGTCTGCCTAAGTCCTAACACACCTGCCTTTGCTGCTCTCAGGAAGGCATTCTAGTGATTTTCATTTGGTCTATTTCTGGGCAGAGGATGTTCTGCATGCATTTGACAGTCAGAAAATATTCGCTTGACTTTTATTGGAAAATGAGCAATTTTGTCAGTATTCATTCCCATCCTTTCAAAGGGAAAGTCCTTCGAACATAAATGTTCACTGAGATCCTTCCATTTTGCCACAGGCTATACTTCTGAGGAGAGTTAGAAGAAAAATGGCTACAGAAAACTCCTGTGCCCTACCCAGAAAAATGAGGCCTTCCTGCTTTTCAGTGGTATTTTTTTTTCCAAGTAAATTTCTGGAAGGAACCAAGACCGGCGTTTCTTGGAAAATTGTTTATATATCTTCCCACTCTGAAGTTAAAGGTTGCTGCTTATATGAAATCAGTCATATACAACAATGAATTTGATTTCAGTCTTATATTTAAAGGTCAGCCTCTAATCTTCCCAATAGAAGATATATGGAACTCACTGCTCACTGCCTCTTGGGGAAAGATTTGTGTTGTTTTATTAAGGGGAGCGTAGAACCAAACAAAGCTGCACTCAGTGTCCACTTCTTATGTATACTGAACTCTGGAGCACTTGCTCTTTCAACACTTTGGGTTTTCTCCTCTAAAGATACTAGTAACAGAAACTGCCTCACATGGTTTTCATATTATATATATATCTTTGTGCATAAGCTACCCCAAATCCAGAGGCATTCAGTACATGATAATCATTAACTGGATGAAACAACATGGCTTCAAAGAATGGGCTGGACATGACTTTAAACGCTGAGCTGTAAACCCTTCCTCTGGAGCACTGAGGTACCGTGCTTTCTAGACCTCAGTAGCAGATTGCTGCTCAATTTGGAACATGGTCCTTCTGTTCAGATGTCTCAAGGGAGAGCATCAAGCATGTCTGTGGTAAACTTAACCAAGTGAAAACATAAAGAGATGTTCAAAAATAGCCAAGACTGGCCTGTGAGATATATAGTTTTTTTCCCCTCAGAAGGTTCCCCAAGTATTTAACTGAGTGTCTTCTCAAGTACTATAACTACCCAAAATATCACACAGGCTCTGAGCACAACTCCCGAAGAGCCATCAAATAGAAGTTTTAGCCTATTCTTTTCTTTGATGATTCATACATGCATACAATAAAATATGATGGCATCCACACCTAATTTCCCTCCACAAACTTCCCCCATATTTTCCATACCCAACATTTACCCCTTCTGAATTTATGTCCTCTGCTATATTTTTAATATTTGTAAGAATTTCATATATTAGTTCTGTATTTACATCATTTTGACCCCTCCCCCTCCAACTCTTTCCATGTCCACCCACTTCCTCACTTATTTATTAATTATTCCTTAGTTATTATTGAATAATTAAACAAGTACATAGGTACACACATGTATGTATATGTATACATATATGTGTATAGAAACTCTACTGAGTCCATTTAATTTTACTTCTTTGTACATTTGTTCATGATTAACCATGTGGTAAGTCTATTAGAGACTCATCCCCAAAGAAAACTGTTTTTCTCTTTCTCTGTTGATTGCCTATAGCTCTACACATATAGGTGGGGCCTTATGAAACTTTGTGCCGTCCATGTTTGGCACATCCACTAATATGATCATTGTGCAGGTCCTATTTACACAGTCATATGGTTGAGATTTCATGAGTGTAGCATTTCTGTTTTGTCTACAAGACCCTATAAATTCACTTAGTGGCACCCATATATTCATGGAAGGGTTTGGGCCATTCACTGGAGTGACTTAACAATGGCTATAACTTCAAAAAATGAGTCCCCATTCTTTAGCAGGTAATAGCCAATAGCTTCTCAGTAACAAAGAGGCCTGGAGAACCACTCTCAGCCATGGTGCTGTTTTGACTGACGTGATCATGGTCAGGTCTTGTTTTAAGCAACATTTCATATATGAGTTTTCAGTTTTACAGACCACCAATATGTGTGTTTTGGAAGGGGGCTGTTTCAAAACAAACGTCATGAATTGAAACCTGGAGAGTCAATCCTGAGCTCTCTTTTCACTAGGGTGCTTAAATGATTTCTTTGAATTTTAGGTCAGAAAAATCAACAAGCACAAACAGAATATACTACATTGCATTCTTAGTATCAGAACATGTACCTTTAAAAAAAATCACAATTCCTTAATTACATTTTTAAATTGACAAAAAAATAATATGATTGAGAACTGATTTATGAGTGAAACACTAATTTGAAAGTATAAAATGAAATCACTTTCCCCCACAAGCTGCTTTTCATCAGAGCATTTTGACCCAGCAACAGAAATCAAACCAGAATACCAACCTTTCTCCAATGCTGAATAGGTTGGAGACTCAGAGATCTCATATCTGAAAAAAAAAATCACTTACAATGAACATCTTGTTTGAAGCAGAGGTATTTTCAAGTTAAGGGATTTTAGCTCCTGGATTATTTGGGGTAAGTTCACCTTACTGGAGATACCCCTTGGGTATTGTTGTTGGTCAGTTCTTGGAAGCAGCTTCTCCAAACTATGAAATTATGATAGCAGCTAAATAAAATGTGACTAGCAACTTTATTATTTATTATAACTAGCATGATGAAAAAGGCTTGCTTGAATTATCCTAATGCAGTCTCACAAAATCCCTATAAGGAAAACTAAAATTCCCATTTGAAATGAAGAAACAGACATCAACTGGTGATGAGTTGACTTTCAAAGCATTGAATAGCTAGGACATATTAGAAATACTATAAAGCTGTGGGAACTCTCATCTCAAAGCTTTTGCCTTTAGACACAACACTACACTCTTTCACCTGCAATACATACTTATCTATAAATTGTCTCTGATTCTCCTAAAACCAGTAAGCGTGCTAAGGAAGGAGAGACAGTATCGCACGAGTCAAATGAGGATGGAGAGTGATATATGGGGTACAGAAAAATCTAAACAAGGAGAAATGTGGGAAAGAGAGGAAATGGGAAGTGAGCAAGCAAAATAAAGGAGACAACAAAACAAGTGGTAACCCATTATCTAGTTACTCAATTAAAAACATGAAAATATATTGAAGACATATACCCTTTAATACTAGATAATGTAGGCCCTAATAACACAGACTCATGAAGCAAAAATCACAGAATCAAATGTGGAGCACCTCTGTAGGAGATTCAGAAGTCGCCCAAATATTTCAGGTTCCTCACACACCTCTTGATTGCCTACTATATCTAGCAATAACATACTACAGCTATCGACATTTTGTAGTTTGGGTGCAAAATACAGATGAAATGGTCTAGAAAGATCCCTCCACACACCTTTTGTCTAGGTCTCAGGATGCCAAATGGTGCTTTGCAGGCAGCTATGGGAAAAAGTAATTGACCATCTAACAGAGACATGAACTCCATTAACTACAATAACAGCCTGACAGGCCAGATGTGCCCATTGTTGTGGTGGTGGCATGGCTATTATAAGGGTAACCAACTGCTCCCTAATTGAATTTGGGGCTTCATCTGTAAGAGCGAATATGCCTAATATGTTAAACCTGACCCAAAATCCAGGAACGCAGAGATCTTTGACTCTAATAGGGGACCCTGCTGAGTGAAATTTACATAGCCTCAAACCCACTCTGCGAATATCTATTTTTATAGATACATACAAAGACTACTTTCAGACTTAAACAAAGAAACCTCTCTTTGTAGCAAATGAAGTGAATGCAAAGCCACACTGCTTTACAAGATAATGATAACATAGGACAGTCGAGGGGTTTATCCATAAATAAAGCATCCACATCACACCCTCAAGACTGTGGGGACATTGCAGAAGAGGGGGTGGGAAGAATGCAGCAGCCAGAGGATGGGAGAGCATTTGTGAAATGCCATCTTCTAAGAATGACACAGCGCTGGCAACCACAAAGTTACAGCATTTGTGTTAACTGTGCCTGATCCACAGAAATCAAACTCTTCTAACCATCAGCTACAGGGAGGAAAGATACTCACTGGGCCCTAATGTATACTACTTATGTATTGACAACCAGCATCTTCTGTGATAGAGAAATACAGTTCTTATCTGTACACCCACTGATCAGCTCACCAGACTCTGATGATCAGTTTCAAACTCATAATCACACATGTACCCCTTTGGCACATTAAAAACCCAAATTAGTAAACAGAAGAAAGAGATTTATAGATAAAAAAAGATGGGGCTGGTCAGAATAGGAAAGAAATAAGATTTTAAAAAACTACTAATAAAAATAAAATTTAAAATGCAGTACGTCCATGTGTTCCCCACCGTACCTAGAAGCATTTTCTTTTGCCTGACCTTGTGTGGTATGCCTTCATTCCTTGCATGCTCACAACCTTCAAGGTTTAGTAAGTTCTTTACACTTTGCTAGCTATACAGTGACCAACGTGAAGCTTAGACCAGAAGTCATATAACGTATCTAATAAAAACACTCCAATGACTTCTCCCCTTGCTTAACAAAGAATCCAAAATGAATCTATACGTTTTCTGACGGATGTGTACCTTCCCCCAATCCTTTATGGTCATCTGCACCAGCTGACTCCCATTTAAGGCTCTTGATCATACTATTTCCTGTCTCCATAATGATCCCTCCAGATGATTACAGAGCAGGCACCCCATCCAGAATCATTTCACAATGCCACCTGATCATGCTTGGTTTGTATCTTGTTTGTTTTTTATCATAGCAATTAAACCATTTTTCAAATTATGCATTAGTTTGTTCTTTGATTAGTATCTCCAAAAGCCAGATGTGCTCAGTTATGTGGTGACAGGAATTGCCTTTTGTGTACTGCTTATATTTCCAGCAATCAAATCATGGTGAGCACATAGTGTGTGCACATTAGTCCTTGAATGAGCAAGATAAAGAACTTCATACTTAGGGCACAAAATGTAAGTCTAAGGAGAAGTCTTCACCTTCACAATAGAACGTAGTTCAAAACCAGGCCTTCCGTGAATTCAGCATCTGTTTTGGGTCCTTTTGGACTGAAAACATAATTTATTCACCAAGTAATTCTCAGTCAATTTTTTTTTTTAAATCTAAGTGTCCTTCAGAAGAGAAGGTTGTGTTTGGATGTCAAGGTAATGATGTCGTGCTTGTCCTCCTACATCAATACTCCTCTCTATAAATTCATATATTTCAAAAAGTATTGCTAACCTTGAAACACATTGGTTTGACAGAAATCCAATGTGCTTTAGAAGGAAAAAAAGAAGTCATTCCTGCTGCTCATTCTCTTAGGATGCACGCAGAAAACTAGTCTAAAAGAGGGTAAGGAATCATAAGAGAAGTGTGTTAGGAAGCCATGACAGACTACACTGATTTTGTTTGAAGACAGCTGATATACTCGGACAGTTCAACCTCCTTTACGCTGAAGTTAGTACACTGCTTTATTGTTTCTTTGGGTTCACACTGCTTTGGTTGGGACATTATGATTAATATGAGTCAGTATCAGACAAGTACTCAAACTCTATGGAGTTAACCTTTGCACACACATTTAGCAAAACTTTGTGAAACATCAGCCATAAAACACACAGGATAGAAGCCTAGATCTTCCTATGAAAACTGTGAACAGAATAGAGATTTTTGAAGAGGATGACATTTGAGCTGACATTTGAATTCGTATGTTACCTTAAAAAGATGAGATCAATATAAGGAAACAGTTATCAGGGCAACATACATACTTGGATGAATAGGAAGGACATTGTATGGCATGAGACAAATCAAGATAAAAAGGGTTCTTGAGAAATGGAAAGATGGCTCAATGGTTAAGAGTGCTTGCTGCCTTTCCCAGTTCCTATGGTAGGTAACTCACAACTGCCTCCAACTCTAACTCCGAGGAATCTGATCCTTTCTTCTGACCTTCATGCACATACATAGTGACATGCACAGAAACACACATGCATGTATAACATAAATAAATAAACAAATAGTCCTTGAACACATTGCTATGTCGATAGGAGCAATAAAAGTTTGGGAATGAGGAGAATAAAAATTTCAGAAGGGGTGTGTGTGTGTGTGTGTACATGCCTGTTGGCCTATGTGTAGTGACATCTCATTTTCATTTTAATAAATAAAGCTCTCCTGAAGATCAGAGAGTAAAACAGCCCCATTGGTCAGCCTTACCACTGGCCAATCAGTAGTGACACACCTTTAATCCCAGTAGTCACACTAGTTACCATAGGAACCGAGCAGTGCATGTCTTTAATCACAGTGGTTTACACCTTTAATCCCATTCCTAGAAAGGAATATAAAATGGGATAGACAGCTCTCAAATAAAGTCTCAATCTAAGATTCCTGGAGGCAGGATCGCCATTTTGGACTGAGGCTGAGGTAAGAGCCAGGGTCTGACTGCTTCGTTTTTTGGCTCTTCGGGTTGAACCCCAATTTCTGTCTCTGAGTTTTTATTAATCATGCATCACCTATATGTTTGTATATGTGTGTTGATGCATGTAAACATACCTGTGGAAGCCAGAACTTCACCTCCACATCCATTCCTCAGTGCTCAGTTTATTTTTTGAGATACAATCTCACTTTTCCTGTAACTTAGGATCAGCTAGCTGGACAGCAAGCCACAGGGATCAAAGAGACTGGGTTTTAGAATAAGGAGCCTTCAAGTGAGTTCACAGTGACAACTTAGTCTTTCTGGCTCAACTTTCCCACCCAGAAAATGAGATTTTTTTTTCCCAGAACTTTAATGATGATAAATAAAAGAACTATGAGCCGAGCGATGGTGGCGCACGCCTTTAATCCCAGCACTCGGGAAGCAGAGGCAGGCGGATCTCTGTGAGCTCGAGACCAGCCTAGTCTACAGAGCTAGTTCCAGGACAGGCTCCAAAGCCACAGAGAAACCTTGTCTTGAAAAACAAAAAAAAAAATAAAAAATAAAATAAAATAAAAGAACTATATATCAAGTATTTGGTAAGTAATGGATTTTCTCTAAAAAGCTATTCCTCAGAGATTTTATCTGAACCTAACTTTTTTCATGATTAAAATAGTAGTCTACATTGAAAACTTTAGCTTAAACTGACTTTATTAGAATGAGAAAATAGAATGATTTTGTACAAGAAAGATGCAAAAACTAGAGAACATGTATCAAAGCAATACACATTTGCATAATGGACTGAAATTAAATTGATGCCCAAGTTTATTATTTTTCATTGATAAAATCCATCATTTCACAATGATAAGGCAGGATTACATAAAATATGATTTATCAGACTGCAGTTTTTATGAGCAAGAAAAGCTCAGCTGCTTTTTTTCTACCATCTACATTCTATACAAAACATATGATTTCAAATACAATCTTCAAAGATGAGATTCAACCAGTGATTATTATTTTGAAGACAGCATTAAACTATACCTCACCTCTCTAAATTTTCACCAGTTCAATTAACTATAAAATAGTTTATGCTTTGACTTTAGAACACTCATCTTGAACTCATTAACATAGTACTTTGATTTCTTGCAAAACCCATGTCAAGGTATTAAAGCAGGACATAAGTTCAACAGTGTAAAATAGAATTGACATCATCTTGCAAGACCATCTTATTACCTGGAATCTGAAATCAGTCATGCCATGAACTCAAGCAACTGGTTATGTTTCTTCAGTGAGCCCAAGGATTACCTAATTTTGTATATACTGCCACTAACATGGCATTTTCATTGGCTAAACTCTGTCTATTTAAAGTAAGTTATCCTTTCCAGTTCTCTTGTTTTACCTACACCATCTGTCAAGTCTATTATAAAATTGAAAGAAAATGCATAGTTATCATTTGGTTTTATTGGATCTTTTCCCAAAGTAGAATAATGCTTTATTCAACTTTTAACTTTCCTTTTTGTTGCTTTAGTTAAATAAGACAATAATGGTTCTGATTTTTTTTTATAGCAAATGCTATGTTCCTTGTGGTATATCATCAGGTGTTATTCAAACAAATATATCTATACACAGAACATAAGAATGGAAGTATGTTCTTGAGGTTTAATAAGATACATCAATATGATGTCTTTGTTTTATACTTTATTTTATTTTGTTTTTGTTTGTTATCTCTTAAAAACCTTTCTTTTATAATGAGAGACAGAAAGGGAGTAGATCTGGATGGGAAAGGAGGTGGGAAGGAGTTGAGAGGAGTAGAGGGAAGAGAAATTGTATTCAGATTATACTGTGTGAGAAAATATCCTATGGTTAATAAATGGAGGATATTTTATGAAAGCCTTTCTTGATGCTGTTTCTAAGGCAGAAAGAACTTTCTAAATTATAGTTTTCAGGGATATAAATAAGAAATTGATGGAACACAGTTCACACTCAATGAAACTAGGTTTGAAGACAAATCAAATTAGATGCTCTGGTTCGTAAGGTACCTGAAAGTAAAGTACCATGATAACACATAAGAATGAAGAAGTAAGTTTTGCAAATTGATAGTGAGCAGAGTCTGGGCAATTTTGAAGAACATGGTAGAAAAAAACAGGGAGTTTCCTTGAACAGAAAGTTGGCATAAATATAGATGTTAAATACAGTAGTGAGGGCTGTAATGGAAGTTAGAAGTATGATAGTAAAAAATGATATCTGCTTAGGGAATGCCTATGCAATCACAAGCAAACCGTTGGTAAAATTAAGTTGATAAAAGTACTTCTGATGAGGACTCAGAAGGGATATGAGGATTGTGAAGGGGGATTGTTTCAATATACTTACAGAACTCTTACCTAAATTACAACTACCATTTTTGAAGAAAGTAAAACTCGTAACAAATGAATTTAGACATTTAAGAGAATTCTCAGCAGAATGCTAGAGGTGAGTCTTGGTTTCTACAGGCAACAAGAATACAAGAAGTGAGATTTAAAAAAAAAAACACACACACACAAAGAAGAAAGCACTGTTCATCAAAAAGGAACCAGACTTGATTATTTGGAAATTTTTCAGTTTATCAAAATTTCAAAAGATGCTACATCAGGAACTTGTTATGAAAGTTATGACATCAAGGTGATAGAGAGACAGAGGCTATTCTGTTACTGCTTCTGAGAACCTGAAAGTGTTCTTTGAACCATCATTTTTGGGGATTTTTTTTTGGGGGGGGGTCTGTTTTTACTCATTTAGCAAATGAACTGAAGGCATATTAGATCCTAAACAAATAAGTGGTTATGTCAAAAGCTGAAGGTAAGATGTGCTTAGTAGTTGGAGGAGGTAGAAAGAAGTAGTCACCTAAAAGATGGCCAAGGCTAGATAAAAAAGATTGACAGTCAATATAATGAAGCCCATTCTGTGATTATGAATTTTAATTAAGATCAGTCAATATGCTTGTGTTTTGTCTATTTTGGGTTGTAAAGATTAATATAAATAATTGGTACAGGTAGAGGATGCTACCTTAGCCAAAGGAACTCAGCAAAGAGAGATAAATAAGATAGTTTGAAATATATACAAAGACATGTTGAGACTATTTCACATGGAGGTTAAGCTGTATTCATTGGGGGAAAGAATAAGATACAAGAAAAGAGGTAAGAACTGTGCTTACTGGCATTAGTGGGATCAAGATATTGTTAGAAGTGACAAACCAAAACGCAGACACTATAACACAGGAAGTGGTCCATGGAGAATGGTAAGTACACTTGCATTTGGCAAGTGCTTATTTATACTGCAAAGTCCAAAACCTGTGGGTAATTGAGGTGAAGGTGATAATCAGATCATTTGAGGTGAGCAGCAGGAACCAAGGGGTCCGCTACTGCCAGAGTTTTACCCTAGATATTTTTTAAAACATGTGATTTGGAGTCTGATTTAGGAAGGGATTATCAGTAAAGATAGTTTTTGCTTCATTTTTTAATGAATGATCGAATGACCTACAGCAAATTGAAGAACTTATCTTGATACTTTTCATTAAGTTACTAAAGTTGAAAATTGAAAGGAGAGTTTAGTGTTCATATACCTAGCTCATCCTGTCTAAATGACTATTGGATGGGTACTGTTAGCAACAATAATGTTGTCTTTGAATTTCTAGATGTTTCAGAATTCTAGAAGTATGTAGTTGTTAAATAAACACATGCTAACTTGGAATAAGTGTAGTTATATGCATACATATGGCAACTAAAGTCATAACTGTTGCCAGTGTCGTCTTCTGTTAACCAAATATTTAGAAAGTTAGCTTGGGAACATTGATCTAACACTGCTTATTTGCACAAGATAATGCTCACATTTAATTTTTTCTCCTTTGCTCACTTCTCGAGCAGACAGAATGGTTAATAATGCATGATCCAGCTAGTGTAACCATTTATCAGTTTTACAATTTAAAACATCACAAAAATTGATAGTTAATTGGGGAAATCATTTCCTTATCTCAGACAAATGTCCTTAATGTTTTTTATTGGCTATTCATCATTCAAATGCCTGAATACATCATCCCTCAGTCATCGACGCCTTTTAAATGTGTTATATATGGTGGAAATGAAAAAGGGGAGAATGGTTTAATATCCACATATCTTGAATACAGTCTTTTAGCTCAAGGACATTTTTTTTCCTGAAAATTACTACTCCTCTACATTTTTCTGTACAACAAATCCAAGCCATCCCTGCTTTTGTGTTTTGCAATAAGTCCTTGGCTGTTTCAGATCCTGCCTGGATCCTCTGCCTCTTCAGATTGGAAAACTGACATGAATTGCTCTAGAATCCATCAAGCTATTCATTTTGTTTTTCATTCCTCAAGAATGGGGTCATAGGGAACATGATACCCAGAGCAGAGAAGATCCCTGATAGTGGTCACCCCTTAAGAGTCAGCAGTAAGACTTCATGTTCTGGCTTTGTGGGAGACTAGACAGTTTGGATGTTCACCTTCCTAGACCTGGATGGAGGGGGGAGGACCTTGGACTTTCCACAGGGCAGGGAACCCTGACTGCTCTTGGGACTGGAGAGGGAGGAGAAGAGGAGTGGGGGGGAGGGGGAGGGGGTGGGAGGAGGGGGAGGGAAATGGGAGGCGGGGAGGAAGCGGGAAATTTTTTTTTTCAATTTAAAAAAAAAAAAGAGTCAGCAGTAAGGAGGTCAGTGTTTCTTCCAGGTGATTTATCAGCAATTCTGGAAAAGTCCTTTTCTTAAACAAATTAATGAAGACATGTGTGCATAGTATGAAGAAAACATATCATCACAAAGCCTAGCTCTTATAGACCAAGAAAGAACAATGACAACAAAAGTCATAACTATGTAATAAGGAACCCACATCTTCTTACAATATTTTAGAATAGAAGCATATGACAATTTACCCTGTTTCAGATTAAGCCACCTAAAGAGTTCACATATGGCCTTAAAGAATGGTCATCGATTTCATTTCTGGTCAAGCATTTCCCATTATAAACTGCCCTCAAGAAACCATGTTAATCTATCACATCTTGGCCCTGAATTGAGGCATAGAGAGTTTAGCTCTGTTTTCATTGACTCCAGAGTTTTCTAAGCATCTCTGTAAGGAAGGAGTCAGAGGCTTCAGATTCCTTCTGAACTATGTGATGATCTTAGGTTTCATAGTACACAGCTCTTCCAGTAGAGAGAAAAGGAAATTCAGAATGCAGCTTGAGAACAGGGTCAGTCCAGAATCAGCACCATTATTGCAGGACGTTATTTCCTTTAGATGGCACAACGAGAAAACATCTTTGTCTTTCTGAGCCAGGTCTCACTAACCCCATGCTGGCTACCCTATAATCCTTTATGCAGCCAACAGGGCTCTTGAGCTCCTGATCTTGCTGCCAGAGTCTCCCACGTACTGCCATTATAGACATGAGATACCACAACTACTTGACATTGCTGGAGTGATTTCACATTCTTCATGGCCAGCCTAAAGGACTCTTTCCCACCATCTGAAAAACCTTATCATAGAAATCTCTCAGGAAGCCTCCATTTCACTTGTTCTTTGACCAGTTCTTTACAAAGCAAGGAAGCACATGCTGGCTTCTTGACTAGGTGGTTGTTCAAGTGGTATTCATCTGCTTATAGTACAATGGCCCCAGAGGATAGCTAATTGTGTTCATCCTTCTTCTAAGAGAACACAGTGCCTATGAAGTGGATATTCAAGGACTAAACCAGAAACAAAGTGAGTTTGCTGCTGCCTCCACTGTCTAGGTGGGTGTTTACCATGAACAGCTCTCACCGGAGAGACATTTAAGTATTCCATACATCCTCACACACTCAACCTTCTACAAACTATGCAATTAAAGAAAGTCAATCTCAAGAATGCATATACAGAGAGAAATTGTTTTCTCTCCTGCTCCTGTGTTCAGTGTCTCTAAACATACATCTCCTGCCTTTTTACTTCAAGAAGTGATTTGTGGGTTTTTAATTTATAAGGAGTCATTTAACTTCAAAAGTTATTTTAGTGAATGTTTTACACACATGGCTCAAACGCCAGCAGTTGCCACTCTCTTCATCTGATTTACCTGACAGTGAAGTCTGTTATCCCTCTTATTTCATTCACCAATGATCTTGTCTCTTGTAAAATCTGCTTCTTCCCTGAATACTCTGGCATGTCTTGCAAATGGAGAATGGGCAGAAGCAGAGTTAGTGAGTAAGAATTGTTTGAAGCAGAGAGGCCAGGGAGAGGAATAACAGGATGATACTTGGGATACTTTTCTCTACTGTTAGGGCCATCCATCAATATTTCTGTGTGCCAGTGCTGTAAGGACAGGGTCACATAGTTGGATATTGCTACCCTCGGCAGCCTGGGGAGTTTCCCTAGGCTCAGGACAACCCAGAGCTCATGGCTTCAGTGCTGAAATGAATTTCAAGACTGGTCAGTTCAGTGAAGCAGAGTTGGTGATTTTGACTAAAGACATTTTAATGCAGATTTAAGTGTCATGGTTAAAAGAAGTAGAGGTAAACAGAAGATGGGAAGGCTCACTCTGATGGGGCTTATTTGCTTTCCCATGGGAGAGTAGAGAAAAGTAAAATGTATCGAGTGTAGATGTGGGCTTTTCCACGTTACAGCAAGCAATTAACTCTCTTAGTATTGGCTGTGTATCCCATTTTAGTGGCTCTCGTGCTACCATCTCAAAGGATCACTATGAGACCTTTATCCCTTCTGTCTTTTGATACCAGTGATATGAGGTGACTTCATAGGTGCTTTAGATGGAATTATAATACAATAAGGTAAAACCACAAGCCATTAGGATTTTGTAAGGGGATTAGTACATGCTCCTTCTCTGATATTAGGGTTTCTGGTGAGATTCCTAGAAAACTGTAGTTTCATGCACTTGAACCTGTGTTCTATTATTAGCAAAGGCTTCAACTGGAATCCAGAATGAGGGGCTTCTTTCTTCTCAGATTCCCAATTTTTTCCTCCCCTTCTATCCTACCTCACATTCAGCCATGGTTTTGACACAGGGGGCCTTGAGTTGCCTATGGCAAACTGCATTTGTGACACAGAATCTGCATAAGGCTTATTGTCTCTAAGGCGAAGGATTGCACACAGTCTATTTTCCCTTCAATGGTCCCATGGGCACAGCACCAGATTGCCATGCATATTGACTTTTTTTTTTCTCATCCCATCGAGACATCACAGCTGCCCACTCAGAGCGTAGGTGGAGGGACAAATGTATGCTCACAGTACTGCTCTTGGCTCAACTCCCATGCTGCTAGGTGCCTTTTCCATTTGTTCATTCTGGGCTTGAGAAATGAAAAAGACCTCAAAGGACCTTCTAGAGATTGGGGGGGGGGACTCTGAAACAGGTGGGTTAGAAACCAATTCAGTAACCTCCCTGCAGTTTGGGATCTCCTCCTCCGAAACCAGAGCTGTGGAACAAACTCTAGAAAAAGAACATTGGAATTGGCCCTGAGACTGAAGGATGTGGATGCATTTGAATGTACTTGGTAAACCACAGTAGTCCCGAAAAAGTGACTACATTATCTGGAACCGCTTCAGTAGCTGGTGTGCTAAGTCATCAGACCTGTGATGGGGTGGATGAATTGGTGTTCACACAGCAATCTGGTGTCCTGCTACATGCAGATGGCACACTGTGGCTTTTCTTTCGTTGTATCTGAAGAGCAAAGCCAGAAAGAGTAGAATCAGCCACAGTGACAGACAGTAAGCTAAGATCAAATATTCAGAAATTTTATGTGGGTAGTTTTACCTTGACCAGAAGGGTCCTTGATGACCCATGTAATTCTTCCGCTCTCTCGCCTCCTCTGGAAAGTCTCCAAACACATTTATCCACAACAGTTCCCTTGGCTCATACTGGCCTTTAATCTGTATCTAAACAAGCAAATTAAGTTCACTCCTACCTGCTGGAATTTCAGGGACACTTAGCACAAATGAAGTAATTATATGATTTTTTGATGAAGTTTTAGAAGCCTCTTGTATCCTTCTTCACTCTTTTGTGTCCAAAGACACACGTGTGTACATGGCACAAACTGGTTGTCTGTGTAGTTCACTTGTATGTGAAATCCCTAGAGTGATAAACGGTACTTTTGTGACTGAACCTCTAAACTCCCATGAGAGCACTAAAGTGAGTGTACACTGACTGATTCGGGATTTCTCAGGAAAGTGATTCTTATGAAGAGAAAGCACTAGGATTATTAAGGAATTTAGAAGAAATGTGGCGGAAGAGATAGAAGTTGGCAATTTCTCAGCTTTGCGGGAAATAATCAGCCCAAAGGAACTGTGACAGTCACGTCTGCACTTGGTTTATGTCATTCTCATAAGACACATTGACTGGTGAGGATCTAGGGGCACCTTTGATGCCTAAGTATTCATTTTTCCTTGATTTCCTATGCCTTCACCTTGTCTGAAACAAATGCATGCACATAACTTACTTCGTTTTAAACATAAAACAGTTGAGTTTAGGGTTTGTATGAATGTACATACTGAAAGATCTTTAGTCTACAAATGCCTGTGGGTGATTCATGGAGGCCTTCCTCTTAGCGTTGCTGTTCCATCTCCTGTGCAAGCCTTTTTCAGGCATTCTCATCAGGAGCAGAGCCGCTTTTCCTCTGTTGATTCTTTCTCATTCTTCTTTTCTTTTTAAGCTTCTTCCATTCCAAATCAGAAAAGGGTAACATGAAGGAAGAAAACGCTTTCTATGTAGTGTTCAACAAAATCTATCTGAAGAAAATTTTGTCAAAGATGAGGTATTGAAACTGAATTATATTAATTTAAGAGCTACTTTTCCTTTCTCCCATGCCCTCTCAGTGAATACTTAAAAAGACCATCTGAGAATATATTCCCAGAGTTAGCTAATTGTCTACAGGCCTAACTACAAAAGAACCATGGGGATAATAAAATACTTCACAGATAAGTGATAGAGTTATGAGATTAAAAAAAATAAATTCTGATGATGGATTTAAAGACATGAGCTGACCTTATGGATTTGGACTTTCATTTCTTTCCAAGGAGGGACTCATTCTGTTTTATTCAAACTATGGTAGAAAATAAGAGTGAAGGAAACAGATTGGTTAACTTGATGTGAGTGAGAGAGCTAAAATGAAAATGTTTAGTGTCAGGGTCTTGTTAATTGCTTGCTTTAGAATTCTTTATTTAGAATTTAGAATGCTTTAGAAGCTCTTAATCCAGGTATAGTCTCTAAATAACTCTACTAAGGAATTACAAGAGTAGGAACAGACTTCCCTTTTTTTACTATTTTTTTCAGCTTATTTTATATACCAACCACAGTTTCCCTACCCACTTCTCCCATTCCCTCCCCCCATCTCCTTTCTACCACCCCCATCCACTCCTCAGAAAGGGTAAGGCCTCCCATGGGGAGGGCAGAAGATAACCATGTTCCTTCACCAAAATATCACAAGAATGATCTCTGGGCCACCTATTAATAGTCTTCTCTTCTGAAACTTCTTGAGCCAGCACCATACAGTTCCTTAAATCACACTCAGCATCACTGTCTTCCATGTTTCTACTAGGCTTGCCCATTAGGCAGCACTTAAAACTTTCAACTGTTTTTCTAATTCACAGTCCCAAAGTCCATATTCTTTCAGACAAAAAAACATGGTCAGTTCTATCACAGCAATACTTCAGTCCCTAGTACCAACTCCTGTCTCAGTCAGGGTTTCTATTGCTATGAACAGACACCATGACCAGAGCAACTCTTATAAAGGAAAACATTTAATTGAGGTAGCAGCTTACATTTTCAGAGGTTCAGTTCACTATTATCATGGAGAGACAGGGTGCTATATAGGCAGAATGGTGCTGGAGAAGCAGCTGGGAGTTTTACATCTTGCAGGCAATGGGAAGTATACTGGCACACTGGGCATGGCTTGGGCATGTATGAGACACCAAAGCCCACCTCCATAGTGACACACTTCCTTCAACAAAGCCATACCCACTCCAACAAAGACACACCTCCTAATAGTGCCACTCCCTTTTGAAACATTTTTCTTTCAAACCACCACACCCCTTATCAAGAAACTTTTCTTTGCTACAAATGTAGACCATTACAAACACACACACATGCACACACACACACACACAAAACCGATCAAAATGCAGAGAACAAGAGATCTTGTGGTGCTCTCTCCCAACTGGTGCATCTACATCAGTCCTATAACTAAGGCTTAGGGATCATTAAGGAAGAGGGAGTGGAGAGATTGTCAGAGCCAGAGGAAAAGGAAGTTTGCTGTAAGAGTATGTCTCCTAGAATTGTCAGAGAGGACATATTCATGAAAAAATGGTTTTCTGACTTTAAGATCTTATTCATAGCTTGAAAGGAATTTGACCATCTGACATTATTTAGAAATTAGATAAACATAATGGGCTAATGTGAGTTGGTTATTCATCTTTCTACAAACTATGTTACTTTGAGATGTCTTATAGGTCTTTTGCTCATATCTTTTGGTTTCAGATTTTGTGTTTTTGTATGTGTATCTATGTTTCATATCTTTGTGTTCTGTTTATTTGTGTTCTGTTTGTTTGTTTAAGAGAGAGAGAAAAGAAGGGCAGGGAGAGGGGTGTGGAGTGTCTGGGAGGAGTTAGAAGGAAGGGATATGCATGACCAGAATATATTGTATGAAAATAAATGCTTTAAAAAAACATGACTTGTATGCAAATATTCATAACAATACTATTCACAAAAAGCATAAAAGTAAAAGCTAACCAGTGTACATCAGCATGTGACTGCATAAAGCACACAGAGTTATACATACAAAAAAGAGTTTATACACCCATGAAGAAAATGTTCTGATTAGCATAATAGAATATACCCTAAAACACAATACTGAATAAAATAAACCAAAACCAAAAAGAAAAAGGAATGAAATTCTACTTATGTGTAACATCCTGATTAGACAAATGTATAGAGATAGAAAGTAGACAGGAGGTTGCCAGATACTGAAGGAAGACAGAATAAAGAGTGAATAATTCATACATGCAAAGTTCCTTTTTGGGATGATTAAGGAATTTAAATTGCAGTAGTTGTATAATAAGGCAGATGTGATTAATGTCACTGGATTTTGTGCTCAGAATGCTTCATGTAGCAAGCTTTATGTGTCTATATCTTACCACAATTACGTGATACAATACGCAAAGAAATTTTAGTTTTTTGTAACACTTTGTGTAAATGGTTATATATTTTAATAAAATTGTTTAAAATGGCCAAAAGGATGAGTAATACTGAAATTTAGGTCATCATTAACAATAAAGAAATGAAAGGTGCTAATTTCCTAAGGTCTTCATGGAAAGACTGGTGCCACCGACCCTATACAGTCCTTGGAGTTGCTCCTAATTCTTCCCACTCTCTTGCTTCTTATTTCAGTGGTATTTTAATTTTGCCCTGCTCATAGATCCATTCTGAGAAGGCACATTTCATCTGAGTAGACCTAAACACAACCATTTGTTTAGCTTTTGGTTCTATTTGTGTTGTCTGTTCTTAAGAACTCAGGAATTGACTATGAACCCCCTTGTCTCTTTGAATGTGGTTGTATTTGAATAGACTGACTACTTTGCTTGCTTTTCCCTTCAGTTATTTAAAGCACTAATTTAAATATTTAAATAATAATCACAAAGGTGACCACTATAACTGAGCTTTGGCAATATTGTAAGGCTATTTTCAGAACTTTCTTTTCTGCCTCCGATTTAAATGCCCGTGGATACTTTAAAAACCTGTAGCACCAGCTATTTTCTTCTCAATAAAGAAAATAAAAGAGACAAAAGTAAAGAAAAAGTGACAGGTTTGCAAATGATGATGCCTGCCTGTTATCCCATCTACTCTGGTGACTGAATCAGTGGGAGACAAAATTAGATAATTTAATAATTTATATAATTCTCCTGGCACCCCAAAAGATGAGGAAAGGGGATGAAAAATTTAGAACTACTCCACTAAATCTAACTTGGCAGCTTTATAAATGTCGTTTCTGACTTTATTACACACTCTAAATTCTTCATCAACATGTTGCAGTTTCTAAGTGAACTTATATCGCGAGAGTCCTCTTTGTCATCTTGTCTATACAGAGAATTCCAATACTCTCACCATATCTGGTCATTCTTCAACTTTGGATGTAATTTTCAGACGTCCCTAGAAGGCCTAGAACTTCATACTGTGGGAAATCTGTGATCCCCCCCACCCCGGCCCACTTTAGCAAAGGTACCTTGTTTTAAGGGGGAAAAAGAAAGCTTGCTAAGTGCCTCAGTGAATAGAGAAATGTGGGTGTGTCTTGGGAGAGCGAAGGCACTAGTGAGCCTTCCAGTGGGCCATGGTCAACCCCTCCTAGACATGGGATGGTACATTCTGCAGCCTTTGTGGTCCTTTTTCCCCGCTGCTATAGAACTGCTCATAAATGTTTCAAGTGTTAAGGATGAACAAAGTACTGTCTTCTAAGTAAGCAAAGTTTCCTGCCAGTGGCATGTCAGAACTGTATTAAAGGCTTAGATAACTCTATTTTCCCAGCTCCAACATGCCTTGTCTTTCTTACTCACATGATCTATTGCTCTGCTGATGTGATATTTAATATACATCAAGATGGAAAAAATGGGACAACTAGCAATAGAATTCTTGCTAAAGGCAGGATCCCATAATTTAAGAAATCATGTCTACTAAGTAATATGCACACTATCTTTGACCTATTTAAATCCAATAGAAAATCAATACAAGTTATTTAACCTTACGGTTTATTTGCTCACTAATATGAAGAGCTAAATTTGTGCAGAGGCTGTGAAGTATTAAATTACCCACATTTAATTTAGTCGGCAGAAGGGAAGTCTCTTGGGGTCTACAGATTTTTTGGGTTTGTGTGGGATTTTTATTTGATTCTGACGTCTGGCTGTTCAAATTAACTATTTTTACATCATGGCATTTCCCTTGCATTATTTTTGACCTACAGTCTTTGATGACGGCACTGAGGACTATTAAAAGGCTATGACTTTTAACAAGTTCTGAATGCATACAAGTTAATACTGAGCACTTTAATTTCATACAATAATTATATGTAGATAGATAGATGATAGATAGATAGATAGATAGATAGATAGATAGATAGATAGATAGATAGAGATAGATTTAACATTACTTGATTAGATGTGTGTTATTTTATTTGTCCAGTTACTGTGCAAAGTGTACAAAAAAATCTACTGCTAGATTTCCCTGAAATTTCACTAGTTCCGGGGCTCTTCTCGATGCTTCTATACATTAAGAATATGGATACGGCCCAGGCAGTGGTGCATACCTTTAGAGGCAGATGGATCTTTGTGAGTTTAAGGTCAGCCTGGTTTACAAGACGAGTTCCAGGACAGGCTCCAAAGCTACACAGAGAAATCCTGTCTCAAGAAGAGAAAAAAAACCAATGTGGATATGGCATACATGGTTGTCCTCAAAGAACTGACAGTTGAGTGGTAGAAGACAGACAGTTGTACAGATCTGATAGCAAAGAGAAAGCCGCAGGTCTGTGAAGACATTCTTGGGCTGGCTTAATTCAGCTTGTGGGTTATAGATGGCTGCTGGATAGAAAAGACAAGTAGAAATTAGATAACAGAAGCAAACACATTTCAGATCTCAACAGTATGTGAAACTCCTACAGGCAACTGCAAACTGTCCTATCCCATGTGGAAGGCAGAGCTTGCTGGAATATCTAAGTATTGCTTAGCCCCTGACTCTTACCCATGGGTGGCTGTGATGCCCTTCCCACATCCTCACCATTGACCTTTCCAGGTTTACCTAGAAAGTATTAATCATACTCTAAGCTTGTGGCCTGAATTTCATACTAACGTATGCTAATGACATCTTTATTCACTTCAGACTGATTATTCACTTACGTCAAGTAGCATAATGTGTGGAACTGTTGCAAGGAGTCCGCTTGTTGGCTCCCTGAACCCAGTAACAGGAAGGAAAGCATCTTGGCTAACAGATGTGTTACTTTACAACTTAAGAAAATTGTACTCACTCTACTAACTCATCTACCCTCACTTCCTTGGTGTGTGGGGGAAGGAGGGAGTACTTTTAACTATTTAACTAATGCCAATTCCAAAACTGAAAGAAAACAAAAGCTCATAGATACTCCAGAGACAGACCTATGGCACACTCAAAGTGGGTGATGGAGGACAGTTTAAGAGTTACTTACAGAGTATGGACCAAGTCCAAGCTAGCTACTAGGAGTGATGCATCACCCTGCACTAGAAAAGCAGCATCATTTACCTCCCTGGGCTTGTGTATGGGTGCCCCAACAACACTGTAACACATTACCAAAAGCTCAGTTCTTAACGTCTACATATTTAGCATCTCCAGAATCTTTAAACTTATATATCTGGAGGCCAGGAATCTCAAGTAAACGTCACTATGATAAAGTCAAGGTACCAGAAAAATAACATTCCTTCTGAAGGCTCTACAAAGAGAGCCCACCTCCTGGCTTTTCCTCAGGAAACATACCTTCACACTAAATCATTTTAATCTCTCTAGTTCTGGTCTCTATTTGGCCCCCTGCCTTATTACAAGGACACAGTGACCCAGGATAACCTCAACTCAAGTCTTTATTGCAGTCACATCTAGCAAGTTCCATCTCCTGCATAAGGTAAACAAAGAATGTGACCTGCGTGTCTGAGATAGAGAACATGTCATTTGCCCCATCAGAGCCTAGGGGAGAAAAGGAGAAAGCAGATATCAGAACTCACATAGAGATTTACAGTGATGGAGACTGGTATAAAATATGGACAACTGAAGCGCAACTTGGTCCAGTAGGCTGACCCTCCCCAGAGGAATCTGGAAAAAAAATAGACAATGTCTTTTCATGCTCTTCAACCTCTGTTCCTCGGGGTGGCTATCTCATTGGTCCAAAACAAGCAACACCAGAAGGCAAAGGGAATCCGCTCAAACCATCCTGGTGTCAGTCTTCTGAGAGCAAAGGAAGGAGAAAAGGAGAAGGGGGTGTAGAGAACAAAAAACACCTGCCCATCCAGCCTTTTTAAATAAAATGAGCTGTATTGTGAAGGATTGGCAAATGAAGCCAGAGAGCTTTGTAGAGAGGGGAGATCCCGAGTGAGTGAAATCCTGAATACTAGACTGTGTGGATTGTTGACATGAGCACAATATTGTCATGGGCCTCTGACCCATGAGAAACTGTCAAATCTCTCGCCCATATGGGCCAGGCTTGAGAGAAGCAGCTGTCCTCAGGGGTCAAGGATGAGTCTTTATGAAAGACTCATCAGTGTGTGCAGACTAGCAGGTGCAGTTTTCTCTTTCTGAGTGTTTGCAGCCTGAGACGGACTGCAAGGAGAAAGTCCTCCTCTATGCTAACTGTTCACCCCCATGGGTGTGGGAGGTGGGGGAAAGAAACTGAGGTGGAGAGTTTCAGCAGTAGTAGAACCCCACTTGGTTATGCTGTATTGTCCGTGTGTCTTTCCTTTCTTCTTTCCCTTACCCCTCTACCCAGCTTCTACTCCTTACAGTCCCATGCCCTAAAATAATGGTTGGCAGAGAGGAGAAACTAACTACTTTTATATTTTTGCATCTGTATTCCAACTTTTTATTTTGACACATTTCAAATACAAAGTTCAGAGGTCAATACAAGAAACTCATGAGTATTTTATGTATTTTCAAATTTATATTTTGTCTAATCCTGTTCTTCACTCCACCTTGTTCTCACTTCCTGTTTATTTGCATTCTGAATTTTTAGCTTCTAACTCAGACTCCTATGATATAAGAAGAATGTTCTTTGGCTGATGCCTTATGGTGTTCATTCCTCTATCCTTGTATCAGCACCCATTGCCATCTTCTGTTCATCCTCAAATGGTTTGCTTTCTGGGCCATTGGTAGCAATATATGGAGCAATTCAAGTGTACCCAAGGTACAGTTCCAAAAATCAGTAGTTCTTTAATTTGCTCTTTAAAATAGGTGTCGATAGAGCTTTCTGTTTGTGCTTTCTTTCCTACTGTGGCAAGAGTAAACTTTTTTAGCCTTTATTCTCTTCATCATCAATTGATAAAGAATCCTCACCTGCATGAAAATGTCTGTTGATACAATTCCAGTCTATGGATGCTCAAAACTTTTCCGTATGATGCTCTGATCTGCCAAGCTTGGACTCTGTTTTCAGTGTCTCCCATAAATAGGATAGACCCAAGAGAATTATGCTCAATACAATACTGGGATCCTCTTGGTTTCAACTTTTCCTTGAACTCATGTATCCACAAGCCAGCTTCAAGGTGGACCCATAGCTGGCTACAGTAGTGGAAATGATTTTCTACTCAAATGCAACTATGTGATTCCATCCTTAGCAGCAGGAAAGGCATGCATGTGGAATGAGTTTATCCTGTGTTTTTGGGAAACTGTGATGCTTATTTTAAAATATGTGGAGAAACTTCACTATAAAAGAATGCCTCACATTATGGCAAATGTGTGTCTAAATCGTGTCTTTTAAAAGTATTAATAGTATGTTGTGAAATTAGAGTAATAAAGACACATGTATTTTTAAATAAACTCACACTTACATCAGTAAATTGAATTTTTTTTCTGCCCTATCAACAGCAGCATGTTCGACATTCTCATCTTTTTCTATGAGCTCAATATAGTCATGATGGTAGAAGGCTAATGACCACTGTGACAGGGGTTGACAGAAATCCTAAAATATTCACCCTTCACATCTTCAGGAAGAAAATAGAAAAGATTTATATAATATGTAGACAAAACAGAATGGTCCAAATGAAATTATGTATTTCTTAACTCCATAACAAAATATGACATAGAGCATGTGTTAGGCAAAAGTGAACCGAAGATGTCCTAATGCAACACCCTGAATGAATGACTAAACCTGCAGTCACTTTCACTCTTGACTGCTGCATGGAAAATTAGCATTAGGACGTAATTATTTTTGTACTAAAAGTAGAAATATCACATGGTCAAGATGGGACGCAGACACATCTGTGACAACTGTCTAGATATCTTATCAATAAAAGAGTGCTGAAAATTAGTTTGCATTTAACCAAGAAGGAGATAGGCACCTGTGGCTTTTAAGCCATTCTCATTTTAGACTTAATGTCATTCTCAGCAAGATCTAATTCTAAAAGCATGCAGGATATTGGGAAATAATTACAGATATGAAGAACTGTTTCTGCATTTTCAGTAGCTACTAAATATAGTGCTAATATCACTTGACACTTAGTTCACTTGTAAAACTTCTGTGCACAGAGCTACCTATACTTCTGATGTGTATATCTGTTTGTACAAAGTTCCCTCATCTTTGGATGGAATTGATCTTACATTGCAAAACACTTCACTTGTTGTTACTAATAACTACTTTAACTCTCCTAAATTTTTTTCATTAAGAAATCGTTTATGTGTTTTGTAACAATACTATAAACCCTATAATTTGTGGTATGAAAATAGTCTTTTACCTTCTATAGTATTTATAATTATAGCTAAAAGCATTGTGGTTAATTTGTATAGATTGATTCTGTAGTCATCAACTTTACTAAACTCAAACTGATTCCAAAAGTTGGTCCACAAATAAAATACTTCTGGATTTCAAGAACTCAGGGAGTAGCAGTGGAAAATCATTTTTTCATTGACCTGAAACCAGTCTAAATGCTAAGCTAAGTAGAGGAGGAAAAAAAGTCAAAAGATACATAAAAAGAATGTATTTTGGACTGGCAAAGATAGTCAGCCACAACATTGTGAAAGGAGGGCGCCAACTTCTACAGGTTTGAGCTACATCTTCCACATGTACACACACACACAAATATGCATGCACACAAATAATAAATAAATAAATAAATGTAATGAAAAAAATAAAATGTGATCTGAACCTGTGAAGAACTAATACTTAGACATTTCATTTCTCTCTTATTATAAATTAAAAATCCATATCTTTGGTGATAGCCATTAATTTTTATTTCTATTTTCCACCAATTTCAATAAACAGATCTGCTAAATTCATGAACCAATGCACGGTAATACAGTGATTCTTTGGAGAGCTAAGTCCCCATGAGATGAGACACCCACACTGGACTTCTGCCTTCCAAAATGGTCATGGAGTAGCAATGACTGATACTCTCCTAAAGTCGCCTCAGTCAAATTCATCATTCATATTGCTTGACATGGCTTCTCACAAATTATTCACATTGGAGCTTTGAAATGGCATAAATTATTTCAAGTGGCTGATACTACATTATGTAAAATCTTTTACTTTAAATGAAAAGCTAGTGTGTTTGTTGATGACAGATGGGAGTGGAGTGAAATCTATTAGTCACTAAGAAGAAGCGGCCCTTCAAGTTACAAAACAGGAAATAAAGAAAAACTAGATCATGAATAAATATGACCTGTACAGAAGAAAGATGAAAAAGCATGCCAGATTTCATGAGTTTTCCTCCTTTTCACAGATAATTTAGTGTAAGTGGTTTAATCATTATTTTGTCCTTCAATTCTCTTGAAGTTCTTTATATGATCTCAAGCAGTGTTAATTTAGCTTTCTTTCTTTGATACTTAGAGAATTAGGAGAAAGATAGGGTGTCCTTTTGCCATTATAAAACAACACACACACTCTGTTAAGAAAAAAGTAATAACATATGATAGGAAAGTTATTACAAATATAAAGCAAATCAAGCTATGATAGGAAAGTTATCACAAATATAAAGCAAATCACATGGAATAGCAGGAATGGCAGAGCAGGTAGGAAGAGACATGGTGACTCATCCTTAGGAACTTAAACAATGAAACCCTATATGGACAACTCAACAAAACAGCCATATATGGGCTACCCATGCAGGCTTCAGCATTGCCAGGGCATAAATTATATTCAGCTTGTGCTTCAGAGTTCCTCTCTTGGTCCTCGCTCTTGGTGCTCTCTGTGTAGTAGCAGACTGTGTTTCAGAGTTCCACTGAGGTTGCAGGGGGATAGGAAGCTTTGAGGGTGGAATGGAACTTGTAGCTTGCAGGGTCCAATGGGTGGAATGGGCTTTAATAAATTAGGAGAACTGAAGAACATATAGTCATGCCAGAGAACACCACTGTGGATATATAAATAAGATTTATGTGGACCTATATACATATTTTTTTTATTTATTACCTTGTGCAGTAAGACAGCTGCTGAGAATGTATTCCTTAAGAATAAAGGCATTTGTAATATTTTTTATTTTTTTGAGACCATGATATAATCATATCATATCTTCCTTCCCTTTCCACTTTTCTAATCTTCCATTTAACACCCTTACTCTCATTCAAATTCATGGTCTCTCTCTTTGTCTTTAATTATTGTTACAATTAGCATATAAATACATCATGATTAACTTGTAATGTATCACTTGTGTGTTTATGTCTTCAGGGCTGACCTTTGGTATGGGTAATCAATTGGTGTGGTCTCCTTCCCTGGGGAAGACTATTTTTTTTTACTCTTAGCATTTCTTGGTTGTCTCTAGTTCTTTTTCTTTAATTAAGTCCATTGAGCTTTCCCCCTTTCGTGTTTATATTTCTATTGACAGGCTCCTTAATCATGTCATGTTTAAGCATCCATGTAGGTCAGACTTTATGGATTTAGCTTCTCTGATGTTTCTAAGAAACAGGATCTCTTTGTTCCTCTGGCTTATAATCTTTATACCCCACTCTTCTATGGCGATCCCAGAGCTTTGGATACAAAATTTATTTACTAGGTAGGACTGAGCTCCACAGCTATCTATTTTGAGTAGTTGTAGTTTTCTATAATAATCTTTATCTGAGCCTAGTCTGTTTGGATGCTCACCTTTCTGGACCTGGGGGGAGCAGGGAGGACCTTGGACTTCCCATAGGGTAGGGAACCCTGACTGCTCCTTGGACTGGAGAGGGAGAGAGGGGAAGTGGGGGGAGGGGAGGGAAGTGGGAGGAGGTGAAATTTTTCAATAAAAAATAAATAAATAAATAAATAAAATAATCTTTATCTGTTGCACAGAGACAGTTTCTTAATCAGAGATGATAACTACACTTACGTGGGTAGAAGGGTTAATATTTAGAATGTAGTTACGGATTATTATTGGGGAAGGGCTGCTTGTTCTTCCTGGCCACCCGGCTAGCTTAGACCCTAAATAATCACAAAGTGTAATTATTAAAACACTGTTTTTCCCATTAGCTCTAGCTTCTTATTGGCTAACTCTCACATCATAATTTAACCCATTTCTATTAATCTGTGTATCGCCACATGCCAATGGCTTACAAACAAAGTTTCAGCATGTCTGACTCTGGCAATGGCTCCATGGCATCTCCCTCTCCACCTTCGTTCTCCCAGCATTCAGTCCAGTGTTTTTCTCCGCCTACCTAAGTTCTGCCCTATCAACAGACCAGGGCAGTTTTTTTATTCATTAACCAATAAGGGTAACACATAAACAGAAGGACTTCCCACACCATTTCCCCTTTTCTATTTGCATAATAAAAGAAGGTTTTAAATTTTACATAGTAAAATTACATATAACAAAACAGGTATCAAGCAAGAATTACAGTTATAATATTTTATTTACTTTATCTTTTATCATAACTAAGGAAAACTATAATTATCTATTTTTAACTCCATCAAAGACTCTAGAAGAATATAATATTACCTAAGTAAACAGTAAGTACACTGTAAGCATCTTCCAAAACTCTAGAATTGACAGAGACATCTCGCTACCTGGACAGTTACCCAAAGTTCTTCTGTAACATTGGGACACCCATCTTCCAACTACTGGCCCACAGTATCTTGCAGACCATGAACTTAAAATAAAGGAGCCAGAGAACTAGAGCTGGCTCTGATCTGATAGCCTCTTCGCTGAGGACTGGCTTTTGTAGTAACAGAAAGTGACATTCAAGCTTCCAAAAAGAAGAAGCAGCAGAGTCTTGCAGAGCTATGATGCCTATGTACCACAACAGTGGTCATCACAACCCAGTAGGACACAATAGTGATATGCATTCCTTGAAGGTTACCTACAGTTCTTTAGTTGATCTTATGGCCTACGCAGTAAAGACTTTGTTGAAAATAATTGCTATGAGTTTCTGATATGGAAAATTGCAATGTGAACATGGCATTTTCAACTGTACCTATGGCACTACATACAAAATGTAGAGTAAGACTTCATGCTTATTGTATTATTGTCTAGGATTGTATATGACTAATATAGGTAAAAATGAGAATAACCATAGTGTATTATTTTAGTTTGAAATATTGTAATGTTTATAACATAACCATTCACTCAATAAAGGTCTGGATTTCTAAAAATAGTCACCTAGGAAATGAAAAGCTGCCAAGAGGTGAAAAGAAGAAATCATTTTTAAATACCACCTATTAGCTTATGCTACTCTCTTCTTGATGAGCAATTCATAAGTAATTCTTTTTCCAGGGTGGAGGAGAAATAGCATTGAGCACCTTCCATGTCCCAGACAGCTGCTTCAGCACTGATCCACATCCCAGCCCTAAAGAAACAATACTTCAACACCAGATTCCATGAGTGAACGCCAGCCCTGTAATAAGACCATAAAAATGGTTCCCAAACACTCTTCAGATTCTCATTTCCTTTGGCTCACAGACACTCTGCCTGCTTTCCTTACTTTATCAGGAAGGTTTGATTATGTTTAATGATCTAAAGTGATTACGTTATTTTGTTGTGCCCAGGTCGTGATCCCTAGAGACACCACCAGGATCCAGTCAAGTCCAGAATGCAAAAGCAAGGTTTATTCGGAGGCTAGGGTCTCGTCCCCTACTCATCGCAGCACAGTAGGGAGGAGAGCCCCCTCATCATTTGGGTTGACATTATATAGGCAAACACCACAATCCAGGTTCATTTTGGATCAAAGGAGTGTTACATAACAGCAGGCACCTTATCTCTAACAAGCCCCCTCCCAAAAGTGGTTATGTCTAGCAAGCACCCCCTCCCCAAAGTGGTTATGTCTAGCAGCCCCCTTCCTCAAAGCTCTCCCCGAAGCAATCAGCTTTTCTGCTCCCCGATAGACCACAGAGCTGGGTGTTAACCGGTGACCTGTTGCCAGGATGCAGGAGCACTTTGTGGTGAGCTCAGAACCCTAGCCTGACATCCTGTTTTCAACCAGCCCTAGACGTCCTGCATTTGAACACAGTGCCCTAATTAGCTACCAAGTAAGCAAATAGTTCTTTAAAAATTTCCATGTCTTTACAATTTGAGAGTTTATGACTAATAAAAGACAAAACTCTGATTATGTTATGCAGTGTCCAATAAGACTCGAGTATCACAAACATAACATGTGGATTCTGTATCAGTGGAAGAAGCAAACAAATTTCATAACTTTGATAACTCCAATATTTCTGTTGCAACTTCTCCAAGTCCTGTTCCTTAGTCCCTTAAATCTTGTGTCCGCTCTCTCTATTTTATTATAAGCATATAAACTGTGCTGGCTAGTTTTATATCAATTTGGCACAGCTAGAAGCATCAGAGTAGAGGAAGCAAACTAGTAGAAAGAATTCATTTACAGCCTCTACATTGCCTCCTGTCTCCAAGTTCCTACCCTCCTTTAGTTTCTGTCCTAAGGTGCAGAAGTGTAAGCCAAACAAACCCTTTCCTCCCCAACTTGCTTTTGCTTCATGGTGTTTCACCACAGCAATAGCAACCCTAACTAAGAGAAATTGGTACCAGGAAATTTCAGGGGCACTGCTATGACAGATCTGATGATGTTGTTTTAAGGAAAATTGTGGGAGAACTTTGGAACTCTGGGCTAGAAACACCATTAGTGTAGAGAGCTCAGTGGGCTGTTCTGCAGCGGCTTGGAAGATTAGAACGTTTTGAAGCAGTGCAGACAATGGAGGCCTGACAGGTAGAGTTTCAGAGGGAAGACTATACCGAGTCATCTTTTTGTGAAGAATCTATGGTGGTGTCTGATCAGCTGTAGATGAAGAATCGTCTGTGATTAACAAGAGATCAGAACCCCTAAAGTAAAACTTTTGCTTTCCTGGGACAATGTATGCTAGTTAGCTGGGGCTGAAGAATCAGCTGTGATTAAGAAGAAGTCAGAATCAGTGTTTTTGATCTTGGCCATTCTGACAGGTGTAAAATGGGCTCTCGGAATTGTTTTGATTTGCATGGCTAGGGATGTTGAGCATTTACTTAAGTGTCTTTCAGCCATTTGAGATTCATCTGTTGCGAGTTCTCTGTTTAGGTCTGTACCCCATTTTTTATTGGATTATTTGTTCTTTATCAAGTTTATCAAGTTCTTTGCACATCTTGGAGATCAGTCCTCTGTTCGATGTGGGGTTGGTGAAGATCTTTTCTGTGGCATCTGTACTACAGTACTATGCCTATAGTGCAGAGCCTGCACTACAGGACCATTCACGAGCCGGGCAAGGGCCTGGAGATTTAAACACACTGAGACACACAGAGACGTGAGTCATCCTTGAAGCAGGAATACCCCCAAGAATTCCCCCTTTATTGTCTCCAGGGGCAGCTTATATAGGGATCCTTAACTGATAGCCACACCCCAGTCAAACACATCAGAAACCACTCCCCTGTCATCAGGAACTCCTGAGGGTCTCGTGCTCAGAGCAGCTGCAAGTATAACACATTGTTTACAAGAAATTCAGGATCTGGGGGTTCACAGATCCCAACACTTTTCCCATTCTGTAGGCTGTCGTTTTGTCTTGTTGACCATGTTCTTTCTTTACAGAAGATTCTCAGTTGCAGAAGGTCACAATTATTAATTGTTGCTATCAATGTCTATGCTACTGGGTTGGACAGCTTATGCTGGAGAGGATGTTGGGTAAAGGGAACACTACTCCACTGCTGGTGGAGGTGCAAACTTATACAGCCACTTTGGAAATCAGTATGGCGATTTCTCAGAAAATTAGGAAACAATCTACCTCAAATCCCAGCAATACCACTTTTGGGTATGTTCCCAAAAAATGCTCAATCATACCACAAGGGCATATGCTCAACTATGTTCCTATCAGCATTATTCATAATAGCCAGAACCTGGTAACAACATACCTGCCTCTCAAACAAAGAATGGATAAAGAAAATGTGGTACATTTACACAATGAAGTTCTACCAGTGGTAAAAAAATAAATAAATAAATAAATAAATAAATAAATAATCGACATCTTGAAATTTGCAGGCAAATTGATGGATCTAGACAAAAAAACATATTGAGTGCCGGGCAGTGGTGGCGCACTCCTTTAATCCCAGCACTCGGGAGGCAGAGGCAGGCAGATCTCTGTGAGTTCGAGGCCAGCCTGGTCTACAGGACAGGAACCAAAAGCTACGGAGAAACCCTGTCTCGAAAAATCAAAAAAAAAAAAAACAAAAAACAAAAAACAAAAAACAAAACATATTGAGTGAGGTAACCCAGACCCAGAAAGATAAATATAATATGTACTCACTCATAAGTGGGCACCTAAAGCAAAGAAAAGCCAACCTACAGTCCACAACCCCAGAGAACAAAGACAACAAAGAGAACCCTAAGAGAGACATACATGGATCTACATAGGAAGGAGAAAAAGACAAGATATCCTGAGTAATTTGGGAGCATGGGGTTCACAGGAGAAGGTAAAAGAGGAGATGGGAGGGAGAGGAGAAGAAACAATGTATAGCTCAATAAAAACAATAAAAGAATAAGATAAAAATATATTGTACGTAAAATTTTAAATAAAAATTAAATTTAAAAAATTTAAAAAAGAGACCAGAACCACTGAGGTGAAATATTCTGGGAAGTGTTTCCTCAAAGTCAGGACACAGCTTCTGGGTCCCAGCTGGGTCCCAGAGGCCACCAAGGTTGTACTTCATGTTAACAGCTGAACTTGATACTGTAAAAGTTAGCCACCTGGCACTGGTTTTGCAGGCTTGAAGGGGTCATGGAGAGCATCTCAGACCTGACACTTTGTGTCCAGGTTGGAGTCCATAAAGACAGCAAGGAAAGGCTAATGGTGAAAGTTCAGACTAGTTGCAGTAAAAGACCCTAGCGTGTTGGAGATGAGGTGACCACCAAGGACAGCAGCAATGGCTCCAGTGGAGCCAGCTGGAGTCTAGAAGACAAGCCGGGTGTTCTGTAGAGGACAAAGTCAGGAAAAAAAGACCTAAGCCCTTGGAGGAGCCCAGGATAATGTGAGCAATCCCAGATATTGGACATTGAGTTATTTACACTGTTAGAGTTGGGTTTTGTTTTGATCTGATTGTGATTGTGACTTGGTTTTACCTCTTAATGTAAGAAAGTATTGAACTTACTTATATTTAATTTTATATGAGTCCACATTTAGGAGACTTTGGACTTTAAAATAGATTTTGGAATGTTTAGAAAGATTGAATTTTTAAAGTATTTGAATTCGTGAGACTGTGGGACAATGTTTTATATTGTTGATGTGGGATTTCCCTATGTATGCTGTGAATATGTTTTACTACCATTGGTTAATAAAGAAACTGCTTTCAGCCAATGGCTTAATAGAATAAAGCTGGACAGAAAATCTGAACAGAGATGTAGAGAGAGAGTAGGCGGAGTCAAAAAGATTCATAGAGCTGCTGAAGGAGACAAAGGCCCTGGAACCTTACTGGTATGGTAAAATACAAAATAATAGGAATGAGTTAATTTAAGATGTAAGAGTTAATTAACAAAAAGCCTGAGCTAATAAGCCAAGCAGTGTTTTAATTAAATAGTTTCTGTGTGATTATTTTGGATCTGGGTAACTGGGAAACAAACAAGCAGTCTCCACCTACATATTGTGATGCCTTTATTAATGTGTGACCTTGGGGATTAACAAGAAAGAAAGCTCTTTCTTAACAGTGGCATGTTTGAGTGTCAATTTGACAAATGTTCAGATGTGCCCACTAGTTTTAAGTCAGTTTGACACAAGCTAGAGTCATCAGAGAAGAGGAAACAGGCCTGGAAGGAGCCCCTCCATGACCTCTGCTTCAGCTTCCGCCTCCAGGTTTCTGCCCTGCTTGAGTTCCTGCCCTGACTTCCCTCTAATGATGTGGAAATAGCCAAATGAAACATTTCTTCCTACATTTGATTTTCTCCCCGATATCTAATCACAACACTAGCAGCCCTAAGAGATAAATCATACCTGAAACTACATTCAAAATTAAAAACTCCAAACAACTCTGTGATACAGTACACGAACTATAGCTTTATTTCTTTACAGCTCATTCCTAATGGATCTGCTCTTTAGCTCATGCTTTTTGCTAGGGATCTTCAGTTCTTTCAGACTGTCACGTCAGTCCAAGAATTACTCTCCTCGCCCAAACCCAGGTCTCCTTACCAAGTGTTTAAACTATTTTTATAGGAAGTTAAGTATTCTGTGTATTTTTAAATTTCTGCCCAACCAATTTTCTATTCCCTAACTCTGGCCAAATGCATTGTATTATTCAACTTCCTCTGCCCTCAGACAAAATCTGTCTTCAAACGATGCCTCCAAAGGACTTTCTACCCTAAATACAGGTACTCCATTGTTCGTCTTCTTCAATTACCATTCCCTGATTTTCTTCAGATGCCAAATACACGTCAGCCTCTGGAAACCTATCCTGCTATTCTTACATTCTTGTCACAGCTTTGTGGTTTTTAAGGACGTTGTCATCATCAACGGAGCCTTTCCTTTGCATATTTTCCTCATGTGGTCCTTTCCCAACACTCACTGGTTCCTCTGTTCCATTGCTTCTATGCTATTTTCTTTCTGCCTTTTCCCACTCTAGTCAAGGCATCATCATGGCTTTTTTTTTTTCTCTCTAAATTCTCCAGTTTAATAATGCTATCTTTAATCAGAATCTCATAACTGCCTCTCTACAGATAGATCTAAAATACACATCCTAATCTTAGACTTTCCTGAATCTCCACTGTTCCATTATGTATCTCACCTTAGAGAGTCTACCAGCAATAAAATGGTTGTACCCAGAACCAAATCTGGAAGCCCTAAAACCCCTGTCTCCACAACTACAGATAATGACACCAACTTGGGCTTTTCAAATAAGCAAAAAACTTCTTGTTTATCTGTGATTCTTGTGTGCTTCAGCTCACTCTACAATGCTGCGGATTAGAACTCCCCAGTGTCTGTAGAGCATGATCTTCTTTGGAGTTCTAAGTGCTCTTGTAATCCACAAACTTGGTCTTGTGACAATGCTTGCTATTCTTTTAGCCCTACCCCCACGTGCAGCTTCTTCTCTCCCAGTTAAAACTAATACAACTTCTGCCAAACAAAACTTTTGATCAGAGCACAGTTCTGATTACATAGTTTTCTGAAGTTATCAGCTACCTACCTGTCTGATCCAGCTTCAAGGATGGTATGAAATGTTCAGTAAATAGATCTCATGGGGAAGACTAACTACTCCTCTTTCAGTCATTAACTACCTCCAGTTCCTCCTCTAGACATGGGGGTCTCACGTGATTAGCACACAAAACTTACTAGCAACATTTAATGGATTCAGTATATTTTGTGTATGTGTGTGTGTGTGTGTATGTGTGTGTGTGTGTGTGACTGTAATTATTGAAGAAAAAGAGGCCATGAGTTTGAAGGGAGCAAGGGAAGATTTGGAGAGAGAAGAGGAAGTAAAGAAATGATGATGTTGATTTTAATTAAATAATTAAAAAATAATTCCTGCTTTCTTTTAGGTAAAATAATATGTGAGTGATATCACTAAATACACTTTGCAATATGATCTTCTTTACAGTATAAACAGAAATTAGAAAGTAGAACATCATCCTTCAACTTCACTGTGTGCCTATATCGCTCATCTCAAAATTTTCTTAGTTCTGTATTTATCTATGATCAATCATAAAATATAGAGATTTCTTGGTGGCTTACAAATAAATTTCAGCAAGTAGGTAAATTAGCAAATGTGAGATCCATAAATAATGAAATTGACTGTATATGTATCTTTGATAATATCTTTCTAGAAACAGTTACCAATAAATGTTGCTTGCCTGTATCTACACTACTTTGCAATCTTTCACATTTTGGATTTGGCCATTTGGCATTTTCCAACCAATAAAACATTAGTATACAGAGAATTATATTAGCAAAAATTTGAAAAGAATTTGTACTTTAAAACTGAGCTCTTAGAATTTTCCCACCCATATAAAGAAGCCAGGGCTACCAGACTAGAGGACCATAACCAAAAAGACAGTTGATCTTTCTCATTGCTCTAGTTTGTCTCTTATTGCTATGATAAAATTCTCTGAAAAAAAATTAAGTAAGTTAAGGGGGAAAGGGTTTGGTTCATCTTACATGGACAAGACGTAGTCCATCACTGAGGAAAGTCAGAACTAAAACTCAAACAGGAGCTTGAAGCAGAAACTGTAGGAAATTACTGCTTTCTGACTTGCTGTCGGACTCATACATAGCAAACTTTCTTCCTAAGGATGGTGCCACCCACAGTGGGATGGGTTTCCCGCACCAATCATTAATCAAGGCAATCCCCCTACAGATACAGCCCAACTTACTATAATCAATTCTTCAAATAAGGCTTTTCTCTCAGATAACTAATAACTCAAGGTATGTCATGTTCAAAGCTAACTAATGCGGTCTTCAAATATGTGAATGAGACCAACCATAGTCAAGTCACAAGATAATCTTAGTTACACAAATTACATCACTCAGTTACAAAAATCAAACAGCTCAGACATTGAAAATGAATGAATGCCTGATTGTGAGCAAACAGAACACTTTTCATCTTTAAGTCCCTCCCTGAATTTTAGGGTAATCTGCTAAGAAATAACAGATATTTATGTAACCTCTCTATTCCTCAGGTCAATAATTTCAAGCATTAAAAATGTGTACTTTAAAGACTTTATCTGCAAGCAGATACCTTTTCCAATCTTAACCAAAATCCCCTTCCTAGTTCTGTTTGATAATGAGTTGTCTCCTTTAGACTCTTAGCAGCATGAGTGTTCAAGGAAGAAATTAAATGACATCTTGCCACCCGACCTCATTTGAAGCTGTGCAGTTTCTCAGGTCCCCCATAGTCCAGCAAAGAAGCAACATCCCTGAAGCAATTGCCTCCCTTGATGTCACCTAGCAGAAGCATTTCTCTGGAAACAGCAGTACCATTTTTAACCTTCTCTATTTTTAATTTCTTTTTTTATATCAGCAATAGCATCACAAAATTGTCTGAATTCTACAACATTTTAAAGTTTTCTTAACTGCTTCCTATTCCAGTTACATTGTGATACAGGAGAACTAGAATAATTTTATTTGATTGATGAAGTTTTAGAAATACATTCAGTAGTATTTTATTATATATGAACTGTGAAGAAAACCCTACTGTTTTCTTCTTATAATGGAATATGAAGTGTAGAAGTAAGAGACAAAGCAAAATAAAATATGTGCCTAAACATGGATATGGATATAATGATGAATGCATATCTCAAGATCATACTTATGGAAATAGTAATAAAATTATTTTGATGTTTTCTTTAATAATAATCCTAACAGTTGTATAGCACACTGAAGACTGTTGGGTTATCATAAATATTTGTATAAAATACAAAAACTCTCCAAAGAGAAAACTAAGGTTATGGTTTTTGAAATAGTCATAGTCAGACTTTTAGCATTTAGAAGTCAGTGATCTCTATCAGAAAATTATTATGACCTGAGATACCAGGCTCCTGTCATTTTAAGATTATGGTTTTCTTTCTTTAAACTAATCTGTGTGATTATACAGTGACATTAGAAAGTCGCTCTTACTGGATAAAAAGAAGAGCATGAAAATCTTAGACAAATATGAACCTGAGACTCTGATACCCAAAAGCCACGTGAGAAGCCTTATGTAGCCTGATTCTCATAACTGCAACAAGCACCTCTAGTTTCAAGAAGATAGAGAGATTTTTTAACCTCCATAAACTTTCTTCAGAGCCAGCCTGTCGTGTTTTTAAGTCTCTGAAACTTGATGCTATTGAAAGCTGAAATCTTATTGCAGGAATTTGGAGAGTTTATGACTTGGCAGACGGAAACAGCAGAGGTTGGGAAGCTGCTTCCCCATGGCTGTGCTCTCCAAATTCACTCTCTGTTAGTGCCAGGACTTACTCACCAAACCAGGTCCTCTGATATGGGCGGTGGGAATGAGTCAGGACAGGTTGGAGGGATTTCAGCAAAACTGCGACAGAGACAACATTTATTTCAAGGAATCAGACTTTTTATGCACTTATCATAATAGGGTATAAGGGTGGTTTGCAGGCCTGACAAGATTAATGTCTAACATTAAATGTTCAGCTAAGTTCTACATGCTTCGCCAAGCTCTAAGGAACACATAGTCACACAGGAGGGCTGGATGGTTTACTGCCTAAAGGAGTGCCTTAGTTTCCAGGGAACTAACGACACAGAAAGTGCCCCAAGAGTCACAGGCTAGAGTCTTAAGAAGATCATGACACACGCCTCAAGGCAGCTAGACTTAGCCAAGTCCCATGAGTCTCTGCTGTTAGGAGTGAGTGCAGCTCAATCTCCACTCCTTTCCACACTTTCAAAAGAGTCAAAGTGATATATCTTTGTTTACCTGCCTAGCACTAAAAAAGAAATTATTCTGACATTGTTTAAAACACTAAGGAAGACTTTATTCAAAAAAGTTGTAATAAAGGTCAATTCTATCCTCTGGGAGGAGAGATTGGAGTCACCTCTGTACACAAGGAAATGGGGATTTATTGCAAAGGAACAGGAAGAAGGGCTTGGTAGTTGTACATTTAGAAAGAGGAAGCATCAGAGGAAGGAGGATTCTTGCTAAACTGTCCTAATGTGGATTTTCCTAAAAAGGCAAGTCAATAATTTAATCAAAAGACTAAGTGATCCAGGCGATGGTGGCGCACGCCTTTAATCCCAGCACTCGGGAGGCAGAGGCAGGCAGATCTCTGTGAGTTCGAGACCAGACTGGTCTACAGAGCTAGTTCCAGGAGGACAGGCTCCAAAGCCACAGAGAAACCCTGTCACGAAAAACCAAAAAAAAAAAAAAAAAAAAAAAAAAAAAAAAAAAAAAAAAAAAAAAGACTAAGTGTAAGGGGTTAGAGAACTGACTTGGCGCTGAAGATATTTGTATTTCCAGAGAACGTCAATCAACTGTAAGTCAAACTCCAGAAAGTTGATGCCCTTTCTGACCTTCACAGTCACCTGTACACCAAAAACAGAGACAGACCCACAGACATATATGCACACACTCATGGTAATACAAAATAATAGGCTTCATATGAAACAAAAGGCAAGCTGAGAAATTCATTCGGATATCAAAGCTGATGAGTTTCTAGAAGCATGGGATGTTATGGCTGTGACAACTTAGAGTCTGCTGAAATAGGTGGCGCAAGGAGTGTCACAGAAAGACAGGGACAAGGCTCCTGAGAACCTGAAGTTGGTTAAGAAAACCTTTGTCAATATGAGGTACAGAATATGCTTCCCGCTGTCATTGGTGTCCGTTCTCTCTGCTGTGGTTATGTAACTATAACCACTCTGGTGTCCCCATTCTTTTTGTCTTTGACACCGAGAATAGAATATTAATGTCTTCTGTGACCCTTGGGCAGGTTGTCTTGCTCACATAAAGGAGTTCCAGGAGGTCATGTTTCGGAGACTGTAGACAGAATCATGTGGGGATGTGAACTGGAGATGTCAAAATTTGAACTCTCAAATTCCTAGGGCAGTTTGAAAAATGGTTGGGTGTTTCCATTTTGATTAGCTTTGAGGGTGATGTAGGGTTAGTATGATTTATTTAATACTCAGAATGGAAGAGATATGCTCTATTTTTCCTGACAGATTTCAAATTCAGAAGTATGTCTTTTCTCCTGCCCCGAGACAAGATTGAAGAAAGGATAGAAAGATAAATTACAGAAATTCTAATTTCTCCAAACACAGAATCATCAAATCTATGCTAATTATACAAGGGTGAATAATCTCAACAAAACCCATTTCAGAGACGTGAAGATGAAAGTATCTCTTTCAGATGGCAGATTATAGAATGCTATTCATTTTACATGGTTAACATTCTATCTCAGATCCTGTGAGCTCTGGGAATGCCTATAAACATGGTTCACCCTAGCTGGTAGTTGATTCAAGCCTTATTTGTGTAACCTTTTCACAAAAGTTAGTTCCAAAAACACAACCATTAATCCTTGTAAACATGATGTACTTTGTTTCTCCTTAAGTTTGGACAAGTCTTCAACTCCTGCTCCATTTGCACTCCGAGAGTGTTTTAGGAACTTCCCAGGTATAATCTCACTATCTAGAGCTGAACATATTACAGTAATTGTCCCATCACTATTTAGTATTAAACACTATTATTTGTTGTTAAATGTGCCAGATGCCACTGGTACAGTGAGGCTCAGACCCAAAGAAAAGCTGTTTTTATGTGTTTGTGTGGTGGAGAAATAGGCAATAAAAATGAGTGAAATACATAATTTTGCCACACACAAATAAATGCGATAAAGAAAAACGAGCTGATAAATCTGTTGTGGTGGATGGTGAGGGTTGTAACTTAAAGTACAGCATGAGGGAGTTGATATTTGAGAATGAAATACATGATCAAAGATCTAGTAGAGATGGGAAAGTAAACCTTGACAATATCTGAGGGGAGGGTCCATTTTTAACAAGAGAAAGCGTGAAGTTCCTGTGGTTGAGTACCATCAAGATGTTGAAGCCTCCATCTCTTTCCTCCTCTGAGGAGCTCGGCCTATGCTTCATTCTCACCTGTAGCCTTTTCTCTTTCTTCAAGCACATGTCTGGAAGACACGTATTCTCATATTCTTCCATGTATGGAAAGAAGTGGAGTTCTATAAGATAACTCAGAAATACGTACCTGGTTATTTGGGGGCTTCCGTGGGAGCTATTTTTAGACAGAGATGTGTATGTTCCTTCTGTTCCTGGATTGTAGCTCAAAGAACCATCCCTTCCAAAAAGTTAAGCCTTAATGATTTCCTTCTGTAATGATCTAGTGGGCAGAGGAGCGGCTGGAAGACAGACTCTTTATGAAGTTTAGTCAAATACCCCTTCAAGAATGTCTAATGGATATTATAACAATATCCACTGCCATATAATGCCTACCACATGCCACACATAGTACTGGTCAGTACTATATATATATAGAAAGAGAGAGAGATATATAGATATAGATATCATCTCTATCATATATCTTTATCCATACTTATATGGATAAACACAACCTATTTAGAGTTGCTTGTGTGCACATGTGTTTAGGACTGGCCAGTTGCGAGTGGGTAATATCATGGAACCCATCCCTGGAAAAACCTGATTCCCCTCTCAGTCATTGATTGATTATAGCTGTTCATCTGAGTGTTGGTCCTTATGAAATATCCCCCCATCCGTACTGTTATGTCAACTAGTGTTGTCTTTATGCAGGTATCATTTAGGCCTCTTTCTTGTTGAAGTTTCACGGATGCAGCTTCCCTGTTATGTCTAGAGTACAGCATCAAGCAGAAAATATCCTGGTCCTCTGGTTCTTACAATCTTTTCATAGCCCCCTCCATGATTTTCCCTGAGTGTTTCAATAATAGTCTCTATCTGTTGTGAGTAGAAGCTTTTTTGATAAAAATGGGAACTATGCTTACCTGTGGGTATAACGATAAATGTTTAGAATACAGTTAGAAATTATACTGCCCAGGAAAATGGCTGTGGTGTGATCTCTAGGGTCCATGATGTCTCCAACCATTAGTAGTTGACTAGACTTGTAATACCTTGCATGAATTCCCCCACCCCGTTTAAATTCTTTAAGTCTAATTAGAGAGATGTTATTTATCCCAAGTCAACATTGCACCACTGGAGACACTTTGCAAGATGATCATTGTAGTGGTTTCTAGGCTTTACAGCTCCAAAGGACTGCTGCTAACTTTCCTCCCTGGGCAATTTTCATAGCACCTTCAGATACTATGAGAGATAGTCCTCAGGTGACAGCTTCCAGGCCAGTTCTAACTTCATTCCTCCAAGCCCTATGTGTGAGGCACATGGGATCTTCAGCAATGGAGGTTTGCCTTCAGTTTAATGGCAATAGACAAAATGTTTTAGAAGTCTCCTGCTCTCCCTTGAACAAAACTCAGAAGGAAGTTTCCCATGCTTGGCACTTGGTTTCTGGTAGTCTATGGCTCTTGTGGTGAACATTATCATCCATGTGGCATACCTTTTGTTAAACCAATATATCTCATATATATATTGGTATTGTAATATTGCATTTATTTGAAGTGAGCTTATAAAATACTCCTTCCCTGTGGTTTTTTCAAACATCCTTATTGTTATTTACTCTCCCTCTTTCCTCAGTTATAGTTTCCCTGATTCCCTGATTTTTCATATTTTTACCTCCTGTCTTACTATGACTCTCTATACAAGTCATTCTCTCTACATCCCCCCATGATCTCTTTTTAAGGCTTACTTGGAAAATGAAGTGAGCTAAGTGGTCTGGAAGCGACTGACTCAAATCTGGAATCCTGTAATGTGAAACACCTACTGGCCTCCAGCTATTTTCATGATTTATTTGATAAGAAATTCCCAGTATCTTAAAAAATAATAAAAAATAAATGATGCTTTCTCACCACTGAATACACTATATATGTTAGATGAGCATAGTTGGTGAATGATAAGCATTACATCAGTCTCAAGATAGCTCTCTATTGAGCCCTTGCTTAAGATAGTGTATAACTGAGAGAAAATATACATTTTGGAGAGCCATGATGTAGGTATAAACTGAAAATCAAGTTCCTTACAATGTGGTCACTTCCTACTCCACAAAGACTGTCTGTGAATGTTAGCTTTGAAGGCCATGTTTCTGTTTCACAGTTAGAAGTACTACAGTTTAAAACTGCACCCAGAAAGCTATAGGTATTTGGCAACTGATGACTGAAAGGGCATCTTCCAGTGGAGCCCCCTGGAGCTTTGATGGTGTGAAGATCTGACAAGACCCTCATATGAGTGTCCATACAGCTTCTGGTTCTCAGCCTGGAAGTAAATGGCAAAAAAAAAAAAAAAAAAAAAAAAAAAAAAAAAAAAAAAAAAAAAAAAAGTATCTTTAATGTCTTCTATCGCTTACAGAATAACACGTGTAAGAAAAAAATGAAATGGCATTCAGCCTAATGATAAAAATCAGAATGCTTAAAGCACGGAAAATTTCCTGGGTCCAAGTGCGAGAGCCACACTGTCATTGTGGTGGTTTCTGGAGTCATCTAAAGTTTCTTATCAAGTTACTAATTATTAAGTCATTTTGTCAAAACAACAGTGCATAGCATTTAGAAAAATCGAGTTCTCCATGAGTGTCATTCAAAATAAATTAGCTATTTCAACAGAATCATGGTTGTTGCAAATGATAATGTCACACATTCAACTTAAATCACAAGAATATTTGTGTTACTCACTTGACTTCTTTGGGTCTTAGTTTCTTCATCTGTGAAAAGATAATTATCTGGCACATTATAAACATCAGTGGTCCAGCAAACCATGACTCAATCACTGCAAGCTTGAAGGCTTCTGCTTCTAACAAGATAAACAAGTGCATTGCTGCTATAAGTATTCTTAAAAGGACATAAAAATTCACAGAATATCAGTGAGAATCTGCCTATTGTGTGATGCATGTTATTTTTGTACAACAGACTAACTACACAACAATTTTCTGTATAATATAAACCATGGTGACAGACAAAGCCAGTTATCTGGGAGATTGGACTAGCTTCTCATATCAACCGAAGGAAAAAATTTTAATTCTTTGAGTACATAGACAATGATAATACCATACCCAAGTCATAACAGTAATAACCATGGGCATTATCAAAACCTATGTTAGACCCAAATTTAGTCAATGGAATGATGAGGAAATTAATTACTTAGGTAATTCTGGCCCTGTATGCATGTTCAACTTTTCTGGGTTTTCAGAGAAAAAAAAACCTGACAATAAGTTAATGATGGTCATAATTAGAAATAACTTGTTGCACTGTATTTTTTAATATTAGAGCCAAAAATCTTTAGAAAGTTTTTGTAGACTTTCATTTTTCTCCTAAATTGCTTAGGGATGGATATTATTCTTAAATCTAGGGAATATAGAAAGAGGGAAGGAAGAAAAGAAGGAAGGAAAAAAAGAAGGAAGTGGGAGGAAGGAATTCTGATTTTATTCACATATCTTAAATATAACTCTTCTCTCAACTCTCACAGCAGCACTGGGATCAAGATCCCACCTCATCCTAAAACACCTGGACCAGAACGGTCCTTCTCCACTCAACATCAGTAGGGTCTTATATGATGCATGGAGACCCTACTGATGTTGCATTTTCTTGTGAGAGACTTCTAATTGCGAATTATTTTTATCATTCTGTTAGTGTATTTTAGATATTTAAATCTTCATACATTTTCAGCATTCTTCCCAGGTCCACATCCTCTTCTTTACACACCTGATTTTTCACCCATCAAGTCCAACTTGTGCTGCCCATAGATTCTTAGATTTTGCCTTCTACTTGAGCATGGTCGACTTAGCAGGGGCTGAGCTCTTAAAGAAAACTGGCCTTCCCTCTCCTAGAAGCTGTTAGTTGTTCATAGCTCCTTGGCTATAGGTCAAACTTTGTGTTCAACTCCCTTCTTCATGCTAGGTTTCGGTCTGGTTCAAACTTTCACAGGTCTTGTGCATGCTGTATAAGGGTGTAAGTTCACATGAGCAGTGGTTCTGCTGTGTTCAGAAGGCACGGTTTCCTTGCAGCCATCCTCCACCTCTGGCTCCCCCCTGGCGCCACCTTTGGATTTTGTAGTCTTTCTGCTCCCTGTTCCTTAAAGATCTCTGAGCCTTGGGAGGAGAGGTGTAATATAGATGCCCATTTCAAATTCCCCTTTCATAACCACATGCTGCTAATGCTACTTTAAAATAAGCTTTCGTTTGTGACGTATGTAAATTATCATTAAGGATTTTTTGATATTTGGGTAGTAATTTCTAGTGTCTCAGTCTTTGAGGTTGCAGTCCTTAGAAATGTATCAGTTGCACTATAGTTCTATTTCAAATACTAAGCCAATTTCTGCATACAAGATTTTGGTGTTAGGAATTTCAGCTCAGTAGAATGTTTGCCTAGTATGTCCAAGGTCTTTTTAAAATATCTACACTGCAAATAAAAAGTAAAAAACCTTTATAGAACTGAAAGGTGGAACAGCATGTACTACATTTTAGAGATTATATACTAGCTACAGTTCAGATCATTTTAAAGTCAAAATATTTGCTTCGGATGTATAACTTATTATAGACTTCAGATAAGAGTGAACTGTTTCCCAGAAATTCGCATCTAACATCATTAAACTACTCCTCAAGAATAAATCAACTCCACTGTCTTGTTTTTCTCTGAAGTATTCACTTTATAACTACTAATGACTACTATGAAATATTACTTGAAGTGTGACAGAATAATAAAAACATAAGTATAGAACTTCCATTTTGATGGCTTTAACAGATTTCCTTGCGGGCTGATGAAATATTTTAATGAAAACTATTAAGTTGTTTTTAAGAACTTGATGGAGCTGAGACTTCCAGAGCGTAATGTAGTGTTTCTTCACTCAGAACCATGTCAAACACTATCCTGTCCTGTCACTGTGTTTCCAAAATTTACAAACAAACTCCCTATCCTGTTCCCATGGCATTATTTGTTTAAAAAAATTACAGTTCCTTAGTTCTTTCATCTATTATAATACTGTATTGCTTTCAAAGACCCTGTGGAAATTTAAATCTCTTAACCCGAAGTTATCCTAATTTAAAAGATTTGAAAAGGAAGAAAAAGCCCTTTCGCTCTCTCCATGCCTGTGATGTGAGTATGTGTTTTACATGGAGTCTTCTTTCCCACCACACTCACGCCTAGGTCTGGGCATTCCCATTGCAGCACCAATACAGTTTACTCTTACCCTTCTGTGACTCCAGCAGCAAACAGCTGCCAGGCACCTACAGAGGCCATCCCCTGCTGCACTTGCTTCTAAGGTTACAATGCAAAAAGACAGCACACTCATGGGCCCCTAACAAGGTCTGAAGCTATCGTTCATATTACTCTCTCACACGGTCCTCACACACAGGTTTCCCCTCCTGCTCACAAGATCTCCATTGCCCTTCCCATGTTTATACTAATGAGCTCTATGTACTCCGTTTCCAGCACATCAACTCTAAGGATTCATCTGACTTTATGGGGGAAGAAATTTATGTAGTTAGGATTTATATTTTCAAAGGTCTTTCTACGGTACCCTATTGACTATTTTAAAAATCTAGATTCAGCATTTGAGAACTAGCAAAGCTCTTTCAGAATATTGACCCTACATGTATATATTAAGAAACTGAGGACCAAAAAAAGTATTCTTTTTATAGCTTTTTATGCCCCCAATACATACCAAATGCATATACTATATGATTTCCTTAAATATTTTAATAAATTAGCCCTAGAGCTATCATATGGCTCAGACACAGGCTGTGGGCTTCAACTTATGCTCTGGGACTAGCTCCATTACAAGGGGATGACCCACTTTGAGAAAACCACAAGGGTGTGTTTACTGTTAATGCAAAATTCAACACCGGAAGTGAAAATAGTGGGATGGCTAAAGAAGAATTGTTACTAAATCACTAAATATTTATCTTTTCGTTATTTTTAGATGCCTATTTGTATTCTGATGAAAGAATATTGATGGAGGAAGGTCATTGGCTAATAAGAAACTGCCTTGGCCCATTTGATTGGCCAGCCTTTAGGTGGGTGGAGTAAACAGAACAGAATGCTGGGAGGAAGAGGAAGTGAGCTCAGATCCAGGGCAGCTCCTCTCAGAGCCAGACGCGATGAAGCAAGCCGCCAGGTCAGACATGCTGAATCTTTCCTGGTAAGACTGGTGCTACACAGATTATTAGAGATGGGTTGATTGGGATATGAGAGTTAGCCAGTAAGGGCTAGAGCTAATGGGCCAAGCAGTGTTTGTATGAATACAGTTTGTGTGTTGTTATTTCGGGGCATAAGCTAGCCAGGCGACCAGGAGCTGGGGCGGCAGGAACACAGCCCGCAGCTCCTACCACAGAATATGGATTTGGTTAGGTGGGGAAGTGGGGAGAATCTAGGAGGAGTTGAGGGAGGGAAAATATAATCACAATATATCATAAAAAGCTCTATTTCCAATTTAAATATGTAGTACTCTGAGCTAATCTAATAATTTTGGCAAGTTTTAATCAATAAATTTTTCTGCTGACATAAATAAATAAACAAATAAATTGCAAAATCTAAAAAATGTTAACTACTGAGGTTGGGCATGGTCTATGAGCCACCACCTACCAACCCATGCGATACTATTTTAAAATATGAGTCCCTGGATACAAATGAGTTAGCCAGGGGCAATCTGTGATTAATCAGATGCCCTTAAGTCATTGGAACATGCCATTAGAACCCTGGAACTGAGACCACATTGTGTGTGTGTGTGTGTGTGTACCTATCACATGTGTGCAACCACACACATGAACAAGCTCTTTCAACATCTCTTGCTCTCCTCTTTGACTTCTTGTTTAGCAATGTGCATTTTCCACATATATGTTCCTCTACCATCATGTGTCACTAACCTAGTGCCCTCCTCAGAGGCTAAACTAATGAACTGTCTGATTTTGGACATCGAAACCCTAAAATCATGACCCAATTAGATCTTTTCTCTTGACATAGTTTGGTGCCTTGTGTATTCCACTATAGTGACACAAGACTAACTGATACAGTTATATACACTCAAACAATCCTGAGAAAGTTTTGTTAGCATCTCCCTACATGAAAAGGCTAAATATATATACTCCTTTGATATCCTAATTCTTTTTACAAAAGGACAAGCATGACCTAAGTTTCAACTGTGGTAGTAAAGATGTAGAAACATTGTAAGGGTATACATCCATCATCACTGACCTAATTTGTTGCTCCTGCATATTTTAATCATCTAATACAGCTACTGCTCTGTTCTCAGAAGTTTTTAACTTTTCATTTAGGTGTGGCACACACTAGATTTCAGTTTGGTGCAGTCTTCAAATGTGTTTACGCATGTAACCACATCCCAAGTGGAGACACTGAGTATTTTCAGCATCCCAGAGGGCTCACTGGAGCCTTCTCAGACAGTGATTCACTTCAAGAAGTAGCCAGTTTCTGACTGCCAACACTCGATTTTCTTTGTCCTTGAACTTAGCATAAATGATATCTTGCAGTCTAATTTTTGTGTGTTTTCTCTGAATCAGATTATTATTGGGGGAGGTTTTCATATTGTTGGCTGTTTTTTAATAGTCATGTCAAATGTGCTTTTGCATTTTGATAGCACATTTTAACCATCCTTATTCCTATTGGTAAATGTTTAGGTTTCTTCCACATTTGGGTAATTATAAATACATTTGCCTATGAATGTCTTTTGGTAAAGTTTCTTACTCAATCTCCTATATATGTATTTAAGATATGCATTGGGGTAATGTGGTTCAGATGAATTCTGTATTGAATATATTTACTAAGATGTTTTAGAGTGGAAATTTATGTGCATAAATAAGAGGCCTGTCCAGTTACTTCCAGGTCCCATATGTCCTGTGAAGGAAACTTTCCTTCATTTTTCTTTTTTCCCCCCTCAGACAGTTTGAGTATCTATCTCCTAATACTCAGGAGTAAGGGCACTGGTTTATCTAAAATTGTAAATTTCACAATTTTAGTGTTTGTGGGGTTTGGCTAAAGGAAGGTAAAGTTTTCCACATACTGTCAACTCATTTACTCAGTGCCAAGGTTACCTCAAAGTCAAGAGACGTGGTTGTTTTCCACTTTCCCGGTGAGGCAGAGCAGACACAGTCTTATGCTCACAAGCCTTCCCCAGGCGGGTTGGCACAGGCTCTGCCTCTGTGTTCTGGAGCTGCCTGCAGGACAAGCTAATCAGCCTGAGTCATAGTGCACAGCCACAGGGCACAGCATTTAGGCTAAGGCAATCATCTGTGTATACTTCTACTGAAAAGATCTCTCTCTTTCTTGTATTTCACTTAATAAAATTAGTCACCACACACGGTGGATTAGCGGCAGCAGCTCAGCCTTCTTGGATTTGCATGAAATTATTCTCAGTGGAGAAATCAAGAGGCGGTTTGCTCAGTCCTTGGCCTTGTTAGGAATTCCTGTCATCAACCCTGTCACTCAGCCTGAAATGCATGTTTGTGATTATTTATTATTCGTAATGATTAGTCCCACTTTGCAGACTTCTAGCTACTTAACATTTCTAGACCGTTTTGTTGTTAATGTTGTGTGTTACCCTTTTCTGGGCTGCCTTCATATGCACAAGAAGGAACAGAGAAATAGAAGAGGAGAATTGGGGGGATGGACTAACATGTCAAAATCATGACAGTTCCAAGAACTGATCTAAAACCCTACTTTTTCCAAGGTGATGATGAGGGCAGACCTATGAGAGATAACAACTGTGTTTCCAAACAGGTTATACATACCTGTTGCCTACACATCCTCAGTAAATGAAAATGGAACTTTCTAAGAGGGACATACGGGTTTCATTGGTGAAAGGTTAACAAAGCTTTTTCCAGATGCCAATAGCAATGAGTATATGATACAATAGGAGAGCAAGCAAGTGATGACCAACTACCTTTCCTGCTTCATCTCCTGAGGTTCCGTTTCTCCCTTCAGTTCTGCATTTCATGGTATGAGGGGCTAAACCTAGATATTTCAAGAACTAGAGAGAAAAGGTATTTCTTCCTTTCATAACCTCGGTGTATGTAAGAGTTAGAAATAATGAGAATGCCCTGTGTCTCATTCTGCATTTAACAATACTTACAAACTAAAAGGACAGATTGGTTTTAGCATAGGGGCACATAGATATAGAAAATACCTGATCCTTAGTGGCATCAAAGAATCTTAGCTGTCTTTACTGTTGTCTCTGTTCTTTTCTCATCTTCTCTTTCTTTCTCATCCCCCACCTGTTTCTCCCTTCACAGCTTTCAGCCCTTGCACAACAGAACTGCAAATTTGACATATTTTCTAAAATTACCTGTGAGACTGGAAAGCATCACAGAGAATCCACATCTAGAGGAGCTAGTCTTTATTTAAATAATGAATCAGAATTCCTCTGTTCCCTTGAAGATCAGCCTTAGAATTTCACAGTTGAGAAAGCTATTTTTTTTTTCGGGTGGCTTAACTCTGCAGTATCATATACGCTATTAAAGGTTATTTTTCAAGTAGGAAAAAAAAATCTATGCATATGCTTTCATGTGGCAGAGACCAATACTAGCACTTCATGGTGAAATGAAAGTTTTAAGTGTTATTTTGTTTCAGAGGAAAAGAGTCATCAAATTGATGTAGGATGGGAGATTATGTTGGGTATTTTCCTTCGTGCCACCCTATCCAAGCATGTTGGCTGACGGAAGTCATCATTGTGTGTTGTGCTGGCTAATGAGAACATTGTTTTGGCCTCTGGCCTCTGTGGTCCTTCCTACACTAGAGTGGTGGGAACAGAAGGCACCTTCCTTATGGCAAGACTAGCAGGCTGTCATGATGGGTTGTGGTCCCACTTCGACTGTCTGTGGATTCTAGTGCTCCTTCTCCTGGGAGATCATCCATCTATATATATAGCCTGTGCTCTATGTTCTTGCTAGAATACAGACAAATGCTGGTTAATCTTCTTTTTTTCCATCAGAATCATATTCTTCTTCACGAGGCTCAGATCTTTTACAACTGGGGAAAGCTCAGTAATGCTTAGAGATTCCTGAACTCTATCTGAATTATAAAGACACACATTCATGTTTGCAGAGGTTTCTCATCTGACTTCTTAGGAATTATACATCTATCATTCTCTGTGATAAATTTCCCAAATAGATATATTCAGAAAAGTTTCCCTTGTCTAGCCAGTTAAAATACAGACATGTATAATGTTCTGATATAGATATAACTATGTATCAAGTAGCAATAAGTTTTTTTCAGATAGCTCATCAGTTTTGTTTTATGAATTCTAATTTTACAATCACTCAGGAAATAAGGAGGAGATACTGACTGACATACATCATGTAAAATAAGTTATGAATGAGACTGGTGTTTTTTCCTTGTGCCTTAGTAAATATTTTAGAGACCCTGGATATCACAAAAGGATTGTAGAAGAAAATCTTTTTTTAAGATGTATGGATTGGGTGTGCCTGCCTGCCAAAATACACTACAATGACAACAACCAGCAGCATGGCATTGACCTATGAACTTGACAGGCATCTCCAGTATACCACAGGAAAGCAGTCAACCTATCCAAATCAAAACCAAATGATTGTCCCAACTTAGACTGTCTTCTATTCGACATTTGCCATTTCATGTCTGTACTTGGGAGAATGAGAATTGTCTCCTCTACTGTGGTCATTTTGGTTTAGAAAACCATTCTAGAATAATATATGAGTCCATGTCTGATATGGTTCTAAGTGTATACAGAGCTTTGTTTTTAAAACTCTTTGTCTTAATTTGGGTTTCCATTACAGTGAAGAGGGATATACCATGACCACCGTGGCAACTCTTATAGAGGAAAACATTTGACTGAGACTGGCTTACTATGCAGAGGTTTAGTCCATTATAGTCATGGCAGGAAACATGCTGGCATGCAGGCAGACATGGTACTGGAGAGGTAGCTGAGAGTTCTACATCTTGATCCACAGGCAGCATGAGGAAACTGTCACACTGAGCATGGTTTGAGCATATATGAGACATCCAAGCCTGTCTTCACAGTGACACACTTCTTCCAACAAGGCCACACCTATTCCAACAAAGCTATACCTCCTAATGGTGACTCTCTAAATGGAACAAGCATTCAAACTCATGAGTCTGTGGGGATCATCCCTATCCAGACCACCATACTCCTTGTCATACCTACTTATTGCTTTTAGTTAATAAGAGAAAAGATTTTTGAAATTCACTTGTAGAAACTCAACACCAATAACAACAAACTTTCTTATTGTACTTACCATGTTCTAGACCCTTCTTCAATATCTATCTATCTATCTATCTATCTATCTATCTATCTATCTATCTATCTATCATCTAAGTAGAGAAGAGAAATTTAATAAGAAAGAAAAGAGGGATATGTTTATGTCTACAGAGAAACTTAATCGTGAATCCATTAGTTCTAGGTAAAACAGAAAGAAACTTGGTTTTAGATTTTTAAAAAAATGACAGCCAATAGAAAACCTTTAAATGGTCATCTACAAAGTAACTTTGGGGGACTAGAAAGATGGCTTGATGCTTAAGAACACTGTCTGATCTTCTAGAAGACCCAGATTTGTTTACCATACCCAATTATCCTAACTCTAGGGACTCCATTGTTCTCTTCTGAGCTCCGTGGGCAACAGGTATGCATGTCCTACACAGACAAGGATGTATGAAAAATATTAATGCATAAAAATAAAATAAGCATAAAATCTGAAGAAATATTTCAAAAGTAACTTTGCAAAAATGTCCTTCTCTTTTATTAAAGCATCTAAAGAGTAACTATGATGATTGCACTTTCCATCCTTCCCTTTGCTGCTATTCCTTCATTGTGATGGAGTCTCCCACCCTCTACTTTCCTTTCCTTAGACTTATTTACAAATTACATTTCTCCAGTGATCCATCTTATTCAAATGTTTTAAGGAATAATGTTATGCAATATGTTGGCTATTATTCTCCTTTATGACAGTAAAATTCTCACTTGATTGGCCCCAGTACTCTTGGATTTTTGTCCATGACTTAAGACAATTAAATCAAAATATAAAAAATGAATCATTAAGGTAGTCCTTGTGAAAGACTTGTAGAAAAGCCAATAGGAACTGTGGTGCTTAATTTTTAGGACACAGTCTTCTAGTACATAAGTAAAAGGCCATAATGGTCATGTTTTTCAAAGCAATGCCATAATGAAATTTCTTTAGTAAAATGGCTAATGGATTGGTAATTGTATACTTTCTTGAATGCACTGCTACTTATTGCTAATGTGATTGCACAAAATGAATACCATGTTTTACTTTATTGAGATCGGAATAGCAAATGAGCTAACATTGCTTAAAAACAACAATACAGAGCTTTGTACTGACAGTGGAGGCACCCTGTTTTCAAAAGACCAGAATTAGTGAAAGTCTAAAGTGGTTACTTTGTAGAGAGGAGAGACCACTTTCTCTTTAATTGTGTCTTAATTGTCACCAATCAAGAACAATCAGTCTTACGATGCTGCACATAAAAATATCCTGTCAGAAAGTCCCCTGGCTTTTGTTGAGAAATAAAATAGAGGCTTGCTATGGGTTCTTGGCCCTGTCTGCCTCAGCATCCCACACATTCATCACCTGTGGCTGTATGGCTGTGAGGTCTTAGAGTATTGTGTTTTCTTCTGCAGTGTATGGATGACCTTCCCACTGCCTCAAACTGTACCGCAATCTGTGCACCATTTCTTGTCCAGCATCAGCACCATCAGCTTCTTTCCCTTCACAAAACCACATTAATACAAGATCTCAGAGGGGCATTATGTATATGGATGACATTTTATCAATGTATATGAAAATACGTTATATATAACATTACTATTTGTAACAAACTTTACGACTAGTTGTTTTGAATTAACTTGTTCATTATGACACTGGAAGAGAAGACTGGACCATATTACAGTTTTCAGTCATTTTCCCCGTGAGGAATTAGAGATAGACTTTGTCACCCACAAGAAAACAATATTTTCTTTTCTACACTCTCTTGTCCTTGAAGTAAAAAGGGAGCTGGGTAGGAACATGCAGACAATGACTTCTCTGTATCTTGAAGATAATATAATGCTTCAGAATCTGGTTTGTGAGGTCAGACGAACCTGAATTCTGGTTCAGAGTCTGCCTCAAGCTACACTGACAATCCTGAACGAAATGAGCTTCAGATTCTCCATCGATAAAGTGGAACCAATTAAATGGAATTTGAATCATCAGCTGATATCAGCAACTTTCATGAATTATCTGATTACACCGAGTTTCCTTTTCCTAATAAATACATTAAGTCTTTAAATAACCATTTCTACCACATTCCATCCCCAAATGTTACCAAAAGACTTGAGCTCGGGGAAAGTGAAGTTACTTTGTGGTAACCCTTAGAAATAAACATTTGCTGTCTTCTTCCTGAAAGAAGAATGAGTTAGGAAGCCAATCTTGGAGCCTGTGATGATTGAGGTAGATCTTGAAGATGAAGTAGAATGGGCATGTTAAAAAGAAGGACCGTTGTTACATTTTGAGACATGATACTGCGTCCCATACTTAGATGTGCATAAGAATTACCAGAATGGCTTGTGAAAAGAGAGTGCCAGGCCTCAGTCTCAAAGTTGCACTTAAACTAATTCAGGTGAAATCTGAAGATTTTACTTCCTAGCAGTGATAGTTAACTTTATTGCCATTGGCCTGGGAGCACATTCTGAGAACCCATTGGAAATGAGTGACATGTCAGGGTACCACCGTGACGTGATTGTTTCTGATGAAGTAATATAATGAACATACGGAAAGGCACAGACCAGCAAAGGTATAAGGTACATGACTCTGGAAAAGCATGGGCTTCTACTGAAATACACATCTCTACAACAGTGCAAAATTTAGTCTCGGGCCAAGTTTGATATACATGACCATGATGAGCTAAGAAGTGAAAAATCTAAAGCTTGCTTGTCTAGGTGAGAAACTTGGTGTAATAAATAATACAGGGAAGAGATGATGCAGTCTGAGCTAGGGAAGGGTAAAGATGAAAGTAACATAGAGATGGCAGGATCCAATGGGAAAGGGTAGGAGAGACCTTGTTTGATCATGCTCTTCTAGCACTCACAGTCTGTCATGAACAAGCTGGACCTTAGTAGCTCTAAATACCTGCTCAAATGGCTTTGACTCATCACATATGTTTACTTATTTCTATGTAAATAAGTCTTCTATGTGCTTTATGGGAGAGAAAGGGAGAGAGGGAGAGAGAATAATGACAGCTACTGTGCACTCAGTACTTGTTTTACAACTAGGATTATTTTCCGCAGCCTTTACCTAGTGTTCTATTTCAGTCTCATCAGTCTCTGCAATACAAATATTTTATGATTCCTCTTTCTTACTTGAGGAGACCATGGCTTACAGAGTAAATCATGTTTTGTTTCCAATAACTGCAATATCTCCTCCAAATCCATTCTGTCTTTTCTTCCATTTGCTTTCTGCCCATAGAGGATTGTGCATTTATTATGTGGATTTCTTCCATTTGATTTTGATCAGGGGAAGAACCTGGCAGAGGACAAAAAAATAGAAAAGAGTGACGACCATATTAATATTTTAGATCCCTCCCTGCTCATTGCTGCTCACTGTTAAATATCAGCATGTCACTTCTTTCAACAAGATGAAGCAGGTTTTCTGAAAATGAGCCAGTCTACCCAACTTTCTTGTTGATTCAGAGATTGATTTTCACCATCTTCCCTTCTGGGTAGGAGCAGCAATGGGATTCTGGGAAAGGGACATGCACGTTTCTGAGAAATCCTGACAAACCACTAACACGTTTATCCCAGAACTTGATGATAACTCTCATCAGGCTCCCACTTTGAACTCAGATTATCCCGCTCCTCTTTCACTGGAGTTCTAGCTGGTTTAATTGCTCAAACAAACACAGTTTAAAAGATATTAAGAAAAATGAAATTATGAACTCTTCCAGTAAGTCTATGGATCTAGAAAAAAATCATCCTGAATGAGTCAATCCAGATAGATGCAAAAAGACTATTATTGCATGTGTTACATGTTTTCTCGTAGATGTGGATGTTAGTTTTTAAGCTTTCAGTATATATATATATATATATATATATATATATATATATATATATATGCTACAGGTTAAATAACCACAGAAGTTAAGTCTCTTGGGAGTGATGAACATGAAGGAGATCTCCCAAGGAAGATAAAGTAGAATAGAGCATTATAAAGAGATAAAAGGGAAACTAGAATGAGAAGATTATATGGGGAAGGATATGTAAGTGCAGGGTAAAGGAGAGAATGGGGGAGGACAACTAACACTAAAGGCATTTTGAAAAGCCTATGGAAACCTACTACTATAGAAGCTTCCCAAAATATATACATATATGAAAGAAATTTAAATATGGAGTCAGCATATAATTGGTGAGACAATGCCTCAAATAGACATCTTAAGCCACCAAGCAAAACCTCTAGGACTGAAAAGAGGTTATAAGTCATAATCAAAAGACTTCCATGTACCCACAAAAACATCACAGGCTATTGCCAGTGCTATTGGCTTTTCTTGACAACCTGATGGTAAGGTTCTATTGATCAAGACAACACTTATTAATGTCATCTGACATAAAGAAGTCAAGCTGTTGCCCAGCTAGAAGCTTCACCCCTACTAATTAGCGTCCATGGTACTGAAAGATACTTTCTATGTCACTGGTCTTGACTATTAAGAATATTAAGATAATCATTAATATCACCCAAGTACAGAGTCTACAATCTACAACTCGCTGCCTCCAAGACATACTGATGCACTAGTGACACAAAATTATGGGAGAAACTAACCACTTTTCCATTAGAATTAAGGCCCACCTGTGAGATGAAACTGACCCTGCTACACTGACCAAGAACCAGAGACTAAAGGTCATAGTCCTGAGAGAAAAAAATACTATTATTCTGCGAAAGTTACTGAACAAAGATGACGTCTAGTGACATTCTGATATACCCATAGATAAGTGCCTCACCCAGCACTCACTAGAGAAGTTTCTTCTTGCAGTAGAAAATAACACAGACACCCTCATCTGCACAATATGAAAAGAGTTAGAGACTTTGGAGTGCTCAGTTCTAAATAGGATGGCTTCATCAAAGCCCTCCCCTCAGGAATCAGGTATCTATGCAGAAGAGAAGGCACAAAGCTTGGAAGAGCAAGAAAATGTGAATGACTCCAAAGCAGCCATGTCTTCCAGACACAGCAGGACTACACATAGGAACAGAGAGACTATAGCAGCCTTCAGAGGGCCTGCGCCAGTTAGATCGGGAACTATCTACTGAGAACTGAGAACCTTAAAATTAAAGGGGAAGTGGACACAGGATCCCACCACTAGCCAAAAGTGACTTAAAAGTGATACCTGTCAGGAAAGGAAAAATCAGTTTTCTCCAGTGAGGCATCACCTATTATATGTTGACTCCATATTTAAGTTTAAATTTCTTTCATATATGGATGCATTTTAGGAAGCTGCTCTAATAGTGGCTTCCATATGGCTTTTCTAAAGGTGCCAGTGCTCACACTCTAATGAAGTGCCCACACTTCGGGGCAGTCCTCGCACTCAAGAGTAGATGGTAACACAAAACAACTCCATGTGTTTTGTGTTGAACTGGTTTGATTTTTCTGAGCTTTTGTGTTTCTTTTTTGTTTTGCTTTGGTATATTTTGTCTTGTTGGGTTTTTGTTTGTTTATTTATTTTGAGTTTTGGTTTTGCTTTGTTTTGAGAGAGCAAACATGAAGTTGGGTAGGTGGAAAGGTTGGGAGGAGTTGGGAGACAGGAAAATGCTGTATAAACATCATAATTACAAAGAGACAGAAAATGCTCTTTGAAAAGCAGGTGAGGCCAGGACTTGAAGCCCTGACACACACATTGCCAGGCTTCCAAAGCCAATAGCATAGAGACGACAACGGGAGGAAGGACAGGTTGGTGAGGATGTCTTCAGTTTGAAATGCAGTTTAGACAAGAGCAAAGAAATCGATTTCTACAAATCAAGAAAAGTTAAGAGTCAGGAAAAAGAACCCATCATATAAAACTCCATTCCTTGCCCCTTGATCAGTTCATCCTAATTAAGGACAAAGAGAAAACTCTTTACACAGTCCTCAATAGCTTTTAAATGACACCAGCTTGTTCAAAAGCTAATAGGTTTGGTGACTTTGTCATTATAGAGATTATAAGAGGCAACCCTTGGCTTTCTCAGTCTCACATCTCACTCTAGTCCCCGCCCCTTCCGTTGACAAAATGACCAATTAAAGTGAAGAAGGGTGAAAGATGAGCGTGAATGGGGTAATGCTTCTGCAATGTTCCTGAAGAGGCTGCTGAAACTAACAACCTGGAACACGATGTGTATTCATGTTTAAATGGGTGAAAGGGCATGAGACGAGAGAGGCTCGCTCTAAAGTACTACCTTTCTATTCTCTTATATTTACACACTCTTCAAGTAGAACTCACTTTCCTAGAGGATGTGGCACCATATCCCTAACTATAGAGTTACTTGTATCTAAAGTTAACATGCATGAAGTCATCAGGAAACAGATGGATGTTCAACTTCCCAGAACTAATTATAATTTTTCTTCTTTTAATTTAACTTTATTTTTAAGGTTACAATATAATTACAATATTTCTCCTTTCCCTCGATTCCCTTCAAGTCCTTCTATATAACGCTACCTGATCTCCTTCAAATTTATGACCTCTATTTTTGCTGATTGTTATTTCATACGTGTGCATATATACACATAAATATTCCTAAGTATAACTTGGTCAATTCAAACATTGTTATTTATTTGTATGTATATAATCAGAATTTTTAATCTGAGTTCAGAGAAGAGTATGATCTCAGCAGAGATGCCAGGTTTATGTACTTATTCCTAGCAATTTTCTGTAAGCTATGAGAAACCACAGGTCTCTGGGTTGACAAAAAACAGCTTAGGGTTGAAGAGTTGCATCAATGGTTGATACAATTAAATATCATTACAGAGAACATGGTTTCAATAATTAGAACTTTAATGGCAGTCTAATACCACCATAACTTCAGTTCCAGGGTTCAGTGCCCTATTCCTGCCATCTGGACACTAAGCACACATGCAGTGTTTTTACATACATGCATGCAAAACCCTCATATATTTAGTATTACACATTGTTAAAAAATAGATGATGTAAGGGACATAGCATAATGTTATTTGTATATATAAAAACGGTTACTATAGTTACTATGCTGATGGAGCCAACTGTGCTGGCTGTTTCTTTGGCACAAGCTAAAGTCATTTAGGAAGAAAGACTCTTAATTGAGAAAATGCCTATAGGTAAATGTGTCAAACATTTTCTTGATTGATGACTAATAGGAGAAGGCCCAGCTCACTGTAGGCAGCGCCACTCCTGGGCTGATGGTCCTGGGTGCAGTAAGAAAGCCAGCAGAGCAAGCCAATAATTATCATTCTTCCATAGCTTCTGCTTCAGCTCCAGCCTCTAGGTTCCCTTCTCAAGTTCCTCTTCTGACCTCCTTCATTATCGTCTGTGATACAAAAATGTATACAACATAAATCTCTTTCTCCCCAGGTTGGTTTTGGTCTTGGTGTTTTATCACATCATTAGAGACCCAAACTTAACCAAATAACATATTCATAATCTCACATAGTTTCCTAGTTAACTTCGCTTTTCATATCAAGAGAACAAACATTTGTTCATGTACTGTGTGTTTTTATTGTGTCTCACATGCTATGTATTAGACTTCTAGATTTATTCATCCTTTGCATCTGCTACTGTATCTCCACATTTTAACTTCAATGTACGATTTCCTTAACCCGCTTTATTCCCACATTCCTCCTCTCACTATGAAATTGCCATACACTGAGAACAAACATGTAGACACGGATATCATGGAGAAAATAGAGACTTCTCAAAAATGGCAATAATAATAATAAGTCAACAACTACTGCAAATCTAGCTTTCGTAGGCAAGTTTTAAAGTGACAACAAATGTGTATAAAAGACAAATAAAGTTTTAAAGTTTAGGATTCAGTTCCTAGTCAATACCCAATACTGCCGAATTTCATATTCAGCCTGCTCAACCTGTGTGTGGAAAATAATATGAAGTTTCCACATAAGTACTGTGATAATTATATCCAATACACGTGTGACCGAAAGCAATTCAATTTGCTTTTCCTGGAGAGTGTCTTGTTGCATTGGAAATGAATGAGACTCTGGTGCATTGCAAACTCTCCATCTGATCTCTTGCCTCGAAGCCCAGGGTTATTTTCACTCTAGTAAATTTCTATTCTAACAAGTTACAAAAAAAAGCTATTAATAAAGTCTCTCAATTCCCATACCCCTTATTTAATGTTCTGCCTGCTGCGCTGGAGCTTAAACAAGTGAGTCTATTCCAGTCACGCCCCTGTAGTTGTTTTAGGTAGACTGCAGCCTTGAAGGGGAATTTTATTGCTGCCATGAGTGTGATCAATTCTAGTCCCCGCACTGAATTGATCACACAGAAATAGACATCTATCTTCCAGACAACCACATTTAACAATCCCAGAATGTCTCTGTCTACTGTTTTCACTTACAAACAAGTCTGCCTGCCCCTCACATGACCAGATTTCCCCAGTCTAGAAAATATGGTTCATTTCTACCATTACTGTTATAGATGATCCCCCTATTTATATCCATAAACTTGGAAAATGAGGAGAAAAGTGTAAAAGCAGTAATAATAATAATAATAATAATAATAATAATAAGCAAAGCCAACCCTGATTTCTGAAGCAAGAACCAGTCTCCCCACTGAAATGTCTGTAAGTCAAGTTCATGGATTAAATGTAACTGATATTTAGAGTATACCTTTACAACTGCATAGTCTAAATTTTCATCACTTGTAATTCAGTACTGTCAGTCTGACAAGATTATTTTTTGACTGTGTTATCCAGCCTGTTCAACATTTCACAGTAATATTAGTAACAGTTTATGACAAGAAAGTAAGAAAGTTAACGAAGATGGATAAACAATTTGCTCAATATCAGATAACAAGATACTGATGGAGAAAAACCTGGACTTGAAAGCTCCTATAGCAATATTGGGCTTCCCGGGGAACCAAGGCCACAGTACTCCCTCTTCTGGTGATAGACATGGCACGTTTTTGTTATTATATTTTAACCATATGCAATAAATGGTTTCATTATCTGCCTCCTCCTCTTTCTCCATTGCCTTCTATATTTCTGTTGACTTCCCCCTTTCTTTTAGGTACATGTATTTTTCTTAACTTCCACATCTGAGATCCATTATTAGTTCTTGTGAGCCTAGTCAGTTTTGATTAACATGACCATCTCCAATTGTGTGCTTGCTTATAAATGAAAGTCTCATACTTTTGTAGAAATGAATTAAAAATCTAACACAGAGAGAGAGAGAGAGAGAGAGAGAGAGAGAGAGAATTTCTTTTATTCATTCTTCTGTCAATGGGCTCATTCTATACTTTTTCTATTATGAATAATGCTATAAAAACACATTCAGGTATCTCTGTTGTAAGTAGAATTTGATATTTGGGGTATGGGCCTGGGAGTGGAATATACAGATCATAACAAGTTCGAGTTCTAGTTTGCTGAAGAGACTCTATAATGATTTTAATGGCTGCACTCATTTACAGTCTCAATGATGTTTCCCCACATCCAGACCACCGTTTGTTATTATCTGTTTTCTTAATTCCACTCTGAATTGTATAAGACATATTCTCCATGTAGTTTAGATTTGAGTTTCCCTGGAATGAAATCTGTCTTTTTTGTGTGTACCTGTTGAACTTTCATATTTCTGAATGTATATCTCCAATACCCTCCTACCAAATTCTCCAAAAGTATTGAAATCTATTCTAAATCACCAACAATAAAAAAGGATTCCAGCTTGGGAGGTAAAGACAGAATAATTAAGAATCCAAGCCCACCCTGGGCTACTTAGAAAACTAGCAGTCAGCCTAGGCTACATAGAGAACTAGCGGTCAGCCTAGGCTACATAAAGAACTAGCGGTCAGCTTTGGCTACATAGAGAACTAGCGGTCAGCTTTGGCTATGGAAAACACTGTTATAAAAATGTGGGGGATCGGCAAAATCATTTTAACATATCAGAGGAGATTAGAGTCCTATAATCTCCCCAGATTACAAACTTTAAGAGGCCATAGTAAAAAACAGAATTACAGCCTCCAGGAGTGAGTGAGATTCTGAAGAGAAACAAATCTTACCCGAAGAACAGGGATGTGAAAAGCTCCTCGCATAGATCTAATCTACACAGGAAGTAGAAAAAGATAAGATCTCCTGAGTAAATCAGGAGCATGGAGACCTTGGGGGAGGACTGAAGGAAAGGGGAGAGACAGAGAGGGGGACAGAGAAAAATGTAGAGCTCAATAAAAATCAATAAAAAAAGAAAGAAAAGAAAAGCTCCTCACTTCTCAACTGAACAAGAATCAAATTTCAGAAGCTATGACTGGACTCCACAACCCCATGTGCCCTAAGACACCTATCAAGTGTGAAGGATGATTACAATTTTGCTGCCACATTTTGTCTTAGAAAATTTGCTATAGCACATGCTGACCTAAAATGAGACAGTAAAGTGATTCTGCATCTGTCTGCATCACTGGGCACTCAGTTAGTGTCAAAACCAGCTGTGGACTGTACTGAGGGAAGGGTGACCAGCTGTGGACTGAGGGAAGGGTGACCAGCTGTGGACTCTGGGAAGAGTGACCAGCTGTGGACTGAGGGAAGAGTGACCAGCTGTGGGCTCTGGGAAGGGTGACCAGCTGTGGACTGAGGGAAAAGTGACCAGCTGTGGACTGAGGGAAGGGTGACCAGCTGTGGACTGTACTGAGGGAAGGGTGACCAGCTGTGGACTGAGGGAAGGGTAACCAACTGTGGACTCTGGGAAGAGTGACCAGCTGTGGACTGAGGGAAGAGTGACCAGCTGTGGGCTCTGGGAAGGATGACCAGCTGTGGACTGAGGGAAAAGTGACCAGCTGTGGGCTCTGGGAAGGATGACCAGCTGTGGACTGTACTGAGGGAAGGGTGACCAGCTGTGGACTGAGGGAAGGGTGACCAGCTGTGGACTCTGGGAAGGGTGACCAGCTGTGGACTGTACTAAGGGAAGGGTGACCAGCTGTGGACTGAGGGAAGGGTGACCAGCTGTGGACTGAGGGAAAAGTGACCAGCTGTGGACTCTGGGAAGAGTGACCAGATGTGGACTGAGGGAAGAGTAACCAGCTGTGGGCTCTGGGAAGGGTGACCAGCTGTGGACTGAGGGAAAAGTGACCAGCTGTGGGCTGAGGGAAAGGTGACCAGCTGTGGACTGTACTGAGGGAAGGGTGACCAGCTGTGGACTCTGGGAAGAGTGACCAGCTGTGGACTGAGGGAAGGGTGACCAGCTGTGGACTGAGGGAAGGGTGACCAGCTGTGGACTGAGGGAAAAGTGACCAGCTGTGGACTCTGGGAAGAGTGACCAGCTGTGGACTGAGGGAAGAGTAACCAGCTGTGGGCTCTGGGAAGGGTGACCAGCTGTGGACTGAGGGAAAAGTGACCAGCTGTGGGCTGAGGGAAGGGTGACCAGCTGTGGACTGAGGGAAGGGTGACCAGCTGTGGACTGTACTGAGGAAAGGGTGACCAGCTGTGGACTGAGGGAAGGGTGACCAGCTGTTGACTCTGGGAAGGGTGACCAGCTGTGGACTGTACTGAGGGGACCAAGCTATTTAGATGAAAGGAAACAAGCCCAGGAGCAAAGTCCAAAGCAATCAGCGATCACGGTTTATGAAGCGCTAAACAAGAGATGGAAATGGAGAGACAGGGGATGCTGTGTGTTCTTACAACTTAGGTAAAAAGTTACAATGTTTGTGCATCACATTAACTAAAAGTGAAATTGCTGTAAATACAACTGATCATGCTGAACAGCTAAGAATATTACGTTTTGAAGTATTCACTAAGATTTCCAAATCTGAAGATAATCCCTAATCCCTTATTCACTCATTCATTTGTCTCATATCAAGTAACTTATATTTCTAGAACATCTATCCCCCTTTGTCTTCTTCCTTTTATTTATTTTTGTTTGGTAATTTACTTCTTTATTTGTTTATTGAAATAATGACTCACACTATAGTCCAAGTTGTTACTTGAGCTAGCGTTAATCCTCCTGCCTCAGCTTCCTTGGAGGAATGTGTATTCTAAACAAGAACACTGTGATAAATGGAGTGATTAAATGTAAAGCAAAATACTTAACAATTGAAACTTGTTTTCATCATCCTCATAACATGGAAGAAGGAGCACATGTTCCTACCAGGTGAGTTTCATGACACACAGTGGATTAGCGAATCTTGAAATGGATACTATTTGTATGGTGTAAACTATTGCTTCCCATGACGGTCATCTTCAAGACAGTCACAAGGGTCCTAGCTGCTTTATCATCATGCCCGCCTTCTTGTTTGGCCTACACTCTTCAAGTTGAAACACATGCTACCTTTTATTTTGATGGCTTCCTAAATCATTGAAATCTTTCAAGACCTATTTAATGACATTTGAGCTGATTTCTTTCTCATCCATTTGTACCAATCAAATTGTTACTATCCCCTCGCAAGAAGAGTATGCAGAGCCTCGTGCATTTCAATACACTATCTAATTTCCAATGGCATACAACCCCGCTGCAGATAGGTTGAAACCTCTGAATTACAAACCCTTTATGCCCCATTAAGAAACTGGTTTGCGTGGTGCCCTTCTCTATTAAGTTGCTGTTTCTTGGGCAAGCACGGTTATACTGGTGCATAACAGACAATGGGGCGTTTAACAGGAAACAAGTTTTATGATTAGATAACAGAACTCAGCGTTAGTCACATCTGTAAAATCACTTCAATTAGTTGCAAGCAGACAGAAATGGGTCCGGTGGAGTTTGGGGCTGGCACACTCATGCTGCCAGTGCCCAGTGACTGAAACTTCTGAAAACAACACTGCCTGCAGCCAAGCACACCTCCCCCCCCCCCATGCTCTTTTCTGCCTCTGTATTGATTTCTATCATTTTATTCTGGCTCCCCTGAAGCTTTGCCCTGTCAGATGTACCTATGGCATGTATCCGATACATGGAGGCTGAACAGCAAGGTCCAGGAATTAACTCTACCCCTTGGCACATGAGGGTGGAACTGATTATTTCCATACTATTGATAACGAAGCTTCAATACAGGAGCAACTTCCCCCAATTCATACAGCCAGATGAGACCACTTTCTTCATTGCTTTATTACACGGTCATTTCACAACGCGCTGCTCATCAAGCCTGAGAATACGACATTGTCACCTTCTTTCCCACTTATAACCAGGCTCCCCAAGGTAGAGGACCCTTAGTAAAGCCCTACTAGATCCAGCCTCCGCTAGTCCGCCCGAAAACGGTCAGTTCGGTATTCAAGGTACAGTTGGTCCTTTCCAGTTTGCCCTTGGATTCTTACACGACTGACATGAAGAAATGCAGAGGGTTATTACAGACAGGAAAGAGGGTAAAGGCCTAGCTTTTGGATCTGGCTTTACCCACGTGACAAGCCTGTTTTGGTTTCAACCTTGGGTGCCTTTTTTCCTGAATCTCACCTGTGCTTTAGAAGCCCGTGTTGGCAGTCTGTTGTTGCTAAAATGAGGAATAATTCCTGCCTATTAGCAAGAGAGTTTACCTCCAGGAAACCACTGAAAATCAGTACAAATCAGAAGAGCTTCAGCAGGAGCCTAAATTAATCTCCAGGAGCCTTTCAGAGCTGCAAGCAGTATGAGTCCCCACACAACAAGGTCAGCCCAGTCACGATTTTGGCTCCGCTTCTAAAGTGGAAATGATTTCTGAAAGACAACTTGCCTGTTGATTTATGTTGGGGGAGGGGGGGTGGAGGGGACACAAAAACAAAACATTAAGAAAATGTGACTAATCAAGAGCTAGAAGCCTGGGAAACAGAAGCCTCTGATTAGGAATGCAAAGCTGGGATCATGTCTTCTTGTATTTGTCAAAATGGGGAACATAAAATCCTGCTAACCTATTCAGCTAGCTGAAAGGTTTCCATGACAACAGTGGGAACTTGGAACATTCAGTCCTCTTGTCTTCAAAAATAACCTTTCAGTAGAGGCAAGAGACTGTTAACGGCACTAACCCACTTCACCTGAGTAGTCCAAGGTGCCTAGCTGGCCATCACCATAGTCTGCCTCTGCTCTGTAAGACCATCGAGTGGTCTGTTTATCCTATACACGGAACAGAATGTAAGATAACTCAGCCCAGAATAAGCTATGTTTGATCTCAGCAGGTTACAGCGCTTTTGGTTTGTACACTCATTACACACCCACCCCCATCCCTCGCCACAAGAAAGAAAATTTACTTCTGTGCAGGGAGTTGGATATATAAAGTTGTTGTGGGGTTTTTTTCTTGCACTTTAAAGGCAATCAAACTGAAATAGGAAATACAATTATCTCATTTTTTTTCTGCCTTAACACCCTTTCTGATATACAATATAGAGGAAAACTGAGAAATGTGTGTGTGTGTGTGTGTGTGTGTGTGTGTGATTCCCATGCAATGTACATACTGTATCTCAGTTTTATTTTTGAACTAATACCTTTCTTATGTTTGGTGCACACGAATAGCATAGATTATGGATGAATGGCTATACAATGTAAAAAGCAACACATGTAGGAGACCATCAGCACAGTGGCCATGTCTCCAAGCCTGACTCCATAAAAAACCAAGTCATACTTTAATGAGTGAGCTGACGCAATTAACCTACCTCATTTGGCATTCCTGTTTCTCCAAAAAGAGGCTCTGATTCGTCTGTTGGCCACCATCCAACATGGAGCATCTCTTCCCCTGGCTTAATCAGCCTCTGCCCAGGAGGCACATTTAGTTTCAAGTATTACAAATGGCAGGGTCCCTAAAAAGCAGTGGACCACATCAGCCTTTTGGTTGAAAGATGTCTTTCAGAATTTCATTCCAGAATTCGCTGGTCACAATTTCATAACTTCTTTTTTAAAAATATTCTTAATAGAGCTGCAAGAAGGGGCCGAGCAAAAGGGGGAAGGGCATGACAGAGAAACTGGAAATAGCTAAAATAATACCAAGCAAACTTGAGACTGCTCTGTGTTCTCAGTGTGCCAGTGAGCTGATACAACCTGATTTCCCCCAAAAATAATATCCTTTACATGAATCCTAAGTAGCAAAGACTTTGTTTCACTGGCGTAATGTACAGCAAAAGCTGTGAAGGAGTGCTTTCTTACTTTTGAAACATTCATCATCTCTGTAGCCTACATGAGAGTTAATTACAAAGTCTCCCCCATTTAATAGGAACTGAGAACTAGATCTTGCTGGTCCTATCCTCTGGAAAGTGAAATCCAAGGACTCAGAATCACTCAGGCTCTCTTTGGATGCAACTCATACCCTGGGCGCGTGCATTGCATATTTCTGCACTTTATGTTAGATTCAAAATCAACAGGAGTCTTGTTGGCAAAATGAAGAGTTGAGCAGGAGTCACTGGAGAGACCCCAGAGCTCTAAGTGTAAACAATTCTAGAAAACACTGAGTATTCAGGATGGAGTGCAGTTCCATTTCCCCTTAAGGTATGCCATTTGAAACCATTTATGTATGGTTTCCATTTTTCATGTTGTAATTCTTATTTAACAACTTATTCTCCTATTATATGAAATATCTAAGATTGGAAGAACCTTGTAATTCAGGCTTCCTCTTCATCTTTATTATTATTTGTTATATTTTACTTTAAGTAACTATATACTATAGAGAAGAGGGATCTTAAAGGTGAGTCACTACAAACATCCAGTGCTTTCATACTCCACTGTGTGCTCTATTTTAAGTACTTGGAGATAAGACTGTCACAGTGAACACTGCCCTACCACATTCTATAATCTTTAATTATATTCTTTAATCCAAATAGTCTGTTTTAACTATTTCTATGTTCTAGAATAATGAGCTTGTTTCCAAGGTTTGCTAATAAAGTCCTCTGTTAAATATTTCACTATACAAATTTTATTCCCATCTTCTTACTTCATCTTAGTCGAATTTTATGATGGTGCTTATAGGCAAATAAACAGATCCCAAAAGGAGGACTACCCACGCCAATAACTACACATAACAAGATTATGTGAATCATTAGTGCAGTGCACTCTAGCTCATTCCGTAATTATCCATAAATGGAATATCTACAACTTATATGACCTACCTATAGCATCAAAAAAAAGACCAAGAAAATCCATGATGTGTCAGCTTTAAAAGCCTTAAGGACTTCCCTTTTTATATGCACATCTATTATTTATGTGCAGTATTCTTGAACATTTCTATCCATCATGTTATGCAGAAGCTTTGCAGGGTGAAATCCTCCCAGGCAGCTCCTAGTCATCTGGGGCACCCTAAGCTGCTATATTTATTCATGTTTCAACGAACATGCTAAATAAGAAATTTTGGCAGGATGATGCAAGAGCCATGGATACTCAGCTTCGTTCTTAAGCTTAGAGTCAGGCAACATTTCTCTGGCTAAGTTATTTCTTCCCCATCTTCTGTGCAGAATGTAAGGTGAGAAGGATTCACTCCCACACCAGGGAGTCAGCCAGGCCTTAAAACTTCAATGTAAGATATACGTGGGAGAAGATTTATCCTGTGAGAAGTAAGGAAAGATGGCAGCTAAAAATTTGACTCTGGCACTGGTGTTCCTGAGTTGCTGGTTGCATGAACCTGAGCTAGTCAGGGCTGCACTGAGCTGAGAGATAAAGAAGTAAATAATATACAGTCTTTGCTGGAGACTTGTAGCCTAGAAAAAGAGAGAGGAATCAAAAAACAAACAATTGGGGAAAATCATATACGAAAATAAATTAGTCAACCCACCCAATTGTGGAATATCCGCTGATTGTTATTATATTATTGTTGAAATGATGTCTCATCCCATAAAGACTAAGATTCTCTTAAGATACACAAAAGCACGCAGATTCACTGAAGGCCAATTTTTTCCTCTAAATATATGTGTCATATATACATACAAACACAACATACATTGAAGATTCTGTATATACACAGATACACACATTTATAAACATACATTATTACACATGTCTGACTTGAGTTGTGTATATGCGGTTGATCACGTCACAGTATTCATTTGAGGGTCAGAGGACAATTTGTGGAAGTTGGGTCTCTCTTCCATTGCTTGGGCTCTGGGGATTCAACTCAGGTCATCAGGCTATGCAACAAGTGCCTTAAGGTGTCATGCTCTCTCCCTAGCCCCCACACATATACTTTCCATCTAGATGAGATGGATGGAAAGTCCCCCATCTCACCTTGCTATCTAGTTCTTTTTCATTTGTTTTTAATTGATCAACTAAAAGCAAGAAACCTAAATTCTTAGCTCAGATCTAAAATCAGCTTTTTGTCAGTTTTCTGGCCTTTGCCAAATTTACTCAAGGCCAAAGAAGCCCCAAGTTTGTTTTATTTTAATCTGTGACATAAAGATTAATAATGATATGTATCAAATTAGTATGTGGTCATCTTAGAATGTTTCAGTTTAAAAATTGATGTTTGAATTGTTGAAAATTATTGAGTTTTGGCCTGGGGTAGGACAGAATTTCAAACAGTCTCTGAAAAGCCATAAACAGGCATCTGTTATTTTTTGTGCTTATTTATGTGTAATGTATTCTCAACACTGACAATTATAAAAATACTGGTAAACTTTGAAAGATACTGAAGATGTTCTGCATTCTGTAGTTTTCAATCTCCAGCTGAGATTTGATTCCTTCTGCAAAAAAAAGAGCAAATTCATCTCATTAATGAGTTACTACTCATCAAAGATAAAAGCAGTTTTGTCTATGAAAGTTATATAAATATCAAAAAGAACAAGACTATTTTACAGGGATTTGTGGAGATTTTGGCAGTTGTATATATAAAATGTTTAGCAAAATTGCTGGCGCATTGTTAAGAAATCAATTAATGTTAGTATCACAATTAGTAATTAAATTACCTTAGGAAAATAGCCATCTACAGACATTGAGCCCATTATCATCACCCTCCCTCTGGGATCATGTAATTATTAGAGGCAATTTGCTGACTTCTGTTAGGAAGTACAATGTCATCTGTGCATAGAGGGGGCTTGTTTTCTTCAGCTGCCTATGCACTGTTAACATACGGCAGGGAGTCCCACTCAATTCCCCACTGCCTCTTCAATAGGATTTCTTCTCTCGGGCACTATCCCCATGATTGTAAGTATCACATCACCCAAGTTCATCTTCAATGTATGGAGAAGTTTATTGCCTACACTTCTGCTTTAAAATGGAGGACTAAGAGGGCCTCAAGTGCACCTCTGCAGGACACTTTAAAGACAATAAATAGCTTCTCTGGACAACAAGCAGCTCTCACTAGTTGGAGAAATGACAGAAGCTAGCTCAGGCCCTATCCACACTTAATTTCAAGGCTATATATAATGTCACTGCCAACTGTATCCATGGCAGGGAATTTGAAGACCTTTCTCTTTGGACTCAACTGATATCCAAGTGGCCATTTTTGTTCAGCTTTAAAAAAAAATACTTTTTAGCTGTAGAAAAAGTCAACCACTAGATTGTTCATTTTCAGATGGTTTCTGTCCAAACTAAGACTTTGAAAAGACGAAGAACTACTAAAATGGAGACTACAAGACGAGGGCATTTGCTCTGCATATCTAAACCATTGTTGTCAGAGAGTGACCAAGAAGCAAGTATTCCAGTATGGTCTGAGTCTTTGTAGCTTACCCCACCTCAGTCTATCTGCAAATATAGGTCTTAAATGACCACTGCATTGCTGGGACACACAGCAGTCAAAGGTTAAATTGAGATAGGTAATTTCTGCAGTGTCTAAGACCATAAGTTCTGGAATAAAAAATATCTGGGTTCCTATGTTGTGAGCTCTCAGTCACTGTAACATATGCTTGAGACAACTAATTTATAGAGAGTAAAGGTTAAAGGCTGCTAAGGTGGTTCTTGGGGTAAAAGTTCTTGCTCTATAAGCATGAGAACCTGAGTTCAAATCCCAAATACCCACATCAAAAGCCAGGCTAGCTGCTCATGCCCCTAACTCAAGCTTTGGAAACATGCAGCAATGTGGAGACAGCAGAATTCCAAGGACTCACTCATGAGTCACCCTAGGCCAAACAGTGAGCGCCCAGTCTAATCTAGTCTGTTTTAGGAGACTAGAATGGAGAACTACAGAAGAAAACACCAGGGACTGCCTGATTTATACAAACCCCTAGTGTGCACACATCCATACACTCAGATCTATGTATCAGAGGGGTGTAGAGAGCAAGAGGAGGAGGAGGAACAGAGCAAGAGAGAAAGAAAGAGATGAGAGGAGAAGAGAAGAGAAGAGAGAGAAGAGAAGAGAAGAGAAGAGAAGAGAAGAGAAGAGAAGAGAAGAGAAGAGAAGAGAGAAGGGGGAAAGGAGGGAAGGAAAGGAAAGGGAGAAAAGGAGGGGAGGGGAGAGGCGTGGAGAATTGTTTTAACTTATAGTATTAAAGGTTCCAGCACACAGGTGGATGGCCCCGTGCCTGTAGCAATGTAGTACATCACTCAGAGAACCCACCAATGAGAACCGCTCATATTGTGACCAATCAGCAAAGGGGACTATGTAAGGTCCAAGGTCCCACAATCTCATTCGTAGGCACACCTGTAATGATGCAAGACATCCCACTAAGACCCATCTCTTAATGAAGGCACTCACCCCTTCCCAACAGTGTTACCCTGAATATCAAGCCTTGAACACCTAGGCCTTTGGGGAAAATTCAGAAGTCAAATAGTGGTAATTCTCTCCTCATTGAACAATTAGCTTTAAAGCTAATTGGCCTTGGGAAAATTACTGAATTTCTTTCAACAAGGGCTTCCTAGATTACCAAAGTAGATGCAGATGACAGTTAAAACTACACATGGTTCTTCTGGGAAGTAAATAATAATGAAGTCTTGGCATGTGAACGCCAAGAGTAGACTTTAACTTCTACTGTTAAGGGAGGGGAGTGCCAGGAGCTTTCCCTCAGGAAAACTCTACTGAACCTGTTCTGCTGTGCCAAGCCTGTGTTACTAAGTTACCAAGATGGGGAAGCCACCAGATGCCGGTCTGATGGCAGCAGCTCCTTTTTGTTGTACAAAATTCCCATTTGCGGGCCTCCCAGAAGCTGTTCTAGAAGGAGGCACATAAAAGATTCATGCATATTCGGCAGTTAGCTCCAAGATAACACTTCTCAGGGGATTGATTAAGGAATTTAATTTAAACCAACAGAACCAGTAGTATGTCTGCTGATCCCACGTGTAACTGTGCTAGAGAACATAAATATACATGGACAGGCTTTAGATAGTCTGTGATTCTTACAATTATCTAGTTCAAAGGAAAGCAACCTGATTACCATATGCATGAGACTGAGAAAGCAATACTTCTGCTCCTTGTCAGCGCTAGGAGGAGCAAAGGTAGTTTTGAAATGCGAATATCTTGGTATTTTCCTTTGATGCATTCCAATGCTGTATAGAGAAGACAACCACTGAAATATGAGTAATAGAAGTAAACTATTTTTCTTTCTAAGTTATTGTGCTCAGGCAATTTTTAACCAAAGGAAATGCTAGCTGGCATAGTCCCTGTGATGGCAGGCATGTGGAAGTGATTAAATGCCAATGAATAAAGGGTCTCTTAAGATGGGCCGTCATTACATGCTTGAAATAAGAATTATATGTTCCATTAACTGAGTGACAAATAGCTTTCTCAATATTATCTGTCATAAAAGTTCAGTATACAAAATAAAGAGTTAAAATTCTCTGGAAAACCATGGGTTATATGCCTATCCTTTTAAATTTGTAGATCTCACTGAGCCCCCAGAAATATCTCCCAGAATGACCCTCTCTCTTCCTAGGACAAAGAAACTGCTGATTGCAAACAATGTGCATTATGAATTTCTCTTGATTGTATACTTACACATTATTTTATTTGACCCTAAAAAGTCCCATGATGCCCATCTTACTTTCATTTTGTAGACAAAAAAAAAAAAAAAAAAAAAAACTAAGATATGGGAGAAAAATCTTTTCTAAATTACTTCTGCTATGATTACTGTGAAATCCAAAATCCAAACCTGCAAATCAGGATTCTGAACTTTGGTATGATCGCAGTGTTCAGCAGAATAATTTTTTGCCGTGTAAGGGTATGTTTAATTGTTCCCTGGCAGTTAGACCTCCTACCCAAGTAATGACCACCAACAGAATATCACCTTGTGTGCTCTATGAACAGAGTGGGAGTTGGGGAAATAATATGGTCTCAGTATGAGGTCATCATTATTTTTCTAATTATTGAAAATAGATTCTTCTTTCATATAATACATGTCAATCACAGTTTCTCCTCCCTCCACTCTCCCCAGCTCCTCCTACCCTCCCCTCTTCCCCAGATCCACTCCCCCTCTGTCTCCCTTCAGAAAAGAGCAGGCCTCCAAGACAACAACCAAACATGACAAAATAAAATACAAAAAGACAAGGCAAAAGTCTTCACACTCATGCTGGACAAGGTAGCCCACAGAGCAGGCAAGAGAGGCAAACACACACACTTGCAGTTGGAATTTTCTTTGAGCCACCAATAAGCCACAGAAATAAAGACACAGAGACGTATTTTAAATTATGAATGCTCATCAATAACTTAGACTTGTCCCACTATCTCTTTTAACTTAATTTAGCCTGCTTCTATTCATCTACATTTTGTTTTAGGGCTTTTGCCTTTCTTTCATTCTGTATTTTCTAATCTCCTGCTTTCTCCCTGTCTGGCTGATTGGCCCTTAGCATCTTCCTGGTGTCTCTTTTATTTCTCCCCCTAAACCCAAGTTCCTCATCCCACTTACTCTCCCTGTCCAGAAGTCCTACCTATACCTCTTCCTTTGCTATTGGCCATGACGGTTTTTATTAGACTAGTCAGGTGAAAAAGCAACACGTCTTTACATAGTTAAAAAATGCCATACATATTTGTATAGTTAAACAAATCCAACACATCTTTACATAGTTAAACAAATATTCTGAAACATTTTCCCATTTTTGTCTAAACAAAAAGAAAGGTTTTAGCTTTAACATAGCAAGACTATATAAAATAAGAACAGCTATCAAGTAAGAATTGCATTTACAATATCCAGTCCATTTGTATTGGCAAATTCAGAGAAAATACAGATCTTTGCATAGTTAGAATATTCCATAACACCACTCCCATACTTACAAATCCTACAAAAACACCAAGCTGACAGCCACAACATAGAGGACCTGGTGCAGATCCCTGCAGACCCCAGGCCTGCCACTTTGGTCTCTATGAGACTTTATGAATCCTCCTTAGTTGATTCAGTGGGCCATATTCTTCTGGTGTCCTCCATCCCCTCTGACTCTTACAACCTTCACTCTCCATCTTCTGTGGGGTTCGCTACTCTGAGAAGAGGACCCCAATGGAGCCGTCCAATTTAGACTTTTCAAGTAGTATCTAGTTGCTGGTCTCTGCATCTTCTCCCATCTGCTTCAGGGGGAAGCCTCTCTGATGATGACTGTACAAGCACCCATCTATGAGTATAGCAGAATGTCATTAGGAATCATTTATGGTTCAGTGTTTTGTTTGTTAGTTTGTTCTTAGTTTTGAGATCAGCTGTGTTTAGATCTACCCTAGACCTCTGGGCTATCCAGTCTCTGGTTCCTGGCCATCCAAGCAGTGTCCGGCCCGGGCTTCCCCTTGTAGAATAGGCCCCAAGTTAAATCAGACATTGGTTGGCCATTCCCACATGTTCTGTACAACAATTGACCCAGTACATCTTGCAGGCAGGACAGATTGTAGGTAAAAGATCTTGTGGCTGGTTTACTGTCAGGGTGGGCTGGAGACACAGTTAAGCCATTAAAAACTAGGCTCATTTCATTACTGTCAGATCATTCCTTCCTACTACAAGGTCACACTTGCTCAACTACATCCATTGTGACTTTACTCATAATAACCAGAAACTGGAAACAACCTAAATGCCCCCTCAACTGGAGAGTGGATAAAGAAAATGGAGAGTTACTTGGCTGCTTAGAAAATGGCATCATGAAATTTTCAGGCAAATGGATGGAACTAGATTCTCAAACAACCCAGGCTGAACCTAAGACAGAGGGTTACTCTCTGCAAACTGACAGCAAGGCCCCATTCTCAAAGACAATATCTGCACAGCTCATGGAATGTGGAGAGATTGAGCTGGTGCTGCATAGAACCTCAATCCCTAGGTTCTAGTCTCCTTGATAAGAGAAGGTACTCTGCTACTCTATAGACTACCAAAACAGAAACATGGAATCTATCATTCTTTTCTAAAATATATTTTATTGATTCTTTGGGAATTTCACATCATGCCCCCTAATCACACTCATTTTCCAGTCCTTCCATGCCTGTTCCCTATCCTTGTGATCTTCCCCCATAAAAAAATTAAAATAAAACTAAAAATAAATTTAAAAAGGAAAAGAAAGGAAAGAAAAAACAAGTTCAATTTGTGTTATCTATATACTCACTGGAGCAATGGTCAAACTCTCAGTGGCCTCACCCTTAAATAGAACTGAGTCTTTCTCCTCCTGTATTATGGCCAAAACCCATCTACTGTAGAGGGGTAACTTGAGCTTCCTCATTACACTATCTATGATTTCTCTTCCACGGCTTAGAAACCATCATTCTTAGCCCAGAATTATTAGCCTAATATCCATGGACCCCCAAAAGAGTCCATGGTTTCAATGAACCTCAGTGTGGAAGATTCACATTGTCAATGTCACGAAATTTTATAAGAAACACATTATTTGTGTGACTAGTACAGAAAACAGACTTTTGGTGTTATCAATACTTTTGCCTAATACCAAATTTTATACCTAATTACAATTATTGTAGATGATTCAAGATAACATTTACTGCATAACTACTTAAAATCATGGTGGATGTCTGACCCCTTCCATGATCTTATTTAATGCATTACAAAAGCATATATAACTGTATTATATTATTAAAACTTTGCTAATCACACTTCAATAAATCATATTCTACTGTAATCTTTTCTTCAATATTTTGCACCCATAGATTTTTCTGAATAGATACCAATAGTTTTCATCGAGTATAAAAGGGGTCTATGATGGAAAAAAAAGAAGTTCACCTTAAATTGCCTGAATACTAATGCCTTATATTTGGGAAAAAATAAGCAGCAAATTGTTGAATGGTTAAGTCACAGGCTCTGGATTCTGCCCACATTCAAATTATTTGCTGTGACTTTAACTCAGCTAAAGAACTCTCTACCGCAGTTCCTTTGCTTGCAAAATGAGGACATGTGCACAGACCTCATACGGTTTTCAATATGTTAAGTAGTTAGCACCTAGAAAGCATTTAATAACGATAAGTCCTACTACTGATTTAATATCAGAGAATGTGGCCTCTGTTCAGATTGTATTGTTCCGTGGGTATTTGGCCAGTAGCAGCAGCTTTGGTAACGTACAAAAATTGCTGATACACAAGCCAGAAAATAAAAATGCACACAAGCCTCTCTCTTGGCAGCTAGCATTTTCCATTTGCAGACTAAATATATGAAATGCATTATTTTGAGGAGGAATTTGAAAGGTTTTTGCCACTCCATTTGTTCTTAGACACTGTGGGGATGTGCAAAAGGGCTTATTGCACAGCGCTGTGCTCAGAGGGTGAGAAGGCAATGGAGACAGCAGAAACAAAAGTCAACTGAGAGTCGTTGTCCTGGGTGGAGCCCCCAGCCTGGACTTCAGCCTTTCACCTGCCCCTCCACACCCTTCACCAGCAGACACCTGCTGATTTCACATCTCCAACCCTGCTCTGTTCTCACTGGAAGGAATCTCTTCTCTCCTGTGATGCCAATTCATGATAAATGCTCACAAAGGCATGACAATTTCAGTTGCCAGACCATCTGGCTACTAGCTATTTCATCATAGATTCTATGGCCAAGAGCTTCATCAGTTGCCCTGTTTCTATGGAAACAGGAGCTATGGTGATAATTCGTGACTTAGATGAACTGTCTTACTGCTTATCGAGGAGAGTCTGTGGGGGTCAGCAAACACAAGCTGTACGTGAATTCCTGCAGCCAGGGTGCTGTGCTATTTGCTTATTTCCATGGCTTCTATGTGTGTCCTACCTTCTGGGGTACTTAGGAAACCAAATGAAAGTGTGATCTGAACAATAGCCACTTCTCATTCTACCCTCTTTCTCAGAAATACAGTGTGGATAGGTAGATGAATGTACTGATGATCATCCTCTCCACTAACAATATATGTCAAGCATGAATATCAGCTCACTTTGTGCTTAAAACATTCACAAATAAAGTCCACATTCCTTAGTTCAGTGGGCAAAGAAAATATGTATTAAAATTATAGCAGTTTATGAGTGAATTGGTCAGTTAGTCAGCTTTCTATTAGAGTAAAACAGAAAATTACCTCATAAAATCAGTTACGTAAGAGAGAAGGATTTTTTTGTTTTGTTTTGTTTTGTTTCAGAAATTCCAGTCCACATTTACTTGGCTCTGCTGCTTTGGACACTGTTTATTGTCATTAGGAGCAGGGGACCTGTTCACCCTGACACAAGAAACAAGAAGGAGGAGGGATTAAGCTCTCCACAGCTTCTTCAAGGGCCCTTCCCCAGTCAACCCAACTTCCTTGCCCTAGGTGCCACCTTTTAAATGCCCTCCCCAAATCACTATAGGCTGGCAACAAAGCCTTTTACCCATGGGCCTTTTAGGAGTATTCAAGATTTAAACTGTATCAATAAATAAAATCAACTTATTAGGCAATGACAGCATTTAAAATACAGAACCTATACTATTTTTGGAATGTCTTTGGTAATTCTTCATTGTTATTTTTAGAAAAATAATTAAATCAAGGCGCAGATATCATAGTTCATTGCCAGAACTATTAAGTCCCCTCTGGCTTAAGTTTTTCTGTTGGATCACACTTATTTCTCATGATGCTGACATAGTTGAAGAGTTCTGGCCAGCTATAATATGCAATGTCTCACAGTCTGTATGTTTTGAAATTAGACCGGGCTCAGGTTTCAAACTTTTAATAACAACTCTACTTAAAAATGCTATATTCTTCCTCCTGTTGCATCAAATAAAAAGAGATTTCATTCTGATTTGTATCATTTCCAATGATGAAGTAAAATCGCTTGGTTAAGGCAAAATTGACTTTCTTCTTTATGTGGACCCTATCACGGCTAATGCATTGCTTCTTTGTGTTCTGTGCTCTGAGTCCTTCTACCTGGATGTCACTTACTGGCACACACAAAGCTTGGTTCCAAGCTCTTCCTGAATAAGTGGGTGACTGTGATTTGTCTGAGCCTGTCATCCTTCTAAAGGCCACTGGTGCAGCTGGTACTCTCCCTCACACCACCCTGGTCTCATATCCCTTAGTCACATGTCTTCTCTTTGCTTATGTTTGGAGACACATGCTCAAACCTATCAAATGTAATTTTTGATGAATTATGAAAACAAATTTTATTGGAAATTTTTGATGAGCCAGCCACAGATTCGTTTCTGAGTACTTCTCCCATAGAACTGAGGATGTCAATCAAAGACCAAGTCCATTATTTTTTCAGGACAGGCTTGATCAATGAGATTATTTCTGTTTTGTTTCTTTCCCATGAAAGGACCTGGCTGCTTTTCTGAAATCTGAATATTAGACGTGGGATTCATGGACCCTTACTAATGTGGCTATAGTAACATGCAGGACAATCATCTTCAAGGGACTCCCTCCCCTGCCAATTAGAAGAGAAACACAAAGCTTCTGTCTCTGATGCATGGTCATATTAAGCTACAGATGGAAGTATTTTTTCCTGGACATTTATTTAATCATTTCCAACAAAATTTTTACTTGTCTCTTATACTATTCTACAGGCAAAGTAGATTTTATTTCCTTTCTTCCAAGTAGAAAATTATTCCTTGTTGGGAGCAGTGAGACCCCAGATCCTGAATTTCTTGTAATCCCCTGATCTGAGTGCCTACAGCTGCTCTGAGCATGAGACCTTCAGGAGTTCCTGATGGCAGGAGAGTGGTTTCTGGTGGGTTTGGCTGGGGCGTGGCTATCTCTATATAATCTGCCCCTGAACACAATAAAAGGGGCATTCTTGGGGAATTAAAGGATGACCCGTGTCGCTCTCTCTCTGTCTGTGTGTGTCTTTGTATTGTAACCTCCAGCCCCCTTGCCCGAAGCTCATGAACTGGGTGCCAGTGCACACAGCACAGACACGGGGGCGCGGTGCGCAGCAATTCCTACCTTTCTCTATAGAGTCTTATGCCATGTATCTCAGAGTTATTGAAATTAATTTTATCCAATATAAATATTGATGTCCTTAAGTAATCCTAAAGTGTTTATCTTACTATATGCTCTTGCAAGGACTTTTTAAACATAACTAAAGAGAAATAGAATTTGGTATTTCTTCTTGGCTCTCATTAGTTCTTTAGCCTTAAATACCCTAAGGATTCAACTGTTTAAGCACAAAAGAGTTTCCTAATTTCAAAAGATATTCTCAAGTGAGAATGTTTTCTATGGCAAACTCAAACTGTAATGTAATAGTGATGAAGAGATCAAGAGTTATAAATGCATAAATGGGAAAGCATGACACTGTCACTTTGTAATCAGTAGCAGATTAAAACGCTGACCAGTAGACTCCAGACTTGCAAGACTCACCTGCTCCATGAGATAAGATTACCAATAACAGCATGCGTAACTAGGGCCTCTCTCTTCCCATATCTTCTTGTGGTTTCTAACACGATGAGACTAACTAAAGAGCAAATTACAGCCTAGATTCTGGCGTTAGAGGCTTAATTCAAAAACCCTAAAACAACAGAAGCCAACAATGCAGAGAAGAATTGAGAATGTAAGCTCCACGAAATCTTGTAGCCAAATGCTGTTCTCTGCTGCTGTCACATGAGACCCTTGACTTGCATAAGAACAGTTGGTTCTCACTTTTTCCATGCAGTGAAGCTCATTAAGTTTCACTCTCACGAGAGTCTCATGTTTACTATGCATAGCTTCCCCAGCTAAATGTAGCTGTAATTTTATTTCTTAAGTAGTCTTTTTCGTTACTGACTGGGCAGTCACCCAAATGATTTTTTAATCAATTGCTATGTTTCTATATACAATATACAATGGGCTCCTTCACAACTTATTTATAGTGTCTATTATTTTTTTTTTCAGATTTTAACCAACAGTTTGTGATCTACCCATAAACCAGTACTTGTCTGGACTTTCCCAGTTTTTAATGCATCATTAGACACAAGAGCAAGAAGTGAGTTTTCTCACACCATAGTTAAGGACCAAGATTCTGTAATAAAATTATTTAACTTCAAATCCCTACTCTAACTTGGTCACCTTGGCCAGTTCATGGACTGTCTCCACCCTCAGTTTCTTCATCTTTTCTATGTCTATCCATTTTATACTATGATGGATTCCATAAAGACATCTCAGAAAGTGTATTCTTTGTATTGACAACATTTACATCACACACTCCTTCTCAACCCCACCTTTCTTCCTATTATTCTTCTTTATTCCCCCAGACAATTTGCTTACTTTCAAGTCATATGTATTTGTGCATGTGATATATGTGTGTGTGTACATATGTGTAATTAATTTTATGCTTTATACAAAACCTAGGCTCCATCAGGAAGAGAAAGTCAAAGATATTTGTCTTTCTTGTCTGGCTTATCACACTAACCATGATGAATTTCCCTTCGTATCCATGTCCCTACACATGACATAATTTTGTTCTTCTTTGCAGCTGAAAAAAACTGTAGTGTGCATATGTACTTCAGTTTATCTGTCCATCTGCTGAGGCACACTAAGGCTGATGTCATAAGTCTGTTGTTAGAAATAACGCTACAAAAAAAGATATGTGTGAAGCTCTCCCTGTGTTGTGTTGACATAGAGCCCCTTGTGTACAAACCCAAACCGTTCATAGCTGCAACATGTGGTATATTTACTTTTCAGTTCTTGAAGAAGCTGCATAAGACTACCCATAATAGTTCAACTAATTTACATCCCCACCAGCAGTGTGCCAAGATTCCCTTTCTTTGGATCGTCACTGGGCATCTTGATGTCTGTTTTCTTGACCGTCATTCTGACTTGGAATTTCAATGTAACTTTAATTTTCACTCCCCTGATAGCTAAGCACACTGAACAATTTTACTTATATCTATTGTTCTCCATCTTTTGAAAACTATCAATCTTGTTTTCTCATTTGTTGGTTCAATTATTTAATTTTTGTGGTATTTGGGTTTTTATTTTACTTTATTTTATTTTTTTAGTTCTTTAAATATTCTGGATTAATCCTAAATCCAATGGATAGCTATCAATAATTTTCTCATTTTGTAAACTGTTTTTTATTCCATTGTTTATTTTGTTATACAGAAGCTTATTTTATTTAAAGAATTTTTTTTCATTTTTCATACCAACCCCAGTTCTGACTCCCTCCCCTTTTTCCTCCCCCGCCCTGACCTTCCTTCCATCCCCCCCTATCCACTCTTCAGAGGGAGCAAGTTCTCCCTTAAGAAGTCAACAAAATCTGGTATACCAAGTTGAGGCAGGACCAAGCCCCTCTCCCCTGCGTCAAAGCTGAGGAAGGTGTCCTACCATAGGGAATGGGCTCCGTAAAACTAATTCATGCACCCAGTTTAAGTCTTGGTCCCACTGCTAGGGTCCCCACAAACATATCAAGCCACATAACTGTCACCCACATTCAGAGGGCCTAATTTGGTCCCATATAGGTGCTCCAGCTGTCACTCCAGAGTCTGTGAGCTCCTACTAGCTCGGGCAAGCTGTCTCTGTGGTTTTCTTCATCATGATCTTGTCCTCCACTTGTTCATATGATCCCTCCTCCCTCTCTTGAACTGAACTGCAGGAACTCAGCCCAGTGCTTGGTTGTGGATCACTATGCCAAAGCTTTTTAACTTCATATAATCTCATTTGTCGATTTTTATTTAACCCCTAAGCTGTCTAAGCCATTTTCAGAAAGTCTTTGTCCATGCCTGTATCACGAGTCTTCCCCTCTAACAGTCTCAGAGGGTCAGGTCCTGTGTTACAGTCTTAATTCATTTTGAAATGATTTTTGTGTGAGATAAGCAATAATTTAATTTTTCTCCATTGGGTATCTGATTGAACAACCAAGAGTATTACCTATAAACAGAAAGGGATAGGAAGGCCAAAGTCTTAATCACTCACTGATAAATATGATATCTCTAAACTTGACCAAACATAAGCAAAAATAAAGGACTTCCATTCAGGTCCCATACGTTCTATTTAAGAAAGATAAACAAAACCCATGGTTGCTAAAGGATTGAGTGCTATCACCTCAATGGGTTTAGATTTTCCTTGTTCCTTTTCCTTTGTATCATTGCCTAACTATCTTCTGTGAAATACCTCATGTACACTTCAGCTTTGCTGATTAGACTCATATAATCAATGGGCAAGCATGAAACGAGAAAATGTGTGTGTGTGTGTGTGTGTGTGTGACAGAGAGACAGAGAGAGAGAAAGAAAGAGAGAATGAATGAATGAATGAATGAATGAATGAATGCAAGCTTTAGAATTTATTTATAATTCATAAGGTTCTCAAAATGTAATTGGCTGTATAACTTTTCCCTTCTTCCCACTGTTTTAAAGTGATCTAATCCTTTGTGTAACTTAAGTAGTTCTGTTTGCTCTATGAGCCTTACTATTACCAGCTCAAAATCTCTGGGTAGTTTGCATGCTCCTCGATGTGGGAGGCACCATGGGCATCAAGGTGGTGTCTCCTATGATCCTAACTGTGTTGCATCCTCATTCATGCTCCTGCAAGCATTGTATTATCTTAGGACACCCTGCACCACAGATCTCCAACAAATGAATACTTCTTTAAAGCCAAAGCATGCTGGTTCTTTGTCAAAAGCCATCCCTCTGTGTTCTATTTAACTGGGCTTTTTGTTAGGTAGCATCTAGCACAGCTCTCAGTGACCTCCACGCTCAGATATCCGCTTCACTGTACAGCTTCTTTTCCTTCGGTACAGCTGGACCTAGTGAGTCACGTCAAAAGGACAGAAAGAAAACAAAAATGATACAGTGTCATGTGTTTTTAAAAGATTCATAAGATCTCCGGCGTAAGTTGGGAGCCTGGGGGCAGGTGGGGACGATGGAAGGAGAGGGGTGATGAAGAAAGGGGAGTGGAGAGAAATGTATACCTCAATTTAAAACAATACAGTATAAAAATTTTTAAAAAGAAGATTCCCTATATGATCATTTCTTGCTATTTCTGATAAAAACCAGCTGAGAAGTGTTTTGTGGAAAGGATTCTTTTGACAAACCACTAAGAAGGCACAAGAAAAGCACTGACTTCTCAATTCACTAGGGTATGAGGAACTGAGTCCCATAGAAACCCATGTGAGTGAACTCAGGAGCTCAAGCGCCCCCCCCACCCCCAGTCAAGTCTTTTGGTAAAACTATAGGTACAGCTAATAGCATGGTTGTAACCTGATAAAATGCCTTGAGAAAGATGCATCAAAATACATCAAGTCAATATCCCTGGCCCATACCATCTTAAAGATGGCCTGTGGCTTTATGCTATGAATTTGGGGGATATTGCACACTACAGCAATTAATAGTTAACACAGTTTCCATACACACAGCTATCCTAGCACGTCTGACTTTCTCATTCACATTATTGTTAACCCCTTAAAAGACAGAAATTCTAAATTAGTTCTTCTCTTCTAGGGTCTTGCATCCACTTGAACATGTTAGGTTCATGATGGTAACAGTGATTCAAAAACTTCTTGTAGTAAATAACTTATCAAAATCTGTAATAGCAAACATTTATTGAGTCTGTGCCTTGCAGAGCAATGTTTGCCCTGCTTTGTAAAAACTGTTCAAGCTAATTCTAATACTTTTGCATCCTAGAATGAATCTGAACCACAAAGACAAAGGTAATTTGTCTAAAGTCAACAGTTGATGGAGCCTGACAGTGAATACAGTGGTCCATGCAAAGGTCTCATTCTAACCACATTAATATTATATTCAACTGCTGTGCTTTGCATATTTTCCTTTAATTTACACACGTTTACTAGTAGGCTGCTTTTAAAAGGAAAATGAGAGATAAATATCAGGTAAAAACCAGCATCACACATTGTTTTCATGGATGACTTTGTTTTATTCCTTCTGAGCCATGGAGACTTGCACGTTGGCACCAGAGGAATTCTTTGAGTCTTCCCTCAGGATCCATTATCATCTGTGATGATGTGAAACAGAAACCATCAGTCCACAGAGACCCTCTAAATTCCCCATGCTGTCTGGGTAAAAACTACAGAATGGCACATTTTCAAGAGCCTTTATTACTGCCAATTTTTGTTGCCATTTTAAACCTATTATTTTAAATGAGCTCACTCAGGGGAAAAAAAAGTGTGTTATCTCCTTGAAATAAGATCTGTTAATACACAGCAATCTCATTGAATCACAGTTACAGTGGAACCTGGTGTGATGCTAATCACAAATCAAGATTGTTCCGGGTTTGGAGAGATGTCATAAGCTTTAACAGACCCAGTGATGTGAGCAGCCGGGCCTCTTGTCCTTAATCCTTGACCAGCATTCCTGGGAGATTAAATGTTAACACAGAATACTGTTATGCTTTCCTTGTTTGGCATTTGAGCTCGTCTCACAAAATTGGGTATTTGATCAGACAACATGTGTGAAATTTTTATGAGCTTGGCTTATCAAATAATAAGAGTCAACTGTTAAAATTAAAGAGGAATAATAAGTGAGTAATTAAAATCCATGCATGGGGTTGGCAAGATGGCTCCGTAGATAAGAGCACTGACTGCTCTTCAAGGGGTTGCAGGTTTGATTCCAGTTACGCATGTGACAGCTCAAACCCCTCTGAAGCTCCAGTTCCATGGGTTCTAATATCCCCTTCTGACCTCCTTCGGCACTAGATATACACTTGGTACTCAGATACACATGCAACCAAACACTCAACTATGTAAGATAGAAGATGAACTGAAAAGAGAAGGCCCAAGTGTGTTACAGACAAGAGTTGATCCACCTTATTTCCTCTCCAGAAAGACAGCCAATGAACAAAGCTTTTCAGCTTGAAAGGCAAGCTGAGGTGCATTGAATAGAGATACAGAGTAGGTGAGCAAAGGGGAGAACCGGTTACCGAGGAAAGAACCCAAATTTTCATTGTCCAGAATCTGCCCTTCAGAAATGACTTCTAGGGTCATGGGATAGTCTTTATTTTTATGAATAATTTATTTAACCTTCTGATTCTCATTAGTGTCCTTCATATGATTTTAACATGTGGCTTTAAAAAATTAAAAGGAGGTTGCAACAAGCCAGTTGCTGCTATTGCATTGGTTGACTGTGACACCATACATCAGCTGGTCATTTGTTTCTTAAGTTCTACAGTGCAACTAATAATCAGAGTAAGCAGAGAAATGGTTGGACCTTTGTTATCTTAGTGGTGTAAAGGAGTTCGCAGAAGCCTGCCATGCTAGGTCAGGGTGACTTCGGGCACTGTGGCCTCATACTTCGTGTTTCCCAGGAGAGAAAGGATTATGTAACCTTGTTCTTAAGATGCTTCCCATCCTTTCTCAAATCACAAGAAGAAAGCAATATAAAAAATCCTGCCAGGTTTCCAATCATTTCTAACACAGGACGTTCATAACACCTTAAATTAAGATCGTGTTAGATATTGTAGTAACCAGAATTTAAAAAAAAAAAAAATGATAGCAAAGGCAAAAAGACAGGTGCTGAAAAGATGGCTCCATAGTTAAGTGTATTGATTGCTCTTGTGGAAGACCCTGATGGGGTTCCCAGCACCTGAGCAGCAGCTCAAAACCTTCTGTAACTTCAGTTCCAGGAAAACTAAGCTGCCTTCTGACCCCCTCCGTATGTACCACACACACACATTGCACTTAGAAACAATACATATGAAATAAAATAATAAATCTTTTTTTTAATTGTAACAAAAATGTCATTAGCCTTTGGATATGTGACATGTCCACTTACACAATCCTGGAAGTAACTTCATCTTGCAGACAAGGCATCTAGTCTACAGATGCAGTGGGGATGCTAGAAGATTGCCCCCCATCCCACAGAGTGTGGGAACATAGCTGAAACTACTATCTCAAAGATGCCAGAATCGAAATCGTAAGTTAGGTTGTGAAAAAAAAAAAAAAAAAAAAAAACCATTTACTTTTAAACCATTTGATTCCTGTGAGTAATTACTAAAAACTGGTCTGACAATATTGTATGTTGTCATTTAATATATTCAGGACAGTGATCAATATGGGAAAAGCACAGATAGCTGTTTCGTAAGAATTTTGTCTAGAGTTTCCCTTGAATCTGAGCTATGTTATTGAAAATCAGAAAACTGACAAATTTCTCTGAGCTTCCTACCAGGCCTATCATTTTAGTTCATTTGTGCTGCTATTGCGGAGTACCTCAGGCTTGGGTACTGAGGTACTGAAGTCTAAAGAACTGAAATTTGGTTCATGATTCTGGAAGCTGGGAAAATCAAGACCCAAGGCAAGAATCTAGGAAGGGCATTTTTGTAACTTCATCCATAACAGTAAGGAGATGTAAAAGGAGAGAGGAAGGGCGGATGTGATGTGTTGATCACACCCACGTTCGTTTTTATCATCTTATCAACTTTTTATTAATTCTTAAATTTTCATACAATATATTTTGCTCATATTCTTTCCCTTCTCCCCTTCTCTTAGATACTTGCCCCTCCCTATCCATCCAACTTCATGCTCTTTCTCAAAAAAAAAAAAAAAAAAGGAAAGAAAAGAAAAGAAAAGAAAAGAAAAAAGAAAACCTCATCAAAACAACAACAACAAAGTACATAAAAAAGTAAGAGGTCCACTTTCTGTTGGCCAATTACTGGTGTGCATAGGACCTGCCCTGGAGAATAGTTGATACGCCCAGGGTTACTCCTTTGGATAAAAATATTTTTTTTCTACCAATAGTGTAAAACGCAAATATCTTTTTGGTTAAGGAGTGGTATTTTCTGACTACTTCCCCTTCTCCCTGCTGTGATTTAATTTGGCTTGATGTTGAGAAGGTCTTCTGTGTGGCATAAAACAGTATTCATATGTGTATCCGACCTGTTTTATCTGGAAAAGTCTGTTTGTGTCCTTGAAGTCACCCACTGCCTCGAGCTCTGACAGTCTTTCTTCCTCCACTTCTCCATAGCTCCCTGAACTTTGAGGGGAGGGGTTTGATCAAGGCATCTGTTTAGAACTGATTGCTCCAGAGTCTCTTACTTTCTGTACATTGTCCAGTTGGGGTCTTTATGTTAGTTACAATTTACTGCAAGAAACTACTCTAATGAGAGTGGAGTAATATCTGCTTTATGGGAATTGCAATACCTCATTAAGAGTTATCTTATTTCTGTACTCATCTAGCAGAATAATGGTAGTGGGTTTTCCCTCTGGGACCCATGTAGTTCATTTAGAATACCATTAGAGGTTAGGTAGCTAGCAAGGGACCAGCAGGGAAAAAAAAGACTTCTCAAGGCAGAGAAGGTAGAATCTAGTGTTATAAAAGGATGGAGGGAACACTAGAATAGGAGGATTAAATGGAAAAGCAGGTGAGATGTCAGAACAAAGCGATAAACATGAAGAGGAATGACTCATAAACACTAAAGGCCTTCTGAAAATCACATGGAAATCCATTATAGAAACTTCCTAAAATACATACAGAGAAATACTTTCAGTGGAAATGACATGCATCGAGTGAGACATCGTTTTATGCAAGTCCATTCTTATGAAAAGGGAATTGATCTTTGCAGGGCACAGAGCCCTCACAGCTCTGAGAACTCAGTAATCTCTCTACAAGGCTACAGTGGCAGCTAAATTTTAACATGACTTCAGAAAAACTCACATACTCAACTAATAATAACGCTCTCAGAACTTTTTATTTTAATAGTTCTTATACACAAATTGAATTGATGGTATGTCAAAGTTAGATTCTAACTTGACAGCTCTCAGTATGCCACATGTACTCTATAACCTTGTGATTTGCAAAGACTCTGGGAAAATTAAAAGTACTTCACACATAAAATGTATATTAGGGACACGCTTTCTCTTTACCTAAAATTGCAAATGATATATATGTTTATGTGTATACATAGAAATATGATCTAAATAAAATCATGTGACCTAAGAATTTGAGGGTGAGGTCTTCTAACTGAAGAATCAAGCTGGAATTGATCTGGAAGCCTCCTTACTTAGGACTAGCTCTTATGGGATCAGAAGTTGCTATTGTGCTGCCAAGGGAGAAGAGCAATTGGTAATCCTATAAAGCTAAAGGCCTGTTAACTCCATCAGTGACTGTACCGCAAGCAGTCCACACTTGCACCATAGTGGCACCTTTGTATTGTGGGTAATCAGCAGCTGTCCAATTGGACTTAAGGTTAACAGAAGGAACTTTTTGCCTCTTACTGTAAACTTAACCAGCTATTCATGGATGGAGAGTTCTAAACCCAAGCGGAGAACCAGTTCCCTTTGGTTCTTGTGAACCAATACAATATAATTGTACTCTAATAATTACCCTTATACCTAGAAGTAAGTGTAGGTCCTACCCCTCATGAAAAAGCTTTTTTGTTTCTTTTTTACAACAGATGAAGTCTATTTCAGGGATCCACATCTACAGAGAATAAATGACGGTGGCATTCCCAATGCCACCTGATCTGTCTGCAGCACAAGTCACACCAAAGGCTCAGAGAAAAAAATCAGAATGGGGTCAGAAAGATGCTAAGAGCCAGAGGCTCAGAGTCTTGGAGTCTGCAAAGGGGTTTCAACAGATAAGAATACTTGATGTTCTTGCTAAGGACTCAGGTTCTGTTCCCAGAACCAACTTTGGACAGCTCACAACTGCCTGAAACTCCAGCTTCAGTGAATCTGATGCCTTATTCTGCACTCCATATGCACCCGCTCCGAAGGCATTCCTTCATACAGACACATCCACATAGGCATAAATTAAAATAAACAAAAATGTTTAATATAAAACAGACAGAATCACTGTCAAATGCCAATCACATAGGAAGCAAAAACAATTTTTCACATGTGAAGAGGAATTAATCAGGAAATCCAATAAACCCAAACATGACGCTAAAGCCAGCTTTACAAATTTTACTTGGTTTTATATTTTGTGGTCAGAGTTGAGATTTTTAAATCAAGGCAAAGTTTACTTGCAAGTTTGCCACTTCTGTTCTTCTTCCCCTTATTTTGCCATGCTGGGAATTGCCTGGCTTTCTGACATAGTACTATGCCGCTCCCAAACTTTCTAACTTTTTGTTTGAAACACTCTTTCACCAAGAAGCTCAGGTTGGACTTGAACTCACTGTATAGTCTAGACAAGCCTCTAACTCATGATCCACCTGCCTTGTCTTCCAGGGTAGCTGAGGAACACAGGTCTGTACTGCTAAGCCTGGTTTGACCTTTTACCTTGTAGACTCACATGCAGGTCATGTGATACAACTGCTTCTTCGAGAATTAGTATCTTTGTCATAACTACATGAGGGCATTCACAAGCAATGGATTCACCATTGCTCACTTACATCAGGAACTACACAGCAAAGCAGTTTTCAGATTTAACTTACAAGAAGTGCACATATTAGTAAATTTAAGGAGTGTAAATGAGTCCAGAGAGTGTTATTGTGTGGACCACAGCTTTGAACAAAACTTCCCTTGCATAACAAAGACACATACTTTAGTTATTTTTCCTTACATTGTTGCTCCTAACCAGAGCAAACCATTGATATTTCAGAAAGAAAATGAAAGGATGGTGTATAGGAAACATTATTATTTGTGAGCATCTCAGATGGCCAATAGAGTAAAAGACCACACCTGACAAGCAAGTGTTCTACAGCTGACTATATTCACTCCAAGTGTTTTTAAAGATATATAATAAAAGCAAACACACATGTTGACATATCGCAAATGCGCATCTCTAAAGCATAAAAACAAGATGCAAAAATAGATAAATTTAAAAGTATGCTCAGTGGGTATTCTAGCTTGCTTCTTCACTGCTGTGATAAAGCACTAACCAGATGCAACTTGGGAGCAGGGTATTTTGGCCTTACAGACTGTTATCCATCATCAAGGCGAGCCAAATGCAAAAACCCCAGGCAAGAGACTGAAGGAAAAATCAATAGAGTAATGCTGTCTACTGACTTGCTTCCAAACCCAAGTTCTTATACATCTCTGACCTCCCTACCTAGGGCTGGTACCCATCCACATTGGACAGAAGCCTTCCTACATCAGCTAACAATCAAGAATATGCCTCATATACATGTGGACAGGCAATGCTGATGGAAGGAATTCTTCAGTGAGATTCCCCCTTCTGATGTGAGTCGTTAGCATCTAAAATTAACTATAACAGTAGCTAATGTTTAAATTTTCTATTTTACTGAGAAATAATTTAGGTGAACAATGATTACCCACAAATTAACACAGTTTAATCTTAATTCGGATACTAATTTTGATATCATGAGAAACATTCTCAAGCTGATATATTACAAAAGCAAGTTAATAAAATAAAGGTATCAGCATAATGATCCAATTTACTTGAAAATAATTGCATGTTTCACAATCTCAAATATGTTATGTTAAAGTTAGCATATTTGATCCATAAATCTGTGTAAATCAAGGAAAACAGGTATAGGAACATATATTTCATATTAAATTGATACTTACAAATAAAAAATACAGGTGTTTCATGTTAGATTAACTTTTAATTATGCTCACTAATTAATTAAAGATTTATGTTAAGTGAACTTGGATCTTTAAAATAGCTCTGCTATCTTCTGTAAGAAATGATTTTTAAGTTGAAAGAAGACTAAGAAATTCTAGAATTTTTTCTTATTTTTGGAGAACTTAGAAATATGTGATTAATGTATTTATTTATCTGTATAAACAAATCAAAACCAAGTTCCTTTGTGCCAAGAGGCCTTGTGAACTAATTTATTAATACTCTCATGTAACAGGAGGCAATGGCTTTTCTGAACTACAGAAAACACCAAAGTGCTCATAAATTCAGATCTACACTTTGCCACAGGTCAGGAGCAAACACAAAACATGAGAATTCATTGCCCAGATGTCAAATGGCTGCGCTCCACTCCACAGGACACAATTGTCTTGCATCCAAAACAGTAAACTAGACAAAACAAAGAAGACTAACCCAGCAGCCTCCGCCGTCTCTCACTCAGTAGAGTATAGAATTCTGCCCCTGTGATCCATTAGCCTATTTACTTACGTAAGTCATTAAATGGTCGGACCAGGAAACCAAATTCCCAATCTGTGCTAACACCAATAAATATCTTAGTGACTGTATGCAAACCAGAAACAAAAACAAAACAAAAACTGGTGCAGGAGAGTGACAGAACCAGTGATGTCATAATCTATTGCTCCTTGAATTTTTTCTAAAAGCAATAAAAGGCACATGGATACAATATGCTTTAGCCAAACCCACCCCTATTGCTTCACCTCCAATTCTTGTTTTATCTTCCCCGACTACTTTTCTCTCCCAACCATTGAGTCCACGTAGTACTTCCTGTTTGTGCATAGATGAAGACCATTCACTGTCCATCAAAGCAGGACCACATTCCTGAAGAAAACTGATTCTGCCTTCCTTAACAGTCATCGGTTGCTGATAGTCAGATAGAAGTGATATGTCCTGAACCTCTTCTCCTTCCATACTGGAATGAGACACACATTCTGACAATGTGTCTAATCGGGATCTATTAGGATATGGTATGATATGATGTATATTATCATATATATTATATAGGATGTGATTAGGGGCACCTCACAAACTATTATAACAAATAGATTATTGAAAACATGGGACAAAAAATTTAGAGATCTCAATAATTAGTGAGAAAATAAGATATTATATCGAGTTCAGGTGCCCAAGATGTAGATTTTCTTTGTTTTTTATTTGTTTTTATTCATTTTACATACCAGCTACAATTTCCCCTCCTATCCCTCCTCCCTCTCCCCCAACCTCTCCCACCCCGGTAACCTCACCTCTATCCTCTCCCCAAAACGGTATGGGGAGTCTAGAAAGCCTAGTACGTTCATTTGAGGCAGGATCAAGCCCCTCTCCCATTCTTCAAGGCTAAGCAAGGCATGCCACCATAAGGAATATGCTCCAAAAGCCAGTTCATGCACGAGGGACAGGTCCTGGTCCCACTTCCTGGGGCCTCTCAGACAGACCAAGCTATGCAACTGTATCCCACATGCAGAGGGCATGCAGGCTCTATAGCTGTCTGTCTAGAGCTCCTGAGTTCCATTGAGCTTGGTTCAGTTTTCTGTAGATTTCCTCATCTTGATATTGACTCCCCTCCCTCCCCAGCGCCACCCGGCTCATATTATCACTACTGCCTCTCTTCAAATGGACTCCTGGAGCTCGTTCTGGTGCTTGGCTGTGGATTACTGCACCTGCTTCCAGCAGTTACTGGACAAAGGTTCTATGATGGCAGGGTATTCAGCATTCTGATTACAGGGAAGGCCAGTTCAGGGACCCTCTCCACTATTGCTAGGAGTCTCGGCTGGGGTCATCCTGTGGGTTCCTGGGATTTTCCCTAACAAGGTTTCTCCCTAACCCTATTATCGTTCTCTCTATCATTGCTTTCCCCTTTCATTGCTTTTCCCCGCCATCCCTCCCGGAGCTCAAGCATCCGGTTCCCTCATGGAGATGTACAGTTTCTGAAAAGCATAGCACATTAAAAGAAGGGATAAATAAAGGCAATGCAAAGTGGCAAGGACAGGCGCGGCTCACGGGGCAGCTGTGGGTTTATAAGCCTTTCTTAGCATCTTATTTTCTACAACATGCAAGACTGCAGAACAGCTCAAAAGCAATGAAAGATCAGTTAATCCTGACTCCTGAATAGGTATCAGAAATGTTTCCAATTCATTTCAAAATCTTGTACAATTCTCTTATGAATGTACAGGTTATAAAGGCAAAGGCAAGGGGGGGAGAGGTGCTTTAAAATTAGATCCAGGCCATCAAGGCAGAAAAAGACCCAACACAGAAGGACAGCTCCTAGCCACCACTCCCCACCTCTGACTCTACAGAGCCTTCTTTCTGACCCAGCAATAATGGCCCCACAAAGAAGAAGGCAGATGTGTAAAGTGCCCACCACAGCCCCTCAGCACACAAGTTTCGATCTGCAGGACTCAAGGTAGCATTTATGCTTCTTTACAAAAGGAATTAATTTATTTGTAGAAAATTTGAGTGTAAGCTTCAAGAAATGATTTAAGAGGAGGGCAGTATCCACGTATACTCCCTTCAAAAATATTTTTCATTTACATAAATGATATGTTCTTTTTTTAAATATCCTTCATCATAATATTATTGATACTTAATTGATAGTAAGCTGATCAAATATCTCCAAATATTTAAATATACTGTCAAATACATTAGAATAAATTATCAAAGTATAACTATGAATTATTTGGATAGTGTGCTATATTCACAAGTAAACTTGGCTAATTCTCCTGAATGCTATATCTCATCTAAATTGAGTTGGCAGTCTTACAATGACATTAATGTAAGCACAATTCAAGCGAATTCTTTGCCTTGGAAATTATCCAAATGCCAGTAATCTGTGTTTGTTTATTTACTTCAAGATGGATTTTTAGTTAGAAATTTAATCAGAGTGACAAATATGGGTTCTTACCATAAATTTGCTTTCCAAACAACATTGACATAATTTTTTAATGCAGACAGCACATTGGTCTTTTTCTGTCTTCTTCTGAGAAATCATTTCAGTATTCCCTTAAGTTCCTGTTGATTCTATTAAGCCTACACATCAATTCTGAGGCAGACACTGGGCAAACCTTGGTAAATGAATCATTATGAAGTCATTTGCCTTATAATACTTGCCATCTATTCAAATACCAGTCACATCAGACAACAAGTAGTCAAACTAAGACATGTGTGACTGCCATGAGAAGTGTGAGAGAAGGCTCCAGCTTTCCAAACACCAGCACCCAGTTAAGGGAACAGAGTTCTTGACGGATGGAATGCCACTCAGAAAATTAGAGTCGGTACCATTATTAAATGTCAGTTAGTATAAATGCATGTGAGAGATAAAGTTTGGTTTCTGTTCATTATAGCTGGTCTGAGATAGGGAGCAGCAAGGCAACCCTGCCCAGTTTTAAATGACATTTACTATGAGAGTGTAAATAGGAGACTATTCAGGAATTTTCCTGTCGATTTGAGGACATGTAATTTGAAGTGATAAAGAAATTAAAACATATTAGCATGTGCCTCTATTTGCTTTTTTTAGGATAAAAGGATAATAAAAAGATCAAATGAAGTGAGAGTGGAGAAATAAAAAGAAGAGAAAGGAAAGGGAAGGAAAGGGAAGGGAAGGGAAGGGAAGGGAAGGGAAGGAAAGGAAAGGAAAGGAAAGGAAAGGAAAGGAAAGGAAAGGAAAGGAAAGGAAAGGAAAGCTGAGGAAAGGAAAGAAAAGCTGAGGAAAGGAAGACAAGATGGGGTGAGAAAAGCAATCAACAGAGAAAGGGAGGAAAAATCAGAAATCATTGCAGCTCCATCTTCATTTGTCTCAGCCTATCTCCTCCCCTCCCCCCCTCCTCCCTTCCTTTCCTTTCCTCCCTTCCCTTCCCTCCATAGTGTAACATGTCCTCATCTTTTATGTGACTACCTATGGCTTCTTAGGGCATACATGCTAAGGGTTTGTTTTTAGCAAAACTTTACATCAATGCTGCTTTTGGTAAACATCCTTTCTAGTTTGGTATCTTACTTGTTTATTTTCCCACACACTATGTAAGGTTCATATATTGAAAATCTAAATCTATTTGTTCATTTTGACTATTACAAAGTAATCCATTGTATACACACAAGAGTTGTGCAACCATTTATCCTAGCCCTAAAGCAGGTGTGTATCAGTTATTGTTTATTACATGATGAATATCCTTGAGATCTAGAGAGAGAGTTCTGCAGTTAAGAGGACATGCTACTTCTTCAGAGGATGAGAGTTCATTTCCCAGCACCCACCTTTGTTAAGTAAAACCACTGGTAACTACAGTTCCAAGAAAGCCAACATCTTCTTCTGACCTTCATGGGCACTTAGTTTCCATATTCATGCACACACAAACACATTTTATTTTTTTAGTGTCTTTATTTTTGTTTGATTTTTTTTTTATTAAAAATTTCTGCCTCCTCCCCGCATCCCTTTTTCCTCGCCCTCCCCCCACTCCCCACACCCCACTCCCCTCCCCCTCCCTCTCCAGTCCAAAGAGCAGTCAGGGTTCCCTGCCCTGTGGGCAGTCCAAGGTCCTCTCCCTTCCATCCAGGTCTAGCAAGGTGAGCATCCAAACAGGCTAGGCTCCCACAAAACCAGTACATGCAGTAGGATCAAAACCCAGTGCCATTGTCCTTGGCTTCTCAGCAGCCCTCATTGTCCACCATATTCAGAGAGGCCAGTTTTATCCCACGCTTTTTCAGTCCCAGTCCAGCTGGCCTTGGTGAGCTCCCGTTAGATCAGCCTCACCGTCTCAGTGGGTGGGTGCCCCCCTTGCGTTCTTGACTTCCTTGCTCGTGTTCTCCCTCCTTCTGTTCCTCATTTGGACCTTGGGAGCTCAGTCCATTGCTCCAATGTGGGTCTCTGTCTCTATCTCCATTCATCGCCAGATGAAGGTTCTATGGTGATATGCAAGATATTCATTAGTATAGCTATAGGATCGGGCCATTTCAGGCTCTCTCTCCTCAGCTGCCCAAGGACCTAGTTGGGGACATCTCTCTGAACCCCTGGGAACCCCTCTAGAGTCAAGGCTCTTGTAACCCTAAAATGGCTCCCTTAATTAAGATATATACTTCCCTGCTCCCATATCCATCCTTCCATTATCCCAACCATCCCATTCCCCCAAGCTCTCCCCATCCTCCCCTTCTTACTTGTCCCATCTCCCCATCTCCCCTTTCCCCCATCCCACCCACCTCCTAGTTCCCAATTTTTGCCCAGCAATCTTGTCTACTTCCAATATCCAGGAGGATAACTATATGTTTTTCTTTGGGTTCCTGGAAACAGAGCAGAAACACATTTTAAAAGAGAGAAGGAACAGTTCTCAGTTCTGTGCATGCTAGTAAGCAAGTAGCTGTAAATAAAGTGCTCAGGTCAAGACATAACCACTGCATGAAGACTTTTGTCAAAATATTTACCATTACAAAAGGCTCCATTTATTTTCTCCTTACCATTGTATGACATCTAAATTCCCTATGGGAAGATAAACATCCATTATCATCATACAATAATTTGATGGCTGTAAAATAGTCTTTAATTTGTTTAATTTATCATTTCTTCATTATAGAAATGAATGTTACACCTAATTTTAAAATAGCATTTGATGATATATCTAACCCCTACAGATTTTACTCACTTAAAATTGACTTTATAAAGTTAATAAAGGAGCTAATTTTATTTTGTATCTCATAAAAGATGCTGATTCAAAAAATTTGTGTTTAACAAGAACAAATCAAAGAGACATGAGGTGGTAGAAGGACAGAAGATTCGCTGGGAGTACAGGGGAATAATTTAGCAAGCAATAAAGTTTCATATCATTAGATAATAATCTTATTTGTGATTTTTGGTACTATAGAAATATGCCAAAATGCACAAAAGTCATATTTTCATTAAAATATCATTTGTTCATCTTTTAAATTGATAATTTGAAAATCTGTGTCCTCTTCCAAACATTGTAATCCTGGCGTTGTGAGGGAAATGTTTGTGACAATAAAACCCAAAGGAGAGAGAATCTTAAATCCTTTTCCTGCGCGTGTAAGATGCCCACAGACAAGGGGGAGGAACAGGTCGAAATTTACTCCAAGGCTCATACTTGTTATGCCTCCTCCTAATTTCAGGATTTCGTCCATTATTGTTTATTTCATGGGAAATAATAACATGTCAAATTTTACGCGTGTATTTTACATGCGTATGCTTTCCTTCTTTTTATATATGTTTGTTCTGTTCTCTGCCTCTACAGCACATCTGTCTAGATAAGGCAGAATCGTAAATGCTTGGTGACTTCTGTATCATGTATCCCCCCCCAGTGAATACTATTTGGGGATGATTGATCACTTTTGAGCAAACACGTCAGGTCTTGGTTTTGGGAGAGAAAACAGTACAAGGCAATATCTCAATTTTACACATTATCCCAAAATTAACAGTCCTGGAGAAAGACGCACTTATTTTCCTTGCCTCTTATTTTTGAATCCTTTTGCAAATTATCCTAGGAATGTATTAATATATCATTATTTCTATCTCAGCCATAACATCTGCTTGAAGCAAACATTTTCCTTAGATTTCACTGTCACTTTTACTTTAATACCTAGGTGTAGATGAACATGATAAAGTAGTCCCACACTAGCTCAGAATTGAGTATAATAAAGGGTTCTTTATTTAGGGGTAGAGTCACAGATCAACAGTCCTTTGCATTAGCAGGGAACAGGAACCAAATCTAGCAGGAGAGAAAGACAGAGAGAGAGAGAGAGAGAGAGAGAGAGAGAGAGAGAGAGAGAGAGAGAGAGAGAGAGAGAGAGAGAGAGAGAGAGAGAGAGAGAGAGAGAGAGAGAGAGAGAGAGAGAGAGAGAACACTTTTCTACATCTTGTTTTTATGGTACACCAAGACCACGCCCAAAGTTGTCCAGGATCTCAAAAGCCATTGGCTAAAGAAGTTCCCACAGCATCTAGGTCCCTTACCATTGTTCAGTGGCTTACTGCTACAGTATTTACTCATAACATGTCTAGTATTGACCTTCGTGGAACCTGAAAGGAGAAGAAGAAAGTGCTCTGATTGATCATTTCTGCTTCCTGATGCATAGTTTAGCAAACTGGTTACCAGTTAATGTTAAACATTATAGAAATAATTATAAACCTTATAGAGTTCACAGCTATATGATTATAATGATATGATTCAGGAAAAATTTTGGCCAGATACCCACGGTAACACATGACTAGAGTTGGGCACAGCCCTTGGCATGAGCCTGTTTAATCACTATTGCTCTATTAGCATTTCTCTGCACACCCTACCCCTACATTGATTTGTGAACTGCTTTTCATATTTCAAAATGGTCCGTGAATCACTTTGGCCCAACAGAATTGAATAATAATGATCCCATTTAAACAACATTTAGAATATAGATAATTATCTGGAAATGACTGCCTGGGATTGCACGGAGAGGAGAGTCATTAGCATTCAACACCAAGTCTACAAAACACAGGGAGACAAGTGGAGCCTGGGATCAAGAAGTTAAAAACTAATTGTTTGAGATAAAGATCTAATTTCATTATTCTACTTATGCATAGCTGGTCTTCCAGGCACCGTTGCTGAAGAGGTCATCCTTTGAAGATTGTATTCTTAGTCCTGTGTCAAAATCAATTGACTCCACACTTGTGGGTTCAGTTCTGGAATGTTAGTGGGTCTGTTTATAGTATAGTATGGTAGGGTACTGACTTCACCTTGCAGTACAATCTGTAATCAAGATCTCAGTACCTTCCAGTTTGTTGCTTTTGTTCATACTGTTTTGGCAAATGGTGGTTTATTGTTCAATATGAAAAAGGACTGTTTTCTTCTCTTAGTAATAGTAAATAATATGTTGTTCTCTTTCGATATCGGTAAGAAAATTAACACCATGGGCTCTCACCAGGAAAAAATAAATGAATAAAAGATAAGTATGTGGGGTGACAGATACGTTAATTAGCTTGATTTAATCTTTATACACTGAACTCATACATCACAACATCACTTTGTATCCTGCAAACATGTACAGCTGTAATTGATTAATTTATCATTTAAAAATAGAAATTAGCTCCTTCAAAACCTCCAATATGGCTGCTACAAACTTACTCTTAAACCTTCTGGTACCTGTCCACCTCAGTCCCTCCTCCCATGCCACCTTTTTCCCGTGAAACTATGCCTCTGTGTGTGGACCCAGGATCCAGGTTTCCCTAGCTCTTACCTACAACCCATTGCAGCCTTTCCTTCTACCATCTCCACTCTGTGTCACTTCCTGTGGGCTCCTAGAGCCACTATATCAAATACCCCACAGCCAACACACTTGGCTTGGAATCAGAGACCCCACAAATGCCATACTTTCTGGGATCCAGTGGGAACCCACAGCAACCAAAGAATAGAACAAAAGCCCATTAAAGAAACAAGAAAATGAGCATAAAATCCCACTAGCCAAGAAGCTGTTTGATATTAATACCTGTTAGGAAAATGAAAATTAGTTTTCTTCAATGGAATGTCACTGGGTATCTCTCCAGGGCTAGCCCCATGCCTAGGAGTAATCAACCAACAGAAAAAGAGACTTTATGGGGTATTTTGTTTGATTGTTTTATATATGCTTTTTATTTCTTTCTTCGTTTTTGTTTTGTTGCTTTTTGTTCTGTTTTATTTTATTACCTTTGTTTATCATTTATTATCTCATTGGTTTAGGTTTAGTTTTTGTTTTGATCTTTGGTTGTTTTTGGCTTTTGTTTTGTTTTATGGGGGAGGCAGAGGGAGAGAGAAAGAGGGAAAGCATGAAGTTCCATGCATAAGGAAGTGGGAACAATCTAGGAGGAGATGAGGGAGGGGGAAATAATATAATCAAACCATATTATATGTAAAATTTTTAATATAAAAAATTAAAGAATTAACAAAATAAGATTAAAATTAGGAAAATAGCTATTAAACCAACAAAGATGTTATGTTTTGTTATTTGAGAACCTATAAGATAGGTAGGAACCAGCTCAAGATAAAAAGCAAGTAAACATCTGGAACCTTAGCCTGGTCCCCATTGGAAACTGGCTTTCTGTATCATAAAAAATTGGACTATAGTATTCCCACACCTAGAAAGTGCTTCTCTACAAACCTAGTGAAAACTAGTGAAGATACAAATGACAAAGTCAAGAAAGAAGTATTACTGAAGAAAAGCCTAAGCCAGCCCAGTAACTTCTCTTATTCCAAGTTTAATTCAAAATCACTAACTTTGAAAAGAATTAAACTAAAAAAATGCAGTGATCAGCTTCCCAGTGGTTTGCTGGAGGAAATACTTCTGATACGTGGGTTATGATAACAGTTGCTGAGGTAACGTTGCAAAAAACCTTGAAGGCTATGTTTGCTAAAAAAACAGAAACCAAAGGTCCATTGATTTTTTATTAGAACCTATAAACATCTGATGGATAATAAAAACAGGACAACAGGAGGAAAGGAGAGAGATAGCTCAGTCATTAAACTGCTTACTAAGCAAACATGACAACCTGCTAAAAGCAAACATGCTTACTAAGCAAACATGACAACCAAGTAAAAAAGCTTGGTGTGAAGCTATGTGCTTATAATCCCAGCATTAGCAGAATGGGAGCAAGTTGATCTCTAGGGTTTGCTGGCTGGCTAGCAGGCAGCCATCCTGTCCTGCTGGGGATACTCCAGGCCAAATGCAAAACCCTGTCTCCAAAGAAGTAAGCTAGACAGCATCTGAGAAATAACATTTTAGACTTGCCTTCTGGATTTTATACACAATGCCTACATTTACACACATAACAAATACATGTGCACCCAACAAATTTATACACATAAGCACTCACAGGTATACCCACACAAATGTACATTCATGAACACACACATACACATTAAATAAGGCTTGTATTCTCTACCTTCATATTGTGTCTTACCCCTTTGTCACTTCAATTTTTGGGTCATACTATACTAAGCTCTGCATATAGCTGTCAATCATTTCAGAAATAGTTGTCTAAAACTCTAATATAAGACTAGCTTGGCCTATTGCTCACAGAAGCAAATATATATGTGTTCTACTCTGTCCTTGTATTTCCCATTAATTCCAGTACTGAAAGTCCTTCGGTCCTATCACAGGTCTGGATGCAAGATGATAATGCCAGTAACAAATCATTAGCTGCCAAAAGGAGTTGATCACTTATTTTCCACCAAACAAAGCCTGGAGGCTTGTGCACAGAAAGGAAAAGATCTTTCAAAATTGTGCCATGATCCATGAACAACTACCAAATTTTAGCTCTTTGTAGAAAATAACATTAAAAGTCTAAGAGTTCCCTTGTTAAGTGAACACAAAGGTCACGTCTGGTTAGAGCTTTAGCTTGATTGGCTCAAGTTGAGGTCCAATAAAGAAAACTCGTCTGTCTTTTTCAAAATACGTGGCCATCTCTTTTTTCTATTGTTACTGTGCCCTAAGACTCCATCATATATAAGACCTCATTGATTGTTGGGAGAGGCTGCTTGGTTCATTTCCTAGCCACCCTGACTGGAAATAACCACACAGAAACTTTATTAATTAAATCACTGCTTGGCCTATTAGCTCTAGCTTCTTATTGGCTAGCTCTTACATCTTAAATTAAGCAATTTCCATTATTTTGTCTATCACCACATGGCTGTGGCTTACCAACAAGGTTCCGGTGCATCTGCTTCTGGCAGCAGCTACATGGCTTCTCTATGACTCTGCCTACTCTCTCTATATCTATCTCTTCCAACTTGGCTATATTCTGCTAAGCCATTGGCCCAAAGCAACCATATACAGTAAAAGCAAAACATATAGAGAGGACTTCCCACACCAGTTGACAGTGGGTTTTTTTAGGCAAAACAAAATATTACATCATTGGATAGTTTTTAACCTTGATACCCATACTTACCATATTTCTGATTTTTGGTAGGTCCTCTTTTTCTAATGTTCATTATTAATCAGATAGAAAATGCCCCAAATTGCTGATGACTAATGCTAAAATTATGAATGCTGAAATTTTGGTAAGATTAGAATTTTAAATTTATTTCCCTGATATAGTAGAAATTTTACTGGGCCAAATGTTCTCTCCTTAAATGCATCTGGAGAGGACACTGCTCTTGAGTCCAGCTTGCCTGAATCTCTCTATTACCACTTACGGACTCTGAACTTGGAGTATTTCTACATCAGGTGTCAGGTTCCTTAGCTTGATTTGGGGTGGAGGTGGATGGCAATGGGATAGCAAGACTAATATAAGTAGGAAACTAAATACTTCACTATGGCAGTCAGAGCACTGTCTTTCCCTGGGATGTCATGTCCTAATCCTCTGAGCCTGAAATTATATTACGTGATACAGTGATGAGCCCAAAAGAGGCATAGGAGTCCTTACAGAGCAAAACAGAGTACCAGAGACTGAGGAGGCATGAGAAGAGAGATGGAATTGGAGATAATGTGTTTTAAAGACGAAAAAAAAAGGCTATACGAGCCAAGGAATGCAAATGGTTTCCAGAAAATGCAAAGAGCAAGGAAATCGATTCTCCCCCAAGCCCCCAGGTTGAACAGTCATTGCTTCAATTTCAAGACTTCTAAAAAGATTTAAAATCTATTATGTCCATGTGTGCTTGTACGTGTTTGGGAGAGATGATATGGTGTGCATGTCTGTGTGTGCGTTTTTGTGACAAACTAGTGCCACAGTGCATGTGTGGAGATCAGAGGACGTTGGGGAGTTGATTCTCTCCTTCCACCACAAGTTCCAGGGATTTGTGTTGTTGTAAGACACTAACTGTATGACTCTTTGTCATGGTAGCAATAAAATCCAGTCTACAATGCTCAGTGCCTGCCATATGATAATACCTAAGTCACACTGACCCGTAAGGCTAGAAGATAACAGTGGGTTAAACCTATAGTCTTCTATTGTGTGAGTTGAATATCTTCCCCAGGTTTCTGAAGCTTCCCAAAGGATTTGCATGTTTTCTTCATCTCCAGCATTGAAGCATAGGTCTGCTCTCAATGAATTGGCTTAGTCAAGAACAACTCTCTTAGTAGGAAACAGTTGCAGGACCCAGTTCCATAAATGATGTCACAATGTGTGATTTAGACCCAACAACAAGAATGAAGTACTCATGCAGACTTTAGTGTAAAGTGTATGTGTTTCCAGGCACACATTTGGTGTTCATTGAGCTTGGGTTAGGTGAACATAGAAAAATATATAACACAGTAAGACAAAAATCTTAAAATTTGATGCCAGATAACAGTTATTGGCCAGCTCGTCTGGGACTGAATAAGCATGGGTTGAAACTGGACTCTCTGAGCATGGCGGACAATGAAGGCTGATGAGAAGCCAAGGACAATGGCACTAGGTTTCTATCCTAATACATGAACTGGCTTTGTGGGAGCTTAGCCTGTTTAGACGCTCACCTTCCTGGACGTAGATAGAAGACCTTCGTCTTCCCGCAGGGCAGAGAATTTGGACTGCTCTTCAGTATCGAGAGGGAGGGGGAATGGTGTGGGGGGAGGAGAAGAGGAGTGGGGATAGGGGGAGGGGAGTGGGGGGAGGGGGCAATATTTGGGAGGAGGGGAGGGAAATGGGAAACGGGGAGCAGGTGGAAATATTAATTAAAAAAGAATAAAAAATTAAAAAAAAACAGTTATTCATAAATATTTGGGGTTTGTTATTTTGGTTTTCTTTTTCAACCATTGCAACACTTGGTTCCTACATGCAAATTGCTCTTAAATTTCACACAGTAGGGCATCTCTTTTTGTTTCCTTATCAGTTATGCCTCATGCCTATGTTATCTTCAAATACCAATGTGTTTGCTACATAGGCTAGCATCCCTAGCACCCAGACAAAGTTAGAGCAGACAATATGGAAGTGCACATTCTTAAAAAAAATAATGTCTGTGTACTTATTAGTCATGTCATAGGCTAGTCTATTGTCTTCTCACATCAGTTTCTTTGGCTGATACATCTCATAAGGATTCAATATGTATCTGAAAGGCCAAGCGGACCATACGCCCTTCTGCAAACACCACCAAATGGGACAGATAGCAATCTCGTCACCGCTCCTTACAGTCTCACAGTCCTATGTCCCTGGATTTTAAGTTACGTATGAGCCAATAGTCCCAGGATAGCGTACAGTCGGCATTAGGAACCATGCCAGCCTCAGACATTAGAGGTACTTTGCAGTTCCAGTGGTGCCTACGGTTGATGGCTGTGCAGCTTCAACCTTGATGAATAGAAACGACAGCATCAGAATCCGTGCTCTGGGTGCACAGCACAGCCACTGCAGTTTCTGACCTAACCTTCAAAATGTCAATAAATTAGATTATAATGTAAGCTCTTCTAAATGTCTTTGAAAGAACAGATGAATGTACTTCTATCATGAAGCCACCTCTGGGAAATTTGTCTTTAGAAGAATGAATAGTTAATGTTTTGGCCTGTAGCTGGTTCTTCTCCGTTGTTCATTGCTTCACTATCTGCTAATAACAGTATTTTCAGACACAGAAGATGAATACCTTCAGTGTCGAGCATTAAAAACAGCATTTTAAAAAGAAACAATTAAACTTCTGAAGCTCTTAATCAATCCAGTTTTGTGATCTTTGATACCTTTCATTCCATGAAATGCTCATATTTTCATCCAGAGAGAGTACACTCTCACGAGGGTGTGAATTAACTGTACTGTGGTTTGCCGCTGCTGGCCATTATATTAGACAAGAGGACAAATGGAAACACAGGGAGTAATTATTCTTACAGATGTTCACTGGTGCTTTTCACCCAAAGACAGAAGAATCAAATAGTTCTGCCTAGGGACATCTCTCTTTTTACTGATGCTCTTGGAGATTTCTGCTGAGCAATTTTCCCCGTACCAATGGCTCATGCACTTAGCTCACTTAGCTGTAACTATTATGACATCTTGAAATGCCAAACTCTTAGTATCAAAGGCCAACTCTCTGTTGTATGCATTTGTCTAGACTTAAGCCTAGATGAGTGAGCTCCTGATTAAGATCCTTGTTTGAGTCCCAATATTCTTTCTCTTCTCAAAGACCCTGATGAGCATGTGTGGACCACATTAGTATTTCTGTGGCTTTCCTCCAACTACCACTAAACAATTTGGGGAGGCTTTCTGCACAAGTTGGGCTTGTGAAATCCTTCTCAGAGTTTGAGATTTAGAAGACAGACATGTCAAGATGGAGGTGGTTTTGCATCAGGCAACTCCAGCAGTTACACTTCCACGGGTTCATAGGTTGCCTCCCTGGCTGAATTTATTAATCATTTCTCTTTTGTATCACAACAGACAATTTGAGGGGAAGAGGTCAAGGAACCCAAGCAATAACAATAGAAAGCACACTAAATATGGGTCAAACCTCAGAACATTATGTGGATTCTGGAATAAAACTACTATAAGAATATTTTTGTATAACACCTTGAAAAATGTAACTAAATTTGAAGCACCATTGTACTGTTATCTAATGTTAAAGTAAATCTAAATTAAATTGGTTCATATCCTGGGTAAGAAGGCTCCAAAGGCATCAGATGAACTTTCACCTTCCTAAGGAGAACCAAAGAGAATTAGCAAAGAACTGGGGTTTAACTAGCAATGTCTTTTAGAAAGCTCCCGTAGGTCTATGGCCATACCACCCTGAACGTGCCTGATCTCATCTGATCTCAGAAGCTAAGCAGTGTCGGGCCTGGTTAGTACGTGGATGGGAGAAAGCACTGGTAGTCCTACAGCAGCTCACTTTGCAATTCCCTAATATACACTCTGAAGTATATGTGCTTAAAATAGATGACATTTGTGTGGAGGAAGTGATTTTACACAAATACAGTAGTTTTCATTTGTACCTTTTATGTTGAGGTTGCCTATAATAATTCATTTTGTTTAAGGTTTCTCAGAGGAAACATATTTCATATGTATATAGTTTATAAAAAGTATGTGTCATGGGCACGTAGGGAACTGGCACGGGACCTACTTAGGCCCTCTGCATCTGGGTGACAGTGTGTAGCTTGGTCTTTTGAGTGTCCCCTAATAGTGGGACCAGTACCTGTCCCTGATGCATGAGCTGGCTTTTTGGAAGCTATTCCCTATGGTGGGATGCCTTTTTCAGTCTTGACGCAGAGAAGTTTGGTCCTGTATCAACTTATATATCATGTTTTGTTGATTCCCAAGGGAGATTCAGATCCCCATCTGAATGGGGAAGGAGGAGAAGTGGATGGGGAAAGAAGGAGGTGGGGGAAGGGAACAGGAGGAGAGAAGAGAGGGGAAACTGTGTTGAGTATGTAAATTAAAGAAAAAATGAAAACCATGTGTCACAGTGAAGTTTTGATCAATAATGACCTCCACATGGTATTGTAGTCCCCTAATAACTTAATAAGATAGAAACCTTCTATTGCCTGGTGGTAACATTGTATTTACATCATAACCCATCATTACAATTTTATACTTGTTTATGGAAATGCAGGTATAAACAAATCTACTCTGGATAGTCATTAAAAATGTAGTCATTAAATGTCTTGCTCTTTTTTATGCATTTATAATACTATCCATCATTATTTTAGAAGAAACTCCTTTAACTCATAAATGCAAGTTTACTATAAAACAGAATACAATGTTATATTGCAGGCAGTTTCATATATTTTGTGTTTCTCACTCTTTCAGCTACACCAAAAAGCTAACCCAAGTGATGAATCTATACCACCCAGCTTTGTGGAACCACGCTCTATAATGTTTATGCATCACAAATAATAACTTCTCAGTTAATGTCCGTGTTGCTAAATGAGGCACCCTATATGTTACATATGCATATATATACAAATAAAAATATATAATGTTGGTATACATATCAATGTTTTATATTATAATAGATTATAAGCTGAGATAGATATGTATCCAGTATCCTATTGTAGTATATGTAGTGTAGATGTGTGCATACTAAATATTGTATTATATATATCCAGAACATCTTCATCTATAAAACTGAACAATAGGAAACAATATAAATGCCTATCAATGGAAGATTAGGAAAATAAATTATGTCATTCCCCTACAAATGCATGCATCATAGGAAAGTTTTTTGGCTTGGTTTGGGTTGGTTTGGTTTTTTGTAAGAATGAATATCATTTACTGATACAGAAATATTGTAGTTTGGACTGCTATGGAAGAATCTCCCTCCATAAAACAATTTGTTGTTCCTTTTGCATAGATTTTTTCATATGTAATAATTTTCAGTTGTTTACTTTCCATTGCTGTGATACAGATTATAATAATCATGAGTTATAAAGCAGCCTAGAGAGGAGAGGGTTTATTTGGCTTGCACATCCCAATCCCAGTTTATTATTTGAGGGAATCCAAGACAGGTTCTCAAATCAAGAAGTGAAGCAGAGAAGATGGGAAGAAATCAACTTACTAACCTGCTCCTCAAGGCTTCCTCAGCTTGCTTTTTTATACTACCAGGACCACCTGCACAGCAGTGACACCACCCACAGTAATCTGGGCCCTCTCACATCAATTGTTAATCAAGAAAATGTCCCACAGACTTGCCCACAAGTCCATCAAATGAAGTCATTTTCTTGATTGAGATTCCCTCTTCCCAGATGATCCTTGCTTGTGTCAAGTTAACAAAAACACTATGCCAAACATTCCTCCTAATACATATGAAAGAAAAGAAACATATAGTTAAACATATGGCTTTTGAGTTATTTAAACTATCCTTACACTTTGTAGACAACTGTGTTTTTAAGGAAGTATTTTTCAATTCTAAAGTGATATTAACAGATTATGAAGAGTAGAGTAGCCATTTGAATTTCAGCTACACTCAACCTCTACATTCCAGAAAAACAGTACAAGAGAAAATGCAAGGGTGATGGAAGTTCAGGTAGGTCAACGAGAGTCAGGATCCTAGAACCTCCCACTAATTTGCTAAGGTCAATGGAGCAAGTGTGGTGTTAGCTTGGATTCCAGGTCAGTGCTTCCTCATTCAGTCCACAGAGCCTGTTGAATGTAAATGGGTCAGAGTATGAGAAATGAATCTAACAAAGTGGGAGCTGTGAGCTACCGTAAGAGGCTGTTTTCATTGCTGCTGTTGTATTGGGTGGCATGGGGGAGCAAAGGATGGTATTTGGTGCATAGTAAAGCTTCCTCTTACTCATAAGTTCTGCAGATACTGATGCAGACACTGTTAAAGATGCTAGAGAATATGGGAGGTGGTATGAGAAATAACAGCTATAATAAGAACTTTTATATGCGGAACATCTGTTAAGCACAGAACACCAAGAGAATAATTATGCACACATTAAATCATTTTGTCCACACAGTACTCATAGGTAGTAGGTGTGTTGGTTTATGAGAGCATTAAGTCTAATGGAGCTAATTTAGCCAACCCAAGCTCACACCAATAGTGAGTATAAAAATAAGTGTCAATCCAAACTACAAAGTTCTTGACAACTTTACTGTGATATCTTGACTTTTAGCTACTGTATATGGTGAACTAATTATATTAATAATGGAAATAATAGAATACTAGAAAACTAAATTCAACAGTGCACTAAAAGAATCCTTCACCAGGAACAAGGGATATTTATTTCTGGAAAGAAAGAATTGTTGACCATACATAAATCTAGCTGTAGAATAGGCCCTTAACAGGATTAAGGACAAAATCCACTTGATCATCACAAAAGGTGCAGGAAAAGTTCAATACATTTCATAACAAAGATTGTCAAAACCTAGGCATAAAGGGAATTTACCTCACTATAACAAAATCTAGGTATGGAAAACCCAGAGCCTCCTAATCAATATGCAGAGGTCAAAGCCAAAGGATCATATTTCTGAAATCAAGTTACAATACAACTTTATAATAAACAAAAAGCTGAAAGGTGCTATTAAAAACAAACATATAAATGAATAGACCAGACAACCCAAACTTATCTACAGTCAGCTGACCATCAAAAAAGACACCTAGAACAACAAAGGGGAAAGAGAGTCTCTTCAACAAATTGTGTTTTAAATACTGTGCAACCACATTCAAAAGATATTCCAGCATATTTGGAATCCATCTTGCATCACACACAAAATCAACCAAATATCAGTCAAAGAATCAAAAATAAAAAGTGAAGTTCTCGCAGGAAACGAGGGGAAATCTTGGCACTGGGCTTGGGGATAACTTTGTAGCCATGAAACAAAAATCCCAGACAGCAAAAGCAAAATCAGACATTTCAGATTAAAACAAATTGACAGTAGTTTTACAGCAAGGAAAATAATCAGTTTATAATAGGAGAAAATTCTTTCAATCTACATATTTCATAAATGGTAAATATCCAAGGTATACAAGGAAAAATCCTAACAAAAATATAAATAGCTGTATTGTAAAATGTACAAAGGACACAGATTTTTAAAAAAAAAAAAAGGTAGAGTAAAGAGGTATGTGCAAAAGTTCTCAACAATTTTAAGGTAATAAGTCAAAACTACAATGAGGTAGCATAACGGCCCCATAGTAAAGTCTGTAATGAAGATCTGATTCTTTTAACAGAATGTTAAATTCAATGTTTCAGTACAGGGATTTTTTTATACTAAATTAAATATGCATGAGGAATATGTCCTAATGTTTTCTTTTGTTCCTCTATTGTCTTTGGGTTGTTTTGGAATCACCCAAAGGGGTGTGTACCTCATAAAATGCATTCTGGGGTGTGTGCTCTTCTCATATTTTTTTTTATTTTTTTTTAAAAAGCAAACTATCTGTTTTTCATTAGACATACCCAATCCAAGTTCCCACTTCCTCCTCTCCTCCCATTTCCTCCCCCTCCCCCCTCATCCACTCCTCAGAGAGAGTAAGGCACATTGCTTTGTGAAAGGTCCAAGGTCCTCCCTACCATATCTAGGTTGAGCAAAGTATCCATCCAAAGATTACAGGTTCCCAAAAAACCAGTAAAAACAGTAGGGATAAATCCTGGTGCCACTGCCAGTGGCCCCTCAAACTACCCAGCCATGCAACTGTCAACCACATTCAGAGGGACTAGTTTGGTCTTTTACTTGTTCCTTCCCAGTCTGGTTGGTGTTGGTGAGTTCCCATTAGCTCATATAGACTGTTTCAGTAGGTGAACCCAACATGGTCTTGACCACTTTCCTCATCGTCTCATGCCTCCCACTCCTTAACTGGACTTTGGGAGCTCAGTCCAATACTCTAATGTGGGTCTCTACCTCTGTTTCCATCAGCTGCTAGATGAAGGTTCTATGGTTTTATTTAAGATAATCAAGATATCTCTTCCCTTACTCTCATCTCTGTCCTTCCTCCATTTTGACTATCCCATTCCCTCAAGTTCTCCTCGCCATTCCCCTTCTTCCCTCCTCTTCGCCTTCTACCCTACCATTTTTTCCTTCAATTGATGCCAGCAGTGTCTTTGTGACTTGGTCTAATCCTTCCAGTGGTTGTCTGAGTCTTTGGGAATTGTTCTTTATCTGCTCTATACTGCCAATGTCTGTGTCTCAGGGAGCCAATGAGGTCTCTCTTAGCCTGCTCTCTTGGTCTTCTCTCCTGGTTCACTCTCTTGGTCCACTCTGTGCAGTCACTGCTTGTGCTTAGAGTTTTTAGAGTTCCTCTCTTGGTCCTCTCCCTTGGTTTTTTCAGCAGGAAACTCTCCTGCTGGCAGGTAGGGGAGGGGCCTGAACTTTGCCCCACTATGGAGGGCCTAGAGAGTGGGGTGTTCTGTTGAGTGGCTGGTCACTCACATCTTAATCCTGTCTGTATTGTAGCAAGCAGTGTTTCAGAGTTCCATGGAGGTTACAGGAGGATGGGGGAGCATGGTGGCTGGGTGGGGCTAGTAGTTTACAGGGTCTCATGAAAGGGGGGTGGGTATTGGGGCAGCCTACATGCAGGAAATTCTCCTGATGGCTGGCTAGAGAAGCATAGGCAGTTGGGGGGGGCTGGAGTTTTCCCCCACTATGGAGGTCCTAGAGGGTGGGGTGTCCTTCTGGGTGGCTGCTCACCCACCTATTGGTCCTTTATTTATTGTATCAAGCAGTGTTTCAGAGGTCCACCAAGGTTGCAGGAGGATAGGTGAGCTCTTCTCATTTTTGGTAGAGATTGAGAAGATTTAGTACAGCTGTCTCTTTGAGTACTTGCGAAATCCACCGATGAAGTCATATGGCCTGGGTTCCTTTCTGTTAAAGTTTTTGATTACTGATTTAACCTCTAAGTCATAGGATGTTCACATATTTCATTTCTTCTTGAAGGTACAGCTCTCTAGAATTTTATCCAGTTCTAGTTTTACTCGGCTTATTTACTCTGTTGCTATATAATTCTTTATGGCAGTCTCTTAGGAACTTCTAAACAGTCTGCCATCTGGTAAACATGGTTTGAGGCTAGGAAGCTTAGAAATAAAATTTCACCACTAATTTTTTTTTAATTTACACTTGTTTGTTGTTAGGTCTCTGCGTGTCCATGAAAGGTCTCCACTTACGCCATGTCTTTCTTTTGTCTCACCCTGTAGGATTACAACCACCGCAGCATGCATGATGGATCTTCGAAGGTACCCTCTGGATGAGCAAAACTGCACCCTGGAGATTGAAAGTTGTGAGTTACTTGCATAGGGGATGAGAAAGAGGGATGTTTGCTTGACACAATTAAAGTTAACCTTTCTTTGAGCTAATTGGCACTAGGATATGTTTAGCTATCATCTTTTCAAGTCTTCACAATCAGTGGAATTTTTCCTCCTATTGGTGGCCATAGGATCATTTCAGTGGCGTTATCTTTTGGATATTAAGGAAAGCCCACTTACTGTAATTCATAAATTTATACACATGCTTTCTTCATCTTCCCTTATAACCTTCTTAAGCTTCATTAGGAAAAAAAAAAAAGATATTTCCTTACCTGTTAACCTGGAAGACTGTGATTGGTCGTTTAGAAATACACTATAGTTCAGTGTTATGTGGATGGTGTGTTTTCTATTATTGAAAAATATACAACAATAAATGACACCTCAGTGGGCTTATGCTTTAGGTCAGATCGTTCATGTTTTTCACATCTGTGGACTGATTTTGGTCTGTGCTCTAAGGCTGTTTTTCATTGACTATTGTATTAACAAGATGAACATTTGCATCACTAAGATCCAACCTGACAAGCTACCCTTGAGTCATTGTTTCTCAGCCATCAACCTCCAGGCCCTCGAGTCCATTCATTGTGAAAATGCCCCTTATTTGTTTTGAGAGTTACAAAAAGATGGAGGAGTTAACTCTGTAACTTACTGAAATGTGAAAAGTCAGCAGGTGTGTATTTTGGGAGTCTAAAGTACTTTCTAGAGCTAAATGTCAAGAAGGAAAGGGAAATGAAAACCTTCTAACCGACCTTACAGTATTATTGGAAAATAAATGTGTTTCTCTACTGCGCTGTTAAGCAGCTACATAAACTTGCTAGTCTTGTTGTACATAAATAAAACTGATACTACAGAGACAATAAATTTAGATATAGCCACCAACCTACTACCAATGAAATAAATAAGAAAATTCAGAAATGCTCTTCAATTATCTTTTTATTTTAAAAGTCATAAAGAACATGGTAAATATTAAAGGGTATTATTTATTAAAGAGTTAGCAGTGACTTGATTTAAATGACAAAATGACAAAATTGGAAACATAACCATGATCATTAATTAACAACTAATAATAGTTTATAAATAAAACAGAGCTTTTGTTCAGCAGATAAATCATTACCTTTGAAATTGGAGTAGAAAAAGATCAGCAGCTGATGGGCTGATGACGGATAATGGGTTACCGCTCACCTTTGGCTATTTACCCATTGATTTTGTGATTTTCTTAAACATTGGCCTCCTTTGGAAAGTTTTGTAATCTAAAACTGTCTTAACATTCTAAGATCCTTGGTTTTCATTGTTCGGTTAAAGGGCAATAAATTTTGCAAAGTATTTTAAATGATTCTGTACTAAGAATTACCAGCTTATTCTCCCCAAATTCACATTTTTTTACAATGTACAGTGAGTTTTTCTACAATTTTATAGTGTGTTGTGGATTGACATTTTTCTTAAGATGACAAATTTCTTTATGTATGCAAACTTTCAATCCACTCATCACACTATTTAGTGACCAAAACAAAACATAAAGCAGATATTAAATATTGCCTTGAAAAGCTCTATGGAGGCAGAAACATAATAGAAATTAAAAACCAAATAAGAACTATCAACCCATTGCCTTCTATGTGTTAAACTAACAACACGGTAGCATGTGACATCATGTGATAAATGCCTTGTGACAACCTCTGAGAGATACAGTATCTTGGATACTAAGATAAACAAATGCAAGAATTACGGATAGATGGGATGGATGGAGAGCCAAGCCCAGTTATGTTTCCAAGCCCAGTTCTACTCCACCGCAGACCTCAGCAACAGATGAAGAAGGGGGCAGAGGCTCCATGACTAGTATCGCAGCAGCTCTCTGCAGGCCAGGAATCCTATATTAGGCAAAACAGGTCTAGATCTCCCAATATCATCTCTGCTACAGGTTAGAACCGATCCTAGAAGCTGAAGCAGAATTCAGCTCCTAAGTCAAGTGCCTAATATTTACAGTTGAAAGGGAGGGTATTTTGTAGATTCAGCAAACCAAGCAGGCCCTGATTCCTTAGGGGTGAAAAATATGCGTATGCACAAACTTACCCAGAAGTCTTGGTATGACTTAGCTCAACAGTGTGTTTAAAATACTTTTCATCTTAATAACTGACAAACCGATGTAATGAAATGTAATCTTAAGAATAAAATCTTAAGAATAAAAAACTATTATGTGGTACAGAAAAATATACCAAAATAATTGAGCCAACATTTACTTTCTGGCACTTACTTGCTTTGCTTTTTTTTCCTAGATAAATACAAAATAAACTGGTTATTCCTTCATATTTTTAACACTCCATAACTAAATGTGTGATTTTATGAAACAGATTGTCCTCAGCTGACAATATATTGGACTACAGCTCAGCGTTAATGGATCTAATATCGGTTAGATTATGAGAAAGATAAAATAGGCATTACTCAAAACAAAACTGAGGCAATCAAACTTTTCTGTGACCAACTGAGTGGAAGCATTGCCTACATTACAGAATTTACTAGTTTGTATGTGTATCTCATTAAGACAGGGAAAATGTTTTCCATGGGTAAGTCCTTTGAGACAAATTAAAGACATTTTGCTTATTCTTAATGCCAGCTAATCAACTAAAATTGCAAAGGCCATAAAGTCTTGTTAAACTGAAAATTTACTTGAATTTGGAGCAGAGTAATAGCTTGATAGCCTCGGGATGCCATAAAATGAAGCAATGGCATATAGAAAAATCAATCAAAGAATTTAGTATAACGAGGATTTGGAATTCAAAATCAATAAAGTTATCATATGATGGTTGGATAACTACAGGCCTTGCGGAAATACATGTAGGTCTTAGAATAAAAATCATGGAGAAATACTTGGATGGCTTTTCCCACATTCTTTAGCAAGATTAAGGAAAACCTTTCACCTCTTCCTCTCATTTTCAACATAGCGTGTCACCTCTTATGGCATTCAAAGAAGTAGAAACCAATTTCAAGTCTAAAATCTGTGTGGTCACCACATACAACCCTTCTTATTCTTCCCCATCCTGAGCAACACCTGTTTTGGGTGGGAACACACGAAGAAATGTCTGTTCTCCTCACAAAGGGTACCCTATGGCAGACCAAAGAAACGAGTCCACCCACATCTAGCTTGTTGAATTAAGTATTTTTGGGTTACTTAGAGTGAGTCTAAGGGAACTGATCAGTGAAAAGCATACCCCAGAATGGGTAACAATTCATGAAACCTGAATCAGTGGAGCTCTCTATACAACTTGTAGGCAGTTCTGCTGGCTAAAAAGCTCCCTCCTCACTAGTGATTGCTTAGTGCTTTTATAACCTGTGTAAGGGAATTGCTTGACTTTTCCTGGAAAGATGTAAGCAACATCTATTCACCCTAGATAGGGCACCAATGGTAGGCCAAAGAAATAAGTCCATCCAAATCCAGTGTAAAGATTCGGTGACTTGATTGAAGTTACTTATAGAGGTTATTTATGTGTGAGGATTAAATTACAGATCATCACTGAGAAGCCCACCCCAGCATGGGTGATGAATCACAAGAGCAAGCATTCCTGGAGCTTTCTGCATGATCATTTTTAGGCAACACAGCTGTTCAGTGCCACATCTCAGCATTTGTTACTGCTTATGTAAACTTGGGAAGGGTCCTTGTCAATCTTGTAGTTGTCACGCTTTGCTGAGACTTGGGGATTTAGTTTACATCCCAAGCTTTGTAGGTTTTGTTTCCTTTCTGAATATTAAAGAGTCTCCCTCCAAGATGGAATGTTTCAATTCAAAGAAGCCCTGGTTCTTCCAAAATGCTGTAATTGGTGGCTATTGTTGTTGTTGTTGTTGTTGATGATGATGATGATGATGATGATGATGATGATGATGATGATGATGTGTTCTAAATGTTTGCATCTCCCTAAATTCATACTGAAACCTACTCATCAGAGTGTTGTAATGATAAAGTTGGGCTAGGGAGTGTGGCTCTCTTTAATGAAGGTATTTCCTAGAGTCGCCTTGTCCCTTCCACTAACTATATTAGCTCACAGCCAGAAGATACCATCTATGAAAGAGATAATGGACCCTCACCAGACACCAAGAGTTTAATCGACACCTTCATTTTGTACCTCCCCCGGGACAGAACTGTCAAAACTTTGAGATATTAATCTCTGCTGTTTATAAGTTGCATAGTTTGTTCTACTAGCTTTAGCATTTCCACCTACCCAAAGGGCTAAAATAAGAATGTAACACCTTTGTACTTCTTTGTTACCAAGTTTACTGATTCTTCACCATGCTGATTATAAAGTAAGAGGAGAAGCTTCATTGCATGTTCACTATCCACTCATTAAAACCAAGACTAATTTCCAGTAAGAAATATGTGGGGAATAATATATGTTATAAGTAATCCTTCCAGACTTTGTTGAGTTGCTTTAATTTTCAAAAATAAGAATAGTTTTAACTTCTCAGATAAGAGTTAAAGCACAGCTTTGTACATGCAATCTAGCATCCTTTCTTTGTACAATTTCATTTTTGTCTCTTAGACTACCTCAAAAATGATTATAAATGTGTCATTCAACAGCAAGATAGAAGAAAGCCTAATGCTTTGATGCCTTTAAAAATAAACTTGGATGGGCAGTGGTGGAGCACAGCTTTAATCCCAACATGTAGAAGGCAGAGGCAGATGGATCTCTGTGAGTTTGAGGCCATCCTGATCTATAAAGCAAGTTCCAGGGACAGGCTCCAAAGCTACACAGAGAAACCCTGTCTCAAACAAGCCAATAAATAAGTAAACAAACAAACAAGTAAACATTATGAAATCCTATGAGTTTGCTTTATCATAATCCACAAACAGTCTACACATCTCCTATACAAGCTGCCGTGAAGTCAATAAGCAATAGGAAAGGTTTGTGATATCTGGCTATTTTCTTAGATGTATATAATAAAGCACTCTCTCCATGAACTAAATTTAATGGACCATCCACTCGGTCTGTTAGTCTTAAGGTATTACCATTCTACTCAAATGCTTTTCTGTAACAATGTGTATACATCGTTCTACCCCATAACCATGTTTGATTATAAAATAAATTTTATGAAATAAAGTTTTACAGCCACCAAAATGACTGGTTAAAAATAATGTATCCACAAATTTATCCTACTATAAAATGGTCTAAAAAAGTATGAGGTTTGTAGAATTAAAGTGCTAAGTTTTATTTATGTAATTTGATAATAACTGGAAAAAAAGTCAAAATAATCATGGTCCAAACATCAGACCTAAGTAAATCTATAAAAGAATCATGAGTGTCACCTAAGTTTTAAAGCTATATTAAGAAAAATCTAATTCAGAATGAGAAAACAAGGACATGAAAAGAAATATTTAGAGAGCTCAGAGAGCCATTTCTGAATATTTTAAGCACTGTGATACAGGAGACAAAACATAGCTTCAAGGTTGTGTGACAAATTGTGGTTTACCAGGAAAATAAAGTCCATAGAGGAGAGACAGGGACCACAACACATACAGAGATACAGAGAGTAATCATAAAAAATTGGGCCATGCTCTTATGGGGGCTGACAAGCCCTGAGTTCTATGGGATGAGTCAGCACCTGGAGAGCTAATGGCAGTCCCAATCCTAATACAAATACCTGAGAACCAATAGAATCAATGATACAGTTTAGCTACAAAGCCAACTGACCAGAGACCCAGGTAAAGCCAGAGTTTCCAGTCAAGTCCAAAGGCATAAACAAAGTTGACATCCCAGTTTGAAGGCAGCAGGAGAAATTCTCTCACTCAGAGAAGAGTCAGTGTGTTTTCTATCTAAACCTTTAGGTAGGTTGGAAGAGGTCCAATCACATTCGAAAGGCAACCTGCTTTCCTCATTCTACTGATGTAAGTGAACAACCTTCCAGGAACATCCAGAAGACTGGTCATATGTCATAGCCACTACATGGTCCAGTCAAGTTTATGCCTAAAACCAAGCTAGAATGCCAGGATGGGTGCATCCAAGTGAATTCAACTAGCATGCCATGAGTTATGAACCCACACGGCTCAGGCAGTGTTCAGTCATTTGCAAATAAGTAGCAGTGGATAGTCATGAAATAAGTTTCTACCTAAGAAGAAAAACTTCTTTCCCTGTGGAGACATGTCAATTAATTGGAAATGGCCACCTACTGTTAATAATGCAGAAGAGATTTCTCAGTAGGAGACAAGTTTCATTTTACAAACTTCAGGGTCTCTTTCAACCTCCAGACTAGAACTCTTGGAGTTTATTCAATTTCATTATTTCACCAATAAATTGCTTTAGGAACCTGCCTAAATAATATTAATGTTGAAGTGTTTCTGATATATAACACAAAGTTGAACATAGGAAAAATGTTATGAATACATAAACATATAAATACAAGGAAAATATGAAATATGTGATACTTAAAAGCAAAAGCCTTAAAACCATTCTTTTTTATCCCTTCCTGTTAAATCATTAATTTAGATCTAAGATATTTTAAAAATAGCATCTACAATGTACTGCATCCTTTCTATTCATAGTTATTAAACACCAAAAAATAAGAGAAGCAAATTGAACCTCATGAATGATTCATAGTTTCCCTTGCTTTATGTCCCCATTGTCAAGGAAATTAGCAGCCTTAGATATCTCCTTAGATAAATTTGATTTTGTCATATTCAGTAGAGTACTTAATGAAAATGAATATTTCAAATTTATGTTCATAGAAATGTTAATGAATTTTAGTAGCTTTTTTTGATGAGCAGAAGGAGTAGTTGTAGAGAGGATGGGGAATTTTTCTGAATTAATTTATTCCTTTATCCAGCCTGCTTCCTTGAAAATATAAAATCTCTCTCTCCCTCTCTTTCTTTCCCTTTATCCTTCTCCATCTCTCTTTCCCAGACCCTTCCTCCTCCTGCTCCTTCTGTCCCTCCAAAGTCTCCAATCTTTTGCAAGTTAAAACAAAATTCAGTGGAGAAATAGAGTACCATTTATAAAAATTAATTTTGTAGTCAATTTGACTATAAAGCTAGCCTCACAGATATTCAAGCTAACCTTATAGACAATTTATTTTCCATACATGGGAAAGTTTCTGCATAGATTGGTAATGATAGTTATTTGACATATTTCAGTTTCTGAAAGTTTCTTTTCTTTTTATTATTAGAAGGGTTGACCACAGAGATAGATGACCCAAGTCAGTGGGAGCTCACTGACTCTGGATTGACAGCGGGGGAACCTGCATTAGCCGGAACTAGGCCCTCTAAATATGTGTGACAGTTCTGTGGCTTGGGCAGTCTGTGGGACCACTGGCAGGCAATAGTACCAGGTTTTATCCCCAGTGCATGAACTGGCTTTCTGGAACTCAAGGTATCCCTATGAAGGGATACCTTGTTCAGCATAGTAGATACAGGGGGAGGGGCTTGTTCCTGCCTCAACTTAATATGCAAGACTTTGTTGACTCCCCATGGGAATCTTTACCCTTCTGAGGAGTGGATGGGGCATTGGATGGGGGAAGGTGAGGGGCAGGAGCTGGAGGAGGTGATGGGAGGAACTGTGATTGGAATGTAAATTGAAGAAAAACTTTTAAATAAAAAAAAAAACGGTTGACTATTTTGCTACTAGCATCCTACCACAATAAAAGTGCACAACAGCACAATATTTTCCATTTTATCTAAACATTACAGAAATTAATTAAAGACATTTGGGGATTGAGACAGGGTTTCTTTGCGTAACAGGTCTGGTTGTCCTGGAAGTCTCTCTGTAGACTAGATTGACCTCAGACTCAGAGATTGGCCTGCCTCTGCTTCCTGAGTGCTGGGATCAAAAGTGTGTGCCTCCACTGCCCGACTTTAAAAACATATTTTATGGTGTCAATCTATTCACCTAAAAGCCATTGCTGACTGAGGGATTTAATTCGCTTGGGATCCAAACTTGTGGTAATAATGGTAACTAATATTATTGATTAGATACTTTACAAAGATATTCCATTGAGTTCTTGTTACATGAAGGGGCTCAGTGCATCAAGACAATAACTCACTACATCTCAAAACCATAATATTATTAATGGGGCCTGACCTCACTCTGACTTGTTCAGTTAAGACTTAGTACTATAATATCTTAGGGAAAACCTCTGCCCTCAAAAGTTCTTCCCCCTGGCTGTCTGACTCCACTGATGACCTTTGGGTGGTACTCTGTTTAGGAAGAGAGCAAAAGTCTGGCAAGTTCACTGAACTTGCCCCAGTTCAATTCTTACGTGAGTTCTTCTTTTATGACCTTCTTGCTAAAGAAACCGAATAGTGATATGTTCTAGTAATCAACATTATTTTCCCAGGTAACTACTGTAAGTAAGATGTATCACAATTATCAGAAACCCTTTTCTCCTACATGGTTACAAATAGAGTTCCCACATCTGTGTCGTTCTGGGCCTGTCTACTTCAACAGTCCTAGAGTTTCAAAATTCACTCTACTCAGAAGTATGCACAGGAACAAACAGCTACAAGCTTGGAAATAAATGTGTTCTCATGCATGATCTTCACTGGGATCATTCTGTGACCCATGTCTAGAAGGAAATATATATACATATATAAATATGCATGTGCGTAGAAGTATATATGTATTTGTATATGTATATAGTCTTCATTTATGTATCAACTTCCATAGTTAAATTGCTTTATTTTATTTTTAAGAACAAAGACATTAAAATAGCAATTTTTTAAAATATAGAGACCATTTTCCCCACACAGTCCAGGGCCAAGAATCATGAAAGGCAAGTCCTGGTATAAGTTCTGTAAGCTTCCCAGACCATCAGGCTTTGGGGTTTTTTTTCTACCTCTTTCTTTTTCACACTATCCTCTGATAAGATTCTCTAAATGGGAAGCAGAATGGAAACATAGAAACTCAGGAAGTTTCAGTAAAGAACAGCGTGATGTCCAGAGAAAGGAATGACTGACATGATCAAAGGGAAGCATTCAAGTTCTTCTTTACTTTATGCCATCCAACAGAAACCTCCATTTTCTCTCTCTTCAAAAGCGCATGCTGTGAAACAGATTGACAGGTGGACTGCGTTGCGCAACGGACCCTGTGCTTCAAACAGATAGATAGTCCATATTTATATATTAAGAAGTCAAGCCTGGCGGTGGTGGCGCACGCCTTTAATCCCAGCACTTGGGAGGCAGAGGCAGGCGGATCTCTGTGAGTTCGAGACCAGCCTGGTCTAGAAGAGCTAGTTCCAGGACAGGCTCCAAAACCACAGAGAAACCCTGTCTCGAAAAACCAAAAAAAAAAAAAAAAAAAGTCAAGCAGCTGAGTCTAGTTCCGTCAGCAAAGCACTGGCATTGCAAGCCTAAGGACCCAAGGCCAATGTCTAGATCCCACTTTTTAAAAAATTGTTCAGAGCAATGATGTAGCGCTTATAATCCCACTGCTGAAGATGTCAAAACAAGCAAATCCCCGGGGTTTGCTGGCTAGCCAGCCTAGATTACTTGATGAACCCTGGACCGGTGAGATATCCTCAAAAAGCATGTAGACAGTGCCTAGTGTGTGCGCCCACATGCATGTCTACATCCATACAAATGTACATGAAAATTAACCTGTTCTAGGACGCTGCTCTATTTTAAATATCTATATTACAAGACATATTAGTATAAATTTGAAAATTGAGGCATTGTTTATATAATGATGCTCCTGGATGGGAAATTACTGTGGAGACAGAAGTATGGGCACTAGCCACTGCAGTGACATTCTTTATCACATAAGGGGGGCGGGGCTAGCAAAAGTTTACACTTGAATAAATATATCATTATAGGCTTTGCAGGAACACTGTATCAGCCTGAAATTAAGCATAATCTGTTTCAAATGCAGAGGTAAGACCAGCTGTACCAGTTTCATCCTTATCCTATCAGTGCTAACTGTACTCATTCGATTGTGGATTACTTAGGAAGGGAGATTGCCCACAGGGCTCTCACAACGTAACTGCATTGATTCAAAATTGATTGTATCTTCACGTCTTATATTCTATTGATCTACAGTTTCTGGAAAAGAAAAAATTATTCACTGAACAGAGCCATGACTTGCCTGCTGCTACCTCATAACTCCCAGAGCAGGAAATGAAAACTTGTCTGTTAGCTCCTGGCTGATCGTTGTCCGGAGTCGCACGTACATGGCGATGATTAAAACTCAGACATGGCTCTGAGCGGGTGCACAGGGTCCAGGAAGCTGGATTTTGAACACCTTTAAGATGTGGCTGATGTTAATGTTTCAAAGTCCACAGTTTGAGTTGTAAGGTTCTTCCATCGTAACAGAACCTGTCTTTGCTCAGGGTGAGCTAGCTGCGGGTTCTCATCAGTGTTCCTTAATCCACCTCTCCTGCCTGCCCGCCACCCGCTGTGGGTGACATAATTAGCTGCAAGCCTATGTCACGCTGCTTGTTCTGCATTCGATTCAAGAGAATTTAAGTTTTTAATTAACTGAGACAGAAAAGTCATTTTATAGTGACCTAAATAGCTCCCAAACACTGAAATCTGATCAGCTCAGAATCGAAGAACCTCATTGTATGACAACCATGGTTTGCTTCTCACCGAGAGAGGATTCTCAGAGAGGTGGCATGTTGTCAACACTCTTTTCTTCATTAAAACCTATTCAATTAAAATATAATTGCATTGCTTTCCTAAGTTCTTCCTCCAGCCACTCGCATGTCCCTTCTCTCTACCACCTCCTGAGTTCCCTGTTCACTCCTTCCCACTGACAGCCTCTTTGGATTATTCTTGTGCCTGTATATAAATACATCAATATATAAATACAGTTGGCTGAAGCTGTTTTGTGTGGATTATGTGCATATGATTATAGAACTGACCACTTTGTGTTTGAGAACTAATCAGTAGGCACATCCTTGGGAGGGGTACAGTTGTCTATGGGTGAGACCCTGAAGGATTTTTTTTCTCTTTGCAAGTTAGCACTTCTATTGATATCGATGCCCAAATACACCGCCGTTGGTTACCATCAGAACATGAAGGCCTTTGGCGCATGTTTAGGGATATCTTGCTATTTGATCATAGCTACAGTCTATTGGAGTCACAGCTGGATAGGACTATTGATGCTTCCCTCCCTGGGCAGCCTACACAGTCCATTCTGGTACTGTGGGAGTTAGTGCTGAGGAAAGACGCTTTCAGGTTAGCATCAGTGCACATCTTCTGAGTCCTGGGTCTGCAATAGGCAGTGTCTTCAGCAATCAGGGCTTACTTCCAACCACTGTGGGGCAATCAAGGACAATAGCAATAATCTATACAGCTTTGGGGAATCACTTGAGCTGTTTTGACCAACAACTTGAGCAGAAGTTTCTCATTACTAAAAGTTTTGTTAGATAGTCTGTGACTCTTTAGGGAAGTACTGTCAGCCCAAGTGATATAACTTCACACAAGATGCTTGATTTTGTTTCCAGTGTGTGTGTATGTGTGTGTGTGTGCATTAATTTATATTGTACCTTATTTCACATAAATGTAAAATAATACAATTCCTTGAGGCTTTATCAAACATCCCTAGTGTTATTTATCCCTCTGTATTGACCTCCCTCTCACCCTTCATCCGCCTGTTACCTGTTCTTTGCCTTTCTATCACACACTCACATGCATACATGCACATGATGCACACACACACTCTGACGATGGTCCCCTTTTCCTTTCCCCACTTCTGCAGTTACTACAGGCTATTGATTCACAACTGAAAATTTGGAACTATGAACCAGGCCACATTAGAAAATAGTGTTGGTGGTAAATATTCTATCATGGGGCACTTAATTTTAATAAAGAGAAAAATAGCAAATACTTCATTTGCTTTTACTTTGACTTGTCTATGAAGTCAAGGAGCTGAAGGTCATTTCTCAGCTGTGGGGAACTTCTGATTCCATGGATCACTCTGAAGAGCACACATATTTTCCAGCCTTTATCATAACCATTTTTGATGAGAATCTTTCTCAATAGAGAATTTTGAAAGTGACATCCTTTTTGATGAGTCAGAGTCATAACTGCAAACACTTCTTTCTCATGATGTGTAAAGCTCTTGCTTCATGTGAAGCAAAAATAGATAAAAGCAATTTGTTCTCTGATCCTCGATGTAACCTTAAAATGTGAATGCCTCCCTGGGTGGGAGATGAAGGCCCCATTCTGTATTATTACTGAACCAAAAGAAAAAATCAAGTCCATCTCTGGTTGATGATGCATATTTTGCAACTTAGAATGGAGATGATTTTAATTCTAACTTTAAGTAATCTGATTCCTTCACTAGAGTCCAGCAATTGCTCTCTGATGAATGGTCAGCCTCCTAAGTCCACTCCTTAGCACCTTCCTCTATCTCAGCTGCAATGGTGATGGGCTCTCGACAGTCACCTGCATGCACTTGTTGAAGTTCCACGCATGTTTCCCTGTACATACTGATGTGACTAGAATTTCCCACTTCCTCACAGAGCTTGTAGAGGTAACATATGCCAAAACAACGCTTCAGTTATGGGGAAGGTGCATTACATACGTCTCTGATATTTGCCCTGTATTAGGAAGTGCAACACCTAATAAAAGAATCAAGTATGAACAAGCTAAACTTTCCATTTGCTGGCGATTATGTAAAGTTCCAATAGAGTTCATTTCTGTTCCTAGGTGGCAGGAAATTTAAAAGTACTTTTTGTAACTGATACTGTATCATAATATTCCTCTGCTTAAAGTTTTGTTTTGAAGAACATAGAAAATTTTCCAGACTCTATCTTTTGTCTTAAACATATTTAAATGATAACAAGAGTAATGAAAGGATGGTATTAATATGACTAGAAGTGATAAATCCAAGTAGCAAAATCTGAAGATAAAGCTAAGACAGAATCACTTGGATATCATTCCTACCTGCAAAATCCAGTCTATGAAAATCTCAATTCACAGGTAAATTTAGGTATGTTATATGCTAAATATATCCAGAAGCATGAAGGCAGAAAATTCAAATATGACAGAAATGAGACAAATCAACAGCTCTGAGATACACATCACCCAAAGAGAATTTGTGTGTGGTCTTTTATGAGTAGGTTGTGCAGACATTCAAAATCTTACAAAGAATAGGTCTTTATGAGTCCACATCTGAGAAAAACCACATGTAGAAACGAACCAGTTTCAACATCCATGGTGCCTGTGATACATTTAAGCAGTATCAAGTTTAGGGTTTAAAGCCTAACAGAGGAGAATTCTGATTTAGAAACATGAATTTATCCAGACCAGTAAAGGAGACAGTCTGAAAAGGATGTGGCCTTCACGAGTATATTGAGAACACTAGATGTCACCTCTTGGCACATTCCTATTTTCCTTTAGCCTTGTTTATTTACATGACGTCAGTTTGGAGAAAGTAGGACAGTAGATTTATCCAAGTTTGAAGCTTTCCATTTCAGCTTCAAGGAAAAGGAATCGGGGAAGGGAGATGCAACAGTGTACAAGGGCGCCTCTATCCCACAGTCCAGGAAACAATTAAAGCTATGATGGAATGAGGGAGTATCAAACAGCAGTCAAATTAACAGCCCTAGTGTCAAATGAGGAGTGTGTGGGTGGAGGTAAAACAGAAACTGAACACGTCAAGAAGAATTCAGCTTGGACTGGCAGAAATCAACAAGGCGACTGGAGACTTCAATTCCAAGGGGTTTGAAACAATGAAAGACAGAAAAATCTAGAAGGGACCATGGGGAACACATCACTTACTGAAAGTCCCAGGCTCAATAGCGGGCATAGAAGAATAAAATCAGTGTGTTTGCGAGAGCCGGTTCAGAGAGCAAGGATTTGATAAGAGCAAGAAGCGAAGACCAGATCATTGAAGGGAATGGACCATCAATTGAAAACATGGAGGGCTGATTGAGATAAAGTAGAAGAATAATATCTCTCACGTGATGTCTTTTGATAATATGCAAACAGCCGGCACCATGCTCAGGGCATGTTAGCCACGCTGTGACGTGTGCTCAGAGTTCTCAGAGGGCAATCAGCTGTTTGCTCTGCCGCAAAGCTGCCCTGCTCCAGCTCCTGCACAAGCTGAAGCCTGTTGTTGGTTGTTTTTGTTTTTTGTTTTTTGTTTTTTTTTCAGTTTTGCCACTTGCCGCCTCTCAGCTTGCTGCTGCTGCTGCTGTCAACGCCATCACTCTCCCCTCTGCAGTCCTCACCATTTTCTCCCACATCCCCTGCTTTCACCTAACCTTTTGTAATCACCCACCAATCAAAGCCCTCTTTGCCTCCACCGTAAGCTGACTGATGGCGGAGCGCCTGGGCAGCACCAGTTTCTTTCCCATCTCTCCTTGCCTACTTCTGGGTTCCTGGGAGTTTCAGGCTATTTCATCCCTTAGATATGTGAGGCAAAAACCAATTCATATTTAGTGCTTCTAACCTCTCAGATCCTACACTGCTATAGTGGTCTTTGTTCAGATTTTCCAACACCGTTCTCTTGAAGACAGATCAATAGAAATTAGATTTTGGATCATCAAGTAGAAAAACATTCTGTTGAAAATTTAATTCAACATTAAATTCCTGTGCACTTCATTGTCACATTCACAGGCCAGAGACTTGGTTGCTCCCAGGTTAATGTGTTAAGCCTTTTAAAAGACTATGAGGGCACGTTTCTGTCTCTGTCATTGACAGCTTAAACACAGCTATTGATTATCATATATTCCTAAACTAAGCAGCCTAATTTCAGCATTCCTCTGTGTGTTTTATGAGGCCTTGTGCTAATGGCTGCTTGGATGACTTGGCAGAGACAGAAGGATCAGCAACTTTTCCCATAGTTCTTCTAAATTCTAGAAAGAAACTGGCTATCATTTGTTGCACTTAATAATCATGGCCCTTACACAACTATAGATAAAGCTTCTATTTCTTCAAGGGAGAAAGGCGGGTAGTGAGAAAATATTCATTCTTTGACATTTTTCCAAAAATTTCTCTTTGGAAATTTATCAGTTCAGACTTATCTTAATAGTTTGGAGAATCACACAGAACATCATAAACACACCTTAATTAATACTGTTAATATGATTGATATTGTTAGTAGCAATTCTGAGCCCAGCAGTAATTCAGACCTTTAGTTTTATTCCTTCACTCACAACATTCCTAAAGCCCTAATTGTGTGTGATGAAGTGTTCTTGGTAAAGTAGGGACCTTGGTTTAAAGTACCCTACGGTCTAATCTACAAGTTCAAAGCAAAGCAATCACTTAGAACATTGAGTAGAGCCGGTAGTGGTGGCGCACGCCGGTAGGATTTGCTGAAGGAGGCAGAGGCAGGAGGATCACGAGTTCGAGGCCAGCCTGGGCTACACATTTTTGCCGGGCGGTGGTGGCGCACGCCTTTAATCCCAGCACTTGGGAGGCAGAGGCAGGCGGATCTCTGTGAGTTCGAGACCAGCCTGGTCTACAAGAGCTAGTTCCAGGACAGGCTCCAAAACCACAGAGAAACCCTGTCTCGAAAAACCAAAAAAAAAGAACATTGAGTAGAGGGATGGGGAGATAATGCGATGTGTGAGTGAGGCTGATGCATACACTCACTGCTGTAGATAGGAAACTGTAGAAAGCTAATAGTTGAATACTATGAACAATACTATTAACTGCTGAAGGAGAGAATAATTTATATTTAGAAGTGTGGTTTCTGGTAGGTTAACACAGTAGATGATCCCTATGCCTGTGTGTATAAAAACATCAATAATTAGGATTCAGGAGATTGTGAGAAAGACAGGGTAGAGGCACTAGGGATGTAATGATGGACAGATATGTTTAAAAAATATTGTGTAAATTCATGACATTTTTAAGGAATAAAATATTGTTTAAACGTAGGATACCTTGTAAAATATGACTTTCTTAAATCTCTGGATTATTTCTGAATGTTTCAAATCAATACTTTATTAAATAATGGCTAAATAATTTAAAGAATCCTATATATTTTTCCCAAGTGTTTTTTAACTATGTATACATAAATACATAAGATGAACAGCATTTTGTTGCCAGTCAAGATCTTACGAAGCAAACAGAAGAGTCACTCAACATATTAAAGGCTCCATATTTGGATACATATTTTGGATCCCCATAATGTGGGGATACAAAACATGCACAAACAATTAGAAAAGCTGGCAAGCAGAAATGGTGGGAGGGAATACAACTTCAGCAGATTTAGTAATTTAACAAATTACTGTCCAAAGACCTTCCTCTCTAATACATTCATCTCAGTGTGTGGGATTTCAGCATACAAATTGTCTAGGAAGACAAACATTAAACCAGAGCAAGACTAAATGCCTCGTTCTTACAGATTCGACCCTGGTAAAGTAGATTCTGGGCACTCTTTTCCAGTTCTTTCTCTGTAATATTAGTAATGATGTAGCTAACTTGATGAGGAAAGAGCCCTGAAATCCTATGTTGTATCATTTGTAAGTTTTCACTCTATCCATCAATGATTTCAGTGAGAGATTTTTGTTTTGTTTTGTTTTTGTTTTTTTTCAAGACAGAGTTTCTCTGTGTAACAGTCCTGACTGTCCCGGAACCCATTTTGTAAATCAGACTGGCTTGAACTCACTGATATCCTCCTACCTCCATTTTGAAAGAGCTTTGTTCTCTACACTAGCTTGCAACAGAAGAGAATTTTTAAGTTTGGGGGCCATTTACAATTTTGGAGAACACTAAGAATAAAGTAGTGCTTCAGCTGTTTTAAGGAACAACTTTGTAGAGTCATACAATTAACCTGTAAAGGCAAGCAAGTGTCCCCACTGAGTTGCCAGATCCCACTTTTTGATTCTTAGCCTCGGTTCCACATCATTGACCATGCTCTAGCAATGCAATCATAATCATGTAAGACTTCTGTATGACACAATGTGACTTTTTACCCTCATAAAATATCTAGCAGGTAATTTTTATCTTTCTCTTGGTGAAAAATCTAGGACACAAAATAAAAAAAAGAGTTCAATTAATAATCACTGTTGGACACCAGATTAGGTTTTGACTTTCAGTTTATCTCTCTTTCGACCACATCATATTGCTTGCTTTGCTTGAAAACAGTGGTTCTCAACCTGTGGGTCATGGCCCCTTGGGGTCTCATATCAGATATTTATATCATAACTCATAGCAGTAGCTTCTTCCTTCTAATCATGTATACTGCTCATACACAGTCATTCTTTCAACTTAAATTCTGAACCAGTCTCTGGAAGAGTCCCCTTAATTGCTTCATGGGAAATAAATGGCAACATTTTCTAACTTGCTGATGGTAGCTGAAGAGATAAGTCGTATAACTTGATCCATTTCTGGCTGCCACTATAATGATTCAACAAACCCTTTCTTCTCAGAAGAAATCTGAATAAATCTTCCTTTGACAAGACCCTCTCTTCCAATAGATAGTTTACTTGGAAAAATTCATATCTATATTTAAGCCCCAAATAATTTACAACTGGCAATAATAGTAATTATAGTCTTGGAAAATGCAAATACTTATAACAGAACCCTAGAGCCAGAAAAGATTGTTTTGGTCATCTCTACCACACAGATCTGAGTAGAGTCAGATTCCTTAAGGCTCAGTGATATTGTGGTCAAAATTATATAACTAATTCTTTGAAAGAATCTTATAGAAATTTGACTTAATGATCCCAATGAACACACGCTATTCTGGATGCAGAGATTATAGCAACACATTGAGAATATTTTCTGCTTGAGCCAACAGAAAGCAATCAAAGACCCTAAGATGAGAAAATAATTCGAAAATAAGCATTTATAAACTATAACTGCTGTAATCCAGTGAAGGAATAGAAAGAGAATTTATTTTAATCTTTATCTTATTCTACGAAAGATGTGAGACAACACACACACTGCAAATCTGAAACAAGCCAGTAGAGTAACTAAAGCAAAAGAAAACTAGAGAAATGAGAAACTCAGACCTAGTACTAAGGCTGGAAAACAACAAAATAATGGATTCCAGAATTCCTAAATTGTCTAGTGGTTGAAGTAAAGTAAACTTCAAGTCATGTGTGCGATTGAAACTTTCTCTGAAGAGACATGAGTGATATTTACTCAGAAGGTTTTTCAGAAAGTGACACCTAGTTGCATCCACTTTTTTATATGCGACAATTCAGTGTGATCTATCAATGTAACAACAAAGTACAATTCAGTAAAAAGAAAAAAATATACTAGATCCAAAATGATATTGCTGAGGGAGCAAAAATGCAGTTCATTCTGATGGAAAAGCACCATTCAGAGGTGTGGTAAAGCAAGGACTAAAGATTTAGTTCATGGTAGAGTGTTTGCCTAATAATTGAGGCTGAAGGTTCAATCCTTGGCACCACATATCCAAAAAACCATGGAAAAATAGTTTCATTATCTGACCTTTAATTATATCTTTCTGAACACTAATTATGACAACATTGAAGGCAAGGAGTTCTGTAGGTGAAGACTGCTTGTTCATTTCCCAGATGCCCAGACAAGAAATAATCATACAGAAACTGTATTAATTACAACACTGCTTGTCCAATAGCTCAGGCATATTCCTGGCTAACTCATATCTTAAATTAATCCATTTTTATTAATCTGTGAATCACTACCTGGTTGTGGCCTACCAGTAAGTTTCCATCCAGGGTCTGTCTCCTGTGGCAGCTATATGGCATCACTTCTGATTTCACCTACTGTATATATATATATATATATATATATATATATATATATATATATATCTTCCAACCTGGCTATATTCTGCCCTGACATAGGCCCAAAGCAGCTTCTTTATTAACCAATGGTAATATAACATATTTACAGCATACAGAGGGAAATCCCACATCACCTCCCCTTTTCTGCCTAATTAAGAAGAAAGGTTTTAACTTTACCATAGCAAGATTACATACAACAAAACAGTTATGAATCAAGAATTATACTTACAATATTTATATCCATTTTATCTTTTATTGTAACTAAGGAAAACTGTCATTATAACTATCTATTCTTCAACTCCATCAAAGATCCCAGAAGAATATATTTCCTAAGTAAACAAGAACTGCATTGTAAGAAACTTCTAAAACTCTAGAATTGACTGAGACTTCTCATTGCCTAACAGTCACCCAAAATTCCTCTGTAACATTGGGGCATCCATCTTCACCCTACAGGCCCATAGTATCTGGAAAACTTTTCTATGAAGCAGGAAATTTAAAGATCTCTTATTCCTTGTACTGGCAAAGTTCATCAGTTGCTTTCTGTGTTCAGCTGTGCCCTACAAAATGTCTGGCAGTCTCTTTCATGAAGCAGGAACCCTGAAGGACAGTCTCACCTTCTTTAGGCAACTTCAGCAGTCATATTTCTGTGGATTGTGCATGTCCAGCTTATACAGCATAACACAAAGCAGTCCAGGCAAGAGAAGTTTCTTGCACAAATGGTTAACAAACTCCATAAGGAGCTTCTTCAATGCCCACCATCCTCTTAAAGTAGATTGGTGCTACCAGGAGTCTTAAAGAAGATTGGTGTCTCACTGTCATGAAAAATCCTAATTATTTTAAATGCCATATTCTGATAGTCTTTTAAAGGTTTGAAGAGTATCTATCCATTTGAAATACATCTCTGTATATCTAGAAAATCTAACAAATGTAACTACAAGCTTGACTATTATACGTGATTATCTATTAACCTGTATTTCTTAATTATACATTACATTTTTTGAACTGCACAAAACAAAGCCTTAATCAAAAGCAGAAATATACATATAACAAAATTGACCTTAAATTTGTATCAATAAACCAAGATTCATACCAATGAAAAGTATTCATCTCTATAGCATATCCCCCTTTAAATATATGCAAATATTTATAAACAATATTTGGGAATTCTCTTCAAACTGCTTCCTGCTTTTTTGGGGTGAAGTATTTTTGGGGTATTCATAGTGACATTTTGGGTGGTCTTGGTCCATCAAACCACATTAGTCTGGAAGGAATCCACAGGTTCTTATCCTCTGTGGAAACAAAAGTAGGCCCTCTTTTCCAAAGCAACATATCCTTAGACCCAAATTTTAACATCAAGATACCTTTAAAGTATATATGTTGGTTTAGCTTAGCAGCCTGAACAATAAAATGTCTCTCTCTACTTAGCTTATTCACAGTCAAAAAAATCAAATTAAACATAATAATATACATAATCCAAACTCTCTGTGTATAGTCTATCTTTATGTGGCTTATTTTTCTTACTCTATTACTTTTTCTACAAGTTTAATATTTATTTTACTATCTTTACTCCTTTAACCTATGACTGTTGATACTTTTTTATATTATTACTGTCTATACTCTTTTTCCTCCCTCTCTCAAGACTATGTACATTTATCCAACACTGTGACCTGCTTAGAGGTCTTTTCCATCTAGATTTATCTTTATTGCACTCATGCCTGTAATTATTTTTGACCAAGAGCTCCTTTTTTTTCTTTTAAATGCTAAGCAGGCATAGCTAGGACCAACTTCACAACCCTGCTTGCTTGCTCTGCCCAGTTCAGCATGGTAGAGTTATGTTCATCACCTCTGAGAACTATACATATTGCCCCAGCTCCAGGAAAGCAGCAAGTCTATGTTACCACTAATTAATCTGTAACATGCTGCTCACAGACTCCATTTAAGTGCCCAACCTCCTGAAAGAGCCAGAGCTGTTTGTGCAACTAGCACAAACCAGTAAGCCTTCTTAAAGAAGCCACACAGTTTTTGCTGCTACCACTGAGTCGAGAAACCTCATAAGAGAATCATGCCTCTGCTTGCTTCTTGCAAACAGAGCCCACCCAAGAAAATGTTGATATCAAAAAGCCATGTTTAACTCTGTTCTTCTGTGTCTAGAATTTCTTTCTAAGCTCTCTCAGATTTTATGTGGATGTGGTCAGCCCACATTGGCATCGTTCTGTAGGCCAAGACTGCTTGCTTGTTTCCTGGCTTCCCAGACTAGAAACAATCAAACAGAAATTGTATTAATTACAACACTGCTTGTCCAATAGTGTAGGCTTATTCCTAGCTAACTCCTATTTCTTGTATTAGCCCATTTCTACTAATTAGTGTATCGCCACGTGGTTGTGGACTACCAGTAAGATTTCTTCCAGCCTGGCTATATTCTGCCTTGCCATAGACCCAAAGAAACTTCTTTATTAACCAATGATAATAAAACCATATTTACAGCATACAGAGGGAAATCCCCACATCAGAGTTCAACATTGTAATTTTTTTCTTTTTTTCCATCTTAATGTGTGTGTAGTGCACATTTGTATATCTAGGCATGTTTACATGTGTGTGTGCACACGTATGTGCATGTGAAAACCCAAGGTTGATGTCAGGAAATATTCAATCACTGATACAGCTAACATCATAACCACTTTGTTATGGAAACCCCATGTCCGTTTTTACAGGTTGGGATGACATGCCCACCCAGCATCTTCCTGAGCTCCAAAGACCCTAACTCACACCCTCACCATTTTAACCTCTAAGCCAATTCCCCACCCACCGCGTTGCAGTAGGTTTGTAAGAGTCATGGGGTGGGTACACTGTCATGATGTCTACAGCTGCTTTAAAAGCTTAATCAAGCAAGAAGAAAGGAATGTGATTAAAGGCTAATTTAAAGATAAAGCCACGCTTCAGACCTTTACCTAAAACTCAACTTTCAATAGCAAGTCAATCCTGGATCAAGAGAAAACAGTATGAGAAAACAAGCTTAGAGTGACTTTCAGGAAAGGGGTTCTGAACATGACCAGAGAAGAGAAAGTTTTAGTCTGGCAAAAAAAAAAAAAAAAATACACTATATTTGTGGGTAGACAGAAATCAAGAGATTTTGAAGGGTTAACATTTGTGATTTCAAATGCAACAATTGGACTGGAGAGATGTCTCAGTGGTTAAGAGCACCTGCTGCTCTCTCGGATGACTGGGCTTAAGTCCCAGCACCTACATGGTGACTCACAACTATCTATAACACCAGTTCTGAGGGATTACATGCCTTCTAATGTCTGTGAGCGTGTATACACATGTGGCATACATATATACATGCAGGCAAACACACACATAACACATATAATAAAAGTAAATAAATCTAAATTTTTTTTAAAAATGAAATGCAGTAACCATGGGTCAAATTTAACCATGATTCAGCTTGACCCTTTTAGTGAAAATGCCGGAAATGCAGACAGTGGGAAGCACGTTAGTTTGATATGACAGCATGGTTTAACAGAATTTCAAGCCAATGAATTCAGTAAGTGGATTTGTTTTGATGACCTTTGCTAATTTGCTGAATGTGTGAAAATCCCCTGCAGACTTCCTAGCAGTTCCCAAGCTAAAAATAATGACCTCACCAAGGATCCACCAGCTTGTGATTCAGAAACTAGCTGAGAAGGTTGCTGGGCCTTAGCTACCAACAGATTCTGAAACGCACAGTCACCGTGACTCCTCCCTACAAGAAAATGTCTGTACATAAAAAGGTACAGTGTACCTCTAGATGGGAAAACAGTGGCTCAGAAATGTTAAACTCACTTGCTCAAACATATGCAACTAGTTAAACACAGAGTCCTTGAATTCATGCATGCCTTTCTGGCTCAGAATCTCTCTAGTGTTTTCAACTTCAACACAATATGAATTTTTCTCAGAATTTTAGGATTGCTATAGGTTTCATGACTGAACACTTCGGATAACATTATGAAGGACAATAAAGAAAGCAAAGCTACCCTCAGGCCTGGCACATCAGCAGCCAGACCCCTGTAGCTGCTGATGAAGAGTCAAGCAGGCACTATTGTACAATGAGACCCTCAAGGCTGCCCACTGCTAGGTCTTGTTGGAGCAACAGAAGAATAGTTTGGGTATAAAAGGGGTGTGGGAGGAGGGGGCAATATGTGGGAGGAGGGGCAGGGAAATGGGAAACAGGGAGGAGGCGGAAATTTTAATTAAAAAAGAATTTAAAAAAAACTATTCAGTCCATAGCACATATCAAAAAAAAAAAAAAAAAAAAAAACCACAGTGTCCCGACAGGGATTCCCACACTCTTCAGGTATCACAATGTATGATATGGCTAAAATGATCAATGTTGATGACTTGATTTTGTAATAAAACACTCCTGGGCCCCAGGAAATATTAAAATGTAAAAGCACACAGATTATCTGTGTTTGAATCTCTATCACCACATAAATTGTGTTTTTCTAGAGTGTTTGCTTCTACCTTCTGAACATGCAGGCAATTTATCATTTCTTGATGCTTGTTGGACACATGGTCACACTCACTTGGTTTACACATCTGGATTTGCTGATGTGTGGATATTTTGTTTCTTGCTCCAGGGTCATGAGCATTCAATAAGCAGAAAGAAAGAAAGGTCGTGGGTCTTTCCTGATCTTTGTTGTTCATTTCTTTCAAATGTTTTCAGGTAAGGATTAATAAGCAATGTAAAAATAGAACGGGGCTGCAAGTACAGTTGAGTGATTCCCTATCAACCTTAAGTTCCCTTTCCAGGACTGGAAAAGAATTGGGGAAGAGAGGAAGAAATGGAAGATAGAAGAAAGAGGGAGGAGTTTTGTGCTTTATACATTACACGTTTTGTACATTCATTCCCTTATCCTCACAGTAGTACACCAACATAAACACACACGCGCACACACACCTCCCTTTTGTCTCCTAAATACTACTATCTTTCGATTAACTAGCATCCACCAATATTATAATATGGAAGTAATTCCAAATAAATTGGGAAATGGCTACTGCCTAATGAAGGTAGCAAGTTCTGGTGCAGCAGGTGGCCTTCAGTATTGCTTAGCACTCAGTATAGCCCAACAGAGCAGTTGGTAAATATTTAATATGTTTAATAGAATCCTTAGTCATATTTAGTCATATCAAAATGTTTCGTAACAGTTATGTGCAACGCTCACAGTTTCATTACGGAGTGAACATTATCCACAGTTGAGCTATTCAGTGTGCTCTCTGGATTACCCTTCCCTCAGAGCTTCGCCTGCTTCTCTTTATTTTATTACCCACCATAATATTAAGTGTGTGTTTCTTCTCAAAGTGCTAGAGCACTCTTTTCCATAGCTCTATCTTCTCATGTTCTTAATCACAGTGACTATTCTCTAGGCCTTCCTAGACCTAGTAGTTTCCTGAGAGACAATTTTTCTTAAAACTAAGCCATGAGGTACTAGGGCAATGACTCAGTTGACTAGGTACTTGCTTTGAAAATCTAGGGACTTATGTTCTATCCCCAAAAATCACATGTTAAAAAGCCAGGTGTGGTGGCACACACTTGTAACACTGACCAGTGTGGACAAAGAGAGAGATATCCCTGGGACTGTCCATAACCTACTTGACAAGTTCCAAGACTATATAAGACACTAATGGATGCTGGGGAAGGACACCTGAGATTGATATCTAACCTGCTCTGGCAGCCAAAAGCACATAAACACATACATACAACAGATGATAGATAGATAGATAGATAGATAGATAGATAGATAGATAGATAGATAGATAGATAGATAGATAGATGATAGATAGATAGATAGATAGATAGATAGATAGATAGATAGATAGAACTGTGAAAGACTTTGTGTGTCTGACAACACCTTTATACACCTAAAAATTTGACAGAATTGATGTCTGTGTGACTTTCATGCTAAGAATCAACTTGATGTCTGTGTTTTCTGGCTTCTAGTATGATTTCTGATTAGAAAAACCAATGCCTTACTACTTCCTGAATTTATATATAGATAGATTTTCTTTTGGAAATATTTTGTCTCTTCTCTTTGCTTTCTAATACACTAAATTCCATTTAGCTGAGCTCATTAGAACTGTTATAAGTAACAGGTGAGGCTTTCAACCTCTAGACTATCCAATACTTCGAATACTTCAGTTGGGTTTTTTCACTTGAGACTATTCACTGATGATTCTCTGTGCTTTCAAAGCCTTGATGATCCATTTTTGTCTTACTGCTGAACAATATTCCATTGTATTGATACTTTATAGTTTATTTGATTACTTAAGATAGGGAATCTGGGTTTCTTCTGTGTGTGGGCATGATACATAAAACTGCTAAAAAAAAAAGTCAAATGCAGGCTTCTTGTGTTACACCTTAACAAAGTAACAAACAAGCGATTATTCTATCATAACAGAATCACGTATTTAGTTTGAAGAAACTACTAACTGGCCTTTCCGAGTGGTTTTACAGTTTTCCTTCCCACCAACAATAAATGAGGTTTAGTTCCTGTGTTGTTACTTCTCTCATTGATATGCCAAAATACTTGATGAAAACAAGTTAAAGAAGGAGGGTTCACAGTTTTGAAGTGTAGTCCATCCTTGGGAGAACCTATCATGGCAAGTCTAGGAACGAGCTGATCACATTGTATTCCCAACAGAGAAGCAGAAGAGATGCTGGTGTTCATGCACATGTCTCCTTTTTTTAAATTGATGTATTCATCGTATTTTCTGTATTTTTGTCTGCATGTATGTATTGCACTATGTGTGTGCATGGTGCTTATAGAGGTCAGAAGTTAGAACAGAACTCTTGGAACTGGAGTAAGGGGTGGTTGTGACCCGCCATGTGGGTGCAAGAACATCAAGTACTCTGGACTACTGAGCCATCTCTCCAGTCCCTAGATGTCTCCTTTCTACTCAGCCTGGAACCATAAACCATGAGATAGTGCCATTCTCATTCAGAGTGACATTTCCCTTCTTGGTTAGAGTTTTTTGGAAACACACTCATCATGCTGATTTTAAATCCCATCAAAGTGTCAGTCAAGATTAACCATCGCTCCGTGGTGAGCAGCTCCGCACAGCCGATCCGAGCCCCAGAGCCCGAATCCTTCCAAGCGATTCACCATGGTGGATGAACTGGTGTTGCTTCTGCACGCGCTTCTGGTGCGCCACCGCGCCCTGTGCATGGAGAACAGCCGGCTCATGACACAGCTGCGGTTGCTGGTGTGTGAGCGGGCCACTCTGTTGCACCAGGTACGTCGGCTGAACTGTCCGGTGCCCTTCCCCTCAAGGTTTCACGGCGAGAGCAGCCGGCTCCCCGAGTTTGTTGTGCAGACGATGGCTTACATGCTTGTGAATGATGACCTCTTCTGCAACGACGGCATGAAAGTGGCATTCCTGATCAGCCTCCTCTCCGGGGAAGCAGAGGATTGGGTAGTGCCATACATACTGATGGATAGCCCGATCCTCTGTGATTATCAGGCCTTTGTCGAGGAGATGAAGCAGTATTTCGGCTGGGATGACGACGAGGAGGATGATTTTGATGATGATGAAGAGGAAGAGGATGATTACTAGGCCCTAAACCCCCTTAGGCCCAGAGGGGGAGGGCCCTGCACGCCGCCTCCTCCCTGTTCTGACCCGCTACTCCTCCTGCCTCCGCGCTCCCTTTGCATTGCCATCCTCTCCCCTGCCAGTCACTTCGCTCCTTCCTCCCTTTTAGTGCTTGCCTTTGTTTCAGGAACCTGCTGCAAGTGCTTGAGTAGGGCCTGGGCCTTTCTCCGAAGCTCACACTGTTCAGCTTCAACCAATCCAGGCACCCCTATCCTAATCTGAACTGTGTTTTGAGCTCCAGCCTTTGTCCCGGCCTGTGTTTGAACTGGTCAGACCACCTGCATTCCTGCCGCTGGCTTCCACTGGATCGCCATCCTCCATCTGCCCAGAAACGTGCGCCTGTCACCTCACCACCACCACCCACCGCATCTCATCTGCAGCCATCCACCTCTCAAGATGAGGACCAAGAAGAAGATGACGGAGTTGGCTACACCTATTCAGACTGATTTGGACAGCTCACCAACCCCTGAAGGGGCCAGTCTTACAGCCTGGTTAGTTCTCTACCTACTAGCAGGTTCCTCCTCTGCCCGACCAGATTGCTGCAGGAGCCTGGTGTGCCTGTCTGACAGTTGTAATGTTGATGTTTCTTTTCTTGTGTGCATCAGTTTTACACAGCTGTCACGTTTCTTTCAGAATTGCAGCAGTCCCACAGATGTGTACATGTGGACAAGTAGTACTAAAATAAAAACAAGCGAACAGGCGTTCAGCCCAGATCCTCTCTAGTACCTGGAAAAAGCAATGGCATTCTTTTCAATAAATATCAAGCACTGCAAAACTAGAAAAAAAAAAAAGATTAACCATCATAGCGCCTCTTGATCTCTGTGCTTGCTGACATTTCATAGGGTCAGTACTTGGCACTTTAACTAACCTAACATGTACATAGTAACATCTCGAGGCTGCTATAATGACCAGTTCCCTGATGCCACATGGTGTTTAGCATCTTAAAGTGTGCCCGTTTGCCATCACATCTCTCTTATGAAGATGTCTGTCTGTTTCCTTGTTCCACTGTTTCTTAGTAATAATGTTTAAGAGTTCTTTCTGTATTTCAAAACCAGTTACTGATCAGATATGTGTTTTGTATCTTTTTATCTCAAGCTATTTTAAAAGAAACATATTTTATATATCTCACAAATAAAAACAAAATTAAAGATAAATACTAAGAATCTATATATCCTGTACAACCATCAAAATCCACTCTTTGTTCTCCATTTTATTTAGTTCTGACGAAGTCTTTACATAAATATATGCAAATACAAATTTTTTATATACATATATTTGTTTCTTACTAGACGGGTATTCTGTCTGTGATATCTAAGCTATTTTTTACATTTATGAATCTTATTAATTCCATTAAGTCATAAACCCTTCAATTATACGTGTGTGTGTGTGTGTGTGTGTGTGTGTGTGTGTGTGTGTGATGCTGCACTGTGTGGATAAATCATAGTTAAGGTCAAAAATTCTCTCTCACTGGATACTTGGCACCTTCATTTACAAGGTACTTAGTGCTCACAGTTTCTGAGATTCTCTTGATTGTAGCTCCAGGATGAAAACTGGATGCTTCTTAGCTCTACCCCATTGCCAAGTTAGGTTTTGGTTTTCTTGAATGTGCTGACAGCCTCTACTTCTCTATCTGCTTTCCAGATTCCAGAGTTTCTTTTGTTCAGTATTCATTAGCATAGAAAAAAACACACAAAACCACTGTCCTAAGTGTCTACAAGTCTATAAATGAGTACAATCATTTTTTTAAACGTTTCTACTGTATGCTTCCTCAGGTTGACCCTTTTAGAGCAAAAATACTCCATTTTTGCAAACAAAAACAATCTTAAAAAGAATTAGAGGTAGGGATAAAGTTGCTCGATCTTGCAGTGGCTAAAGCAGAAAACCAGAGTCTTCTAAAGACTTCCTGGGATCATTGCACAAGACAGCAAGTTGCTTTGTGTTGTAGCTGTTTGCATCCTACTTCCGGCTGATAGAATCACTCTGGCCCCATATTTCAACTCGGTAGGTCTAATTACTGTTTTCCTAATTTGTAGAAATTGGTAGCACTAGTAGAGCAGCTATATTAAGGACCCCGAGGGAGCACTAACTCTCCTGCTGCACTGAAATGGATCTATTCGCTTGGTTCATCAACTGTGTGCATCACAAGCCTTCTCCTGAGAGGCTATTGAGCAGAGGCAAAGTTGGGATTCTGCAGTCAGATACATCATGTAGTTCTTGCCCTTTGCAGTTTTATCACCTTGAGCAAGCGACCTAGCCCTTCTAACATTATATTTTCTCATATATAATACAATGAATATAAAATAATATATACCTTATAGACTTACTGAAAACGTTAAAGATATTATATTAGTTAACATTCTATTACTGTGAAGAGACACCATGACCATAACGACTCTTATAAAAGAAAGCATTTAATTGGGGCTTGCTTATAGTTTCAGAAGTTTAATCCAATATCCACATGGTAGGGAGGAACGTGTTGGCACTCAGAAAACATTGTAGCTGTGAGTTCCACATCAGGACCTTCAAGCAGTAGAGAAAGCCACTTGGTCTGGGTTGGGCTTCTGAAATCTTAGAGATCACACCCAGTGATACACTTCCTCCAATAATGCCACATCTACTCCCTGGTGACCATGCATTCAAATCTATGAGCTAATGGGGGCCATTCATATTCAGAACAGCACGGACATCTAAGGAAATCAGTGCAGGTCCTGGCACCTGATATGTATGCAATGAAAGTGACTACGGTTCAACACACAGCACATCACTTAGCAGACATTCTGCACATAACTGCTGAATGATTGATGGATGGATGAGCCCTTTCTCTTAACTAATGGACTCAGCTTGAGTAATGTCCCCTAACTACCTTGTAAACAAATGAGTAACAAAATATGTGATGTCTGTATATCTCTTTTCTCTATGCCATTGGTGCCAGGCACACAGCATATATCAGCAATTGATTGAGTAAATTTACCAGTAACAAAAAAAAGAAAAAGAAAGCAAATGAAAGTGTCTGATTTAACATTGACTTTTAGAATGACAAAACTTTTTTTAAGAAATTATTGAATTTGTATTTCTGGGAAAATTCATCTGTATAGGAACATCCTCTGGTTTTCAAATTCTGTTCGGCACTTGAACACTTCCAAGGTACAAATTTGGGGCAAAGATGTGTTACTGACTATATCCAAACTGATAACTCCCTTGTCTGCAGCTGTCTCCTCTAGTTGCACTTACACACAGGACAAAAGAAAAAATGGAGAGATGCTGGGTTCTGAGGTTGGAGAGTAAATGCCATGAGTAAACTGACCTTTTTCTTCTTGTGTTAGGAGAGTGATGTTTTGATGTAGCATAAAGAAGTAGGTCATTGACCTTAATAAAAATAGCTTGAAAGATTCGATCTAGGTTTTATGTTGTTGTTGTTTCAAGATAGTTCTTTTATCTAGAGAGTTCCCATCAGGCTATGTTTATTAATAATATCACTCAGAAAAAAAGAAACATAAAATAGTTTGCATTTGTTATAATTTTGGGGATTAAAATAAAACCATGTAAAAATATTTTTTCATTGCTTTTGTTGTTGGGTTTTTTAGGTTTTGTGAGGTTTTTTTGGTGTTGCTGAAAGCCAACAATTACAGTGGACCCCTGTTTTGCCCAGTGCTATTTATACACCTTGTATTATGTCCATTTCTCATAAACATCCCTCAGGGTTGGGCATATAGGTGTTATTTTTGCTTTACAAACAGTAAGTTGGAGACCCACAGTGAGAAACCTGCCTATGATGATAAGAGGAAAGTCTCATCCTTTCTGATTCAAAATTCATGTTTTTCAATATGTTCCTCTCTTATAATGAGATATTTTCCAAGGAATCATTTATTCCTGGGCAACAAAACAATGTTGACTAGTCATCTAATACCCACCACACCAAGACACTCAACATGCATGACTTAGGATGCCTTGACTAAGAATTTGGGAAGCAATGGTAAAAAATACAGGACAGAGGGAATTAGAATATAGTTTTTAAAAAGAAGTAAAAAGAATTTCTGTGGCCAGTAGTAAGTTTTTCCTAAATCTCAGCTCATTTGTAGTATGTATTTGCCATTTCTTGAGAACTCGGCATTTCTGTTTCATGTGTCTGCCATCTTGAAGTCAAAGCTTACCTTCCATTGTCAAATCTGAATATAGCTGATACTTACCTGGGTCATCTGTCTATCTGTTGCTTTCATTGGTTAATTAATAAAGACACTGCTTGGCCTTTAATAGGACAGAAAATTAGGTAGGCGGAGTAAACAGAACAGAATGCTGGGAGAAAGAAGCAGAGTAAAACAGTCGCCATAGCTCTCCTCTCCAAGATGGATGCAGATTAAGATCTTACCGGTAAGCCACCATCTCATGGTACTACACAGATTATTAGATATGGGTTAATCAAGATGTGAGAGTTAGCCAGTAAGAGGCTAGAGCTAATGGGCCAAGCACTGTTTAAAAGAATACAGTTTCCGTGTAATTATTCCGGGTAAAGTTAGCGGTGCAGGAGCTGGGTGGTGGGAAGTGGCCTGCTGCTCCTATTACAACACTTACCCTCTCAGCACCCTTTGCAGTGGATGTGAGACCGTCCAAGGTTCTACGAGTCATTCACACTCACTGCAGAAGCCTAATGGAAGCTAATGATGTGAAGAAGAGAGCAACCTGGAGTATCCACTGTGGCAAAAATAGCTTTCTAAGAGCAGCTGTTGAAGTGGTTCTCGTGACCTTATTCATTCTCCATTCTCAACAGCGTTGATGTTCTGACATTACTAGAAGACACAGTCTCACAGAAAATGCTTTGATTCTCTGTCTCTTACAGTCTTTCTTCATTCTCTTCCACAGTGTTCCCAGATCTTTGCATGTTAGAGTACTTTATAGAAGTATCTATTAAAACTGGGATCAACAACTCTGCATTTTTATTAATTATGGTTTTCTGTTGTGGATTCCATGGCAGAGAGAAGTTTCCTTGATAAAGGATGAAGACTACATTTATCTGTGGGTATAAGACAAATGTTTATGAATTGTTATTAGAAACTCTGCTGGTTTTATAAATTAGTGGTTGTAGATTCTCCTCCAAAAGTCATGGCTGCACTAGCACTGAGGAGTTAGCTATGTTTTCAATACTGTGCATGGCATCCCTCTTGTTCAGAGGTTCTGAAGTCCAATTAGGGAGCAGCTGGTTACCACCCAGATACGTATGCCACTAATGTACCCTTAGGGTTACTTTTCCATGAAGGTCATTGATACGGTTCATAGGCATCATAGCTGGGTAGGACTGTTGCTTGCCTCCCTCCTTTGGAAGCTTGCATGGCACCTTCTAGGATCAAGAAAACTCATCCTCAGGGAAGAACATTCAGGTCCAGTTCCAGCTCAGGTGTCTCTGAACCCTATTTCTGAAGTGTATGGTATCTTTGGTAATAGGGTTTTACCTTCCACCTCTGGTGAGAGGAAGAGATAGACAATCATTTTCTATATTGCTAGTTCTCAAGTCCAATCTCAGCATATTAAATTTTCAGACAAAAATCATGCCTTTGTTCCCATTCTACTTTTGTGTTAATAGCCAAATCCATGCTTTCCCATTAGTGAAAAACTGAGGGTCATTTGTGGACAAAAGATTCCAATGTCAAAATTCTTGCCACAGTTAGAGAGTGGCTGAGTATTGGTTCCCACACAAAACAGATGGTGGGTCCTTTTTTGAAGCAATAGTAATCTAAGTTTCTGCCTGTGTGCCTTCTGCCTCAGAGGAGAAGTAAAAATGAATTTGTATTTCCCTTTAAGATCTGTTACGCTGACTGACATGTCGGGGGGACCACGTAATTTGTCCAAATATAATTACATGAGGTACAACAAAGGCACTGACTGTTTCAACTCTCTGCAGGGAAGTGGTTTGCTTCTTTAAAAAAAAATTGAACAGATGCAGCATAATCTTGAGAATCCATTTGTTATTCTGCTAGTAGAGTCTGTAGCTATGCAGACATCTGTGATGTGGGATAAGGAAGATTATTTTTCAGAAATACAAAGAATACAGAGAGTAGAAAAATTATTTTTAGAACTTAAAAGTGTAAGAAATAGCCTTCTCCTTTGCCAATGTGTTTTTCACGCTATTGCTTGCAGGGTGCTAGGTTCTAGAGTTAATTTTTTTCCACACATTTGGTTTTACAAAATGAAATTGGAGTCCAACCTTCTACTATATCTGAGGAAATAATTTCATGTAACAAGATAAATGGTCCTGCCTACATTAATAATACAAGGCTCCTCTACCCCTGAGTTCTAATGGTAGAATTCAGTAATATTGGTGGAGGTGGACATACAGATAAACCCCTCTTTCAAAGACACTTTCTAGTAGAGACTTGATACTGCAATTCTATGGTGCAAACCATAATGCCTCACTGTGATTCCTACAAATAACATCCCTCTGAATTCAGTGCATAAAATCCACTATTACAATTGGCAGTTTACTTTATTTCTTTTAAATCTAAGTTTGAACACTCAAAATACTCTTCAAGTACTATGTGTATTGTTACATGCAAAGTAAAGTAAGCTTTAAGTCAAGAATCCATATGATTGTGATGGAGAAGTCACTCTTTTATGAGGCAGCCTGACAAGGAAAGCTATGATCAGAGACAAAATAAAAATAATTTAATTTTTTTGCTAAATACCTGCTATGTACTAGTCATTATTCTAAAAGCCTTGTATGTGTTAACTCATTGGATTTTCACAGGAATTCTGTGAGGATAAATGCTGTCATTATTTGCATTTATCAATTAGAACACTCCAGGATAAAACTGTTGAGTACCTCAAAAGAGATCACATGAATCTGAAGTTAGAACTGAAACTTGATTGGTTTGGATCCAGACTCAAAGCAGGTAACTGCCATATAACAGCTTTTTGAGAAACTGGCAAAGAGCCATGGTACATCTCATAGTCTTTGTGTAATATGAGGGCCAGCTTGTTGGGGTTTCTGTCCTGCCCAGTTTTTACAGCCAGTAAGCCCCCAAAGAAAATTGCACAGATGTATCCATAAGTTATAAACTGATTGGTCCATTAGCTCAGGCTTCTTATTAACGCTTATAACTTATATTAGCCCATTATTCTAGTATATGTTAGCCACATGACTCAGTATCTTTATCAATGGGGCAGGTAACATATTGCTTCTTCAGTGTCTGCACAGGACTGGGGAAAGAGCTTCCTTCTTCCCAGAATTCTCCTGTTCTCATTGCCCCGCCTCTACTTCATATCTGGTTGTCCTGCCTATACTTTCTGCCTGGCTACTGGCCAATCAACATTTATTTAAAACATAATTGACACAATACAGAATTGTCCCACACCATTTTGCCCTCTTTTTTTTAAGAAAACAAGAACATCCATAGTCCATTTTTTGGGAATGTGGGCATAGTGTTCCAGGCTACTTCCTGCTGGTTTGGGGACACTGATAATCTTATGGGCACCTAAAGAAAATTTAGAATTATGATCAAGTCGTAGATTCTAATGTGGAGGTACAGAATCTTCATTATCCAAGGGAATAACTACGTAGCTTATAATTGATAAGACGTTCTCATGGAATTCTGGACCTTTATCTTTTGTACAATTATCCATTCACCCAGTTACAATTTCAACTACAGAAATTTCCCTTCCACCTACTATCTCAAAAGACAGAGCATGGTGGGAAAATTTAGCATATTGTCTTTATATTGCTGGTGAAGTAAAGTAATTTTTCCCTATAATATACTTATAACATAGCCATTGAAAGATTCTTGAACCTCATTTGCATTAAATATTTATTAAACTCATACCATTTACTAACTATTCTGTGAGATGTTAAGGATAGCATGGTGAATTGGACCAATTCCTGACCTTCATGCGCTCATTGGAAAATGAGATAAGACTATATGTAAAGAAACACTGCTACCTAGCACATGGGAAATGCTGTGAAGAAATATGCATGTGACACCGTGGAGAAGAGTGTGTGAAGTACCAGAATAAACCAAACGGATGTGTGCCTGAGTGAACGCACCGAGTGTGTGTGTGCACATGCATGTGCATGTGCATGCATGTGTGTTTGTGTAGTAGGAGGCTGCTTTTTTGTTTCCCAGCCACCCAGACCCAAAATAATCACATAGAAAGTATATTAATTGCAACACTGCTTGGCCAATGACTAGCATATTCCTAGCTAGCTCTTACATCTTAAATTAACCCATTTATATTATTCTGCATATTGCCACAAGATTGTGACTTATCAGGTAAGGTTCTGGCATCTGTCTCCTGCTGTGGCTACATGGCATCTCCCAGACTCTACCTCCTCTTTTCTGTCTAAATAAAAAGGAAGGTTTTAGTTTTAACATAGTAAAATTACATATCACAAAACAGTTACCAAGCAAGAGTTATAGTTACAATATTTAGTCTATTTACATTTGGCAAATTAAGAAAAATACTCTATCATCTATCCTATCTTTGTGAGTCTAAAGTATTGTATCTAATCTATTTTTATAATTATAACTATCTTTCTTCAATTCCATCAAAGATTCCAGAAGGATATATTATTACCTAGGTAAATAGGAAGTGCATTATAAACAACTTCCAAAACTCTAGAATTGACAGAGACATCTCACTGTTCCTCTGTAAAATTGGAGCATCCATCTTCAACCTATAGGCCCATAGTATCTTGCAGACTTTTCCATGAAGCAGGAAATTTGAAAGACTGTTTTGCCTATATTGGCAGTTTGTCAGTCACTTTCTTCTGTGTCCTGCAGAATGTGTGGCAGACTCTTTCATGAAGCAGGAAACCTGAAGGACTGTCTCACATTCTTTAGGCAACTTCAGCTGTCATTTTTCTCCTCTATCTCTGTTTGGAATTCCTGCCTTGTTCTATTCTGTGCTGTAATAGGCCCAAAAGCAGCTTCTTTATTAACCAATGGTAATAAAACATATTCATGGCATACAGAGCGGAATCTTTCATCATATTTGTGTGTGTGTGTGTGCTTGTACACATACATTTGTGGGACTCAATCACAGAATAGATCATAGAGATGGAAAATTGAACTGACTTTTAAACTTTACATAAAAGTGGTTTTTGAGAAATTATAATGTGCTGGGTAAGGTAGCAAACATCCCAATTAATTTTTTTCTACCTACTTGAGAAGTAAGGAGATGGAAAAAAGGGAGTTGAAGTAACTTCTTCATGGTGTCACAAACTAGTAGGTGTTGTAGCTTGATCTGAATCTGATCTTCTCCAGGCCCTATCCTATGAACCCTGTATTATAGAATAGGACATTCTGTTTCTATTATCTAATTCTGTATCTATTAGATAAACTTATTCTTATCTAATAGAGGTTAGACAAGTTTTACGTGTGCTAGTGATTTGGATGGAAAGTATTTGTGCCAGGCCTGAGCATCAGTCTTACCTGCCTGATGTTTTCAAAGCTCACTGTAGTTGCACGATGCTATACCATTGGATTAAAAGGAAACAGACATGACCAGTTTGCTAAGCCAAATGTACTTATTTTCCCTATAGTCACAGCACTGGAAGGAGTGGAGGAAACGTAGTGCCATGATTGTGGATAGCTTCTGCTACCTAGTAAGTTTCAGACTAGCCTTTGCTACAGTGTGAGGCCTTCTTTCAGGGAGGAAAATGGCATGGTCACTTCCCGAGGTCACTTTTAGGATACTAGTAAACAAGAAGTAAAATCCCATATGTTTTTGGTCCCAAGGTCACTTGAGTAGAACAGAAATATGATATGTTGCTGGTTCTTGTTTTTTTGTAAAGTTAGTGAAGATAGGCTTGAGGGTCATTGTTCATTAAACTGAAGAAGTCCATATTGAGAAAACGACCAAAAGGAAGCTATCATGATGATGGTAGTCAAGCTCCTACAGACCTCCAGGCAGAGTTGGTACTTAGAGTGCCAGAGGAGACTGTCATTATTGGACCCAAAGAGAAAATGAAGAGATCAGAGAGGCTCACATTGACAGGCTTAACAGGAATGAGCACCAGTCATGGCTGACTTCCCAGAACACGTTGTATCTTAACAGACAAACATTCTGATCCATGAACTGACCATCTCAACAACACTCACGAGATCAAGAGAGGAGAGAGGCCAGCCTGCTTCCCACTCAGTGATGCATTCACATTAACACTAAGGTGATCTAAACTTACACACGCAAACTTCACAGACTAGAATACCAACAAAACAGTGATCTACTGCAGTTAATAGAAAGCAGAAGACAGTAACATGGCCAAGAGACTTTTTTTACTCAAAATTCTAGTGTGAGAATTGGAGGAAGTTTATCTCTCACTAAACTGAGTAGCTCCTGGAAGGGTAATAAACACAAAGGATGAAAGCTGTAGAATCTTCAAGTTTAGTTTATAGGATCCCCCACATCTTCAAACTTTCCCTTTATTGTAACCACAAAATCCAAATTAAAATAACAAAATCTGAAAGAAGAAATGGATGGAGCAATGGAAGAGAGGAGAGAAAAACAAGAATGATATATATGATATGATATGATATGATATGATATGATATGATATGATATGATAAATTGCTAAAAGCAGAGAAGGAAGTTAAATTGAAGGAAATAAAATCATCAAACTAAGGCTAAAATCTACTATAACATAAGAAAACAAAACAAAATTGTAGCCAACAAACACTAAACTCAATACAAATGAGACCTAAACAATGGAAGAAGAGAAAAACCAAAAGAGAGAAAAACTAAAGCCAATGAGATTTATGAGGCAAAACATGAAAGTAAGGGATAAAAGATTAAAGATAAGCCCAGCATAAATAAAGAAAACATAAAAGGGTCAGAGCTAGTGAGATACAAAGCTGGAAGCATGAAAATCAGAGGATGGGAGATGAAAGCTAAAACAAGAAAATCCAAGTTAAAAGCGGTACTTAGAAGCTGAGAAAAAAATTCTTTTAAAGTCTGTTTAAAATTTATTTTCTTCTTAAAGTGGAAAAGGGAAAAATGAGATAGAAAATAAAGACAAGGAAAGGCGGGGATCATAAAGAATAAGTCAGAACAAGCTAAAATAGAAATATGAAAAAATACAAGTAATCAACGCACTCCATGGCAACAAGAAATTCTAAAATAATATCAAGATGTTGGTGCATGGCACAGATATTACCAAGTGAACTGAAGCAATGGGACAAAGAAAAAAGAGCCCAGTAAACCACTACCGTGTGAAGAGGTATTCTGCCTCTCCACCACCATCAGGAGGTCCCTCTAAGGAATTTTTTTCTGGTTTCATCTTTAGCTCAGCTCAGCTAGCATGACTGCCTACAATATGATGCCAGCGGAAACCTCTATAGCTCAGGAATGGTGAGCCCATGGCTCTACTGGGGGGGAAATTACTCTTTTTCTTTTTACTGTTTGGTCAACCATTTATATATCCCCCTACCCTTTTATCTGTCATTCATTAACTTATCAGTCAATTACTTAGTTCAAATTAGCCAAATTTTAACATTTCCAGGATAAAGGAAAGACCATTTTCTGAGGATTGTAGTACCACCCTAAGCTTGAACTCTCAGTAGCATTAGGGAGACTCATGTTCAAAGTCCTCCCATGTGTCCCTCTTCTTCCTCTGCTGTGTGTTGGGGAGGATGACTCCCATGGGATGTGCTTACCCTCTGTGTTTTGGGTGCTTTCCCAGGTCATGCCACAGATGGAATATCAAAGCATGAGGAGAAGGTGAGGTCTGAGTATGCCTGAAGTCCCATCACTGGCAGGAAGGGACTGAGTCCACCCCTCTCACTAGCAGTGTCTTGCCGGTTGACCCTCTCCTGCAGCTTTTCCCTCCAGGTTCCAGGCATGACCTTTCCTCCAACAAGCAGTTGCCAAACTATTTCTAAGCTGTTATTGCCTCCTGGGATGCCTGGCTGTCCCTAGTTCCTTGGTTTCTTTGAGCCCTGCCCTTATGGTTATAAACTGCCATTAGATGAGCTCCTCAATTTGCTTGCTCTTAGTGTACCATCTGTTTCTGCCTGGGACCCTGGTGGGCACAACAGTAAGAAGTATGTCACAGGCAAATGCAACCATAGCCTTCTCTGTCTTAACACTCAGGGTCTTCCCCAGAGGTTCCCATTTTGATGAATTCAGAACTTGATGGCATTGCTTTATACGGAATGTGACTAACTTCCTCTCTCACTCCCATTTATTCACCAATTTTCCAAGACCTGGATCTCTCCACTGTGCATGCAGGTGAATTTTCACACACTAACCTCTCCTAGAATATATCCTGTAGCTCACCCAGGTAGCAGAGGGCCTCCTAATAGCCCTCAAATTAAAAGATAGGTGTGGATTATTACAGACGAAATTCTTAACTAGCGTCTCTTCCTCCACCTATCTGTTCTCAGCATTACCGCCAGATTATTTTCTCTATAAAGACATTCTCATTATGCTACCCACTGATTTTAAAAGCCTCGGCTGCTTCTCATTGTCCGCAGGATAAATTCAACCATTTAAGGTCCACAATCTGGCTCCAAACTGAATATAGTTTTATCCACTACTATAGAGGCCCCATGTTAGGGAATAGCAGAAGGTAGAGAATGGAAATATATCTCAATCGTACCTCTGATTTAAAAAAAAAAAAACAAAAAAAAAACTTCCTCCTTTATTCAGCTATTCAGCAGCAGAATAACACCATGCAGCAGAGGTGGACAGGAGATGGCACTCAGGCTTCATGGCTGCTCTTCGGCTTTGCTGTCTGTCATGATGGAAACCTTAAAAGACTGTGAGTCATAGAACAATCAGAACTATGACTTAGAGTTCATAATTCATTGGTTCCATATGCTATTGTGCGTCAATGTCTATCACTTTTCGATTTTATGTCATGAGGATACAATTCTACATATCCTCTTGAGTCAGAGCCACTGACTTACCCTAGACTCCCATTAATTAATACAAAGTTAGCAACTTAGCTTGTGTCCTAACCAGTAAGTACACTTGGAAGCAACACTACATGGTCATTGGGAGGATGAAGGCTGAAGACAGAATAGGTACTACAAAGAGTTGGTGTGCAGGAGGACAGAATGAAAGGGAAGTCAAGCTTGAGTTGAGCTTTCCTGCACCCATTGACTCATTTGTGGTAGAAGAATAATTGATTATCAGGACTTTTCTTTGGTGGACGGGTAAAGATCTCTATGAACAGGCAAGAAAAGGCGGTTTGGTTATCCCAACAAATTGGGATGCTAACTTCTTAGAGCCCTGGTTCTCAACCTGTGGGTCACTACCCCTTTGGAAGTCACATGACCCTTTCACTGGAGTCAAATCAAATATCCTGCATATCAACTATTTACATTATGATTCATAACAGTAACAAAGTTACAGTTATGAGGTAGCAACAAACATAATTTATGGTTGGGGGGTCATCACAGCCTGAGGTACTTCATTAAAGTGTCACAGCATTAGGAAGTTGAGAACCACCGCCTTTGAGCTTCCTTTGGTTGATGGAGTTGCCTATGAATCATGCATTGAGCTTCTATTTTTCTGGCAGTGCCTAAGGTGGTAAGCTGTGAAGCAGCTTAGGGTACGTTGATTGGTAAGCAGTGAGACATCTGGAGAAAGGGGTGCTTGAAAGGACTTTGAGTGGCAGATAAAAATATTGGCAACGTGTATTAATTATTTAGCACATGACCTACCAGAAATATTGAGATAAACCACAGGGAGCTTCAGAGTCATCTTGGGTAAAAGAATAAAGGATTTGGGAGAAATGAAGTCTGTATGTGCTGCAGATGTCCAGTTGACTGAGCCAAGACTTGGTGCAACATTGAGAAAGAGAGATGTCACACAGCTTTGGAGCTGCTGGTCTGAGGAACGCATAATTCTTTTTATGAAATGAACATGTTTTACTTGTGTGTTTCACTGTTTTTGAGACAGGTTCGCAGTCTGCATCCTAAGCTGACCTTAAACTCAAAATCCTCCTACCTGAACCTCCTGAGTGCTAGAATTATACCTGTGTGTATAATACACTTGCATGTATGAATATAACATCGATTTTACTAAGTCATTAGGGAATATTAATACATATTCTTGATTACATCAAAGGATTAATATAATAGCTTAGAAAGGGTAAGAAACAAGCTAGGTCTCAGAACAGAACTTTATTTTGTATCACCACTAACTGCCATGACTTCAGACAAGTCCCAACGCTCCTGAGCTCAGGTTTCCCTTTTGGTGAAATGGGGCCACACAGACACTGATTCTTGTGTCCAGACCACATTTGCAATAACAATATCTTCACTTATCTTTCTTTTCTCTTTACACACATGCATGTACTCACATACATATACACCATACATACATACATACACACACACACACTCATCCCTAAATCTGTAGAGTAATATTGATGGATTTTTATAAAAGTTATTAGACCAAGAGGCAAATCTATCCACATTTTCATTCATTCTTTTTTTCAAACTTGTCATTCCTCAACAGTATAAATTCAACCAAGTCTGTTAATCTCTCTGGGCCTTAGATTGCACGCAACAAAAGAGGGGGAGTTACTCTCCACATTCCCTTGTGACTCATAAACACTTTGCCTGCGCAGATGCTCTGGGCACCTGGGTGGAGGCCCCTACGCCCATGATAACTGAAGGCATGAATCCACAGTAACACTCTGGAATGGAGACATCATCATATGGATGATGGCTATGGGGAAAGGCTTACTTTTCACAAATTCAGAATTGTGACTAACCACAAAAGTGTACAAAAGGTATGGCTGCTACCGCGGCAACTTTCCTTTGTTTCCTGTATTTCATACTGAAAACAAGGTGAGTGAAAGAAGGGATATAAATATATAAATATAAATATAAACATAGATATCATAGAGATGTTTCTCTTCAGTTTCTTAATTTGTCCAAGATTGACTTCCATTGAAATAGGGAGAGAGGATGGCATGGAGAAAAAGATAAGCACTAAGACTCAAACAATCTTACACTCAATGTTAACAAAAATAGCCCCTTAGAATCCACTAAAGGAATCAATAATCATGTTTAGAGTCAGGCTAATAAACTAAATACAAGAAAGACATCACAGAACACCTTAGACTACACTCAGAACAATGACTACATAGTGGATAAATTAAACAGCGTTAAGACTTGGCAAACAAACATGGCTATATTAATTGGCTTTAGTTTCTGGGCAATTGTACATGTGTCAAGTGACAAGCAGGTATGTCCTGTACTTCAAAGCAGATGAACTTCTAGAAAACTAGATAGGGACAAGATTCAGCTGCCTCTTCCAGCAGGGTCTACCTTCCAGTGGAAGCAAGAATAACAGTTTCCTCTAAATTTTTAAGATTGACATCCCAAGGACAACAAGTTGCTTAGGAACCAATTGCAATTAGCAATTGGTGGGAAGATCTTGGGCACTTCTATTAGAACTAGACAAAACTTTCTTCCACATCCCACTAGCCAAATTAAACTCACTTTTATAGAGCAATTGAGGCTGTCCGTTCATCAGTCAACTTAGATGGCTGGTTTACTGAGCAGTCAGAACTCCATGAACACAAACCAGGCATTCTGTTTTTTCCCCTGGCTACTAGGGAATCTCTAGGCAATTCATTACTAACCAGGCACGTTCTGTCACTGGCAAAACCTCAATGCAGTTTAAAATTCTAGTCTGCCCCAATCCACCATCAGCAAATCTTAAACACTGCCTTTTTCTTTAATATGTAAGTGAATTTGGGGGAGGAGCCTTGAAAATCTCTCTCTCTCTCTCTCTCTCTCTCACACACACACACACACACGCACACACACACGCACACACACACCCTTGGCCTTGGGTTTCACATCCATACACATACCCTAGCTTTGAGAATTACTAAACCAAATTTTTTCTGGTGCGTTAGAGTTTACAGGTAACCTATTAGATGATCTACTTAGGCAGTTGCAACCTGATCTTCCCCAGCTTGCAAAGATCTGGCCACTCCCCTCTGCCCTTCTTTCTCCCTACCTTGTGATAGCAATCTCACACTCAAAGACACATCTACAAACTCTTGGCTACGTAAATTATCATCATGGAGATGAAACACTAAGTGCTTTGTTTTTGCAGTTATTCTCAAACTTGAAGTGATTTGTTCTTTTCTGACCTCAGGTAAGAGGAGACCATAAGATTCTCAATGATAGCTGGGCTAGGGAGCACATGCTTGTGTGGGGGTCCCTGGCATCACCAAGGCCAGCAGAATGATGAGCTGTGAGAGGCAAGAAGGCAGTTCGGGTCCACGTGACTAAGTAGTCAGTATTGGTTCAAACTTCAGGAGTCTAAACCTGAGTAATATATTTTAGGCATACTGAAGCACACACAATTTGGTAAAATTTTTCTTGGTGAAAATTAACTCAGTACTGTGTGCATAAACAAAATTAAGATGTGAGTACGTTGGAACTCTGTAAAGTACACGTGACCCCTTTCACAACAGTAATTTCTATAGATTGAATACATGTGGCATCTTCTGTAATGCTAGGATCTATATATAGATCAACAAGCTCACGATAAGGGTACAATGAAGATCTGATATAGTCCCAACTCACAGATAGCGATAGTGCAAAGATCACCAGGCTATTAGCATCATCTGCTCCAAGCCCTCCTGGCAAACAGTAAGTTATGCTTCCCTCCCTTGGAAGAACAATCCTGTGTGTTTAACATTCCTGGTTCTCTGATGTTTATCTGTGAGCACAAGAATTCCTTGCCTCCTGTGGCTTGCATTCCCAGCTATTCAGGAGAGGAAGCCTAGCTTCATATTGAAATATTATCCCAGAAAAAAATGGGGGTAGTTTTTGCTTTTACAAGACAGGGTTTCTTCAGTCAAAATTTCCAGCTTCACCTAAGTGGAGGTCTCTGAGAAGAGCTCATCTTCCTCCAGTCAGTGGCTTAGAACCTCTTCCAGCCCCTGCCCTACTACTGCTATCAGGCTTGCTCACAAATTCTATGAATTGGCCAGAAATGTCTAGGGATGATTGTCTATTGGTTCCAGACAAATTGTCTCCATTTTCTATTATTTAATACATGTAAAATTTAATAAATTCTTAAGCTAAAATTTATATAGCATTTGATATCAAATTCTGTACATTTTTTGCTATTAAATGAACATCAACTCACTTTCCTACTTCTCTTCTTTCATCCCTGCAGTAAAAGGAAAGTGAATGATGCATAAAAAAGAAAAAAGTTTTAGTTTGAGTTTATCCAGTCATTCAAAACATAGACAATGGGATTGTGACACTGGAGGCTTGATATCAAAATCTGAATTTTGGAACATCTAGGGAATAAAAAGAAATTAGTAAACTACGGAATTCCAGGCTAGTCAAATAGAATTGATAAATGGGCTTCCAGAATTGAGTGTGATGAGATCTCTACTGTACTTTTTTTAAAAAATAAATAAATTTATATACAAAATTAAAACCTTTTTCTTCCAAATATCGCTTGTTAAATTTATATACCACACATTTCTTTGCAAAGTCTCCTCATGGGAGTCTGTAGTAACAATTAGTGAATAAACATTTCATGATAAAAGGGAGAAATTTGAGGGCAATGACATTTCTTATAGGATAGGAAATCTGCTTTTCCTGTTGTCCATTGAATGTGGGGGGTTCACCAAACCTTCCTAATTCTTTGTCACCATATTTTATTCTCTTGTGTTATTTAATGTTAAATAAGATGTAATTAAATAATGTAAGAGTTAATACCAAAAAAAAACAAAAAACAAAAAAAAAACAGGGTTTCTCTGTGTGGCCCTGGCTATCCTGGAACTCACTCTATAGACCAGGCTGGCTTCGAACTCACAGAGATCTGCATACTTCTGCCTCCTGAATGCAAGGATTAAGGGCATGTGTCACCACAGTCAGGCTCTCTGTGATTAAAATATTAACACAATATTCTCTATGCTAACAACTTTTTCAATTTCTTCTTTCATTTACCCCCTCATGACCTCCCCCTCTTTCCTCTTCTTTCTTCTATTCTTTTTTTTGGGGGGGAGGGGGGTTCAGGATTGAAAAATGTTTGACATGTTAGTGTCCCTTGTCCTCCAATATATCTGGGAGCAGACACAGGGTTCTCTCTGTGTGTAGATCTCTTCCGGATATTAAGTACTTTATGCCTCTTGTGCCCCATCACCTTATTTGAGGGACAAATTCCCAATTTCCTAGCTCTCACTGTTCAGTCCCCAGTTCACCTGATGCATCACAGGCTCAGTGACTCAGAAGAGGAGTACATCAGCTGCACATAAGATGACAGACAGTATGAACAGGCACACCCAAGTTCAAGATTCGGGGTGTGCTTCCTAATATGCTCTGTGCTCTTAAAGAAAATGATCTAATCAGAGCCTAATTTCTTCACAGAAGGGCAAGACTGGTCTTACAGAACTTTGAGGAAGGACTTGAAAAGTCCTCAGTTGTTGTAATATGAAGCGGCGGGGCTGTGTTCCACCACCCGGCTGCCCGCACGACTAGCTTATGCCCCGAAATAATTACATGGAAACTGTATTTTTTTAATCACTGTCTGGCCCATTAGTTCCAGCCTCTTATTGGCTAGCTCTTACATATTGATCTAACCCATTTCTAATATTCTGTGTAGCACCATGAGCTGGCTTACCAGGAAAGATCTTAACCTGCGTCTGTCTGGAGTGGGAGAATCATGGCGACTCCTGACTCAGCTTCTTTCTCCCAGCATTCTCTCTGTTTACTCCACCCACCTAAGGGCTGGCCTATAAATGGGCCAAGGCAGTTCCTTTATTAAATGAAAGTAACTCCTCCATCACTCAGTCATCCATATTGTTTAATACTATCATCAGATTTATAAAGAGCTTCATGACAACCATGCTCAAGGTTAGGTGACCAAGACTACTGACTAAGAAAGATGTGGTCCCCAATGTCAACAAGAATGCAACCCAACAGACAAAAAAGCATGGAAAGATTTACAATGAAGCATTTGTAATAACCTGGCAGCCCAAGGGAAAGTGTGTCGTGTTTGGGATGAGGGCAGGGGAGCCAGAAGACAAGATCTTTAGAGAAATCTCAGATGTGGTTGCTCATGAGAGGATTCCTGCCCTAGAATTATGGGATGGCTGAACATCTGACACCTGCTAGTGGGCAAATGAGCTGAGTCACCCTTGGTGGCTTTTCTCACAGCCTAGATTAAGAAGGAAAAATACCATATACCCATCCCAGCCGATATAAGGGTCACTCTCAGGAAAGATGTACTTAAGCAAGTGTTCAAGCAAGGGGTCAGGCTTTGTAGCACCAAGAGGCAGGAATTCTCTGGTATATATAGAGTATCTATGACTGATTTGTTTGAACAATATTGTGTGCTGAAGAGAGGCTGAAATCTGCTACTCAAAGCTAAGCAGGAACGTGCATCTGACCCCACAACAAGAAGAATTATTTATTTGGAAATGACTTAGCGACAGGAGCAGAGTGGAAGGAGAACTTTCTTGGAGGCTGCTGCCTCCATTCTGATTTCAACAGATGCCAAGGCGGAATGTAATAATTAATATTAACAGCAAGCCTTGCTTTCCAGTCTGTGACAAGCATCATCTGAACTCAGTCTAAAGACCGGGGTAGCAGCAATAAAGAAGACTTGCATGAGATTAAGACCATTGTATTCTGGATACTGTTGAAAGCAGGACATGCTTGGTCTGTGCACACTCAGCGCCCCTGAAATCTCATCAGCCGCAGATGGTGGTAGGAAAAGCAACTGGAGGGATAGACAAAGGCTGCTCACAAATGGACCTGTAGGCCAGAACATGATAGACACTACTACAGTATTCTACACAAGGACAGACAATGAGTTAGATACTTAGAGTATTCTGTAATAGGCCATAGAATAAGTTAGAGTTAGACTATTACAGAATTCTGTATTAGGCCAGACAATGAGTTAGATGCTATTACAGCATTTTAATGTTAAAGAGCATTCTTTTTTATTAAATTTTTTCATTTATCTTATATATTAACCAGTTTCCCCTCCATCCTCTCTTCCCATTCTCTCCCACACCTCCCATCTACCTCCAATTCACTTCTCCTCTATTTGGAAAGGGGCAGGCCTCCCATGGGAGTCAACAAAGTATGGCATATCAAGTTGAGGCAAGACCAAGCTCCTCTGCCTGCATCAAGGCTGGGTGAGGCAACCCAACATGGGGAATAGGTTCCAAAAAATCAGCTCATGCACCAGGGACAGGTCCTGACCCGAATGCTAGGGATCCCACAAACAGACCAAGCTACACAACTGCCACCCACATGCAGAGGGTCTAGGTCAGTCTGGCTGTCATTACAGCCATGAGCTCCATTGTAAACTGTCTCTGTAGTTTACCCTCCTCTGCCATCACGATCTTGACACCCGCCCCACCACTTTGCTGGGACAATCCCTCCTCCCTCTCTTCAACTGGACTTCTGGAGCTCCGCCAGAGCTTAGCTGTGGATATCTGCACCTGTTTCCTTCAGTTCCTAGATGAAGGCTCTCTGATGACAATTAGGGTAGTCACCAATCTGATTACAGTAAAAGGTCTGCTCAGGCACCCCCTCCACTATTGCTGGGAGTCAGCTGGGGTCATCCTTGTGGGTTCCTGGGGATTTCCCTAGCCCCAGGTATCTCCCTAAGCCCAAAACGCCCCCCTCTATCAAGATATCTCTTTCATTACTCTCTCCCCTGTGACACCCCAATCCCTCATGTTCCTATCCCCCCCATCCCCTACCCTTGGCACTTTCCCCACCCACCCTCAGTTTATACAGGCGATCTCATCTATTTCTCCTTCCCAGGGAAATCCATGTGTCCCAAAGAAATTCTTTTAAAAACTTGCTAGGTGTCCCATAATTCCAGGAAAGGATGTTTAAAAACACCTCTACTGATTTCCTTGTCACGTGACACTTTAGCAGCTGACATGGATCTGTCAAGTGGTCTCCAAGATGATACACTTGACTGGCTAATCTTCTAGAACTGAGAACATTAGTCTTTTGGAAAAAACGTTTTCCAGAGCATCAGTTAACTTGAATAAACTTCAAAAATTACGGTTACAGCTAATGAGCGAATCATGAAAAGATTTCAAGCTGGGAGTGACATTTTCCTCTTTGCATTTTAAATTAAACATTCCAATGGGTATGTGAAAATGGATATGAGACTCCCAAAGATGTGAGCAGTGAGTGAGCCCACCTAGGAGGTTATGGAAGGAATCCAGGAATGTTATCACAAGCAGGAAAATAAGAAGGAAATAGAAACAAAAACTGCAAATCTGAAATAATTCTTATTTTTATCAGATGAGATTGGAGTAGTTAGGTCATGCTGACATCACAAACACCAGCATCCCCATGCATTCTCATGGTGAGGAGGGTCTGTTCCAGAGCCATTCAGTGGATCAGATGTTGGAGTCCTATCATTTGGAAGGAGAACCATCCTGTAAAGAAAGATCTTGAGACAAAATGTTCGGAGGATGGGAATGTGGACATTCAAGCCTTGATGTGGGTCTGAAGAACATCTGCCATTCAGCCCTCTGACTAGAGTCACATGACCCTGCCCAATTTTGAAGGCATTTCTGTAATTCTCCAAGCCACATGTGAGAGAAAAAAAAAGCTAGGTATGACTTTTGTGGGTGACTACAAGTGACAGCGCCTTGAACTGGTGGCTACAGGATGGTACCAGAACAGCTGTTACATTTGAGAAACAAATGGTATCTTCCATTTCAAATATCTTGAAATTGTGTGTGTCCAGTGAATTTTCATTAGAAAAGAAAAAAGACTAGTAGCAATCTCAAGAGACAGTTCTGTTCTACAGCTGAAAGTTAGGTGTCAAGATCAATAGTTTGTTGGAGGAGGGCTCGCTTATTCATCCTGGCCTGAAAAAAACACACAGAAATTGTATTAATTAAATCACTGCTTGGCCCATTAGCTCTAGTTTCTTATTGACTAACTCTCACATCTTGATTTAGCCCATTTCTGTTAATCTGTATATCGCCACGTGGCTGTGGCTTACTGGGAAAGATTCAGCATGTCTGTCTCTGGTGGCCCCATGGCGTTCTTCTTACTCTGCTTTCTTCCTTCCAGAACTCCATGTAATCTTCCCCGCCTACCTAAGTTCTGCCCTATCAAGGGCCCAAAGCAGTTTCTTTATTAACCAATGAAAGCAACACAAAGATAGAAGGACCTCCTACACCAATAGTTAAACCCAAGAGAGTGGGTATCATCCAAGAGGAGTAAGATACCCCTAAAGAACATTAAAGTCTTTAATGTGAGAGAAAAGTCAGAAAGGAGAGGAACCTGTTTTTGAGCTTTACCTTAACAATGTGGGTTCAAAGAAACCAAAGGACTGAGTTATACTAAAAGACTTCATGTGAGCCAGAAGACAAAAATGTCAGGGAAACAGTTAATTTGCAAAACAAGAGGCCACTGAAGAGCACAGCAGGAGGAAGTCTGGGGGAAGCATGAGGACTGATTTGCTTTTGCAACGAGAGGGAAATGAGAAGCTGGAAGAATCAACATGGAAAGATTTACTCCTCAGCTTCTTCCTCAATCCACACGAGTCCATCATTTATTCAGCTAACACTGGATTTGACAGATGAGCCTTCTGCCCATAGGGATCGTTGATAGATGAAGGCTAAACTTTCTCCTCGGCGTTTTTGTAACATTTGTCCATTTGATTTTAATATCACTTTTCATATTACACTGGGTGCACACATTTCTTTATCTCCCTCTTATCTCCCTTTTTCTCCCTGGCCTGGGGTAACAGCTCAGTGGGAAAGAGCACTTATTCTGGAAGCATGAGTACCCAAGTTTAAATCTTTTTTTTTTTTAGCCTATGCAAATGGAAAAAGGAAATAAAAATAAAGAACATGACTACTCTTAAGTATGGTTAGAAGAGAAGATTTATTGTCAATAAAAGAGGGAGCATAGATAGAGGTAGGGACATCTAGGAGAGTCCAGAGTGAACAGAACCCTGAACTAAGCCAAGTGAGGAGAAGGGCAAGGGGAGAGGGAGACTCAGGAGAGTAAAAAGTACCCACAATGGCAGAATTATATGGGGAAGGGAAGCTGAAGCAAGGACAGTGCAGTCCCTGGACTAGAAAGGTTTAGGGTAACTGGAACGAGGTATACCAGCTGTACCCTGTAACAGATAGGGACTGAGAAATGCTGGAAGAACCCAATGACTGGGTCTGCTTTTATATGTAAATAAACAACTCATTTAGCCATTTGTCTCAGTTTTAGACCTAACAGTGAAAACCAGGCATGGCCACATGTCCCTATAATCCAACATTGAGGGGTACAGAAATCCGACACAGAGATTCACTGGTCTGCCATAGTCTGCACCATGAGCTTCGCACTCAGTGAGAAGAGTTCCTGGGTTGAGGCAATAACTGGAGCTAGCTAAGGAAGGCACTTGACTCCTGCCCTTGCCTCTGTATGCATACCCTTGCTCACATGCCTGCACATTTACATGCAAGACAGAAGGAGAAGCAGGTGAGCAGAGGGAGACAGGAAATCCCTTCAAGATAAAGACAAGAGTAAAAGTTTTTTTGATCTATACATTCCAAAAGTTTATCAATGTGTCTGGCTGGACATAGTAGTCATAAAATAAATGTGTTTATTATGTAATTGTATTAAGTGATTTCATCACCATAACTCTGGGGAGCAATTATAATTACTTCCATGCCATAGACTAAGCAGCTGAAAATAGGGGTGACTAAAATTGAGCAAAATTACAAAGAGCAAGTGATGGAGCTGAAAACAGAATCCAGTTCTTAGATTCCATATGTACTTATCTCATCATAAGTACGTTGATGTCTTTCTCTCCTGGAATGACAGACTGCAAAGTTATAGGTAGCTTTTCAAATTCTTCATTGTATTCAGGATTACAGATTAGCAGTACAGAGTAAGATGTGTATAAACCAATATGTCAAACTACCATCCCTGAACTTACACCCTTGGTATGAACTCACCATTGAACGTGCTACAGTGCATAGTATTAAACAGATTGGACTATATACTAGGTTATATGTCAGGTCCAAAAGAAACTCAGGACAAAGGGCTAACTGCGGTGCCTATTAGCATACCGAAGTGTGTGCTGACTTCCTCAGTTACAGAGTCCAAGCTGGCATCCTGGCTCTCCTGAGCTCTTCTCACTCTGCTCCCTACCCTAAACTTCTTCAGCTTATAGGCTCCCCTTCCCCCATTCCTACATAACACTGCCATTTTGGCCATGTGTTCTCGTGTCTCTCTCTTGATGAAATTTTTTGGCCTTCTTTGCTCTCTTTCTTTCTTGCTCTCCAGTTAATTCTGCTGCTCATATTCAGTCTACTGATTTTCTCCCTGGTCTGGACATTTTAAAATTTCTCTGGCTATCCTCTTCCTTGTATCTACAATTAAAACAATAATAATGTAAAAAAAAAAATCTTCCCCTCAACCATTCCTTGGAGTGGTCATGTCCTCAATTTATACACCCAATGCCATTCTATACTATACTATGCTGGTTAGTTTTGGTCAAGTTGGGATCATGCAGGAAGAGGGATCCTCAATTAAGAATATGCTTTTGTAAGATTGGCCAGTAACAAGTCTGTAAGGAATTTTCTTGATTTTTGATGTGAGAAGGCCCAGAACACTGTGGATTGTGCCACCTCTTGGACAAGGATCCTAGGTTAAAAAAAAAAAAAAAAGCTGAAAAACCATGGAAAACAAGACAGTAAGCAGCATTCATCCATGTCTCTGTTTTAGTTCTTACATCCAGGTTTCTGCTTCAATTTCTGCCCTAACTGCCCTTGTTGATCAACTGTTTGGCCTAGGGACAAGTAAATCCTTTCCTGCCCACGTTGGTTCTGCCGGTGTTTTATCACAGCAAGTTAAGGCAAGTAGGACATAACACCGTAGCATTCTCTAGAGGTAGTTGTCAAGCTATGAGTTCTCAAGCTATGAGTCATGATCCCTATGGGGCTCAAAAGACCCTTTCACGTGGTTACCTAAGACTATCAGGACACATGGATATTTACATTGTGATTCATAACAGTAACAAAATTACAGTTAGGAAGTAACAATGAAAATAATTTTAGGAGTGGGATCAGCACAACATGAGGAAATGTATTAAAGAGTCTCAACATTAGGAAGGTTGAGAACCACTGGTCTATATCATGACTCCAAGCACTGTGCCATAGTAAGTCAAGCCTTAAGGGCCAAATATGAATCCTTTCATGTGGTTACACCTAATAGGCTGCAGGGTAATCCTTCCAATGATAAGAAACTAAGGCTACTTAATGAATAAAACGGAATGAAATGTATGCCCTGGCAATGCTGAAGCATGCAAAGGCAGCACATATATGGCGGTTCTGTTGAACTTGTTCATATTGGGTTTCACGGTCTAAGTTGATGAGGATGACTGACCAGGTCTCTTCATCAAGAGGGAATCAGATCTCAATACAGATGGTTGAGTCACAAATATAGTTGCTGGGAACTGAACTCAGGACCTTTGAAAGAGCAGGCAGTGCTCTTAACCGCTGAGCCCTCTCCAGCCCCAAGGTTACTTAATAGTATTAATAGTATGAATAAATTCATATGAAACTAGGCAGTATGGCAAAGGAAGATTTTGGAAATAAACCAACAGTGTAATCTTTTGGCCATACTACTTAAACACTCTCTGACATAGTTTTCTAAGTTTTAGAATCAAATTGGTCTTGTTTTCCCTCATAAAAATTCAATAACATGCTCATAATTGCCTAAAAAAATGGTCCACTCTATACCCAACCCATGGACAATACTTAATCAATGACAGATGTAAATATGATCACTAGGACACATGGAAGTTTGGATGTGTGCTGTTTACTCAATAGTATTTCTTTTCAGGGTTCATTCTGCAGGAGAATTTCTAGCTTTCTATACATAGTATTTACATAATAACTTCTCTGGGATTTCCTTCAATGTTGTTTTTGTTTGTTTGTTTGGCCTGAGAATTAAACCATCCACTGAGTGGAGTATTCGGTAACATGTCAACAATCAATTACCTGCCAAACAATACCTTTCAGTGAAAAAAATTACTCTTTGACAGAAAACAAGATGCCAAACAGTAAAATTTCAAAATCAAATATTTCTATAGAATATATCAAAGAAGTCCCTGGAGTACTGGTTGATATAAGCTGTAGAAAAGTAACCTAGTAAAAAAAAATCTTCCTTCGAAAGTGAAAAATTAGTGCCCAGAAGTGACTTAGTCTTTACTGATATTTGTTTCATCCTGGCAAGAACCATCCCTCTAAGATGGTGGCTCTGAGATCTCTTCCAATGGGGGTCTCTCTGCATCCTCCTTCATTATCACAGACTAACAGGAAGAGTCAGGGTGGCATTTGATACCCCATTGCTCTAACAGACCACTCTACTCCAAAGAGTACGGAACCACAGACATTTCTACAAGGAGTCTTCTAACCCAACCTCAGGACTTTTATAACTTTTATAACTTGGAATTAGTTTTTAAGATGTAAAAATCATGCATTTCATGTGATATCCCAATACATGTATACAACGTGCAACATTTAAAGCAATTTACCCTTATCTGTCTCATCAAATTTAGCAGTTATTTAATGGTGATTCCATTCAAAATCTTTTCTTCAAGTTTTATGAATATAGGTTCATTAGATATGATGCTAACTGTGTGCTCTAGTTGGATTCTGTTGTTGCTATAAGACAATTATCAAAAGCAACATCAAGAAGGAAAGGGTCTGTTTCAGCTCACAGGTTACTGTCCATCATTAAGGCAAATCGTTGAAGGAACTCAAAGTAGAAACTGTGGAGAAGAGTGCTTGTTGGCTCATCACAGGCTCTTGTTGAGTAACAAAATTTCCCATCACAGGACCACCTGCCCAATGAATGATGTTGCCCACAATGTGTTGGGCACTCTTTCATCATCAATTAGGAACCCACAAACATCCATACAAGTCTCTCTGGTCAGGGCAATCCCTTAACTGAAGGTTCCTTCTCAGATGACTCTGGGATGTGTCAAACTGACAGCAAAAGCTAACTATGACCTTGCACAACAGCACATGAGAACTTATTTATTATTGTCTAGCTATAACTTAGTGCCCCACTACTTCCCAAGCATTGGACAACCACAATTCTTTCCCAACTTCTACGACATCAATTTCTTTAGATTCCACATATGAGTGTGATTCTGTGATTATTGTATCTCTGTGACTGCTTTATCTCAACATAATGCAAAAGTCTACCTTTGTATCCAGATTGCTGTGATAACAGGACTGCATTCATTTTATGTCACAACTGTATTGCCTTTTGAATATGCACTGCACTTTCCTTATCGACTCACCATTGATGAACACTGAAGTTCTTTCCATTTTTCAACTTTTGTGAATACTGCAGTAAAATGGGGGCATATGGGTGTCACTTTGGGATTCGGTTTTCCTTTAAATATATGCCCCATAATATTACGGCTCCATTACATAAAATTTCTATTTATGGTATTTTGGGAGCTCTTGATACTGTTTTCCACAGTAACTATACTAATTTACGTTGCCACCAACAATGCACCATGATCCTTTTCCTCTACAACCTTACTCAGACTTATCATTTGCCTTTCTTGGTAACAACCAGGCTTACTATAGTGAATCATAGCTCACTGTGGCTTGATTTGCATTTCTCTGATAATTAATATTAATCGTGTTTTCAATGTCTTCATTTTTGAGAAATTGTCTATTTAGATCTATTTCTCACTTTAATGAGAAATTTGCTTTTTTGCTATGGGACTGTGTGAGTTTGCTATATTTCATTGATATCTTTGAATTATAGAGAGGATATGACAACACATACTGCTCCAAAACCAACCTATGGAAGACACATGCAAGCACAGTTCTTCTCCAATTAATAATTCATATTTCACTCTTTTTCTTATCTACTTGCACCTCTTTATCCTCATCCTGGAGTATCTTTAACTACTGTATCATTGGAGGAGTTTAGAATGATCAGAATTCTTCAAACCAGTAACTTTTAATACAAAAGGCAAAGGATTTCCCAAGCCTGTCATTCAGGTTTTTCAGTTGTCTCTTTCACCTGCAGCTTACTCCAGAAATGTACGACCATATCTTGTATCAGATGTACTGTGACAGAGATAAGGCCTTAGATTCCAGTGACGAATGTCTATTTGTGACTGGGTTACAAAACAACTTTGCATCTTCTATACCTGCAAATTCTTTTCTCTCAGAATAAACCTGGGTAGCTCTATATACTTCCTATCACGATCCAGTTGATCCTAGCATGAACCATTATGCCGAGCACAGCATCCACTAGCTGGGGGCAAGGGCTCCTCAACCATGGTACAAGTCTTTCTGGCAAGCCATTTCCCTGCTTATCAGCATCTGTCCTCTAGATGCCAAGAGCACTCCAGCCCAGTTTGTGACAACCAAAATTAGATGTTAAGTGCCCCCCCCCAAGCAATGGGATGCACCCAAGTTTGAGAGTCACTGCTCCAAACTCCTCGTGAAGCACCTGTGATGCTTTTGTAATGCTTCTAAGTGCTCGGATGATGAATTGCCTCTGAGAAGCACTCCGCAGCTCCAACGTTGCAAAATGACCTTTTTTATCTTCCCTATGAGTCAGGTAGCACAGATTATTGGCCCCGTTTCCACAGATAGAAACTTGGAAGCATTCAGCCTTCCCAATCAGGTCATGAATGTCGGCACTTCCATTTTCCCCACCTGAAAAGTAAAAATTATCACCATTGCTTTTCTTTCCAGGCCAAACATCGGACAAAAGCAACAGAGCAATACCCTTCCGTGACTGCTATCCCCCTAACTGTTCCACACCAGGCAGCTCTAAAAAGACATTTATATTTGTCTGCTTCCCTACTTCATGCTCATCAGAAAGAAAGCCTTCAACATAAAGAAAATGGCAAGAAGCCACATGTTCCATCAATGTAACTGCCAAATTACATAAAGCAAAAAAAAAAAAAATCAATTCCAGAAAAACCAATAATAATCAGACAGTGGGGTTTTTCAGTATGCCCCTAAACAATGCAATTTTAAAAGCACAGATATTAATGCGACCAACACATCTCATACAATAACCTCTGTGACACCGATCTAGCACCTGGAATTGAGTATAAACAAACTCCGGGCACAAATCGCTGGACGGCTTCAGTTTCCCAACATTTGACTCACATGGAATCTTAACAACGTGAGATAGCAGAAGAAAAGCTGAGATTTGCCAAAGAGAAATCTCTATTGCTAGAAAACGAAGTCTACTTATTTAAAACACATAAGATCTTCCTATTATATGAATCTAGTCAGTGGTAAGCAATAGGCTTGTGAAAATCCAGGGAAGGAACCACACCCCTTACATCTGCAGATGAAAAAAGCGTCAGGTTTGCAAACTAAACACAGTGAATGAAACGAGACTTGAGAGTAAAAGTCTGAATCTTACTTCTATTGGCTACTTAGTCCCAACTGAGAATGTGCGGAATGGATTCACATCATACACAGCACATCCATGTTCGTTGCTGTGTATACATAGTTGGAATACTATATATAGCTTGTCATTTTCAAAATAACAGTGAAAACACCAGAACTCAAGCATCAAGCGTACCAAAGCAGGTCATTTGCCATACTTGCTTTAGGCACCAATGAAAGTTTCATTATTTAAATAGATCCTTAACTTTAAATCTGAATTTATGATAAGGTTTATTAATCATAATGGTTCTGGGATCATTTAATATAAGCTAATTTGAAACTAAAACCTCCAGAGAATCAGTGATCCAAAATTAAATTGTGAAAGAGCTAAAACTCTTTCTTAAACCTAGCTGAAAGGAGTATTTTCAGATCTGCAAACACTGTCTCGTCTAAAAGTCTTGGGTGCCCTCTACAGGCTAACTGTATAATTTTCCGTTTTGGTGTTCCCCCTTCTCAAAATACATTTTGTCATTTTCTGGAAATAAAAACAATTTACTGGTGGTTTCAATTCAAAAGTATGGCATATTCACACACTGAAGTTTTCAAATAAAACACCGTCCATCTTCATAACATCCACATAAAACTACTGTTCACTGCCTGCATACACATTCTCTACTATTACTATTAATTTATTTTTTGACAATTGTATACATACAAAACATTCTGCTTACAGTCACAATACTCCGTCTTCTCTAGTTCCCTTCCTACCCACAGCAATCGCCCCCCTCTTCCTACCAAGTCTCCCTCCGACTATCATGTCGATTTGCTTTTGTTTTTGCAATTGTTTTGTGGTCTGTTGAGTCTAACTGGGGCCACTGGCGTGGGCTTGAGTATGAAGTTATCCTTTGCAGAATGGGCAACTCATTAGTGGCTACATCACTGAAGGCAATGTTCCTCCCTCCTCCAGCAGCCACCAACTGTCAACGCCTATCCAGGGAGAGGGACGCCCCGATGGGCACTCCCTGCCATCCGCGACTGCGTACTGCCAGGGTGCCGTCCTGAGCAAGCAACTGCAGCTCTTGTGAGATCATAAGTGCACCAGCCATGTCGTTCACAGATGACAGTATTCCATGGCCCTTCTTCCCATCACCTGAATCTTACTGCAGTCTTTCAACTCCCTCTTCGTTGGCATTCCTTCAGCTTTGGAAAGGATAATGCAAATGTCCAGTTGAGGGAAGAGCATTCAGTAGCCACTGGGATTTTTTTGTTTGTTTGTTTTTTGGGTTTTTGTTTGTTTGTTTGTTTTTTAGTGCCAGACCACCAGTGAGTCTCTGCATTAGCAGCTATTCCCAACAGAAAGAGACATCTATGACCAAGGCTGAGGAAAACATCTGTATATAGATGTAAGCATAAAGACTCAGGATACAGCTTGACAAGATGTTCAGTTTTCAAAACAGAAGCAATAGGTTCATGCCTAGGGTCTATGATTTCCACAGCTGTGGGCCGTGGTACCATGCAGTAACTACCTCTTGCGGAGCTGCTCCTCCCCCCGCCTCCATCCAAGAATGCACTTGGCTGCTCCCACAGTAGCCATTACACTTGTAGTCTGGAAGGTTGGTATTGTAGATTCCAGAGTCTGCAGCTGGGTAGGACCAGTGACTTTTCTCTTTCAGGCTCCTGTGTGACCGTTTCTGCCATTGCGAACACTGGCCACCAGGGCGGAAGCGTGCAGCTCAGTTCCAGCATGTTTTCTCTATGTCCTACATTCAAAATGTGTGGCGTCTTCATCAAGCAAATCTTACCATCTAGTTTTGATGAGCACCCAAAGTCAATGGCAATAACCTGTGCTGTTTTTGAGTTCTCTGGGGACTTCTGGCCACTGCGGTTTGCATATGAAATATTCCCTAGGTCCCCATCTGTGGTCCTAGTTGGAAAGGTTATGGAGCCTTTGGGAGGTGGATGATAGCAGAACAAAGTATGTGACTGGGAGTGGGCTTTGATTTTATAGCCTGGTCCCACCCACTTCCTGTCCTGCCTCTGCTTTTGAACCGCCAATGCAATGTGAATGGCCAGCATGGTGCTCCTGCTGCCACACCTTCCTCACCATGGTGGTCTATATCCAAGACAAAATAGATCCTTTTTTCATTACGCTGCTTTTGCCAAGGTACTTTATCATAGCAAAAGGAAAATAAGTCTGGCTAAAAACTCATAGAGAGGACCCCAATCCTGGCATGCATGTACACACACAATTTTTCTTTTCTCTTAACAACACACTACAGACTTTTTAACCATAACTGATTTAGATTAGTTATGGATACTTTCCTATTTTAATGTGTCTTTTAAAAAAGCTTTTGTATCACCATAATTTCTGAGTGGGAAATTACCTTATGTACACAATTTTAAAATGAAAGAAGAATCAAAATAAAACAAAATACAATAGCCCCCACCCCAAGGATGGGCTCACAAACAATAATACTAAAGTATTTTGACACTTTAAAATATAAATAAGTTATGAATGGTTTCCCACACTTGGGAAATCAGGTGGCAATAACAAAGCAAATTCGATAATCCAAGTTTTTATCCAAAATTAATCCATGGCTTCAGGCCAAAGTTACCACTGCATGAAACTGCGAACACTGTGATTTACCGAGCAGAAGCCTTGGCCTTTGCTTTACTCATTCATGATCTCATTTACACCCTAGGATACTTCATGCTTTAGAAAATACAATTAAATTGGGAATATTAAGTGTATCTCAAAATTGAGAATGACTCCCTTCTCTAAACTTGGCAATAAAAGAATGACAATTTAGCAATCCTAGATAGAGCAGGCATTCTTAAAGAACACCCATGTTTAAATCATGTTTTAAAATAATCATAAGTAGCATTTTTGTATTGGCATACTTACTTAAATTCTCTACTTAAAGGTTTAATTCTCCTTTATATGTCAAAAAATATCATTTAACATTCCATAAAGATCTTTTTTAACAAACACTTATTCCCCAATGCAGAGAGATCTTTAACAAGATCAGAAATTGCTGTCATCCAATCACAGTAACTGCCTGACCTCATTTAAGAACAAACCTCTTCCCTTTCATGACAGAAATATTAAACATAAAGCTGTCTAAATTCCAAACAAATTTCTCAGGAATTTTGCAGCAAGTACATTGCTTTATTTAGCTAGAATCCTGTGAACAGTTATCCTTTTGGGTTGATTGTACCCAGAACTTGGCAGAAATTAAAAACAAGATTTAGAAGTCACCATTTAAAATATTTTTAAATTTTATTTAAAAATACCACAAGTGATATTTTTAAAGAAAATGATGCAAGAAGTTGAAATAATCATTAAATGTTTAGAGAACATCAATGGGTTTTCAAGACTATAAAAGAAACGATGACCAAGGGGATCTAAGAGAAATCCACTCTGTGACTGTTAATAACAAGCAAAAAGTTGTGAACTCTTCTTGTTCATTTTTCTAAAAATTTACAGACTTTCTGCAAGCCAACCAATTCTCCTACTCTCTGTACACCCAACCAGATGTTTAGCAACTCAATTCAGTAAGACACCGATGCCCCAGAGATGGCCAGACTCCATTGTTTTAAGAGCTCAGTTCCAAAAGATGCCAGTCAGTCACAGGAGTGGATCCAGGCTGCCTACACCAGGTCTAACCTGACACAGCCTTGTGGTTCCCATGAACAAAGGAAGATGATTCAGGGGAGCCAGGAAAAGAACTCTGTCTCTATTAGACGGTAACTGTAAAGGGTTCATTCCTGAGCAGTCAGATGGAAGCTGGACATACAGTAAGGTACGGCGGGGTGGGGCTGGTGATGCACAGCTCTGGGCCTTCTCTCACCTTCTCCTAGCACCTTGATGTGTTTACCAGCCAACAGGCTCCCTTAGCACTGTCATGTAGGATTTTCAGGAAAGGAACATTGATGGCTAACCTGAACATGAGACCCCCCCCACTTTGGTTAAGAACTGGTGTAGGAGATTTTTCTGTTCATGTGTTGCTTTCATTGATTAAATGAATAAAGAAACTGCTTTGGGCCTGATAGGTCAGAACTTAGGTAGGCGGAGAAGACAGAACTGAGTGCTGGGAAGAAGGGCAGAGTGGGAGACACCGTAGATCTTCTGCCTGAGATGGACGCTAGTTAGAATCTTGCCAGTGAGCCACAATCACATGGCTATACACAGATTAATAGAAATGGGTTAAATTAAAATGTTTAAATTAGCCAATAAGAAATTAGAGCTAATGGGCCAAGCGGTGTTTTAATGAATACAGTTTCTGTGTGGTTATTTCAGGTGTAAGCTAGCCAGGCAGCTGGGACAAACCAGGGACCCTCTCCTTGTAACAGGGAACAGAATTAAAAATTTCAGACTTCTAAATGAGGTTTGGTCTTTTGGCAATCTACCTCAATTCTGAAGCTACTGATTATCTTGTGAGAGTCACCTCATTAGAACAAAAGATGCTCTAGCCACCCAGGAACTTCCAAATAATTTAGAAGTTTGGTATCAGAAACAAAGAACAAAGGAATCTATGTCTAACCATGCCACAAAAACTAGGAAGAAAAAAAATGTGATTTTTTTTTCCGAGACAAACTATTTTGTCCTTTAACTGTTGATGCAACTATAACGTAACATAATGTAGCCAGGAGGGGCTGTTTTTTTGAAAACATGTTTCTGAAAACAAACAGCAAGATGCTCATCTATTAATAGGATTAGCATTTCCTTGTGACTAATTTTTATTTCATTACTAGAGCAACCTTGATTCTGATCTTTTGTCAAAAATTTCCAGGAAGCATATTCATCTGCATGACAGAATGCAGAGTAGCTTCGCTGGCATTTATTAAGACGGGAAGAGATTTTTTTTTTTAATCATAAACCTGATGTTCACATACCACATGGCAATTGGTGCTGACAGTAAGAAAGACATCATTCAATCCTTTCCGAGGGTAAGAAATCTAAATTCTGCTGACATGTAGGCTGATGAGATCAATTCAGTCTGGGCATTATTCAAAATGTAGACAGAATCAGTAACGAATCTTTCTCTGTCCCACCAGTCAACTCTCTATCAATGACACAGAGACATTAATTATGAAAGTTTGGCCATTAGCTTAGGCTTGTCTCACTGGCTCTTATAACTTAAATTAACCCATATTTTTATTAATCTACATTCTACCATGGAGCTCGTACTGTGACCTCTCCTCCTGCATGTCCTGATTGTTGTGTGCCTCCTCGTGACATATCACACACGCTTGTTCTGTGCCTCCTAGTGATATCTTGCACACACTTAAGTTCATCCTCCCCTTCTTCTTCTCTCCCTCTCCCTGGAAATTCCGCCTGTTTCTCCTGCCTAGCTCTTGGATAGTCAGCTCTTTATTTGACCAATCAGAAGGCGCCTTGGCAGAGGCACATTTCTACAGTGTAACAGATACTCTACAACACTAACAAGGCAGCTTCATATCCCTCACCAGAAGTCAAAACGTATTTAATCTCATTTGATGAGGATTCAGAACAAGTGAACCTAGAAAATGTGATAAACAGAAAAGCATACTTGGGGCTAAAACAATCAGATAAGAATTAAATGGATAAATGATGGTACCACTGCATAGAGTGCTGCTTAAAATGTCATTGTCTGCCTAGAGGGACAGCACTAAGAGAATGTTAAAGGACACACTCCTTGTCTCTACCATTCCACACTCATCTCAATCAACTAAAATTATGATAAGGGACATATTTTTTAAATTTAGAGATAGTACAAAACTAAAAAGACCCAAATAAACAAAGGAAAAAGAAAACCTTAATGGACTAAAATAGTGAGTGAAGTTGAAATTAGATAAAATTTAATGAGACAATATTAGATCCTACACTTGTGTCCAAAGTGGGGTAGACAGCTAACAGTATTTCTGCTTATTGCTCTTGAGTTAAAATAGCTCTAAAATTCCTACTTCCCAAGACTGCTTCTTTGATAAACCAAGTTTCCAACACATGAACCTTGCTGGACAGGTTCACAGTGTTACAATCTATATCGTCACCTAGCCTTAAGCTAGAATGTATTGTAAGGATTGAGCAAGTCCATCAAGACCATGAAACTTGCTTTGTTGCAAAAACCTTTCTGCAAAAAAAATACATTTATGTATTCTGCTCCTGGATGGAAGTTTAAGCCTCTACATCATCTCGACGCATCTAAGAACATCTGACCACTCATGTGGCTCTCCTAAGCACAGGGGAGAGCACCTTTTAGAGTTAGCAGCGTCAAAAATTCATCCAAAATAAATTATTTCAAGCAGAAAGAATACTAATATTCAGACACTTCTACCCTGCACTAGCTCTGTGAATCTTTATCTGTTGACATCAGCTTAATTTTCTCTGTACTTTCTGCATCACTAAGAAGTCCCCAGGGGCCGAGAGGAAATTCTGAGTGCTTCTCTGTGGTTGTTGCTAGGAAACAACATCCTTCGTGTTGGAGTTCTCAGACTGAACCGCTGTCTGAAATCACCGGTTCATAAAGGAAAACCTTTGGTAAATAGATTGTTTAGGTGTGAGTAAATTGATGTTCCTTCTCTGTGGCAAAATGTTCTTGTGTAACCTTTGAATAATAGTATGCTTCTAGGCCTCTAGTCTTTGCTTGGATCCAGCTGCCATTATTGCTCCCATGAGAACTCGAACATCTATATAAATGGGAATGAGCATTCTCTGTTTCTTCCAAATCATCTGTAATTATCTCGGTGCCTAGAGCGCTGTGAGTAATGAGTTTTAGTTAAACAAAGTGAAGTGAGCTTGGAAATAAAGACCCAGACCACTGACTGCCTAAGTTATTGGATTCTCTAGTCCCTATTCAGCCACAGGGAGGTACGTGTCTAGACGTCCGGCAGATAGACACCCAACGCACTGCATATGCCAACCCCACATAGACTATGCTCTTCCTTTACATACATACCTAGGACATAAATTAGACAAAAGAAAGAATAAATAATAACCACGATAAAACAGAAACAATTATAAATAGAACATACATAATGACAACTGTAACAAACTTTAATCAGGGGTTACGTGAATATAGTCATACTATGTGCTCTGGTGGATGCTTCACCTGAGCCCCTGGCACATCATAATCATCCCAGAGAGGAAGCCCCACTCCTCTCTCTCTCCCCAGACCCTGCCCCTCAGAAAGTCCACCAAACAGTGACCCCTCCCCTCAGAAAGTTCATCAAGAGTTAGTTCCTTCCCAGGGTTGCTCAAGACCATGCCAATAGGCTACTTAAGACGTGGCTGTCATATTTACCATGTGATTCCTCTCCCACCCTCCTAGGTCACCCAGGGGAGTTTTGTTCTGTTCATTAAACCTGGATTTATTAATATAGTCTGGTTGACTGATTACATCAGCGGCGACTGATATCCAGTAATCGGGGATTCAAAACTTATCACTATCAAGAAGGGTTGATGGAGTGTGAGCACTGTGGTACTGAGACAGTTGGGTAACTGATATGATTATTGTGTGGCAGATAGGTGGAAATCATAAACAGCTCAACATGAATGTGCTGGACAAAAAGGTCTCTTGCATCATGGATGAACTAGAGCACGAGAGCATGGGATTTCATAGCACAGCTAAGAATGATGTATGGTTCAATCTCATGATATGTATATGCTTGGAATTTTCCATTTAATATTTCCAGAAGACAGTTAATTGGGCCACCTAGACTATGGGAAGGGAAATTTTACATAAAAGAGAATGAATGTGAATATTAAAATCTGCTTTGGCTGGTTGTCACATTCAAGTTTTATTTAATGTTATGCTGCTGCCCAGAAGGAGGATCTAACAGGGCTGCCAGTTTGGCTCACCTCACCCACTCTCTTCTCCTCTCTTAACTCAAACTACAAACTGCCTGTGACTCTCACAACTTGAAATTCTGCTTACATTTTCCCCCTAGATTCTGACAACAAAGCAGCAGCTGGCGGTTGAAATCTATCCCTTTGTTAATTTAGCAGGGCTAGAGCAAGTCAAAAGATTTTAATTCCTGGATGTGAAGTGTGTGTGTGTGTGTGTGTGTGTGTGTGTGTGTGTGTGTGTGCCTATCTATCCATTTGTCTACATAACTGTCTGTATGTCTGCTTGTCTGTCTATCCATCCGTCAGCTATCCATCTATTCAGGTATCCATGTATCACTCATCTATCCATCACGTATCTATGTCTCCATCTATCCAACCCTAATCTTTCTATCACCTATCTAAAATCCATTCATCCACTGCCCATCAATTTACTTATCAATTCGTCCATCACGTATCAATCTCTCCATTCATCTGTAACTCTTCTTTCTATCTACCTATCATCACACATCTGTCTGTGTCTCCATCCATTCATATACCGATCTATCCTCAATCCATCACCCAACTATCTATCTCCTTATGTATCTTTTCGTGGATTCTTAACAGATACTCAAAACAATGTTAAACATCATTATCACACTTTCATACCCAAGTTTGACATAAATCCAAAGCATCAATTAGTCCCAGGTAGATTGTGTTAAGCCCCATAGGTAAAGAGGATCATGCAGACTCTTAGAAACAATAGATAACATTTATTTTCATCTATTTTCATGTTTATATTTGGGTCATTGTAAATGGATTATTTCATATGGATATTATACTTTGAAGAAAGGGCAAGTTTTTTAAGCTAATGGGTCATAGTTTAATGAGAAATAAATATATTGTAATACATTGCAATAAATGGTTATTTTAGGGCATCAGGTATAAAACAGCTATTGTTCAATAAACTCAGGAATAAGAATTTTAAAATTTTTGAAGAGTAATTTTAATTATTTAAGAAGTAAAAATGAGACTTTTTTTCTTATAACACACATACCCTAAAAGGGGGACAAGAAGAATGACTAAAATTTATTTTATTCTTGAAGTGATAAATTGATGCAATTCTTTGACACTTATATTTTAAGTGTCCAAATTTTAAGTTTCCAAATTTTAAACTTTAAAAGAAATCTTGGAAAAATGTTGCCACTTTAATCGAAACTAGGCCAGCATAATGCATACTACAAAGAACTCTTAGGTTATCTTTGAAACATGTGTCAGTAACTCTAATTTAAAAATGATGCTTTTTTATTTGAGGTGAATATTTAAAACAAATGAAAAATCTGCTAAAATGGCTTAACTGGTAAAAATAGATTTTAAATGAACCAAATATTTTTAGACTTTTTAAAACATATCCATGCATTATTCATGTTATACAGTTTACTCTTGTATAGTACCATGACTCAGCGCGGCCACTGGCAAATGGGGACAGAACAGAAAGACATGAGCAGACCATGAACATAGCACCTTCCATGCCAAGGCCAGGGACACACTTTCAACTGTCTTTATCCTTCTCTGGGTTCCTTGACATTAAAGCCTGCCCTCAGAGATCTAAAGAGATCGATAATTCATGAAGTACCTAGTATAATCAAGAATGTATATAATTCCTAAGGTTTTACTTGTATGTTGCCTATAATAGTAAAATGGAAAAATATAAGCTTGGTTACTTTTCTAAATGAAATGTGTGTTTATTTTCAAATGCCTTGATCATTTATTCAAGATTTGATCTTTCACTATATTCTCATAACCTCTAGGCTCTCTTTTAATTACTGTGTTTATCATTTGATTCTGTTTTTGTTCTTAGATAATACATAACCCAAATCCATTTCCAGAGACCTGGAATGCGACCACCCCTTACTTTAATAAAAGAGCACCTATCCGTAGATACAATAAAAACAAATTTGTATCAGGTGATAAAGGTACAGAGTTTATGTTCACTAAAGCCAAATGCATCTCTCTCCTCTGGGTAGCCACTCCCGACCCAACAGAAATTGCACTTTCCATTCAAATCCAAAATGATAGTCTTTGCCCTATTCTGTTATAAATCTTCCTCTGGCTGGAAGATTGTCTTCAGAATGCATCTCTGGACCAGCTGTGCTCCATGTGACTAGGTTGTGTTTCTTCACTTCAGATGGCTATACCACTGATGACATCGAGTTTTACTGGAATGGAGGAGAGGGAGCAGTAACCGGGGTCAATAAAATCGAGCTTCCTCAGTTTTCAATTGTTGACTACAAGATGGTGTCCAAGAAGGTGGAGTTCACAACAGGTGAAGATGCTTCTTCCCTATTAATCCATGAATGTATGAAAAGGAGATGATGCTTCTAATCCAATGATGACCTTTCTTTTTTCCTTCCTCCCTTTCTTCCTTCCTTCCTTTCCCCCTCCCTCCCTGCTACCTTCTTCCCCTCTTCTTCCTTCTTTTCTTTCTTCCTTTCTCTTTTAAACCCAGGGGCATATCCACGACTATCGCTAAGTTTCCGCCTAAAGAGAAACATCGGTTATTTCATTTTGCAAACCTACATGCCTTCCACACTGATTACAATTCTGTCCTGGGTGTCATTTTGGATCAACTATGATGCATCTGCAGCCAGAGTCGCGCTAGGTAATGCCTTCCCACTTTTTCACAGTTAGTAAATCAGGCCTTCAAACAAAGAGGCAATACTAGTGATCAAAAGCAAAAGCTTCATGTAGCAAGGAAAAGAAATAGGCTACAATAGAATGCTTTAAAATAAAATATCCAAGACAAAGTATAAGTGTTTATAATGAGTGCAATATCTTTAAGATTTGATAAAAATTTTGGAATATGGTTCCCATTGTATAAGTGTTTTGTGGATTACATGTTAGAACCTCAGTATACCATATGTTTTACCAAATGCATGATAACTTCCTCTTTGGTCCCTGCTTATGACTGTGAGTTGTAACTCATTATTTTAAAATAAACATGGAGGAAGCTAAACCTTTAGATGGTTTGCATCAATTGCAGGGAAAGAGTATCTTTTGATTGGCCAAAGTTAAAACACATGAAACCAAGTCTCTCCCTTAAATATAGATCATTGTATTCAATAAAGCACAAGCAATTCATCAGCTATATTAATGATCTGTGAATGAGTCAGAATAAAAAATAGTTTCCTGTTTGGTGGAACAAAATCAGAATTAATCTTACCATGGTTGAGTAATTGCTGAAACTGAAAAAGCTATATTGAGATTATAAATTTGGGGGGGAGGGTTAGGATGTGTAAAATATGTTCGATGATCTCATGTAGCCATGTGCAGGTCTACACTCAGACACATTTTAGATACCACTCCAGTTTCAAAGAGAAACCGGAGAAAGGGGAGAAACATCACTTCTGCTAAGATAACTAATATCTCGTCTCTCAATTACTGAGTTGACTTAATTGACCTGTATATTCCTTCACACATATCTCCAGCCCTCTAAAATTGACTGAGTACAGAAGACTTTCAAAGCCAAGTGTTTGCAGCCTCATATCAACCTTAGGATATCCTAAGTATAAAGAAAATGGACAGTTTTTCATATTATATATGTATCTTCAACATATATAATATACTGGTATAATAAGAATACAATCATTTGCATACACTAGGGTTAAAGAAAACCCTACATGCTATCCAGTCAAAAGTTTGTGCACTCATGCCTATTCTCAAAGCAAATGATATTTTCATTAAAGATATTAGAGGGGCTGGAGAGCTATCTCAGTAGTTAAGAGTTTATATCCTTCTAAAAGACATGAGTTCAGCTCCCAGCACCCATATTTGGTAGTTCACAACCACCAGTAGCTCCAGCTCGACGGGATCTGATACCCTTCCCTGGCCTTCTTGGGTCCTTGCACTCACAGACACAGATTCTCACAAGGGCACATAATTTTACAAAGCCAAATATATATGAAAGATGTTAGCATATAATGACGTTTTGATCCTTAAAATATTAAAGCAAGATATTATAACATACATAATCTTAAAAACATTTATTTACTATTTGTTCACTTAAAACAAAGACTAAAAACATAAATTCAGTGACTATGTAAATAGAATGTTTCTGTTGATCACATTACTAGAACTATTTTAGATGAAATCAAAAGAAACAAGATAATTTATAACGGAGTTCTTATCCAACACATTTGAATTAATCACTGACCTGAACTATTTTTCTCTTTCAAATAATATTTTTATTTATTCTTTGAAAAACTCATACATATATACAATGTATTTTGATCATCTCACACTACTACTTTCTTCTAACCCCCCAGGAACCTCCAACGTATCTCCCTTCTGACTTTATATTTATTGTTATTATTAGTGATAAGAAAACATGATTATATGTACAATGAAATGTAATTCAGCTATAAAAAGTTAAATCATAAAAATTACAGGTAAATGCATGAAAATGGAAAAAAGTTGTGCCTTATCTTTCAATGGTACTACTGTAATTAATATATGTGTGTGTGTGTGTGTGTATACATATATATATGTTAGAGAATCTACAATCTAGAGTTATCCCTTGCTGGACAACAGAAGGCCCCCTTTCTCTTCCTCTATTTTGCTCCCTTTTATTCCCACCACACCAATGACTTCTCAACCTTTTTACAATGCTGTCTTTGTTTAATGGCTCTCATATTATTTCAGATATTACCATCAAATCCCTTGCTTTATTTTAAATGCTTTTGTGGAACATCTTGCTCTTTTGTCCTGTAGCTGGGTAACCTACATGAAGACAGCTAATCTGAGAGTTTTATTTGCTGGGTTGCTTTTGGTTCTTTGAGACAGGGTCTCATGCTGCACAGACTGTCCGCCACCATACTCAGCTCCAGAGTTCATCTTTCTCCACCTATAAAAATAAGAACAATATAGTTTGTTCCCCCATCATATTCAGTGGGCTGTTGGGAGCTCTGGTATTAGAAGTGGCATTGCAAACTGTCTACACAAAGTCTAGCTTCTCTTTTGTATTTCTGATTTCTTCCAGTCATTATTCCATCATTACCATCCTCACCACAATATACTCAGTATGCTGTCAAACAAGCTGTATACCATTAACACTGGTTAGATTCAGCAAAGCAAATGAAACATAACCTGTGCTGCATTTGCAGGCAGTAAGTTTTTAATCAAATCTAAAGGCTGATTTTTAATAAACCTTTCCCTGGCATTAGGAAATGAATTTGTTACAGGCTTTCGAGCCAATGAAACAGAGGTAATATTTCAAAAACCAAAACAGCAAAATCATGTTTTATATAAAGACCGCTTGATGCATAATCACAAAATTCCTTACATATAGACATTTAAGGCAATCCCATACATGAGTGACAAGTAACAGAAAGGGTAAAATGAAATTGTGAGAGAGGTGTGTCACAGTCTCGTGAGATTAAGTCAAATTAAATTTAGCTTGGAGTCTGGCAGTGGACACTGTGAGGATCAGAATCACATGGACGGATTCCAGAGGGAAATGACTGAGAAATGGAGAAAAAGGAAAGGAAGGGTGCAGCTGAAGAAGGCTGTAGCCATAACAGATGAGAGACAGTTGACAGTGGAATTACAAGGGGAGTTTTTTAATTTCAATCTTGTGCGCGTGTGTGTGTGTGTGTGCGTGTGTGTGTGTTAAATTTCTAGTATGGGATATATGTGTATACTCAGTGTATACATGAAGGTCAGACAATAACTTCCTAAGTTGGTTGTCACCTTCTACCTTATTTTTGACAGTGGAATTTGTTCTGCCTTACAGCTTCTTTTCTTATATTTTGTGTTTGTTTTTAAAATGTCATTAACATTCCATTATCTGTGTATTCTATGCTGTGTCTTAGAACCAGAATCTAGAGAGAGCCTGGCATTTTGTCTTTAGGTATGTGTACACTCTAGTCCAGTGGCATAGCATGCTACTTCCACCATCACAACACGTTAGGGATGGCATTTGTCTTCTTGGTCTTGGAAAACCCGACGCCATAGAGGTGCCTTCGCTAAGCTTCGGTTTTCTGTCCACAGGAATTACCACGGTGCTGACAATGACAACCATCAGCACTCACCTCAGGGAGACTCTGCCAAAGATTCCTTACGTCAAGGCGATTGATATCTACCTGATGGGCTGCTTTGTGTTTGTGTTCCTGGCTCTGCTGGAATATGCTTTTGTAAATTACATTTTCTTTGGAAAGGGCCCTCAGAAGAAGGGAGCAAGCAAACAAGACCAGAGTGCCAATGAAAAGAATAAACTAGAGATGAACAAAGTCCAGGTAATGCATTATATATTACTGATAGTATCTATTATTTTTATCAATGACGGTGTGCCCAGGAGTTTTATCAGCCGAAAATTATGTTTGTGAAGTGGTATTTGTTGTTATGAAGGCCAAACCATCTCCTCAATTCACAGATTTGAGAACAGTGGATTAAAGAAATGAGAATAAAAATTATATAAATGAAAAAGCATATGTATCAGTTTCACATGGTTGTAACAAAATAGCTGAAGCAAACCAATCTTATAAAGAAAAGCAGTTTGCTTAGCACACAGTTTTCAAGGCCGGGAGTCTAAAGAGTATAATATGTCTGCCACTGTGGTTGATGGTAAGTTACATGGAGGACAAAGTGATTATGTCACAAAGCAGAAAGCCAGACAGAAATTTGGGGCTTTCGAAACCCTTTCAGAGAACAGCACCTACAATTAGATCGCCACCTTGCATTAGGCTGTAACTCTTAAAGATCTATCTCCTAATGTTATCACACTGAGAATGGAGTTTCCAGCACATGAAAAATTGAGGGATACACTTAACCTATAACTCCACTGTAATATATACCTATGACTGAGGTCAGCCTCAAGCCTGTTATGATTTAGTCTAAGCTATTTGTAAAATTACACATGAAAGAATAATGTGAGCTCTGCTTGAAAAACAAAGGAGAGAAGTACAGTGAACAGACTTAGACTCTGACCCTCGGTGGAACTGAAGTCCTCCATAGAGTGATTAAGCTCAGTTCAACCATGAAAGCAACTAGACTGGGGAGGAGGGAGACTTACATGTACTTCTCACAAAAAAAAAGAACAAATGCAATGCCAAAATTAAAAACAAAGTGTTTTAAATGAAGGCAGAGTAGTTTGTACCAAACTCTCTAATAGACAGAAGTTATAAAAACTGGCATTTTTAAAATTCTGCTTAAAGATGTAAGTGATGGAAAAGAAGCAAAAGAAAGAAAAGAATTGGCCTTCAAAAGAAGAGTAAATTAAACTATGAGAACTGCAGGTATATGTATATGAGGTATATAGCTTTCCCCAGCAGCACTTCAGCAGAAAACTACAGTTCTGTTCACTAAATGAGTCAATGCATAGATGCTGATACTTCCAGGGGTATCTGAAATTTCAGAAAAAAAGTAAATAATAGGAGATACTTGAACTTTTGAGTATTGACTTCCTTTGAATGTTCAGGTAAGAGCCCAAGAAGCCAAGATGGCAAATTCATGGTTATTACAGAGTGTTGGCAAGACAAAATGTGGACTCACCTAGGAGACAAGCCTTCAGGTGCACTTGAGAGGGATTCTTTAGTTTGGGTTAGCCCCTAGGGCAGCCTTGAGCGATTATCTCAATTAGGTCAATTGAGATAAAAAGACCCATCCTAAAGAGTGCAGCTCTCTGGGTTTACATCCTGAATTGCATAGAAAAATAAGCAGCTAGCTAAAGAGAGTATTCATTGCTCTCTGGTTCCTGACTATGAACAAAATGTGGTCAGGTTCCTCAAGCATCTGTCTCAGAGACTTCTTGACCATGATGGACAATACTCTTAAATTGTGAGGCAAAGCAATTGCTCTTGTGGGGTATTTCTTCACACTAACAGAAAAGGTGGTTAAGGCAACATCAAAGAGAAACACAGTTACAAGACTACAAATTAAATGCCAAAAGAACAAAAAAGTTTCAACTGCCTTCCACAATGTGGAATTCAGTACCTGAACTTAGAGTTTGTTTCTAGCCCATTCTTGTAGTAAGTATATTAAGCTTTTCATTAAATCTCCAAAATGATCATAATTTAGGAATAAAGTTTAAGTCATAAGACTAAGGCAAAAAACCTGAAGTAGACCATCTTAGTTATGGTTTCTGTTGCTATGAAGAGACACCATGACCACTGCAACTCTTACAAAGGAAAACGTGCAATGGGGTGGCTCACGTGCAGTCCAGAGATTTAGTCCATTATTATCATGGTTGATAATAAAGGTGGAATGCAGGAAGATATGTTACTGGAGCTGAGAGTATTTACATCTTGATCCAAAGATGACAGGAAGTAGTCTGACTCACTGAGTGTGGCTTGAGCATATATGAGACCTCAAAATCCACCTTCACAGTGACACACTTCCTCCAACAATCCCACACCTACTCCAACAAGGCCACACTTCCTAATAATACCACTTCCTTTGGGGGCCATTTTCTTTCAAATCACCACATAGACCCTCTCTAACAATATATAAAGCCAAATTTCCACCTATTCTAGGTAACATGCTAGTGATTATAATGCCTAAGAAAAGAAACCCAAAATTCTTTCAGAGATGATAAAACAACCCAGAGTCTCTATAATACATCATTCCAAATATCTAGTACATAGTAAAATATTAAATTACCTGAACTGAAACAGGAAAATGTTATCACAACCAAAAGCAATATGACTTTAAGACTCTCAAGTGTTGACTTGGAAAGCAAGCACTATAGAATAACTGTAATTAATATATTTGAAAGTCTGTAGGAAGTGGAAATACTAGCCTAGACCTGAAAGCAACCAAAATATTCTGAAATGGATCCATAGAATACTATTTTCGTCAGGGTTTTTATTGCTGTGATAAAACACCATGACCAAAGCAGCTTGGGAAGAAAAGGCTCATTTCAGCTTACATGTCCCAGTTGAAACCATGAAATAGAGTGAATGTAAGTCACAGGCTTGAACATGCCATTCAGTGAACTAATGTTGCATCCTGTGGAGTAGAAAGGATTAGTTCCAGTTCCATTACTCGGGCTCTTACAGTGGACACTGCCCTTTGGAGATTCCTGAACTGGAACCATGGCTCTCTGCTTGTACTTACTTCTAGTCACTGTTCCTGTGGACTCCATACCTTCACTGTGCGACTGCTCTAATAGCATGTGTTTGTGTAGTTACTCTTTAGCATTTGTCTCTTATTAGACTGTAGTTTACAATAGGCAACAGGGCCATTGCCTGCTGTATGTACTCTGCTTTCCTCAATCTCTATAATGGGGTAGAAACCAAATAAGTATGTCTCAAGTGAATGTATGTATATTAGATAGACTTTCTACATAAAGAGTTTTCAGAACTTATTCAAATTATTGAATGACATGTCATAATGCTTTATGAATTCTCCCACCTTATTATGAAATGACAAAAGGAGACAATAACCTACTTTAGCTTCTGCCCAAGGCTGCCTTGCTGTTCCTATTGTGTGTGTGTGTGTGTGTGTGTGTGTGTGTGTGTGTGTGTGTGTGTGTTTTGCTGGGGATTGAACTCAGGGCTTCTAGGCATACTAGGCAATGAAGTCTCTAATGTTTTTATCAAACTTGCTAAATCATCATGCCATATACTATGAAAAATAACCCTTAAAGGTGATTAGGATTTTACTGGCTTTTTCATATGTAGATGGAATAGTAACTACACAATGTCTTACTTAGGATTACTCTTGCTGTGACAAAATATCATGACCTAAAGCAACTTGGGGAGGAAAGGATTTATTTGACTTAAACAGTACTTTTCATCATCAAAGGAAGTCAGGACAGGTACTCAAACAGGGCAGGAAGCTGGAGGCAGGAGCTGATGCAGAGATCCTAGGGCGGGGGCTGCCTAGTGACTTGCTCTCCTTTGCTTGCTCAACCTGCTTTGTTATGGAACCCAGGAGCACCTATGTCATCAATCACTAATTAAGAAAATGCCCTATAAGCTTGCCTATAGGCTGATTTTTATGGAGGTGTTTTCTAAATTGAAATTTCCCCCTTTCAGATGACTTTAGCTTGGGTCAGATTAATATAAAACCATCCGACACAAGCAGTGTTAGCATCTCATGTGACTGAAAATGATCCTGCAAATGCTCGATTTAGCAAATCCTGACCCCCTCCCCATCTTCTCAGGGATTCAGAGAGACAGTGTGTCCATAACAAATGTCATCTGCTCAGCTTATCATCTCCGGAAGTTAAATAATGTCAGCTGTGCTATTTCAAAAGCCGACACGTGGTGGTTAAATTCAAATTTGTAGAAATTATTGTATTTCCCCTTATTATGGTGGGTGGATGATCTTCCTCTTTCCTGTGAGATGCTTGTAAAAAGTTAAACTTAATTGATATGTGTCTAGTCTCCCAGATTTTTCCGTTTAGAAAGCTCTAGGATTTGCCTCGGCATCCTGGAGTGTGGAGTGACATTGTTCATTATTACACATTATTTTTGACGGCCTCAGCTGGACAGTTAGGTCAAGGGATATCCGGCCTGATACCTCAGAAGTGCAGACCCCGTATTGATTTACACTTCCACCAGCTGCAGTGAAGCATTTTTTTATAGGAGTGCAGATGCCGAATCCAGACATTATGAGAGTTTCAATCTCCAAGGTGATAAAGACTGTAGATTCATGAACCCCTCGGGCACCATTTGAAGCTAGGGATGGGATTTCGGATTTTGAAAGACAGATTTCACAGCCCAACAAGACTTTGAGCAAGCTACCTCTGGGATAGCTTTAAACTAACCGGGAACTTTTTTAGTTGTGTGTACTGGCTACATAGTCCGCTGTGTGAAAATGGATGAAGTCTATGAAATGGATGCAGGGGTGGTCTGTGACCAGAGACTACTAAAAGGCATTGTAAATAATGAAGAACACAGGGAGGCTCTATGAAAGATTCATAACAAATGTGCAGTTGCAACCGCAAAGGTTAAGACGGAGAACTTGCTTTCTGTAATTAGATATCAGTTCTGAGATCGGTCTCTTCTCCCTGATGTCTGCTCTTTGTGCTAAATCATCCAAACATTGCCAGCCACTTTCCGCATGTGCAGTGAGTTGTGCACTGTGTTGCTCTCCAAAATGCATGTGAGGATGAGTATTTCAAAGGTAAGAAGCTCCGGGATGATTTCAGGAGCATGCCTTCTGGCCTTGGAACCTGGACCTCAGCACTCATCAGCGGCATCTCCCTTCAGGGTGCCTGCAGAACATAGACTCTGTCAGGTGAAACTGGGTGTCTTGATTTGGCAGCTCAAATGTTGCTATTTCCACTGACAAGCCTATGATGTTTGCTCATGGGCTTCATGCTTTTGTCCAAATCTAGGTTGGATCACTTTTTTTTTTATCCCTAAACATGTTTAAACCTATCACATCTCCAGAATTATCAGGAGTCTAGTTAAAAGGAAAGTTTTGTCCTTTTTCCTCCTCTTCCTCACTCCTTCGTTTTTGCCTCCTCTTCCTGCTCCTCCTCTTTTCCACTCCTGTCTCTTTTTCTATTATCTATTTTCTTACTTTCCAAACAGTTAGGAATCTTTTGATGAGTGAGGCAGAGATCTAACTTAGTAACTAGCCCGATTCTAGTTTTCTGTGAGGCTCTTTTCAAATGAGCAAACACTGTAAGTGGAAAACCTCCCTCTTAATCCCTTAATTCCAGTTTCCTTTACATTGGCATTATTTTCAGTGGATCTTTCTCTCATGGTAATCCAAAAGCTCTAGGTTTATAGTGTCAAGATCTGTAATCCCAGCCCAGCCCATAAGTACTTTACGCCAAACCCAATAATGACAACCAAAGTAAGTCCTGGGCTTGAGTCCATTTTTTTTTTTTTTTTCAATTTAAATCTCCTTAAATTGTCAAGCAGAATTCAGTCTTTATGAATTAAACAGAAAATACCAAACACTCAGGTCTGGGCAACACATGCCTGTGGCATCTAAATGATGCCATCAGAGCCACTCTAACCATATGGCCCAAAGGAATGTCAGAGTGACTGTCTCAAACCAAAATAAAGGGAAGTCAGAAAGACCAAACCAATAGGCATCACCCCACGCAATGAAAATCCTTGGATTGTGTGTGTAACGTATAGGCTAGGAGCATGTTACCTTACAATGAAATAAAGGTAAATCAGGCTTTTTAAATAATTTTCAAAGTTGATTCACACACACTTTTGTTTTGACCACTGAAACTAAAACAGTATTCAAAAGAGAGGGTGGGAAGCTCGAGTTTGAGGCTCTTCTTTCTGCGGACACTGAGTCCCCCTGTAGGTCACCTCAGGCTCAGTTCTGGAAGAACCAGGAAGATGTACAGTGTTGAGTTGCAGTTGGTTCCTGCCTATCTGAGCTTATATTCTTTTGAGATCATTGAAAATTGTGTGTAGAAGTGATGGAGAGATACTGAGCAGCTGACAGTACTCAATGCTCTTGCAGAGGATCCGGTTTGGTTTCTAGCACCCAAACGATGGTCCATGATCCTCTGTAACTCCCGTTCCAGGGAATTTGATGCACTCTTCTGGCCTCCTTGGGCACTAGCCATAAACCACAGACACATAGGCAAAACACTTACTCATATAAAATAAAATTAAATACATCTTTTTTAAAGAAAGTAAAATGTGTATAAAGTTACATAAAGGACCTGATAAAATGACAGCTAGTGATGGTCACTGCAGAAAAAAGTGATGAGAACCCAGTCTGGCAACAATCTGAGGAATGTTCCAGGAGAATATAATGGCAGGTAAAATGCCCTGTGGACTTGGAAAACAGTGGGAAAAGCCAGTCAGGCAGGGTGGTCCACAGATACCTTCTCAACACTGGGGAGGCTGACCCCAGTTTTGTTTTTTTTTTAATATGGTAGGACCCCGGCAAAGTCTTTTTTATTTTTTTTTATTTATTTATTAAAGATTTCTGCCTCCTCCCCGCCACCGCCTCCCATTTCCCTCATCAGCCCGAAGAGCAGTCAGGGCTCCCTGCCCTTTGGGAAGTCCAAGGACCTCCCACCTCCTTCCAGGTCTAGTAAGGTGAGCATCCAAACTGCCTAGGCTCCCACAAAGCCAGTACGTGCAGTAGGATCAAAACCCAGTGCCATTGTTCTTGACTTCTCAGCAGTCCTCATTAGGACCCCAGTTTTGAGGTTAGTTAGGCTATATAGTAAGATCTTGCTCCTCTCTCACATGTATGCACACACAGAGTGCTAAGCAGAGTGCCCAGGATACAGTAGTGAGAACGGGAACTACATGCATAGTATTTACGGACACTGATGAAATTTTTAGATTTCTTTCTATGGCTTGGGAAATAGCTAAAAAGAAAAAAAACATGAACAGAAAAGACATCATGTTTGCATCTTATAGAATCACTCTGGCTGCTATGCACAGAAGAAGCTGGAGGACCACATTCCTCAAAAAAGGGAAGACCAATTATGAGGCCATAGGAGAGTGAGGTGGCCAGAATGAAGGCATGTTTAAGTGGAGACATTGGTGTTGTTAATACACAGGAGGAGAGAGATGTGGAAGGGAACTCAGAATGATACTTTCTGCCTGAGAAATGCCCTAGAAATTCCCAGTCACCACAGTTTATCTTCAGTATATTTTTCTATTTCCTGGAAATAAATATATTTAAAAAGTATATTTAAAGTGTGTATATTTGTTTCTATGTCTGTAAGTTTATACTTAACCATCTACCTTTCTCACCATGATGATAAAGTGTTCGTTGCTGCTAGTAGTTATTAGGACATGCAAGGACATGAAAAACCATGAGCAAAGCTCCCAACAACACAAACCCAGCCCCTACCCAAAAGGAATTGCAGGCCAAGGGATCAAAACTTACAGCTGATATGGTTAAAAGCCTAAAAAATGTGGCACATCCAAGGAGAGGGAGAAGGATGCAGAGGCTGTGACCTTCTAGGCTGTCTACGGTAATGTATAGAGGCCACCATTCACATGGAACGGCTTCTTCAAATATACCACGGGCTTCTCGAGAACAGTGAGTTAGCAGCCAGTATCACTGTACCTACTTCCTGATATGTAGTTCAGAATCACTTAGTATATATGAATCTTTAGGAATTGGACAGCAAGGAGGAAATAACATACTGTCTGCAATATGAGTTGAACCTGAAGCTATGCCTCAACAAGGCTTTAAAGCTACCACTACCAACAAGCATTTTTTTTTTCAATAATACTAAAATGAGTTTGCTATGTTTATATATTGAAAATATCCAGAGTGGTTATATTCAGTAACCAGTAACTTTTTTTTACAAGGCAGATGATGAAGGCAGAGAGAAAGAGTAAGATAGATGCTAAACCAAGATAAAAATAAGTTAGTATGCTTGTTTAGTGTTTCTGTAGATGGAGACATGGCTGTCATCTTGCAGGTTCCTAGACCTCTGTTCTTTTAGACCAATCCTCAGGATTGTTGTGCATGCTCTTTTTTTCTCAGTCAGAATTCTCCAGAAAAATTGAGTCAATGCAATAGAACCAAGAGCATACGCATACAACAATGTTTATTTTAAGGAATTATCTTAGGAGGTTGGGGCACTGTCAAGTCTGAATTCTGTAGGCCAGGTTTCAGGCGGAAAGCTAAGTTTAACTTGATTGCAAATCTGTAGAACACCCTGGAATCATGGGCACAGTTTTTAGGCCCACTTTCTTCTTCTCTAGGAGTTCTATATTTGCTCTGAAGCCTGTCAAGTCATAATTTAAGGTCACTAACATCATCATTTAATTACAATAACTAATTATGTTGGTTACATCTACAAAATAACTTCATTATGACGTCAAGACTAATGCCAATTTGGCATGTAAAATTAATGACTGCACCATTTTAGCTACCAAAGCTGACATTTACTTGTTCATTCATTCCATCTCTTTATTGTCCTAAGTATCTTTCTCAGTTTGAACAAGACAAAGTCTCCCCTACTGTGCTACTCTGGTATTTTTTGAGATTAAGAGGCCTTTACATATGGATACAGAAGAAGCTGTGGACTGTTCTGTAGTTAATTCCAGAAGAACAAAGGAAAATGCAATTCACTTTGAATTTACACTTTTTATGATGAAATATAAGGAAAACATGACTATAAGGAAAACAATGTAAAATTCACCCAAGCAGTGTAATGGTTACACTTTCTAAATCTAAATACAATGAGGTAGAAGATAGATAGATAGATAGATAGATAGATAGATAGATAGATAGATAGATAGATAGATAGATAGCTTTTTCTTTATATTAATTTTTAAACAAATTGATACTTGGAAGGTATTGCTTCTTATCCTTGAGAACATAAGGATGTAAGCCCCACTACTTTAAGTACCTTGTCTGCTTGCTTGCCACTATCCTCTCAGAGTTAGAATTTACAAGCCATGTGTTGTCACGCCCTGTGCTGCAGGAAGGATGGAGAGAGATCAGCAACCAGAGTCAGATACCCATCCCTGCTGTGGCTTTCCTTCAGATGCAAGCCCTTCCATTTGTTTGTGGTCAGCTGCTACCAAGGTCAGCTAACATGATCATCTGGGAAGAAGGTGACCGAAAGGCCCAGGGTCACAAGAGGGCAAACATGAAAAGGACAGTTAGAAAGGACACTGAGTGCCTACGTCCAAAAGAGATGACACCATTTGTCCAGAGAAAGATTGATAGCCAGCTCCAAGAGAGAGGGAACTTCAGTGAATGTATGGGAGAACACAGTATTAAGGGTTTTATTCATTGAGATCCTTCCGTTTCTAAAACAAAAGGCATAATGTCCTATAGCGGCATCTGGCACAGGGCCCGAGGTTCAGCAGGCACTCTATAAACATTTGCTGGATAAATGGGAGAGGTGAACAAATGGGCACTTTAACTGTTTATCCATGTTCCTCTTAAAATCACCTCCTGCAGCACAGAAAATATGCCCATCCAGTAGAGTGAAGTGACATCCAGCCCGCAGGGCTGCGTGTCCACAGCAGCACCCTCCGTTCCCCTTTATCACACTATGTAAACTGCGCTTTTAGATAATCTGTCTGATGCAGAAAAAAAGAGAGACTACTTACCTGTCCTCCTGAAGCCCCAGTAATAATGCTCATTTTCTAAAGATTTAGATTAAATGACTCTCAAAACATAATTAAAGATTCGTTGAGTCTTTTTTGAGGAATACAGGGAATACAGGGCAGCCATTCCCTGGATGATCAAACTCATCTTGGCGTCACTGGAATCCATGAGCAACCACAGTCCTTACACACAAGAGCATCAGAGTGCAAGATGCAGATCCTTATGGCCGCAGTTCAACCTTGCACCCTCACAGCAAACCAATCGAAGAGAGGGGAAATCCCAGATGAGGCAGTGCCAAGTTGGCCTGGTCTTTCTAAATATGCCCAGGAGGCGGTCAGCACAGGTTAGTGCGAAGAGATAGGAAGCCGGCCATGATCCTCATCCTCTTGTGCCTGGATATTAATGGAGGGATCTCCTTCCTCTAGGGTGACCTGAAGAGTGGTCCAGTTATCCCACTGAACAGTTATGTCACCACCAGCAATGCTTTAGAACATCAAACAGTCTGCCCTTCCATAAAGAGCCATGGTGTTTACATTCTCTCTGCTTTACTTCCATCTGACTCACTTAGATGCTGATCCCTCATTAACTAGGCAGCTTCCGTCCAGTACAGATGAGACAAGGCACAACACACTTTCTTGATGTGCCTGAAGATGTGAAAAACCAATAGACATTTCCATGTAGATCTTATTTTGGGGGAGCTGCATCAATGGTGGGTGAACAGGTCATGTAAAACACACATACACACACACACAAATGCACGCATACAGGCTCACACACACAGGATCTGTAACCCCAGCTTTTACAATAGCCATATTCTAGTAAGAAAGTTACTGGAAATATAAAAGGGTTCTTTCGTGGCTCTTCTTTAATTTTCCTTGAAAGGAACACTGTAGTGTTGATTTAATAATTAAACAAAGAAATCAACTTTCATAGGAAGTTCTCAAGCTGGATTCATTCTTTGATGTGTCAAAATGACACCAAAAACCATGGCTTCTAACTCAACAACTGAGACTGCTTTGAAAGATTTTCTTCCCTCATGAAGGCTTCAAATGTCTTTGTACATGCAGCAGGTTAGGAAAAATATAATAAGACACTCTCTGACTTCTGTTTAAAGAGAAGCACCTGCATATTCATGCCAGGCTTATTCTGGTGTCTTTAACCTTGTTTATGTAGCTGTTCATAATAATTTAAATTCACAATGTATATGATATAGGTGAGGGATTCAATTTTACAATTTTTATTTTTTACAATGCTATGTTACAATATTATACTCCAAAGTCAAAGACTGGAAACAAATCCGTTAGATTACCTAGGGAAAAAAAAATCATCCGTTTATATGTGAGAATACAAAGATCTTGACTAAGCCAAGGTCACTCAACATCAGTTAGTTAAAAAAAAAAAAAAAAAAAAAAGTAAATCGGAATGAAAGCACAGCTCCCAGTCCGTTGGCCTGCTGTCTTGACATCCTTCCAGACTCTATTCCAGCCACTGCTTTCATGCAGCTCCTATAACTAGCATGAATTCTCTCTCTAATGCAACCATTAGCATGGTTTGCTAATTTGATGGAAAACATACCTTCATGACAATATCAACAATGCACCTCAATGAGACATGTGTCTTAACAGTCTGTGAGTATTTCAAACCTAGAAGCCATGTATTCTATTCTTCATCTTCTAAAGAATGTTCCCGTACCACTTCAGCTATGCAGCTGCAGTAACGAACTTCCATAGGCATGACTCTTCTAAACTTCAACTCACTCTATAAGATGGGAACACACATACACCGTAGGCTAGAGCTGTATCCCGCTCATGAAGCATCAATCTAATAAATCTTTATCAATAAAAAATTGGGAGTCAGCTATCAAGGTAATAACCTGAAAGATCAGAGAAGCAGGGAGCAGTCACCAGTCACCTCCTAACTCTTCTGTTTCTCCGTCCAAAAGGGCCGAGATCCTCTCTCAGCCCTGAATCACTACTTCCTGTCTCCTCTCTGTCTATAATCCTCCAAACTTCTATGGTTAATTTTAGTCAGCTAGTGGCTAGCTCCACCCTCAGACTCCAAGCAAGTTTTACTTGTCAGAACGTAATCAAAACATCACACAACACATTCAGGCAAATGAAAACAGCTGCCCCATGCCCTTTGCAGCCCTTCAAATGTATGTGCCAGTAAGCAACATAGTTCTTCCATGGTTTCAGCTTCAGTTTCCATCTCCAGGTTCTCACAGTTCTTGCCCTAAGTTTCTTCATGATAAACCGTAAACTGGAATAAACCCTTCCCTCTCCAGAGTTGCTTTATCAGAGCAACAGAAAAGCAAACTAGTGCAGAAATTGGTACCAGAGACTGGGGTACTGGCGTACTGCAGTAGCAGGCCGAACCATCGAACCACATTGGTTCTTTGAAGACTGGAAGTGATTTTTTTTTTTAAGCTGTAGGCTTGAAAAGCTGTTGAGTGTCCAGTTCAACCGACTTACTGGGTTGTTCTGGAGGAGCTTGAAAGATAAGAGTGTTGAAAGAGATGCGAAAAAATAGAGGCCCAGCTTAGGAAATTTTAGAGGCAAGGAAAGACTCGCTCAGGGCTGTTCCTATGATATCTTAAGTTGAGAATCTGTGTTTTCTTGTCAGCTAGTACTGAAGAAGAAGCTGTGATTAACCAGAGACCATACCTAAAGAGAAACCTTTGCTGTACTGGGACAATAGATGTGATTATCAGGGGCTGAGAAACCAGCTGTAATTGGGAAAAAAACAGTCTGGTTGAGGTGAAATCTTCAAGGGAGTATCTGCTCAGGGTCATCCCCCAGAAGCTGTGATGCACAGGAGTCAAGGCTGCACCAAATGCTGGTAGTCAATTCTGGTAGCGTGCGAGAGTCCCCACGTGTTCGTCACTGGCTTTGGCAGCATGAGAGCTGCGAGACTGAAGGAGTCATGGAGAAAAGCCGAGGCTTGGCACTGGGTGGCAGAGTTGAAGGCACTGAAGAGAAGCCAACAGGAGCCATTGGTGAGAGTGCAGCCTCAGCTGCCATGGAAACTCAGCATGTTGTAGATGCCAAGACCATATGATGTCCACAAAGAACATCAGCAGATGTGGGGTGAGCAAGGCTGAGCCTTCAAGTCAGGGTGTGTTGTGGAGAAAAGCACCAGAGAAGCGGAGCTGCCTACACCTTTACCACCCAGGGGATTGTGAGTCCCAGATATGGGACCTTGAGCTAGTTAAACTGTTGAGTCTTGGTTTTGCTTTGGTTTTGTTGTAACTATGCCCTGGTTCTTCTCTCTTAGAATAAGAAATATTTAACTTTTTTGTTTGCTTGCTTTTTAATTTTATAGGAACCCATAGTTGCAAGACGTTAGATTTGTAAAGATGTTTTACAGAGAACTCGGTTGTTGGAGGGAGGCTGCTAGTTAGTTCCCAGCCACTTAGCCGGGAAATAAACACACAGAAACCATATTATTTAAATCACCTGCTTGGCCCATTAGCTCTAGCTTCTTATTTGCTAACTCTTACATCTGAATTTAACCCATTTCTAGTAATCTGTGTATCGCCACATAGCTGTGGCTTACTGGGTAAAGTTCCTACCGGCGTCTATTTCTGGTGGGGCTACAAGGCTTCTCTCCGACTCCACCTTCCTTCTACCTTGCTATAGGCCAAGCCAGTTTCTTTATTCATTAACCAATAAAAGCAACACATAGACAGAAGGACCTCCCACACCACTCGGTCTTTTAAAATGCTTAAATTTGTAAAGACTCTGGGACTTTTAGCATTATATAATGCTTTATATTGTAATAGTAACAAGAGATCTGAGGAATATACAGAAAAGGAAAGGTTACTGGTTTAGGAGTGATTTGTTTGTCAAGTTGACAAGGAATCAGTTGTGCTGGTTAGTTCTTCATCAGCTTTGACACAAGCTGAAATCATCTGAAAAGAGGAAAGTTCAACTGAGAAGATGCTTATTAGACTGACTTGTAGGCAAATCTAAGGGTAGTACATTTTCTCGATTAATGACTGATGTGGGAGGGCCTAGCCCATTGTGGGTGGTACCACCCTTAGAAAGTAGCCCTGGATTGAAAAAAAAAAAAAAAACCTGAAAAAGTCTGAGAAGCAAGCCAGTAAGCAATGTTCCTCCACAGTCTGCTTCAGTTCCTGGTTCTGCTCCTGCCCTGCTTACACTCCTGCTCTGGCTTCCTTTCATGATGGGTTGTAAACTAGGAGCTGCAGGATTAAGTAAAACCATTCCTCCTCCAAGTTGCTTTGATTATGGTGTTCTATCATAGCAACAGAAAGCCAATGGGTATAAAACATATGTGCTGGTTAGGATTTACTGTCAATTTGACGTACCCTAGAGTCACCAGGGAAAAAGAAACAGTTGAGGAATTGCCCGATTCTGATCAGCCTGCATTAGTGTTTGTGAAGGGAGTCTTTTGATTGGTAGTTTGTGTGAGAGAGCCTGGCCCACCATGGGTAGCACCATGCCTTGGCCGATGAGCCTCAGCTGTATAAGAAAACTAGCTGCAGAGAAAAATGTAAAAAAGCAATTTAAAAAAATTAAAAAGTCTATTATCAGATAAGGTCAGGGAATGGAGAGAGTAGCAGGACTTAACAAACTGCGTTTTCATGTAGGCTTAATCATCTATACTTTCTGAAAGTTGCTCGGTAGAATAAAGCTTAAAAATAAAAGAAAAAATAGCTGATTAAGTCAGAAGAGTCAGCAAGCAGAGTTCCTCCATGGTTCTTGTCTCCAAGTTTGTACTTGAGTTCCTTCCCTGACTGCCCTCAAAGATGGGTTATAATCTAGAGGTGTAAGCTAAATAAACCCTTTCCCTCTCAAGCAGTTTTTGGTCAAAGTGTTTTATAACAGCAACAGAAATTAAATTTGAATAAGATAGGTATACAGGTGGTTCAAAATAAAAGATTAAATAATAGATGATAGATAGATAGATAGAGACATATATAGATGAATGATAGGCAATAGATAGATGATAGATAGATGGATAGATAGATAGATAGATAGATAGATAGATAGATAGATAGATAGAGACATATATAGATGAATGATAGGCAATAGATAGATAGATAGATAGATAGATAGATAGATAGATAGATAGATAGATAGACAGATGATACAAATGGATGGTATGTAGGTAGTTGATAGAAGCAGATAGATGATAAATAGAAAGGTAGAGATAGAGAAATTAATGGATTTAGAATAGTTATCTAGATAAATAATAGAAGATAGATAACTATGAATAGAGATTAATAGAGATAAGTAGACTTAATAGGTAAATAGAAGATAAAAAATAGTTGATAGATCAGTGATAAGTAGATAAGAGATGAATAATTGATAGAAATTGATGATTGATAGGGACAGATGATAGAAGTAGGCAAATGATAGATAAAAATAGATGACTAACAGCTACAGGCAGACAGTTGATAGGTAGATAGAAGATAAATCCATAATTTCTGGAAGTAGATAAGTAATTGGCAGAGATAGCTTATTAATATAAATTGATAACAGAAGACAGAGATAGAGGGTGAGTGATAGGTGGCTAATAGAAGATAAAAGATTGGTAGATACAATAATGACTGACAGATGATTGATAGAGTAGATAGATGAATTATAGATAATCTTCATTGTCAGGCAGCACATGGAGCCAGTTATCCTGAAATGGGTCAATGCACACGAAATGGAAATGATCAATGAGTCCCCCAACGACAGCATGACAGTGGATAAATGTCCTGGTGAGTGCCTGAGCAAGTCCTCTCTGCCCTCAGGTCGACGCCCACGGCAATATTCTCCTCAGCACTCTGGAAATCAGGAACGAGACCAGCGGCTCCGAGGTGCTCACGGGTGTGAGTGACCCCAAGGCCACCATGTACTCGTACGACAGCGCCAGCATCCAGTACCGCAAGCCGCTGAGCAGCCGCGAGGGCTTCGGGCGCGGGCTGGACAGGCACGGGGTGCCAGGCAAGGGGCGCATCCGCAGGCGTGCCTCACAACTCAAAGTGAAGATCCCTGACTTAACTGACGTGAACTCCATAGACAAGTGGTCTCGAATGTTTTTCCCCATCACGTTTTCTCTTTTTAATGTCGTTTATTGGCTTTACTATGTCCACTAAAGTCAGTCTCATGGTTCGGTTTAGACTATCTTCCTTGGCTTGTTTTCTAACCCCACACTCTCCCAACAGCGATTACTGCTGTGGTTTTTTGAGGTCAGAGATTCAGCCATCCAATTGGTTTTCAGTATTGCGTGTCAGTTTTTATTATCACACCATGTTTACTTCAACAACAACAAAAGGTATTTGTTCGTGTGCGCAGTGGTCCAGGTTTAAGCATTCCATCAATTGCTTTGTTTACAAACACAAAAGGAGATGGGTGGTAGCTACTGTTGGTAGTCTTTCCTAGTCGCCTTGGATCTCACTGAATAATTTGAAAATGAAAATGTACAGTGGACTTGCTGTCCACCTGCACTGTGTTCTGAGAAAGCTGTAATCATCTCATTCTGCCAAAAAAATAGTATTTTTTTAATGACAGAAAAAAAAGACAACTAACTTCAGCATCTCAGATGAATAAAGCCATTTGACAAATAGCAGGTTTCCAGGAAGCAGGGATGTAACAGACAATTCCCCTCCCCTCTGGAGTTCTCCTGGGTCCCTTCTAGAAAGGCTTCTCGACCCTGCAGAAAAGGGACATCAAAGCTAGTGTTAGTCACCTCTTTGCCCAAACTCACCCTACCGTGTCCATCTAATAATGACCATGGCTATTATTAAAAGTGTTTCTTTCTCAAACTGCCCAGATGGTCAAAGGTAGCATTCGAAAACAACCTGATCTATCTGGTAGTCACTGAGAACATTTTTGTTTTCTTGTCAAGAATAAGAAGTTTGAGGGACAATCAATCTTTTTCTTGCTGACCATTATGGGAAGCAGCCTGGCCTTCGTAAATCTTGGACTCTCTTGATGCCATGAAAACTATGTAGTCATATTTCCACAGTCCCTGCTCCAGAAAGAAAGAGAGAAAGGACATGTGGGGTCCAGCTGGTGAAGGATTTGAAGGAGGTGAAGACCAAATTTTTTCCTTGAGAAAAAAATTGCTATTTCTCTGAGCAAGGCAAGACTTATGTGTTATGAAAAGGTGCCTGGGCAGTTATCCGCACTGCCAAATCTTAAGTCAAATTGTATGGATCGCCTAGGCTTCCAGAGAGCAGTGTCTAATGGTGATAAGCTCATCACACAGAACTCTCCTGAAACTTTTTTGTTCTCTTTTCTGAGCTCTGCATTTCAAACTACAAAATGCATGGCCTGGGAAACGCTCATCCACCATGTCAGTTTCTTCCTCCAAAGCCAGATTTCCAGCTTAAAGAGACCTTTAAAGTAGCAAAATCACAGAGAGAAGAAACTCATCGCAACAAAACACTGAGCCTTTAATCATGTGCACTGGCCCCTGAAGTGTGGACCCTGCCTGTCTACACGCATTAATCACTGTCATTGCACAGCCTCATCTGTGCTGATGCGTGATTCTGGGTCGTGGGTCTCGTGACTTTCAATAAAGCGACACAATTGTAAACACGCTCAACAAGCTGCTGCCTAGTCCTTCTCATTTTCTGCCATTAAAACCTCATTTACTTTCAGAATGAGTTTGTAAAATTATATATGTCTATTTGCAAGGTTGAGTGAGGGCACAAATTGACCAGCCGTGGATGGAGGCCACGATCCATGCATGTGATGAGGAAACTGAAGGACTGATCAAGATGACTGCCTCGTTTGATAGTCTGGCTCTCCTCTCCGAAGAGAATCAATGTGCAGAGCAGCGAGAGCTGTTACAATTATAGTCAATTGGAAAGGGAAAGCTGGAATTCCTGAGAATGAGTCCAAGGGCATAATATGAAAAATACATTTAGAAAGTAAGAGGAAAAGAAAACCCTTAAATCAGCGAGCGTGGCTGGATGTAATAGCAGACACTAGTGAAAACATAAAAGTCCTACTACACCTTAGGAAAAAAAAAACTGATCACCCCAACTTCTTGAGGAGTGCTGTGATTTTGAGGACAAATTCTCATTTAGGTTTTCAGGAAGTGTAAACACGCTTCCCAGGCTGAGCTATGCTCATCCTATGGTCACAGGGTCATCCATGGGAAGCTCTGGTCGGTTGCCAAGGCTGAGATGCCATACCATGTGCAATGCCAGGGCAGAGTAGAATGGAATGGGGTTTCCTGTCACCAATGAATACCCAGGAACTACCATGCGGCCGTTTATTTTAAATATAGGAAGGGAAATATGTGCCTGATGTTGAACAGAAATTAATCATTATGATGTCAAAACTGTTTAAAAGGCTTTCAAGAAAGAAATACTGAATCAGCCGGGCGGTGGTGGCGCACGCCTTTAATCCCAGCACTTGGGAGGCAGAGGCAGGCGGATCTCTGTGAGTTCGAGACCAGCCTGGTCTACAAGAGCTAGTTCCAGGACAGGCTCCAAAACCACAGAGAAACCCTGTCTCGAAAAACCAAAAAAAAAAAAAAGAAATACTGAATCAGAGACAAGTGTCTCCTTAGATCTTCTCATAGAAGATTGTGATCATTTGGTTTTTCAGTTCTCTATTGTCCTTTTTAAAATCTAAACTGATTTTGTTGTAGTTTTAGATATAAAGCATCTTTTGCAGGAAAAAAATTTTTGAACTCCTACATTTTAACCTTTTAAAATGTAAAATGATTGGACCTGAACTGCCCACTGGACATGAAATGATATGGGGATCACAGCCACCAGTATGCAAATCCAGTCAAATGGCTTTGATCTCAGAGGCACTGGAAGCCCACAGCCTTGAAGAACTGACACAGCTGTGGGTCAAGATCTTTGTCATAACTTCTGATCACCTCCCAGACTAATCCATTCCTCTCTGTTCCCTTCCCAAGCGAAACAGTAACAGGGAAGCACCTTCCTTCTCTGCCCTTCTCCCTCTTCTTGCCCTAAATATTGTAAATAAAAAATAAACATCATTAAACATTCTTAAATGTTCTCACACTGGCCCCATTGGTTGAAAGATTTAGCTTACATTATACAAAAGTTATTGTTTAACTATGATTAAATTGATTTCTTTTTGCCCTGAAAATAGCCGTAATCCCCTCCATCAAGGAAAGAAAGAAACTGAAAATGACAGACTCCCTTCCTTATGCCTCATTCACACCCAGAGAACCCTGTGTTTCACAGTTCAACTGTGGGACTGATTGTGTGGAAGACTTACCCTGCTGTGGGAAGAGTAGACATCACACCTTTTACTTGACAATAACTGCACACTCATCCCTTCTTCCCATATTTTTTTCCTTGGCTTAAAATAGCAGATGTTCCTTCCAGTTAGCAGTTCTCTGAGGCAAAGACCCAGGTGAAGGCTCATTTCTGCCTGAATAATCCAGGATTAGTATCGCCATCACCTCTGTTGCCGAACAGGAACAGCAGCTGGCTGGCAAGACTGCTGAGTGAATAGCCTGTGTCTGTGTGCACACTACCTTTATTGTGCGTTACAGTCAATGATGGATCTTAAAAACTTCAGTGAGCAAAATGTGGTGCAGAGAAAGAGTAATGGTTTTAGGGTCTGAAAAGATGGGCTTTCCTTTAAAAAAAAAAACAAGTCATAGAAAATCGACAAAATTCTATAGTCCTAAATCAATGACTATTTTATGAATATTTATTTAGAAAGTGTTTTATTACAATCTGCCAAGTTAAACAAAAAAGGATACAGAATAGTTCTTCTAGAAGAAAAGACTCTCCAAGATTTTTCATGTGACAAATTCTGGACAGTATCTTGTCAAAGGGTGATGCGCCACCATTTGTTTATTAAAATATCATCATGTATCCTAGGAAAAGGTGAAAGGAACGTGCAAGCATTTGCTCAAGACAGTTTAGTCAGCTGTTTCTGGGATGAACAGAAGAGAGAAACATGTATCTGAAAGACAACGCAAAGGTACATTGGTTAATGGAACGTGGGCTATTGTGTAAACTTCGTTGTAAATTCTGTACATAGTTCACTGAGCTGTTCCCTGTGATGTGCTGGTCCCCAACTTTGGGTGGATGTTTGGAAAACCTGAATATTGTAAATAATGTAAGCTTATGAAGCATTTGCTTTTACTCATAAAGTGAAATGATTAGTGATTTGGGCCCAAATCCGAATCTCTCCACCTCTTTCGTGCATACAGTTGTGTGACTCTGCTGTAAGCCATAGCAGGTGTCCATGATCACTGCCTCATAACTTTACCCACTTTAAGGGACAGCAGCTGCCTAGAAGGCTGCCAACCTGTTGGGCCAAAGAACAGAGCACCAGCAGAAACCGGAACTGGAGCAATGTGCTCCTTGAACAGTCACGAAAAGCAGATAAGTTGTTTTCAGTCAGTGTGGCTATTTGTATCATCAAGAACTGAATTACCGATGCTGTTCAAGGGGTCAGGGATTGAAGGGATGCTTAAAACCCACAGGTAATCCAAAGCTTCATTTGCACCAATACCTTTAGCTTCTAAACTATGTTTTCTAGAACTTCTAATAAGATTAAAAATGAACAGAATAGTTGGGTTTCATCAGGGTGGACAACTAACATCCAAAGGATAGGCAGGGGTGCAGAGAGAGACAACAAATGTCCTTGATAGCACTGCGTGGCAGACACATACCTGAAAGATACAGAGGTAACCATGTCCTTATTTTTAAAGGTAGAGAAAAATTCTGGTGTGAACTGATTGAGAAGGCAAACAAAAGCATTTAGCGAGGGGAAGGGCACGTGCAGTGTGAGCTGCTTGAGTTTGAAGAACTTGGTAATTAAATATTTCCAGATATTATTTTCTCCAAGTTCTCGGGATGTGGGCTGTTATGCCACAGAGTGTGTTCCCAAGCAATCCCAGAGAAGGTGATGGCACCAAAAGAAATTCAAATTTTCCAAGCAATTGAAGATTGAGATTGGTTTCTTAGTGGTAGAGGGAAAGGTGTCCTCCTCAAAGGTAAGATTCTTTGTGCCGTTTTACATGGTAGGAGAGCATACACAGAGAGCTATTATTTTGGAACATTTTAATCCTGAGATGTGCCCCACCACCAACTGAACACACAAAACACACTTTGGTGGAACTAATCCATTCTGCCAATTTTCAGGTTAGAACACATTGTGATTTTTCCCTTAGCTTTTCTTCAGATAGCAGCACATCAGCGGGAATGATTGAAAGTGTAATTGTTGGGATCTGCAGCAAGCATTTGAAAGAAGTTCTTTTTAATAAACGAATTACAAAATAGAAAATATTGAATTCATAAAAGGGTAAGAATGAGGGTTCTGTTTGTCCTGACACCTCCCACGACAGGAATTTTCCATTAAATTTGAAGCACTCTAACAGGTTTTTACCTATTCAGAAATCTTTGGCATATTAACAGACTCACATCAAGGGACTCAATCATTTTTCATTGGCTCTCAAACTTTTTGTAAATAATGGATCTATCAAAAAAATTTCCAGTGGGAATTCAAGTTGGGAAAATTGATATTTTTGAACCAGTTGAAAAGGAATCCCACTCTCCTGAGCAACACTCCCTGCATATTCCATCCTGTGGACAATCATAACAAATCAGTACATATAAGAGAGGTCAAATAACCTTGTTTATTTGCCTTAGGGATACAGGGTCACAGATACATTCATTAAAATAGTCTCATTCCAAAGTCAAAGGATGAACAAGAGCAATATCATTACCTGGCTCTTGCCTCTTCCTGGGCTTTCCTTTGAGGAGAAACAGGAAACAGGAGACACTCCCAAATATATTTTTATATGTTCAAATAATTAAAATATTATATGTGTATTTTGAAATCTTGAATTTTATAAAATAGGTGAACTCTTCTGTCTTAATCTTTCCCAACTACATAACCAATGAAATCAATTCCTTTATTTATTGTCCATCTCATTGCCAAAGCTCATATGCTACCTTGCTCATATTTAGATGACAGCATCAATTTTTGGACTTACATTTTTTTCATTAAATTCACAAACAAAGAATTATAATAATTCTTCCCAATTCATACTCATAATGCCTTTAAAAGGTGTTCAGAGGGAAATCTTTTCATTGTGGCCACCTCTGAAGATCCTGAATTACTTTTATTTGTTTTTTATGTAGAGTACACATGTTTACAGACATCTTTTCTTTCCTGACTTATTTCAAAATACAGCAGAAATGAAAGTAATGACTTTAACCTGTGGGTGATTGTGTTATCTATACCAGAACTTAAAGGTAAGGCCCTTTTCTCAATAGCAGTGTAGCATGGTAAATCTATCCTGCATTCATCAATGCTCCTCCGAGAATGGCTTATCACGCAAGTAGAACATCTGTAGAGAGTCCTTTAGGACTTGGAGCTAATTCTTCCTTTCTGTACCTTTCTCCTAGACTTATACTTCATATGTATCACCTCATCTACCCCCTCAACTTTCTAGCAGATGAGAGTGGAAGAGTTTGTACACAGAGTACAAACCATTATGCTCTGTTCAAATTATCCCCAGATAACAGTGTAGGATGCACCCCTCCATAAAGTGTCTCTACATACACCAAGCAAGACGCTGGGAAGTTAAGTAAGAGTTGTGGGGAGGGGGGGAATAACAAAGGAAGACACCTTGGAATCAGGATGGGATAGAGGTGTGCCTCCTCGCAGACTTGTGACCCTTGACATGCCAGCAGATGACTTCAAGTTCTCTTCCAGAACCAGGTCTCAAAGGTTATTTTAGAGAGGCTCATGTACATGGGAGTTAAACCAAACAGTGCTAGTGTACCATGGTCTCTGTTGGTATAGCCTCGCAAATCTAATAGTAGTCTTTGCCACATGCCTTTGAGAGTTAGCCCCTTGACATCAAGCAAATTGGATACTAGCTCAGATTTCTTCCAAACCTTATCAAACACGTAGTTACACAGGCAAGTAGCAAAATTATCTTATGACTTTTATAATATTCTGTACTATAATCTTCCATTTTAGAAAAGTATCAAGGGACACTCAGATAACATTCATTCATGTGATCTGGTCTCCATGTTTAGATCTTTGAAAGATACAGATGTTCTTAAATCATTCTTTGTAACTCAGTCAAGAAAAAAGCCATAAAACCCTCCCTCGTGGATGGGAAAGCCAACTGCTAGCCAGTATCTGAGCCCAAATGCATTCCGGTGACATCTCTAGTTTTAAACTTCACATGTCTCTATGTCTCTAAAATGGAACAAGCAAATATATTTGAGCTTTCAAGCCATTGCAGCTTCCCATTGAGAGGAAAGCGCTTCTGTACCTGTTACTCATCCTTCTCGCCCTTTCCCCCTCGTGTCCTGCTATACCACTTTACCAATCAAATTGCTCTAGTATCTTAGACACAGTCTTGGCAAAAAAAAATTGAAAGTTTATTAAAATGCAATTAGTCTTGTAGTTATTCTCCAGCCAATGCATCCCTCCCCAGTCCAGTCTCTAAACATGAACACCAAAATGAATTTGACAAGTACTCTTAATTTTTATTGAATGTTTATGATTCTCCTGGAGCCTTTTAACTGTTAAGATAATATTTTCTCATCCAGTTCCACGTGTCTCTGGAGCTGTCATATATTGCTTTAATCGTGTTTCTTCTTCATCTTACTTGTTGAAAGATGTTATCATTTATTATATCGAATTTTTAAAGAAAATTGTTAGGGTAATGCCTGAAGACACCATTTTTCCAGATGGATGTCAAGTTTATGAGAACACCTTCTTTTTTGCAAAATTAGCTGAGTATTTTTCTTCCAGCCTCAGACATCCTCCAAAGATGGTTCTCCCAACTTCCCAATGTGCTCTCCTCTTAAGGCAAGGAGGTGGTTGCTTTCTTTTCTGCTTTCCCATGATCTTTTTAACCTACAGATGGAGTCACATCTAATAATATCATTGTTTTTCAGAGACAGGAAGCATCCCTAACTGAGGTTAGCATTTACTAACATAGCAGTATCTTCTGAGATCCATTTCGAAGCATGTGACAAACAGTAACCCTCAAAGGATGTTTTTACAATCCAAACATTCTTAGCTCCTATAACAGTAGGAATAGAAGAGACTGGTCTAGAGTGTTGATTTCAAGAATAGAAGACCCAAGACCTTTCTCTGATTCTCTGAATATTATCAGCCCTCAGTATAGCTGCACCATGGTTGCATAGGTCATTCCTCAGATATTCATCCTGAGGGGCAGAAACAGATTAAGTCCTGCCTTGGATTACTTTTCATAGGCAAGGAACCTTTCCTCAGAAACCATCCCTTTTGTCCTGTTGGCCAACATTGAGTTAAACAGCCATTCCTTAACCATTCCCGGAAGAGTATAGTTCTTGTGACTGACTTATAACAAATATTCGGAGCTATACAATGTAAAAAAGTTAATTAACTAATAATTGTTTAATAACAAAAAGAAACCAAGAATGGCTTTGGGGAGATAGCCAGTAATGACTACCCTGTATTAAACTATAGAAAATACTTTCCCACTATAATATAATGCTTTTCCCTATACTCCAGCCCTATGAAATTATGCTAGCACAAGTAGCAGGACACAGAAGCCCAAAGAGTTTAAATAACTTACCCAGATCTAATAGTTACTGGTAAAGTGGGTATTCATTCCCAGTTTTTCTTGCCTCCAAAGACAAAGTTTCTACCTCTCCCATCTAATTTATATTTAATCCCTTTGACCTTGATGATATGGGCTTCTAGAGTATTTAAAAGATATGTGGACAAACTTGGAAGAAGACTGCTCTTATACCCAGGAATGAGATACTGTGCCCAGTAGATGCTGCTCGGTTTATTTCTGTCCACTCTGCCCTCTCTCTACTCCCCACAGAACAGCATTTTATTGTTCGATGAGAGTGATAAAGAAAAGCCTGTGCAACCACAGAGCTTCGCTGGGCTCCCTTCTTTAGGTTCACAGCATTATTAGAGGATTGAACAACCCAGTTTGGCTGAGTTTGGAAGGTAAACTAAGAGACTGCTTCAAATTATAGAATCTCTGCAACCTGGAGGATACAGGAAATACCAATAACTTTACTGATGGAGTTTGTATTCTGTCCTAGAAAAGAAAACTTACTTCACTGTGAGCCACTTGTTCTGTCTGAACAGCCTTCACCTCGCATGTCCACTATGCTTTTCACTGCTCTCTTTAGCCCCTTCAGAATTGAGCTCTAGACCCTCACTGCCCTTAATTCCAGTAGTCAGGCATCATTCCCAAATATTCTTATTGCTACACTTCAAGTTTTACATCTTATGGTCAGTGCTAGGATGCTCTTCCTAGCTCCATCCCAATGATAACTTAGAGAACAAGCCACCAGCACCCAAAATACCCATCCAAGTCTCCATCCTCATCCCTTTGCCTACTGGTACTCTTTCAATTCTTGGAACAACTCTGTCCAATGAAATTGGATATCAGAATATTTCCAGTACTCTTGTAAATATTCTGCCTCTATTAAAAAATTCATCTTTAAGAGTATACACCCATTTTCTAAGTCCTTTGTAGAATCTCATGAATAAAATCTCTAAACAAATTAAAACATAAAATCATACTTACAGTGGAGCCCTGGCTGACTCCATGCCGGGTGGTCATTGGGATTCTTTTTCCCACTGGTTGAGTAGGCAGACATAATCTTCTAATACCTCCATTGAACACAAGCTCTAGCAGAACTGGATTTTCCATCCTAATTACTTCTTCTTTTCCTTTATAAAAAATAGGAACATTTTCTTCCATGGTTTAATTTCTATTCCTGCCTTATTAAAAAGTCTTCTGAATGTATGTTCTGTGGGTGTTTGAAGTTGCAATGACATTGCATTGCCAATGGAAACTCCAACGTGAATTATAGAATAATCATGGACATTGTACAGCAAGGTCCATGTCTTCTAAGACATAAATAGAGACCTGGCACTAGTTAGGAAGAAGGGACAGCTCCTAACACTCACCACCGCTTTTCAAGGATTGAAAAGCAGGGAATGTGAACAATCTTTATGAACCTCTCAACCACCGACAGTCCTGCTGTGTCCTTACATGCTTTCGTAAAAGAAACAGACTTCACACACCGTACCTCTCAGTGACAGCCAGCCTCCCCAGTTTTACTGGGTAGTATATTTTTCTATGTATATTCTTCCCAATATGTTGGATTTCAGTGTATTTGATTTTTCTTTTTTATCAACATATTACTGTCTGATTTCTTTATCTTTTTTTTAAAAAAAAATATTCACTGGATGAAGCTTGAAATGCGTTTTTGCAGGAATGCCCCTGAGATATTTTTAAGAAAGCCCCGGATTATTCTAACTCAGTGTAGTAAGAATTGTGTATCCAAATAACCTTTTCTATTCAGAACATCCACTATTTTTCTAACGAGGGAATGCTTATGATTTTATACACATGTATTTATTCACTGTGGCTCAACCCCATAGTTTAAAATAAACCAATAATTCTCTTGATAACAATAGTCCTCACATGACACTTTTAAAAGTTCAAGATTGCCTGAGGCTTTTGGAAATTCCCAATGATCTAAATACTTACAAGGTCCAAAGATGCTTTAATTCTTTAAGGTCAGTTTTTGGTTTTCACCACCAGGCAGCATGTTGTGCTATTGTGATAGACACACAATGGCTGATATAACGTTGGTGTATTTAGAAGGTTAAGATAAGGAATGAAAATTATAGTTTACAATGCAGTATAAACTGTTTCCGAGAGAAAAGCATCTGGATTGAAGATGGCTCTCTCGAAATACTCCTCCTAGCTGCTCATAATCTCTAGAAAATTCCCTCTCTCCTCTTGAATTTAACAAGGGGGTTGAAGCTATGGGGTGGGGGCTGGGAAAATCAAGTCTCATTAGGCTAGAGACTAAGAAATGACCATTGCTGCCGGCAGTGATTCAAACACCTCTTTGGCAACGACTTCACTAAAAAACTTGACTGAACCGAACCTTATCCACACCTGCCAAACAAGAGTCAGCTGCTTTTTCCTTCATAGCGTTCTGTGTGAAATAGCTATGACTTTCAAAGCAGGTGCTACATACGCGGAAAGAAACACACACCTTCTGTTGCCTCTCAGCTAAGTCCACCAAACCTGTCGGGGGGCATTAAGTAGTTGGGTTTTAACCTGGTGTTTTTGAATCTCCACTAACCAATTTTACGATATACTCTCTTGCCAAATCTGACTTAGCAAACTTGTTATCTTGATTAGTATTACACAGTTCCAGCAAATAAAAGAATTTCTCTCTGGTTTTTAGAAGGCACACTTCTTGCATTGCAAGGAAACAGATATTTAGTGATCTTTAATCTTTGGCATGGTCTTTTCTTCCTAACATAAGCTGGTAATAGTTTTTGACACAGCCTTTTCTTTCTAACATAAGCTGGTAATCGTTTTTGTATACCTATCAAATCACTAGAGAAACTAAATGGCAAGGAACAGTATTTCTGAAAACCTGTAGAAAATTTTTTAATGAAATGGCGCAGGCTTGAACAGGTGCCAAGAAAGGAAAAGATGGACTCCTTACTTTTATAACTCAAGATTTCTATTTTGTATCAATATATGCTGCATTTTCTGACTGAAATTGCTGTCTGTCTCACAGGATCTGTGATCTTCTGTCGCTTTTTACGTCTAAAATCAAATTTCATACAGTAAGCTTATTTGTCCCTTTTTGTTTGGAATTCAATTAGAGTATTTTGTTTCATTAATTTTTTTTTATGTGCTAAAAAGCAAGTGACTTATGCCTTCATTATCTCAAAAGCTATCTGTGGACAAAATCCATGAAGCCTGTAGACTGTGATTTATACAATTAAAAGGCGGATCTCCCTGTAAACAGTGAATTTGTGACTAAGGAATTGTTCAGTGGCCTCTGATTCCCACCCCTTTGCCCCCACATGGCCTTCTTTCTATTGTGAGTCATCCACCAAGTGATTGTGTACTCCTGTAAAATACAAAAATCAAATCACATGCTATCAGGTATGGACACAAGAGACGCGTGCGCTCTCAGCTTCAGGACTCTCAGCCTCCCTTACAGTCGCGGGCTGTCCTTCACTCAGCGTTTTCCTTAACCGTGCGGCTTTGCTCTAAAACACGGCATTGTTTGCTTCAGTACACAAGATTTGAACTGTTGCAGCAAAAGACAGAAGGCACATCGGAAAGGCTGCTGTCAGAGCCCACGGGCTCTGCCTGTAACTGTGAAACTTCTAAAATGGAACTAACTGCTGTAAATATGTACAATTTATGTCAGCGTATTTCAATAAAAATTAAAAAATTATCAATTACAAATGGCTACATACAGAAAGCTTTCTTTGTCCTCTGTTTTAAAATGTACGAGATTTCAGGCATAGCTTTTTATCATCCTTTAAAATGTTTAGAATTCTGAATTTATTGTTTGACAGCTTTTCTTGTAAAAACGAATACAAAGATAAATCCCTGTATGTAGAAGAGAGTCTTTGATTATTAAAAAGAAGAAAAAATACAAAAAGGAAAAGAAAAGAAAAAAAACCTGGGAAACCAAAAAAGAGGCAGCACTTTGGTGGGAGTTTGTTTCCGCACTACTTATAAAAACATTCTTCAGGAAACACGCCTTACAAACATGAACAGATGGAGCAATTTTACAGTGGATGGGGAAGATGTGAGTAGTCTCTTTGTACTAAAATTGATGTCTAAAAGAAAGTCAGTACGTATCCACTTGTGAGGTGGCTCGTATTTGTTGTTTTTATAATCTCTGCTATACACACTAACACTAGAGCTGTCTGTCGGTCTTTCCTCGTGTGAAGACCTCTGATTTCCAGAGTCATTCTCTCCCTTGAGAAAGTGTTGCCAATCAAATAATGAACAGACTGAAGTTGCAAAGTTTATGTATCTGTGAATTGATGGTTAGCAGAATCGCTTTCCGATGAAAGTCTAAATTTCAGCCTGGGGACAAGCTTAACATCTATCTAACAAAATAACTGGGAATCTCTTTATTAGAGCACGAGCTTCATCCTGAAGCGGGCTTTCTTATGGCATTTGATATCGGCAAACATTCCCAGGAGGCTAATACAACATGGGAGAAGTAAATACCCATCCAATTTTATCTAAATTGGAAAAGGAACAAATACATAAGTAATGCATTTAGTAAGAAATGTAAGGTAGATGGTTCGTGTTTTTTATCTTCCTAAACAAAGAAAAGCAAAAGCATTTGAATTCAACAAACAACCAGTAGTTACCACGGCAGGAAAGTGGGTAAAGGCTAGAGTCACAATGTAAGCCTTCTCAGCCTCAGAGAGAAACCAAATAGAGAGCAGGGTGAAGCAGCCTGACCACACACTGCCAAGGATCGCTACAGCACAACTAATAACAACTCAGAGATAGAAATTGGGGTTCAACCCAGAGGTCAGAAAAGCAAAACAGCCAGCCACTGGCTCTTACCTCTACCTCAGTCCGATCCAGGAATCTCAGATGGAGACTGAGACTGTGAGCTGTCTCCTCCCATTTTATATTCCACTCTAGGTCTGGGATTAAAGGCATGTACCACCCAGTTTCTATGGCAACTAGTGTGGCTACTTGGATTAAAGGTGTGTGTTATCACACCTGATCCTCTCTGCTCCTCAGGCAAGCTTTATTTATTAAAATACAAATGAAATGCCACTACAGATTACAGAGTCAGCATGGAAGTGACCAGGCAGAACTAGGTGACAGCATCCATCCTCTGCTGGTGTGCAAGAGAACCCTCTGGAGGTCTGGAAACGTCTGTGCAGTCAGTGTGTGTTTGTAGTCACTATGATCCAAGTGATGTCACCTCTGAGTCCATCACATCATTTCACTTAGCTGGTAATAATCCTGAAAATATCCGAACACATTCACCTCCCAGGTTCTCCATCAGAAGTCTATGACTCACTCCAGCCAAGGAAGTGGGCAGGGTAGCTGCAGATCTTCATAGTTCCCCTGTCCTTCAAATCCACCCCCACTTCCCTCAGTCTCATCCCCAGGTCTGTAGCAGACCACCTGCTGTGGCCTCCACTCCCCTCTCCCCCCATCTCCATTGTATCAAACACAGACCTCCTCAAACCTTCCTCTCCAATCATCCTGTTATTCCCACCCCCAACTCCAGAAGGCTTTCCCTGGGAACCTGCCAGCCAAGCCAGAGAAGCAAGTAGGGGAACTTCAGATCTCCACACTCAGACTTCTCTCCTCTAAATCCAATCCCTAGGTCTCATTCCCACATCTGTAGTAGGGTACCTGCTGTGTTTCTCCTTACTTTCTTCCCCACCCCCATTTGCAGAGGACTAAGCAGGTCCTGCTGGAATACCCTCCTTTCCTCCCTCTCATGGACCTCTTCAACCAGCCACTCCAGCCCAACCCCATTCCTAAGTGTCAGCTCCCAATGCCTAGAAACATATTTAACCCAGAATTACCAGTGGCCACACCTATCTGGATCCCAGAAAACAATTCCCTACCAGACAATACACAACCACCATACCCTCATAAGAATCAGAGAGGGCAATAGAAACCAAGGAATAAAGCAACAACCCAACCAAGACAAGACCAGACATGAGCACCTAGAATTACAATTTTCCCAATCCCAGATGCCTAGACGCCAAAGTAAAAACACAATCAATAATAGCCAGGATAATATGCCTCCACTAGAGCCAGCAACCCTACCACAGCAGCTCTGAGTATTGCAACAGAGCTGAAGCAGGACAAAGACTTCAAGATAGCATTTATGAGTAAGATAGATATCTTTAAAGAGGAAATTAATAAAACCCTTCAAAGAAATTTATGAAAACACAGTGAAAGGAAATGAATAAAACCATTTAAGACCTGAGAGAAGAAAGAGAATCAACAAATGAAAGCAAAACTGAGGGAAACCAAGAAATAAAAACTTTAAGAACTCAAACAGAATCCTCAGAGGCAAGACTCACCAAAAGAAATCAAGAGATGAAAGAGAGAATCTCAGGAATTGAAGACACAATAGAAGAAATGGATACCTAGGTCAAAGAAAATGTTAAATCTACTAACCTTCATCAGGCAATGAAAGGAGACAGAGACAGAGACCCACATTGGAGCACCGGACTGAAATCTCAAGGTCCAAATCAGGAGCAGAAGGAGAGAGAGCACGAGCAAGGAACTCAGGACCGCGAGGGGTGCACCCACACACTGAGACAATGGGGATGTTCTATCGGGAACTCACCAAGGCCAGCTGGCCTGGGTCTGAAAAATCATGGGATAAAACCGGACTCGCTGAACATAGCGGACAATGAGGACTACTGAGAACTCAAGTACAATGGCAATGGGTTTTTGATCCTACTGCACATACTGGCTTTGTGGGAGCCTAGGCAGTTTGGATGCTCACCTTACTAGACCTGGATGGAGTTGGGTAGTCCTTGGACTCCCCACAGGGCAGGGAACCCTGATTGCTCTTAGGGCTGACGAGGGAGGGGGACTTGATTGGGGGAGGGGAAGGGAAATGGGAAGCGGTGGCAGGGAGGAGGCAGAAATCTTTAATAAAGAAATAAATTAATTAATTAAAAAAATACACACTGGGGAAAAAAATGCTGCCACAAAACATCCAGGAAATCTGGGACACTATGAAAAGAGCAAATCTAAGAATAACAGGAATAGAGTAAGGAGACAAAGCCCAAGTCAAAGGCGCAGAAAATATCTTCAACAAAAAAATCATAGAAGAAAACTTGCCTAACCTACAGGTGAAATTGCCTATCTAGGTACAAGAAGCATACAGAATACAAAATAGACTGGACCATAAAAGAAAGCCCATTGGCATATAATAATCAAAATACTGAAAGTATAGAACATAAAAAAATGTTTTTAAACTGCAAGGGAAAAAGATCAAAAAACATAAAAAGGCAGATCTGTTAAAATGACATCTGACTTTTCAACAGAGACTGTGGTGGTCTGAAAGAAAATGACCCCAAAGGGAAGAGCACTATTAGGGGGTGTGGCTTTACTGGAGTAGGTGTGGTCTTGTTGGAGGAAGTGTGTCAGTGTGGAGGAGGGCTTTGAAGGTTCATGTCAAGCCATGCCCAGTGGGAGTCTGCTTCCTGTTGCCTGCATATCGAAAAGCTGCAGCTCCTTCTTCAGCACATGTCTGCCTCCACACCGCCATGTTCCCTGCCATGGTGATAATGTTCCACAGACACAGGCCGACTAGTACACCCAGCAAAACTTTTAATCACCATAGATGGAGAAAATAAGACATTACACCATAAAATCAAAATTAAGCAATATCTATCAACAAATTCAGTACTACACAAGGTACTAAAAGGAACATTTCAATCTAAAGAAGTAAACTATACCCAATAAAACACAAGGAATAAATAATACCAGATCAGAAAAAAGTGGGGGGGGGGGGTAGGTGGGCAACGGACACAAACACAACAGCAAGAATAAAATAACAAAAATCAACAAACACGGCTCACTCAGAATCCACTGTTCCAACAACACAAATGCTGGGGCTGTGGACAGCAACTTGTTGCCGCTAAAGATGCAACATGAACCAGCAAGACTCAGAAGAGTCAGACTCTTATTCTTCCCCAGTACCACAGAGATACCAAGACAACACAACACACATAAATCAGCTCTTTTCACAGGCAAAGTTCAGTGAAGACTCCTAAAGGCATTCTGCTATAGCCATAGATCAGTATCTGACTGCCCACACTGGAAAGCTTCCTCCTGCAGTAACTGGGAACTGTCACAGAAACCCACATCTGGACAGTGTGCAGGATGTGGGAGACCTTGGAACACTCGGTCCTAAATGGCATGTCTTCATGAAACCCCTCCCCTCACAGCTCAGGGAACTCTGTGGAAGAAGGGGTAGAAAGATGTAAAAGCCACAGGGATGGATGACATCAAGGAAAGTGTCTTCCAGACACAACAGGACTGTGAACATGTGAACTACAGAGAGTGTGGCAGCACACACCGGGCCTGCACAGATCCGAACCAGATGGAGTTCCAGTGCAGAGATGGGAAGGTAGACATGACCTTCCATCCCCATCGAAGAAGCTAACCCCAATTAGCAATCACAAGCAAAAGAAAAGTAGTTTCTCCAAGGAAGTCTCAATGGGTAAACGAACCACACTTAAAGGTAGGCCCGATGCCCAGCAGTAGATAGCCAACACAAAATGAACTCAAAGGCATTCAGGGAGAATTATTTTTGTCACATATTGCTTTATTTGGCTTTATCATTCATTCATTCATTCATTCATTCATTCTTTCATCTTACTGTTCTTTCGGTTATATTTTATGGTTTCTGATGTTCAGTGTTTTATGGTGTGTGTATGTGTGTACATTCTAGTGCTTTCTTAGTTTCTTCTTTGTTTTGTTTTACCCTTTTTGTTTTTCTTTTTACTTGTCTGTTTATTTTCTTAGGAGAGAGAGAAAGAAGGCATGGGTTGGAAGTATGGAGAGATGGGGGATCTGGGAGGAGATGGAAGGAAACTATACTTAATATACTTATGGAAATCACTTTAGTTTCAACTTAAAAGTAAAATAAAATAAAATTAAGAAGAATCTGAACGATGGGCCACAATACTGCTATCTCCAACAGGAAAATCCCTGGCAATCACAGGCCTCTGCCCATCCTGCCATCTCCTGTGGACCAGCAGGCAGAATGGCCTTGTTCTGTCTTCTTTTGGTGAAGGGGAACACCAGCAATCCAACATTGTGGCACTTTGAAAGACTGCCCAAATGACAGGTTTCTGTTCCAGAGAGTGGACGGATCATGGTATGTCTAGACACCAGGCCCTGCTGAGAACAAAAGACAGCAGACCGCCCTGCTGCTCCAGGAGCCTGCAGTGTAGACGAGATAGATGAAGACCAGTAGCTTCCCACTGTGAGTAACAGGGAATAGAAGAGCATGTGGCTCATGCTCCGGCTTCTCAGTGCTGCCCAAGATGATCTCTCTTGATTGGCAAGACCCAGAACTGTATAGAAGTCAGAGGGCTGGGATGGGACTAGCAAGAAGGAGGGGAAACTGCAGTACCAAAGTCAGACACCAGAGGGAACCAGAATTTGAGCACCTGACAAAGTCACAAATCTCTCTGAGAACTTGTGAGACAACACATACACAGGAAAATCATGAAAGATTTTATAAAAACTATTCAGCCATTAAGAAATATATGACAATGATATATACATGTGTACTGAACATAAAAGCACATAATATAGAAATCCAAATAACCTATAAAACTTAGCTTACAGAAATATTTACTTCATCAATTACAAGTGCCCTATACCAACATAATCAGTTAAGAGGAGCAACTAGTGACCATATGGAAATTCTCTGCCATCCTCTTGATCTTTCTGTAAGTCTAAAGTTGCTCTCTGAAATCAATACCATCTATTTACAGGAAAGAGATCAAACAGTGTGGAGGAAAGTAGCTGAGGACCTGCATTTGGAAAGGAACTGTCAAAACACAATACTCAGAAACAAAACCCAAGAGTCCACCTTAGCAATGGGCAAACAGAGCTGATCCTTCAGTAGGCACAACAGAAGTGTGTTAAGAGATAATGGTCGTTAGGACTGTTAGAAGCACAATGAGATCCCACCACGTGCACACCAAAATAGGTGAAATCAGGAAGACTGGCCACGTGAAGTACGGATAAGGTGGATCAGAACGTTCACAAACTGTTGGGAATGAGAAGTGGGTTAAAAAAAAAAACTGTGGTGGTATCTTTAAATGATAAGTATAAGCCTATCACATGACCAAGCTATGTCATTCCAAAGACACCATTTGCCAATAAAAAGCTATGCATGTAAATGCTCATAACATTCTCCATACTGTAATGCTGAAACCACCAAAATACTATCAACAGATAAACAAATCGTGGCAGTTATAACATGATGCTGCTCAACAATAAAAAGAAACAAAGTAATAGGAATACAACTCAAAATAATGCTAACATCAGGCATGCTGGCTCATACCTGTAACCATAGTACTTGGAAAACTGAGACCAAATGACTGTCATGAGTTCAAGGCCCAACCTGGTCTACACAGTTGAATTATAGGCTAACCTAGGTAACAGTGTAAGATTCTGTTCCAAAAAACAAAAAAAAAAAAAACAGACCGATGTCAGTGGTAAAGCACACTGCCCTCCACCCATCACCAGCAGTAATTAGAAAAAGAACAAACACTTATGATCCCATTTCCACTGAACTGTGGGCCTGGAAGCACAGCAGTGGTGACCGGAAGGACCCAGGGCAAGAGAAAGCTTGCAGGCAAGATTGTATTCAGTACTTTGACCGTGGTGGTGCTTGCATGAGTATCTGTCAGTCAAAATGTACCAAACTGGCACTTTAATAAGGATATCAGACAACATGTCGATCAAACTTCAAGGAAGAAGAAACAGGCTGGTAGAGCCATGCTGTGGGAGGGGAGAACAAGGTATTTCCTTGTAGTCCAGAGCCCACTGGACCAGGCCTCCTAAGGCACTGCTCTGCAAGCCATCAGTGCTCCACTGACTTGTGGGACTTGCCCAAGAGGGAACCAAAAACCAGCTGAGCACAGCAGTAAAAACACATTCCATACCCAAAATCTCTTAATGAAAAAGTAGTACACTGAAAAACATTCTGTCCCAAGTTCCTCTTCTTCTTCTTTTTTATTTTTATTTTTATTTTTTTATTTACTTATTTTTTTTTTTTTTTTTTTTTTTTTTTTGGTTTTTCGAGACAGGGTTTCTCTGTGGTTTTGGAGCCTGTCCTGGAACTAGCTCTTGTAGACCAGGCTGGTCTCGAACTCACAGAGATCCGCCTGCCTCTGCCTCCCGAGTGCTGGGATTAAAGGCGTGCGCCACCACCTTGCTACCTGCAGCTGTATGGAGGGGACAGTGGCTGTCACTGCTCTGGACGGTCAGGCTGCGGTGCCTGACGGAGCCACAGAACTGCTAACAGCAGGGACCAGTTAATTACCAACCACTAAGGTACACAGGAAGTCATTGAAATCAAGCAACACATAAAGATAAAACCAGACACTTTTAATCGTTCAGAATGCGTATTTTTAAAGGTAGCTGATATGAAAAATGGCTTGTGTTACAGTTAATGCAATACCATCCAAGAGCTCAAATTCCATATTAAGAACGTATAAAAACACAATTGTCTATGAGTAACAATATGTACACTACACAATCAAGGAGAGCTTCCTCTTTTTCTCAGACCATAGTCTCCCGAGCAGGTGGGGACGTGCAGAAAGAACAATATTATTTTCATTTCTTATAGTTTTAGTTCATAAAATTCTTAAATCCCAAATTATTCACACAAATTTTCAATGTTTTCTTGTTCATATCTGATAACAAGCTTTTGTCTGAAACTTTGCAACTGAGAATCCCTTCTTTGAAACATGAAAAGACATGCAACCTCCTGAGTTACATATGCAGCTTATGCGTTCTTTAAAACATTATTTTCCAATATCATGTTATTTATTCATAATGCACGCCTTGCTATTCGCATTTAAGCAACAGTCCTGTATGTCTGAGTTTTGAGTATTTACATTACTCTAGAACTTATTTTTACTGTTTGATAAAGTATTATTAGAAAGATTTCTCAAATATTTAATAAATGAGACAAACCAATCATTGTGAAAACACAAACTGAGACTTCAGCCTTTTCATCTTTCATTTTATGCATTCCTTATCAGCCATACAATTTCCTGTGCTTTAGGGCTGCTGACAGATTTTCATCTCTGTAATCTCAGCAATGCTTCCTGCTCAGCCTGCTGTAGCATCCACCCTTGAACACAGCATTCGCTTGCCACAGTGCAACAGTGAAATATGATAGTTGAAAATTCACCATTTCCAGTTATTTTAACTGCAGGACCACCTTAAAACACAAACAGGGAGAAGCAATATCAGGTTAGACTGGAATGAAGCTGCTAGCTGTTAGGTAAACTCTAGAGATGGATAAGAAGAGCAACAGGCAAATGAGGGCTTAGAGCCCCTGCCAGCCAAGATTGGTGCTCTCAGTCCTCAGCACCAATATCAGGCACTACCACACCCAATTCTCACACACAACTTCATCCAAAGGCCAAAAGGCTTCCTTGCTGGACATGAGAATCAGCCATGAAGGCAAAATTAAAATGTGAACAACTGTGGAGAATGGGAAGAATGTGATGTTTCAGGGCTTAAGAGAGCCAGAGGATCTAACACATGATTAGCAGCGAGGGAGGTGGTCAAGAACACCTGGGAGCCAAACCCTACGACTAGCCCTCTCGAGAAATGTTGCCCAGTAACAAGCAAATCCTGACAGCTTCCTCCCAGTCAATCCCTGCTGTTTAAAGCCTGTTTTCTCACATACACTGGGACTGAAGGCTGGAGCTGTGACACGGCTCTGCCAATGTGAGGACTGGAGACTGATTAGTTCTATCGCATCTCAGCTTCATTTTGATGTAACTACAGTTCACCTCCCACACCAGAACATTACAGAAGCAATTGCCTAACATCTGTCCATCCAAATAAGACATTTCTTTTTTTAGAATAATGAAGTTTTTTTTTATTAATTAGAGAAACTTGAGAATCAACTAATGTCATGGTCTCAGGGTAAACATTTCATTTTTAAGTTTAATAAATACTGGAGGAAAACAAAAAACTATGGTTGTAACAGTACTGCTTTTGTTTCAGAAATAATTAGATAATTAATTCAGAACTTGGTAATTGAACACTCTAAGTTATAATTAATTCAACATTTAAAGTAGAATTAAACATCTCAACAACATCCCAACAAAGTATTTTCTGTGCTTGATCTAAAGTATCAGTAAAATGAGATGCATTAAAACCCTGCCGGAATGCTACTCTTCCTACCCAACGGCCCACTGACACTTGAGCATGTAAACCACAGGATTCAGTTCAAGCACACACCTTATTGGCTGCCTCCAAGGAACTGATTAGATTCTGTAGCTCCTCTTTACTCATTTCAATGGAGTATGGTTTCACTTCGTCGTTCTCCTTTACATCCAGATGAAGGGTTAAAAATGGCATCTGTAAAGTGGCGATCTTGTCACTAGAAAGCGCGAGCTGTTGCAGGTGAGAAAAATGATAAACAGTAAGTTGTACACACAACAAGCATCTGAATTTGGTGAGAGCACATCGTTCCTGTTTGCCTGTAAACACCGGGAAAGAGAAACGATAAATTAAACACACATTCAAAGACCAGAAGGAGAAATGAAAGGAGACAGAACAAATACAGGAAATGGGCAGCAAGAAAGGAGCCAGCACCGTGTCCAAAAGCCAGTGTCTGGATCAAAGTTTGGCCAAACAAGACACGTTCTTCAGGTTCATACCATACCTTCCTATAGAAACTCAGAAGTCCTGAAAGTGTCCTGCAACAGAACTGCTAGACATTCCAAGATGGCAGTTCATGTATAAAAGATGAAAAATACTCAGAAACTCTTAGAAATTAAGCAGCCTAATTCTTGATTGGCTATCAAACTGCTGATGAATATAGAATTAAGATATCACACCCAAGAGACATCTAGTCTTCTGAACATAATTACAGTATCTGCAACTGGCCTGATCTTTTCCAGGCACACGGTCTCCAGTGTCTCAAAGAAATTCCACAAACCATAATTTTAAATTTCCAGTCACTCTTTTCTGGTAAGGGTCTTATTTGTTTAAATATTGAAGTCTGGCAACCAAAACTAAAGGGATTATCAAATTAACACAAAAGACTGCATAGGTGAAAATAGCATCCATAGACACTTACCCAAAAGCTCGGCACGTCTCCTGACAAAATGTAAGCCTGAAGCCGTATCAGTTAAGCCACAATTTAATAAACAACTAAATATCCTTCATGAATGCTATACTAGCATCTCTCCCCTATCATCCATACTTATGTAAATGTTATATGTTTAAATGAAAACCTTTCATTTAGTTTAGCGCTGATCAACTGCTTTTTATCTTGGCCCATCAACGTAACAGGTATAAAATCATTTCAAATTTTGGCTATATTGCGTACTTCCTACACTTTGAGCTTTATGTTAATACAATAAACACATTAATTTAAAAAATCTTAAACATGACTGAGTCACAACAGAACCACAAGGCCCATTTTCTCGGCTAAGACAACTCTGTCTACAAGTGGTTATTCCTTTTGTCCTCTTAAGCCACCGAAACAACATGAAGCACTTTCTGGATCTAAGACCATGCTAAACTCAAGGAAGAGAATGTTATCTGTTTTCTCTCTACTAGTTAGATACCTTAAAAGAACAGAAAGCTGTTCTGAAACTGTTCTCTCTCCACTCGGCACGACCCTCTCACCCTCTTTCCACAATGTTTTCAAAACTGTACTTTATGATGACTTACACTTTGAGAAAGCTGCGGCATCTAGAAGACTCTTATCAAGGCCATACACTATATACACACTTCTCCATGTCTGATTGATGGGTCTAGGAAAAATCAGGATGATGGCACCACACACAGTCTGGTTGCTTAGAATGCTCTTGATGTCCAAGTTAATACAAAACCAGTAATTTATATAAGCTTTACTATTACCTTGGAACAATGTAGTCTCAAAATTACAAATTGTAGGTATTTTTATTTTAAAAGAATAAATATATTTAAACACTACACACAAAAACACATAAATAACTAGATTCTTACCTTTAACTGCCAATCAAAATCTTGTAGCTGTGCACAAGAAATACCAACTATTTCTCCTAACAGGACCTGCTTGATCTCGCTTTTCCTACTCTTCAAGCATTTCATAACAGCTTCTTGATGGCATGAATTCAGTTGGCTCAACTGCTGGAGTGTCTGTGGAAACACACACAGATGGTCAGGAGAAAGGGACCTCTTGCTCCAATGTAAACATGTGCCCACCCTCTTTCCGCTCACGTCTTAAATGGCAGTACAATGAGGATGAAACTTTACTAACTACAAAGAGCATGGGCTGAGAATGAGCAACCAGACGAGTCTTAACAAGTTCCTCCAGTCAGAAAGTAAAGAAAGAGACTCACTGACAAAGCTAGAGAGTGCACAGTGTACTGCAGCCCTAACAGCAAGGACTTTTCCAAGAAATAGGAGGAGAAACTCAGGAGAAATGTGCAAGTCCTAAACCTGTGTGTGCCTAACTGGACTGCTTCAAACTAGGCAATGCAGCACAACTCTACCTCCCAAACGCTGGGATGAAAGGCGTGTGCCATCACTGCCCAACAAAATCCTACAGAATAAAGCACTTATTCTCAGAGATACTAACAGTTTCCAGCTGAGAAACTCACAGAAAGCATTAGTACATCTCAGAACATAAAAATATTAACTTCCACTTAATCAAATGATACAACATATACAAACCATACCCAATAACTTCAAAACACATAGCAGTTTCAAATGTATACAGTAAACCATACACTGGGAGTCATTCAAAGACTACACTAACAATCTGTACTTCTGACAACTGGGCAGTTAAATAAAAGTGAATGAGATAAATTTTTCCCGATATAAAAATTAAGCAATTCAATGCCATTAAACAAAGAAAATCAATGGTGCAAAAACTCTTCCAAAGGACAGGAAAAGAGAAAAACAAAAACCTTCCCAAAGTCACTCTACAAACAGATTAAAACCAAAGAACTTAGCAAGATTATCATAGGAAAAAATTTACAGGACAGTGTCACTCAAATAGAGATCCAAAAACTAGGCAAGACACTGGGTCATCGAACCAATGCACACAGGAAAAAGAGTAATACTTCATGACCAAACTGGATTTATCATAGCAATGCAAGCTTAGTTTAACATCCAAAAATAATCAATACATTAAGAAAATAAAAGGAAATAATTCAGAAAAAAAGCTGATAAAATGTAATAGCCATTGATGATTAAAAAACAAAGTCAACTGGGCATGGTGGCGCACGCCTTTAATCCTAGCATGAAGGGAGACAGAGGCAGACAGATCTCTGTGAGTTCAAAGCCAGCCCAATGTACAAAGTGAGTTCCAGGACAGTTAGGGCTATTACACAGAGAAATCCTGTCTCGGAGAAAATGGGGGAAAAAAGTCAGTAAAGTTGGAAAGAAACTTCTTCAATCTACTAATTAATGCCTATAAAATCATACAGCTAATGACTAAAAGGTAAATTAGTAATTTTCTCCCTAAGGTGTGTGGGAGATAGGTCTACTACCACAATTTTTTGTTTAAAAAAAAGTGTGTTTGTGTATATCACATATATACAATATACACACTAAATAAACTAAGAAAAGTATTAGACATAGAAAAGAATATAAAAGTTCAACAATTTCTACATCCTAACAACAAACAACTAAAGAATAAAATTAAAGTGTACTAAAAGCTGCATCTTTCAGAAATATAACCAAGTATTTGCAAGACTTCTATATTAAAATTAAAAAACATAGTTGAGCAGTGGTGGCACACGCCTTTTATCCCAGCACTCTGGGAGGCAGAGGCAGGTGGATTTCTGTGAGTTCAAGGCCAGCCTGGTCTACAGAGCGAGTTCCAGGGCAGCCAGAACTACACAGAGTAACCCTGTCTCAAAAAAACTAAACAAAACAAATATACATGTATATAAACAATAGAGAGAAATGAAAGCCAGTCTAAACCATGAGCCCTAGCCTTTGTCCACAGGCTAGGAAGCTAACTAATGCTGCCAATTCTCCCCATATAATCTCAAAATTCAGTGTAAGCCATATGAAAATCCAAACTGACAAGCTGATTCTAAAGTGAATAAGAAGACAGAAAGAACCAAGGAGAGACAAAGCAACCTTGAGGAAACATGATGCTGAAGGTCTTCTCCCAGCTAGCATCAAGGATTAATGTAGCGTATCTTTAATGCTGTGCTAATTAAAACAGTGTAGAAACGCCAAAAACTGCCACAGAGAATAATGGAAGAGTCCAGAGACAGACCCCACACGTGACCACCTGATTTATGACCAAGGCTGTACAGTAGCCTTGTGAGGCAAGGATAGGCATTCCACAAGATGACACTTAGCCAACAAGATAGTAAGCAGAAGAAACTGAGATGGCCCTTGTCCCACACAAAATTATTAATTCAAAACCTATCTGAGAAATTAGAGAAGCTAAAACAATCAAGCCTCCACAAGAAAACCTACAAGATACCTTCTTTTTCAATACAGCACTGATAACACTAAGCAATGAAAGAAATACTAGGAAACTGGATTTCATTAACTTCAGACCTTCTGTTCCCCAAAAGCCCCACTAGGAGAGTAAGAAAATAAGGTATGAATAGATTCGATGAATATATTCAAGGAAATGCAGGTCCAAAATATCGTCTGGTAAACAACTCACATAAATACGCACAAACAATTCTTGACATGTTGAAAAGCCACGGCCCATGAGGTCCAATGTTAACTGTCTACTCCCAGAAACCAGAACACAAAGGCTGGTTCTTTAGCATCCTGCTTTCTTCTGTATACTTTTAAATGTGTTACAGTGGGAGAAAAAACAACTAAAACAAAACCACAAAGGCCCCAAAAATTCAATTCAGAATTCCACTCACTCATAATTACATGTTTCAGGTGTTGTATCGTGTAAGACCTGCGCTGAGCCCTCCCCTAGAAGCAATGAAATCCACAGCAGAGCTCTGGGCTGAGCTCCCAAAGTCCAGATGAAGAGTAGGAAAAGTGAGAATATGAGCAAAGAGGTCCAGATCATGATGGGAACACCCACTGAAACAGCTTACCTGAGCTGATGGGAACTCACCATCTCTGGCTGGACAGCATAGGACCAAACTAGGTGCTTAGAATGTGGGTGACAGTTGTATGGCTGGGATAGACTGTGGGGCCACCGACAGTGGCACTGGGATTTATCCCTACTGTTTGTACTGACTTTTTGAAACCCATTCTCTTTGGAGGGATACCTTGCTCAGCCTAGATAGTGGGAAGGGCCTTGGTCCTGCCTCAAAGCAATGTGCTAGACTTTGTTGAGTCCCTATGGGAAGCCTTACCCTCTCTGAGGAGTGACTGGGGGTGAGGGAGTGGGAGGAGAGGAGGGAGTGGGAACTGGAATTGGTATGTAAAATGAGAAAATGTTTTTTTTTTAAAAAAATAAATTAATTAAAAAAAGAAAAAACTCTGGGTAGTGCTTATTATTGGGTAAAGAGATCAGGAGTGAAGTCACCTCTTCATCTGAAAAGTTTTTGCCAACTACAGCTTTGAAAAATGTGGTAACATCTTCCAGAACTTGCTTCCATTCAGCAGACTCCCAAACACTGTGATAATCCTGGTGGGCGGGATAGGCTCGGCCACACATGCCATCAATGATTTTGTGAAGAAGCTGGGGACAGAAAGGAAACAAAAGCACTTTAAAGTAGATGACAAGACAGACGTCTCTTCCTTGCAGAATCGCCCCTTTTATAAAGCCAGTTTGAGACCGAAAGGTAACAATTTTTAAGATTTACGGTTGGATTTTCTTTTTTCATCTTGTTTTTTGTTTTATTTGTTGTTTGGAGAATTGTTTTGTTTTATTTGGTTTGGGGAGGTTTTTCTTTTTGTTTGTTGGGGTTTTTTTTTTTTATTTTATTGTTGCTTGAGATTAAAGTCTCATTTCTGTGGTCTAAGCTCATCTTAAATTTATGTCAATCCTCCTGCCTCAGCCTCCCAAGTGCTGGGATTACAGGTATTAAGCTTCCAAACCCAGCTAAACTCCAGACTTTCCATGATGATGTCTACCTTTAGAAACTAAAATAACATTAATGATGCACTGGTTTTTTTTTTTTTTTTTTTTCAGTATCCCTGAATAGAAAATATTACATTAAAGAGTTTTCCTTTGGGGTCCTAAGGCATCATTTCTAGCCCAATAACCAAAGTCTGACATTCACATCCAAGCCTCCCACTGGTGCTCTTCCGACTTGATTCTGCTGTGCCTCCACTCACACTCCCAAGCACTCCGCTGCTCGCTCTGAGAAGGCCCTGCCCATCCTTTCCTCCTCAGCATCCTCTTCATTCTACACCAGCAGCAACAGAAAGCATGTCAACGCACATGAAAGGTGTTCCTAGCAAGGGCAAAGAAGCAAGGAAAGGGTTATGTGAAAAGGATGAGAAGCTGCCAGGCGTTGGCAGCCACAAGCCATGAGCATACACAGGACTGAAACCAAAACCAAAACCACACTGCAGGTTTGGGAACTGCAGCTGCTGAGAGACAGGGATGGGTCAAAGGGCACAAGACTTTTGAAAAGGTGAGTAGGGACCAAATCACGGGAGGAGGCCTTGCAGACAGCAGAAAAGAGCCAAGACGTTAATATGTGCTCAACTTTCATTCCGTGTTGACATTATTTTTCTAAGATTTTGCCAAAATATTGGGAGTGTGAGACTCAGAGATTGTGGTGACAGAAAAGGTAACTAGGTCAAGGAAGGGGGAGGTCCAAGAATGATTTTCTAGATCTAGCGGCTGGGTACGAATGGTGGCACCACCCAAACAAAACGAGGCCAGGGAGGAACCCAAGCAGGGAAAAAGGAGCTGACCCCAAACACGGAATTCTCCACAGCTGCGGCAGAAGGCGGGGGCTGGGAAAGGAGATGGTTGGCTCCACTCAGAGATTCTGGGGTCACAGACATTGACTGGAGAAAAGTTTTGACCATCTCTATAAGGGACGACAGCAGGCGTGGAAGTTCAGAGACTTGGTCCATACGTCAGAGCATGGGCTTCAGCTTTGGCCCTGGCTCTCTGGAAACCTCTAGCAAATTCCTCAAACCCGAGGCTGGCATTTCACCGCCCTCACTTGTAAAGTCCAAGAAAAGGTGTACAATGTTTTGAAAAGGGCGAAGTTAAATTTCTTTCAACCTCACCTACACTGTCCCCACTACAAGCTGAGCAGAGTTTGGGAAGGAGGGCCATACTCGAGACTCAGAAAAGAAGTTTGGCGCGGGCAAAGACTGGGTGCCACCACCAAACACTTTCACGGGAGCCTGGACCCAGGGTATGCTACAGGTAAAGCCTGGCTGTTAGTCCCTGGTCCCCACAAGCTTGACTTTGTGAGTGGGTGTGTTTTCAGCGGCTGCAGTCACCTCGGAGCCACTCTAAGAAAAGTTGGTGGCCGGTTGTTTTCCGGTTAGGAGTTGGTTCCAGCCGCCCACCAGGGGACGGACCCGCCAGGGTCTCACTGCATCCTCTGTACCACACTAAAAGGGTTCACAGGAGGTGTTCGGGAGGTCTGACCTCATGCATGAATGACCACTCGTGAATGCAACAAACCAAGGGCTCCACCACCACGGCTTTCTAGATGCAGGATGACCCCACACACCCAGGCCAGGGGCAACCCCGGGTCGCGCGCAAAATCCCTGGGCCGCCACTCTGTCCCCAGGGGCCCAGGACTAGATGTCCCAACCCCACCCTCCCAAGCTCTCCCCGCGACCCCTCACCGGGGCGCCCCGCTCCGGAGGCAGCTTCTGCAGCCGCCACAGCGGCGTCCCCTCTTCCGCCTCCATCCCAGGAGAACCGAGGACCCCGGTCACGTGACAGGCCCGGACCATAGGCTGAAGCTAGGACTCGCCCACGTGACTAACCAGGGGGCGGGGCCGGCGCGCCTTCGCAAAATCCTTGTGCGCCTGCGCAAAGCCTCAGCCCCGGATTTCCCTGTAGGTAGGAGAGAGCTGGTCTTTCCTGCTTGGGAGAAAGTCTCCTACGTACCTATTTTTTATTTGGAGGAAGATTTACAGACTTCAGCTCGGTTGTGACTGTGGTCAGAGACCGATCTCATGAACATTTTTCACGCTGAAGAAAATCATCTAGTAAGGGTAGCCACAGTTTGTATTTGTGTCAGCCCAGGGCCGTTTCCCCAAAGATCCAACAAGCTCTTACTAAAAGATTTTGACCTCGAAGGCAAATTAAAGTTAGATTTTTTTATCCTACAAAGATATTAGTTTATTCTCCGTTTACAAACAACAAACGCGGTCCAAGATGGAGCTCATAAAATGACAAAGCATAGTTAAATGTGGAAAATCAGGTGAATGACAAATAATGTTTTAAATATGTCCAAAATGCTGCATGACATATGCTTAAGCTAAAAGTTTAATTTTTTTCTCTGAAATTCCTATTTAACCGGGTCAGCTCTATTTTATCAGGCAACTCAAAAACTCATTACCCAAGTTAAGTAACAAAAACAATCTGATGTTAATTGAAATCCGTGTCTACACCCACACATTTACCACGGGACTAAGCCTGAAATTCATAATGCCTTTCTGTTATTCTCCAAATTCTTTCAGCTGTAATTTTAATCCAGTGCTATCCATGATAGAGTCCTGCCATGCAAAGGCCCGTACGATTAGAAAGAAAGGTTTGCAGTGTGATTTGTAACGTTAAAGATGGCAGTATTGGAAAGTGCTAAGGCACACCAGAGAAGAAGACAAAGCAACTATCCGAACTGTAAACTATTCCTATTCCGAGAAAAACAACTCAGTAGCACTTTCAAGATCAACTTCCTTTCTCTAGCCTGCCCCAGCATTTGGGAGTGGAAGGTCTTGAGGCTCCCTTAAGACATTTACTACTTTTCCCGTTTTACTACAATACAAAGAGGTATTTACAACTCACACTGCTCCAGCTGAAACATAATTGTCTTAAAGCACCGTGGATAGGGAATCCCCAGACACCGTTGAGATAAATTGCTGCCTGGAAATCTGTGTAAGTGTGTTACTAAATCCAGTGATGGGCAATGTTGCCTATGGGAGCTGAATTTTATATAGTGTAACGTGTGAGACACGTGCTTGTCAACCATGTAATAAATGGCAAACACTTGGTTTATTTTGCCCTACTAATCTCCATGGCAACCTTCTGTGGTCAGTAATTTTCCTACATTAAAGAGGATTCAGCCTTTGTGGAGGAAAGGTCACATAGGTAATAGTGGCAGAATTTAAGTAGAGAATTTGTGCTGTGCCTGCGTAAAGGAAGGCACACAGGCAATGACTTCCCTGCAGCCATGCAACATGAGTCCATACTGCAAAATGACATATGCATCATGACATAAAGGGTAATAAAAATTAGATCCAGACTTTTTTTTCAAGCAACACTGCACACCAAGAAGAAGTCGACCTTTGGGATATGACTTAACAAAATTGAACTTCCAACAGAAACTGGTTTTAAAATACCACATAAAATTGAGAGGAAAGAACCCTTAATATCTGTCTTTTCTGTAGTAATAGCTTGTCCTCGTATATGTAATCAAAGGCATCAGATTTCTTTTAACTTTCGACTTTTTTATTTTAAAGTTTTTAAAGTGTGTTGGAAGGGGGATTGAGGACAAGTTATAGGAGCTGATTTCTTCGTTCTAGAGTCCTAAGAACTGAACCTTGGTTATCCGGCTTGAAAACAAACCAATCCCTAAAGCATCTTAAAGCCTTAACTGTTTCTCTGATTCTATTCCTGTTGGGTATATTCTGGTCTCTATCTCCCTAACCTTTTTTTTACGAGACGGGCTTAAAATGCAGACTCTGGAGTTAAAGTTTAGTCCAGCTCTGCTAATCATTGTTACTGTTATAATCTGTATGACAATGGCAAGCTAGTTCACCTCCCTGGTGTGCCTGCTTCCCCATCTCTCATTATCGACAATGACAGTGTAGACTTTACAGGGCTTGTTTTAAGTTCATATGTGTAACGTTGTTTAAGTGAGGCCCAGCCTGGCACATAGAACGTGCTAAGATACCTTTCCAAGTGGCCACCTTCCCTGCCTATATATGGCCAAGGAAAAGCAACTTCCAGAAAATAGTCTTGTTATCTATGCTGCTAGGTCAAGTGCTGGAAGTCTCTACCTTGGTACTGTGGTCTGCCTCTCCATCCATCCAGTCTACCTCACAGTGCTGGACAGATGTAGACAAGGGGTCACAGCTGGGAAACAGGGCGGAGCCTAGGTGACCCTGACTGTACTGAACAGAAGCTGGAAAGCAAGTTTCCTCTTTAGAGAACCCCTTCCTGGGTTTGGTTGCTTATTTTCTGTTGTTGTTTTGTTTTGTTTTGTTTTGTTGTTTGTCATTTTGGAGTAGAGTTTCCTGCACAAAACTTTGGGTAAGCCCTTCCTTCCTTCTCTTCTTCCTTCCCTCCTTCCTTCTCTTCTTCCACAGTTCTTGGTGGAACATCTACCATGCATGAGATCCTGTAATGTGTCTGATCATGGCAGCTGTACTTGAACACAGAGTAGGAGCGGTGCCTAACCTATGAGCAGGTAAGATAAGATTGTCTGTTGACAAATCTCTTCAGAAAGTAAAAGAGTGATCTAAGAGAGAAAGAAAGTAAAAATTATGCTTCAGATCTGTAAGGGAGCATCATGCCTAGAAGCAGCATTGATACAAGAGATGAGGAAGAGAGAAGAGTATGTGGGACAAAAGGACTGCCAGCTGAATGCAAAGGCCCTGAATGAGAAGCCAGAATTCTTCAATACAGTGTCTGGAAATTTGTGTGTGTGAACTGCAGTGAACAGGGCAGGGGTCGTGGTGAAGACACAGACACATGGGAAGGGATTTTACATAGCCTACCGATGTGGTCTGGTATGCAGTTTTTACATGTTAACACTCTGGGAGACAGGTGTTAGAGGACAAAGCAGAGAAACATTTCGAAGGTCTTTCTAAATTAAATATAGTATTTATTTTCACACTGCTGTCAGGAAACAAGTACATTTTTTTGTGGATTATTGTAAAAATGCATTCATCATTTGACTCAGACATTCCTGTTCCAGCAGTATGTTAGAATTAAATGTTTGGCTTTAAGATTGGTCTCAGTTTATAACAACACATAAAGAGTAGTCAATCATAAGCTTAACAAATCATGATAAGCTTAATAAAAATTGAAATAGATCCATATAATAAGTAGATAGAGTCATTGGGTGAGGGAGCTCCAAGTCTCTGCACTGTTTGATACTGGTTTATGTTGTGTTAAGTGAATAGTGTGTAGATTCCTGGGAAAAAGAATCCACAAACTGTTAGCAATAGTTGTCAGTCATTTGAAGAATTGCATATGATCTAAATTCTCTTTTGGTTTTTCTGGATTTTCCTATCAAAATCTTGTTTGAAAGAGCTTAAATATGATAAACCAGATAGGATGACTTAAGTGTGTGATCCCAGCACTTGGGAAACAGGGAGATTGTCACAGTTTGAAGCCAGTCTAGTCCTAAGAGTATAGCCTTGTTTCAAAAAAATTATATAAATATACACACATACATCTTTAATAAATTATGATTATATTGATCTTTTTAATTTTTGCTTTCAAAGCAGCCAAAGATAAGCTGAAATACAGGTCAGTGGAGGAGTGCTTGACTACCATATTCAAGGTCCCAGCACCGAAACAATAGCAAGAAAAAAATAGCTAAATCTCATGTGGACTTGCTCATGTCCTTCCTGCAGTGTCTCCATTAACAACCAGTTACACTGATATGTTTTCCAACCTATTTCCTAGATCTCATTTGCCACAGAATCTATCTTCCAAGTTGTCGGTCACTAAAGAACAGGAACCCTTGCTTTCCATCATTCTGATACTACCAAGCCAACTGTCTCTCTTCAGACAATATTACAGGGACTCCAATTCCTTATACCACTTCTGTGTGAGTCAGAGCAACTTAGTTATCTTAAAAAAAGGTAAAGCAAAAACGTAGCAGTTTGACATATTCCTGTTCATGTGTTAAGCACCACTTATATCATATAGTAAACCCTTCATTAAATGTTTGCTGCCTCTACCCCTACATTCCATTGGCAGAATCCATCCCTTTCTTCCTACAGTCCCACCATGTGGATTCCTATTTCAATCCTAAATGGGTGCTCTGTTAGCATCTCACAAGTGGGTGTTGGGGTGTAGTTTAGCAAAGAGAGTGAAGGACTCTTCCAAAAGACAACCACTCTATAGAATCATCCTGCCCTTCGTGATGAGTGAGGGGTGTTAGTAGGCCTACCAATCCTATGTGGCATTTTCTTTCTTTCATTTCAGATTGTTTTTATTTTTAGCTAGTGTCTCCTTCTATAGCCCACTCTGCCCTGAAACAGTATTTAGTTCTTCTGGCCCCAACTCACAGCAACCATGCCTTAGCACGGGTCTGAGCACACACCATCAGCTTCTGCTGCCCTACCGGTTTGCCTGGTTTACTTAGCCAGCAGTGAAGCCCAACTCTGAGCTCAGCAAGACTTGAAAGGGAAATCTGTAGACCTTGTACAAGAGGTGCTAGGGCAACGTTGCATTCAGAAAGAAGGTGAGGTGGAAGTGGCTGAAAATACATTGTAGGGAAAAAAATGTGGGAATTCTCAGCTTTGAGACTTAACTAAATTAATGAAAATGAATGTAGAAGATCTTGGGGAAATCACTTAAGACTGAGGGACAAGCCGGGCGGTGGTGGCGCACGCCTTTAGTCCCAACACTCGGGAGGCGGATCTCTGTGAGTTCGAGGCCAGCCTGGTCTACAAGAGCTAGTTCCAGGACAGGAACCAAAAGCTATGGAGAAACCCTGTCTTGAAAAATCCAAAAAAAAAAAAAAAAAAAAAAAAAAGACTGAGGGGCAAAAACAATGAACTTTCATTCATCCATTTATTCATACCAGGATGCCCACAGCATCCAGAGAGGGAAATGTCTTAAATTAGGGACACAAGGACAAGAATTACAATATTTAGGACCCATGAGATGGATCAATGAATAAAGGTGTTTGCTGTCAACCCTGAGGAACTGACTTTGATCCTGGGATCACATAATGAAAGAATGAACTGTCAGCGTCTGCACTAATGGAAAAAAAATGCTTCCAAAAAGCTGGTAGAAATTTAAAGCAATACAAGGCCTACACTTCTGAGTCATCAGACTAGATATCCCTAAAAGTCACTGCCCAGCAGATGCCATCAAAATAATGCACAATTATAATGTCACTCCATGCTCCAGGATACAAGGCAAATCCTACAGCTCTCTCAAATAAAGATACAGAAAGACCAGACACATGTAATGTTTACAAGCATCTTGCAGAAAAGAGGAAGATCACCCAACTGCCATATTAAAAGGAAATCTAATAATATCTATCAATTTGACTTTAACCATAGGGTAGCCGTTTTTGAAATAGCACAGTTGACATTATTAGTTTAACTTCTGGAGATGATACGCTTAGCATATGAAGTTTCTTATGGACTCATAACCCCTCCTAGCCACTAGTTTGAAAGATGAGGAGGTTAAGATCTAAACTCCGGGTATCTGCAGGAGCATTTCTAAGAGTTGCACAAGATGATGACACCGTGTGATTATTCCATCTACATCTAAAGAAGCCAATAAAGTCTTAGCCCAATCACCTTTGAAGATTATTTCTAACAGTATATTGTAGACAGAGATTGCTCATTCATTTCCCAACTGCTCAGACCCGAATAATCACACAGAAACTATATTAATTACAACACTGTTCAGCCAATGAGTCAGATATATTTCTAGCTAGCTCTTACAACTTGAATTAATCTATGTATCGGCATAAGGTTGTGGCTTACTGTCTCTTCAGTCTTCCTACATGGCATCTCTATGACTCTGCCTATTCTCTCTATATATGTCTTTCAGCCATGCTATATTCTGCCCTAGTATAGGCAAAAGTAGCTTCTTTATTAACCAATGGTAATAAAACATATTCATAGCATACAGTGGGAAATCCCATGTCATCTCCCATTTTCTGTCTAAATAAAAAGTAAAGTTTTAACTTTAATATAGTAAAATTATATGTAACAAAACAGGTTCAAACAAGAATTACAGTTACAATATTTAGTCTATTTGTATCTGGCAAAATTAAAGAAAATAAACTATCAACTATTTTATCTTTGTGAGTCTAAAGTTTCATATCTAATTTGTCTTTTATTATAACTAAGGAAAACTATAGCTATCTCTCTGAAAATCTTCAAAGACCCCAGAAGGATATAATATTACCTAAGTAAACAGGAAGTGCATTGTAAGCAAGTTCCAAAACTTTAGAATTGACAGAGATATCTTGCTGCCTGGACAGTTACCCAAAGTTCTTCTGTAATGTTGGGGCATCCATCTTCAGCCTACAGGCCCATAGTATCTTGCAGACTTTTCCATGAAGCAGGAAATTTGAAGATCTGTTCTGCCTTGTAATGGCAAAGTTCATCAATTACTTTCTTCTGTGTCCTACAGAATGTCTGACAGACTCTTTCATGAAACAGGGACCTGAAGGACTGTCTAACCTTTAGGCAAGTGCAGCAGTCATTTTTCTGTGGGTCCTGCATGTTCAGTTTATGAAGCATAACATCAAGCAGTTCAGACAAGAGCAGTTTCTTGTCCAAATGGCTAACAAACTCCATAAATATCCTCTTCAATGTCCATCAGTCTCTTGAAGTAGATTGGTGCTGCCAAGAGCAGATGTGTCTCACTGTCATAAAAAGCCTAAGTTCTTTAAAATCTTTCAAATGCCATGTTCTGTAGGTCTTTGAAAGAGTTGAAGAATACCCATCCATCTGATATATATCTCTGAACATCTAGAAAACCTATCATGACTACAAGTTTGACTATTAAGATAACTATCTATGAATCTGTAATTTTAATTATATATTACATTTTAAATAACCTGTATAAACATAATACCTTAAACAAGAGTAGAAATATACATATGTACAGAGTAGCAAATTGACCTTAAATTTGTATTGCTAGACCAAGACCTATACCAATGCAAAGTATTGATCTCTATATCATATTCTCAGTTAAATTAAAACAAACGTTTATGAAGAATCATTTTGGGAATTTGGGCACTGTTTTCTCAAAACTGCTTTCTGCTGTTTATTGGGTGAAGTATTTTAAGATTCATGGAGACCTTTTAGAGGCGTCTTGTTCCATCAAACCACATTGGCCTGGAAGGAATACAGCTACCCATCCTCTGTGGAATCAAAAGCAGAACCTCTTTTCCAAGGTAACATATCCTTCGACTCAAATTTTGAGGTCAACAAGAAACCTTTAAAATACATATATCTTTAAAATATATATACATATATATATATATATATATATATATATATATATATTGGTTGAGTTTAGCAGCCCCACAATTATATATCTCTCTGCAGTCAAAAAATTTAAAGAAAACACAATAATATACATAATTCAGACTCTTTGTGTGTTTTCCATCTTTTGTGGCTTATTTTTCTTTACTCTTTAATCTATGACTGTCTGTACTCTTTTATATTACTTTTACTATCTCTTTAAAGGCTTAATTTAATTTTTGAACCTATTTCTTTTTATAACTGCCTATACTTTCTTCTCTCTCCCAAGCCTCGTATATTTATACAACATTGTGTCTTGTTTAGAGGTCTTTTATGTATGAATCTGTCCTATTGTGTATCTGAAATCCTTTTCTGACAAGGAGCACTTTTTTTTTAATTACTAAGTGGGTGTGGCTAGGGCCAACTCCATGGCCCTGCCAATTTGCTTTGCCCCATCCAATATGGCAGAGGTATGTTCATTGCCTCTGCAAGTTATGCACACCACGCCATCTCCAGGGATGCAATGAGTGTATGTTGCCATTAAGCAATTTGTGACACACTGCTCACAGGCCCCATTTAAGTGCAGGACCTCCTGACAGAGCCAGAGTTAGTTCTGCCAGCATGAACCAGGAAGCTGGAACTTAAAGAACCTGTGCAACTTTTTTCCATTAATACTGAGTCAGGAAGACTTCTCAAAGGACCCATGCCTCTGGTTGCTGCCAGCAGAGTCTATCTGAAAAAATGCAACTACCAAGAAGTCATGCTTAGCTTTGTTCTTTTATTTCTAGAATCCCTTCCCAAGCTCTCTCAGGTTTTACGTGAATGTAGTTTGCCCATGCTGGTGCCATTTGTAAATAAAGACTGCTCATTCATTTCCCGACTGATCGGACATGAATAATCACATAAAAACTATATTGATTACAACACTGTTTGGCCAATGATTCAGGTATATTTCTAGCTAGCTCTTATAACTAAATTAACCCATTTCTATTCATCTATGGATCAGCATGAGCCTGTGGCTTAGTGGTAAGGATCTGGCGTCTGTCTCCTTTGGCAGCTACATGGTGTCTCTCTGACTCTGCCTACTCTCTCTATATATCTCTTCCAGCCTAGGTTATATTCTGCCTTGCTATAGGCTGAAGCAGCTTCTCTATTAACCAATGATAATAAAAAATATTCATAGCATACAGAGGGAAATTCCACATCAGTATATGACACGGTGATTGAGAAAGAAAACCAGAGGTTCAAACAAGCATGTTTGAAAAAAAATGTCAAAAATCAAAGAGAGAGAAAGGGTTCATTGGTAGGATAGTTGTCTAAATAAGCACAGGGCCTTGGATTCAGTCTCCAGCAAAAACACACACACACACACACACACAGTAAATAACTATTTATAAAAAAGAATCAAGAAGTTTAGACATTCTTTGATTTATTGCCCCTTGTCACTACAGTTACACTTATCAGCATAAAATATCTCTTCCTAGAAATCAGGCTTAATGAAGCATTAATGTCAGTTATGCCATTTGTAATGTGCTGTTTCTTTTGGTAACTGATAAGAGAACTTGAGTTAGGAAAGCAAAAAAGTAGGAAATCCCTTCTAATGTCTTTTTAGCCTTATCAGAAAACAACCAACGCGTAGAGCTGAATTTGGTTATTTTGATCTCCTTCTAAAAGTCAGATGTGAGTCATTCTATTTTTTTCTCACAGATATTGGAGCACATAAACATGTGTCAGTCATTGCTCTGTTGGTTCATTTTGAGCATCTAAATTAAGAACATTGTCTTAAGAAAATTGATGTCTACAATATCTTCTCTTTACCTTTCCATGTGCTTTGAAAATGGCCTTGAACTTTGGGCTAATACGGATTTCAAAGCATTAATTCTGGGTTCTTTCATGGACATGAGGCTGATGATAGACCATGATTCTCAGTGTTCTAGAGCTCGGGTCTTTCTACTTTCAACATGAACAAGTTGATGGAAGTGAGACAACGAAAGAGTGGAGTTCTGTGAACTTTCAACTCTAAAATCATTACTTCCTGTTTCTATATTTTTATAAGATTCAGTTAAATCAAAGGAGAAGTCCTTGGAGTATGTTTACTAAAGTGGGAGATAGTCAAGAAAATAAAAAGTGTATCTTATGTTATAGAATTTTGTAGCAATATTATTAGGGGCTGATAGTATCCTCGTACAGCTACCCTTAAAGAAATGCTGTGATTCATAACTATTAACTCCAGGAAGTCAATAAATATTAATTCCAGAAAGCTAATTGCCACACAATTAACTATGAAAGCGAAAGGAAAGCCTCAGCTTCTTGACTTCACATATTCACTTTCTTCCCTGTGGAGGTCAGATCTAGAGCAGTAGCTAGAGATCTTTCTGAAATAAGCCATAACTAGGTTGATTAAATAAGAGTTCAGAAACAAATCTTATAATTATCCTTGACTTTAGTATCTCTAAAAATTCACATAACAATCCTATCATCTCTATCCCCAAATCATATGTATAAACAGACCAGCACCTTCACAGTTATCATCTTGAGCTAGGCCAAAGGCATCCCTTTTCTTTGTTGTTAAAGTTATGTCTTGACTGTTAACTCAGCAGTTGTCCACTATTGGTGGCTGTCAACAAGAACTTAAATAGGTCCTGTAAGAAATAGGTCAGATTCCTTGGGAGAGTGTTGAAGGGGAGGAGAAAGACGGGGAGGGGAGCAGAGAAAAATATAGAGCTCAATGAAAGAAAGAAAGAAAGAAAGAAAGAAAGAAAGAAAGAAAGAAAGAAAGAAAGAAAGAAAGAAAGAAGAAAGAAAGAGATCAGATTGTATCAGTCCTGGACTCAAAGCTTCCTAGGCCTTTTCATGTATGCAAGGTAGCATCTAAGGCCCTCACAAAGAACCATGAGGCCTTCCAAGAGTTCTATCTCTAATGTCACATTCTTTTACTTTTCATCCCCATTATTCTACTGCCCCAGTGTGACACTCTGGACACTTGGTGCAGTGGTTTGATTGAAAATGACCCCCTATAGGATAATAGGGAGTGGCGCTATTAGGCACCGTGGCCTTGTTGGAGTAGGTGTGGACTTAGAGAAAATATGTCACTGAGGGAGGGCTTTGAGGTTTCAGATGCTCATACAGGCCCAGTGTTCTCTTCTTCCTGCTTACTGCCAGCCCAACTGTAGAACACCCACCTACCTCTCCAGCACCGTGTCTGACCTCATATCTCCATGCTTTCCCCCACGATGATTAAGGACTGAACCTCTGAAGTGTAAGCCAACCCCAATTAAATGTTTTTCTTTATAAGAATTTCTGCGGTCATGGTGTCTCTTCACAGCAATAAAACACTAACAAAGACACACGAATACTTTGCTATTCTTCTAATATATCATATGCTCCTGCCTCAGAATCTTTGTACTGAATATTCTCTTTGGCTGCAATGTTCCACCCCCAGATGGACTGTCCATACTTGTCCATGGATACTCACCTTTAGATATTTGCTCACATGTCCCTTTCTAGCTAAATCCGCCACCCGCAAGCCATGAGTCCCTCCTACTCTGCTACTACACTCCCTCCTTCCTTGTGGCATTCTACTTATATAACATTTGTCCGATGATGCTTTAAGTATTTACATCCATCCAATGAGGTCAGAGGAAGATTTTTGTTTTGTTTTGTTTTGGTTTGGTTTGTGCTGTATTCCCTTAACCTAGAATTGTTGATGAGTGTCTGATAGTTTTATTTTATTTCAAATTTTCAAACATTTGATTTATTTGTGTGTTTGTGTATACTTGGAGATGCATACATGACACAACATACCTGTGAAAGTCAGAGGTTGTACAGTGTTCAGAGGTCGGTTCTCTCCTTCCACCGTGTGGGGACCAGGGGATTGAATTCAGGTCATCCAGCTTAGCAACAGGTACTTTCGCCCACTGAGAAATCTTGCCAGCCCCAGTGGAAATATTTTTAAATGAGTAAGTAAACAAATAACTAGAGACTTAGGGAATACTTTTAAGAGGACTTAAAATCTAGTGACTAGGAAATGACTGGGTGTCCAAGGGACTCAAACTTTTGCTGTAGTTTTCCAGGTTCATTTTATTTCTTAAATTCAAATAAAACATCAAAGACTCCTTGTTTGCAAGAGTTCCCAAAAGAGTTGAGCGTCTTTGTTTCCACAGTTTCTAACCCCAAGTGGTCACACTGTCTCTGAATTTGCCATCTTTTCTCTAATTACCTTCCTTAGATGTAGATTTTTTTTTTCCAGTTCTCTAAGTGGAGTTAGTTCATCTCATGCTTACTATAGAGGACAGGATACTGTTACATGGAACTCTCTAGTACTTTCTTTATGTTAATGTTCCCAGTTTGTCTAACTCACTAAGATAGACATATCCATCCACACGGGACTTCATGCAAAATTCATTGTGTCTTCTTTGTACAACAGATTTATCATGACTGTTAAACTTTATACTACTGGGGAAATACTAGACATTGAACTTATATAAAACTGCTTTGTTAAAACACTTTACATTTTTTATTAAGATGCACCTTCATTTGCTTTGGTGAACAAAGTATAAGAAAATACTATCATCATCATCATCATCATCATTACTACTGCTGAGTTATTGTCCATGCACCATAGAATTCCCCCCTTTAAAGTACATTCTCGTTGAAGTGGTTTAATTTCAAAATATTATCTTCAAACCAATAAGAAACCTTGTACCAACTATTGGTCACCTCTCCCCCTCTGTATCCCCTGTCAATCACTCTACCATTTTCTGTGTCTGTAGGTATACACATTCTAAGGGTTTCAGAGAAAGAGAATTAATACTATAAAAATCTTTGTGTTTCACTTCTCGTGAATGCTTTTATATGCCTGAAATGTCTACATACAATTTTTATAACCATTAAAATTTTCTCCAAATCTCTGATGATTATCATCAGTGAGACATTTTGTTCATTCAAATTTGAGGCAAAAATTTATGATTGATTTTTATAAGTTTGTGGGTTTTTTTTTGCAGTGGCTAACATTCTATTTAAAGCCCATAAAGGTCCTTCCTTTTATTAGTTGAATCTCATAAATTTGTCATTTTTGTATGACAAAATGGGTTTTGCAGTTGGACTTATAAGTCATACAAACTATTAGTTCACAGGTCAGTATAATATTGAAAATCTTAGATTAATGGTGCTTATATCTCTTGTATTAGTTCCTTTTCTATTGTTGTTATAAAACACTATGCAAATTTATAGAAAGGAGTATTTATTTGGCCTTATGGTTCCAGAAAGAGTTAAAAAAAAAAACTGTGATGACTGGTGGATTGAATAAGAGGGGTCCCTATAGGCTCACGTATTTGAATGCCTAGTTATCAGGTAGTAGGAGTATTTAAGAAGGATTAGGAGGTATGACCTTGTTAGAGAAAATGTGGCTTTGTTGGAAGAAGTATCACTAGGGGCAGTCTTTGAGGTTTCAAAAGCATATGCCAGACCCAGTCTCTCACCCAACCCCATGTAGATCAGGATATAGTTCTCAACTACCTCCCCAGCAGGCTTCCTGCCATGCTTATAATGGACTAGACCTCTGGAACTGCAAGAAATCCCCCCAGTTAAATGCTTCTTTTCATAAGAATTGCCTTAGACATGGTGTCTCTTCACAGCAATAAAAATTACCCTGGAGCAAGACCCTGAGAGCTCACATCTTCAGACTGTAAGCATGAAACAGAGAGAGAGAGAGAGAGAGAGAGAGAGAGAGAGAGAGAGAGAGAGAGAAGAACTCGGACTATCACAAGTCTTTAAACTCTCAAATCTGTCTCCAGTGATGCACTTCCTCCAAAAAAAACCTCACCCCCAGTCTTCCCAAACAGCACCAACAACTGCAGATCAAGTATTCAGATACTCCAGGAAAGGAGAGACATTTCTGATTCGAACTACCACAGCCCTCATCAGGGGCTTTCCCCCTGCCACAGTAGATAGTAGTTAATAAAGAGATTTATAAATGGTCAAAATGCATGGAAGAAGAGACTGTGGAGTGCTCAGCTCTGATTGGTACATGTATATCACTGTTGTTTTTCTGTCAGCTCAGTGGCTGCACCTGAGTCTACTGATATTTTAACTACTGTCTGCAGGACCCATGGCCTAGCAGTCAGTGCCTCATTGCTCAGGCTGTGGCCCTGCAGAACTTCTGATTCTTCCAGCAGCTCTCTCGCTGACGCCAATGTAGTTTTAAACTAACTCTCTATCGCTCTATTTATTGAGAAGACTCAGGAATCAGAGGCTAGAGTGTAAACCTGTTAGCTCAGAGAGGTTGAGGAGCAACTAACTCACCTCTCCTCACCAGTGTCGCAGAAAGAAAGCATCCTTCTGTTCCACCAAACTAAAAAAGACCACTTAGCAAATTGAAGACTCATGTGGTCAGAAAAAGAGAGATATACAGTAAAGATAGATTCAAAGACAAAGAAAAATGGTTTATTGTATATTTAAAAATATATGTAGACTTGGGGGGGGATAAAGTCCTTAAAATAAAAAAGAAAGAGAATAGTTGGTTGTGGTCACACACACCTCTAATCCCAACACTTGGGAGGCAGAAGCAGGCAGGTCTCTGTGAGTTAAAGGACAACCTGGTCCTCAGAGTGAATTCCAGGATAGCCAAAGATACACAGAGAAACCCTGTCTCAAAAAATACAAAAATTAAAAATAGAAATAAAAGAAATAGAGTTTAAAATAAAGTCATGTAAAGATGAAAAATATACAGAGAGTCTGGATATTGTATGTTATTGTGTTGTTTTTAAATTGTTTGATGACTGAGGAAGAAGCAAAAGCTGATAAAGGACATTTGATTATAAATGCTGCTAGATTAATCCAATATACATATTTTGAAAATGGTTTGGCTTTAAAATTAAGTCAAAAGATATGTTGCTTTGGAGAAGAGGTTTTGCTTTTGTTTCCACAGGAAATGAGAGACTGTGAATTCATTCTGGATAAAGAAAAATCCGGTTTGACCAAGGAAGAGGAAGACCCCCTGAGAAATCTCCGATAGGAGGAATGGCCCAGATGTCTGAGTTCTACATCCAGAACAGTTTAAAGACTGCTGCTTGAGATGTTCAAGCCTCACAGGATACTCCAATCAGGAATTTATCATAATTCTAAATTTTCTTTAGGTCCTCATATGATTATCAGCACCCCCAATCAGCAGGAAGTAGCCTGGAAAACTATGCCCACGTTCCCAAGAAACGGATTGTGGATGTTTGCCTTTGTTTAGAATGTTGATTACAAGTTCTTATGGATAATGGTCAGTAGAAAAGCTAAACAAAGGAGATTCGATTCAGAGTTCTTATTTAAAAAGGGGGGGGGGTGCTGTAGGACAATGGTCTAGACCCTGTGACTTGTATTTTAAGTAAATGCTGATTGGCCAGTAGCCAGGCAGAAAGTAGAGGTGAGATGACCAGGCAGGAAGTAGAGGTGGGGAAACAAGAATTCTGGGAAGAGGGAAGATTCAGTCTGCAGTTGTCACCCAGACAGAGAGGAAGCCAGACACAGAGCAAGCAAGATGTGACTGCCTTGCTGAAAAAGGTCCCAAGCCACATGGTTAACACTGACAAGAATTATGTGCTAACATAAGTTATAAGAGTTAATAAGAAGCCTGAGCTAATAGGCCAATCAGTTTATACATAATGTAGACCTTTGTGTGTTTCTTTGGGACTGAATGACTGAGGGACTGGGTGGGACAGAAACTTCAGTCAACAGGAGCTGACCAGTTGCTGTCTTGCATGTGACCCTGGCATGTTGACAATGAGCTCTGATTTGTATAAAACATGTACCACATAAAAGGAATCAGCTTGGATGTGTCTATTGGACATCACTCTTTTGCACATCACTCAGCCATGTCTATCCAAGATAGTTGTATTCACTTTGACCCAAGGCTATGTGTCATTTCACGGAGGCTGGATCCCATTTGCTCCCATGGTAGAACTCTTTCATATGCCTTTACCTTTCCAAAGTCTCCCAAATCCTGGCTTCTCTGTTCAGTGAAGACTACACATACTCCGGAGACATGAATGTCTCTTGATCTCAACTGCACCTGAAAGTCAGAGAGTGATGAACTATTTTTTTTACTTAAGGATCATGTTCAATTATGAGGACTTCTACTCTAATCCTGTTGACAGTGGTTTTCTTAATCACATGAGAGATCGCGTAAGATCACTTAAGAGTTGATGAGTTTATCTGGAACTTTGGAGTTGAAACATCTACCGGTTCCTTCATTTGTTATTGATACCCAGCAAGGACCAGATGTCTGACACTCACAGAGTCAGTGTTATGGCATCAGATTTTATCCAGAAACAAAGAGCGTTGTAGAAGGTGAGCTGTCATGAAGTAAAATCTTTTCCTTCCTTGTGAGTAGCAAAGGAATTTAAAAGCAACCCAAGGTAAAAGGAAATTGAAAATTGATTGGTAGTAACTGTGAGTCTTGGTGGAATAGTACATGACCAATATACTAGGTAAAATATGTGGATAGTTCTGTCTATTCTGAAGCCTTATTTTTTAATTATTAAATTTCATTATTGAATTGCTACACGTGAAAAGAAATCACACACCAAACTTAACCAGACCCAAAGACTATATGGCTCAGTGAACTTTTATTCTGGTACAGATAGAATGACCATTCAGGATAAACACTGTTGATATTCACATTGTATTTTACACTTTCACTATCGAAAATATTTTTAGACACTTCTCCACCATAAAAAGTGAAAAATCCATGAGAGTGTTAGAACTTCAATTATCTTTATACCCTCTCTCATAACTCATCGTTATTACCTGCGTCTATTCCTCTTCATCCCATAATACTTGGCTTGTCTTGTTCTTTTTCTCTACATGGTATACTATACCTACATTTACATTTGTTTACATGTATGAATATATTATTGGCTAGATATAGCATATGAGCAAGAGCATGTCTTTTTCTTATGTACTCTTCCGTAATATTATACATTATAAATCCATACATTTTCTAAAAAATGTTATTCCATTTTTTCTTTAAAGTCGAGTAGTTCTCTCTTTCTCTCTCTTTCTCTCTGTGTGTCACACACACACAGAGCAAGATGCAATTTTCATTATTCATTCATCTGTTGATGAACAACTATGTTGATTTCAATTCTTTGCCATAATGCATAATGCAGCAATTAGCATGAGTGTATGAAAATATTTCTGCAATAGAAATGGTATTCTCTGGGTATGTATTCAGGAGAAAAATAGGTAGGACATATGTTTGTTCTATTTTAAAACTTTTGATAAATTTCCAAACTGTTCTCCACAATGGTTGTGTTCATTTGTGCTCCCGCCACTACCAGTGATCAAGAGTTCCTTTCTTTTCACATACTCTTTCATGTTAGTTTCAGATTTCTTTTTTTAATAATTTATTTTTATTTTATGTGCATTGGTGTATTGCCTGCATGTATGTCTGTGTGAGGGTGTCAGATCTTGGAGTCACAGACAGTTGTCAGCTGCCATGTGGGTGCTGGGAATTGAGCTCAGGTCCTCTGGAAGAGCAGTCAGTGCTCTTAACCACTGACTTTCTCCAGCACCCCACGTTCAGATTTCTTGATATTAACCATTCGGACTGGGTGAGGTAGTATCTTAAAATAGTTTTAATGGCACCACTTAGTTCTGATCCAGTTAGGAAAGGCTCCATTCTCTGCCTTTGGGTTCTGCACAGCTGCTCTGCCAGTCTCTCCATATGATTTAGGTCAGGTCTGAGAGGTCTATATCCACAAGATGAAAATGTAAGAGAGAGCCATGATTCTAGGGCTCCTGCTCACAGTCGTGGGCACTTTGCTGCATCTCCTACCTTGGTCCTCTCATCTCTGAGTGAAGAATGACCTCAGAGGACTGCAGAGAGTATTTTATCAAATAAGTGAGAGACTGCTGAGAACTACGTATGACCCGGGAGAGTAGTCCATGAGCACTCAGAAGACAGCAAAGGTGAAAAACGAAGAAGGAAAAATTCCTGTGACGGAATACTAAATACAATTAGGAAATATAATATATCATATTTAATAAATAAGTCTTACGTATGGCTTATTAAAACCAGAGCTCTTCTTCCCCCACTTCCGAAAGCTACTGAGATCTGGAATTGGGAATTGTTCCAATCTATGCATGAGTCATGCCCTCTCAACAAGTTCAGAGGAAGAAAAGTGCTTCATCATCAGTACGGAAAATCAGCCCCTCTACAGTCTGTGCAAAGCACTTTGAAGGAAATAAAAACATACTTGCCTAAAATGATAGACCAAAAGAAGAAAAAAAACCTTCTTTTTCACACAAACATGGACAAGAAGTATCTTACTAACCATGTGAAGAAACATGTTTATAGTTTTATAAAAATATTTTCTGATAATTCTTAGTCAACTGATGCTGTATTAAATCTTGAGCATGCCCAAGGAAATGTGAGACAATACAACCAGTAAATTTATGGCTGTCATTTCAAAGCAGCTGTTATATCTTTACTTAGTGATAAGCATGCTGGCTACCTGACTTTATATAGCCATAAAACATTTGCTGGATGCGCTTACTGACGGTGCTCCGTGCTCATATGCTGAAGGCTTTTCATAACTAAGATTTAGATTCACCAGACTTAGACAACAAACTCTCATGCCATGTATTTTCCATCAACAATTTATTAACAAACTACTAGCATTGAGAGGTTAAGTAATTTCCCATGAGGGAAAGAAAGATGGAATTTTCTTTAATCTGTATTATATACTGTGAACACGAGTTTTTCAAGTCCTTATGAGAAACACACTAAAATGGAATATATTATTTGAAATATAAGAAGGTAAACTTTATTTCAGTAGTAGCTGCATAGGTGGAACATTTAAATGAATAACTTAAGAACTTTACATATTTTTTAAAAATGAAAAACATCAGGTAAAAAGATACAAATGCTCAGAAAATCTTTTAAGAAATAATAATAGCAATCAAGTCCCTTCTAATCCAGATCATGAGACAAAGTGTAACCTATCAACATTAACAGTGGCTGTTTGCAATAACCACTATTTGTAAATATTAATTTTATATTTTTGATCCCACATATTTAAACCACAGAAGAGAAACCAATTCCTTCATTTGGGTGGCATGATACAGACACAAACGAAAAGCTAGTGATCTCATGTCGTCTCTCCTCTCTCTTTCCCTGAGTGAGCAGTTCTGAAGTGGATTTTGCAGTATATTTTTTGTACTTGTATTGTAATATACAAATGTATGAAGAACATATCAGATAAGTTATATTACAGTTTCCCATTATTCAGGAACTGCATGTTTGAACTTATGAATGTAATGTGGATGTTTTCTTTAAGATATTAATTCACATCGTAAGCATGATTCTCAATCTTGGATGTGAATTAGAATGCTGTTAGAAATGCCGGGACTGCAAGAGCCCCACCCCCAGAGATTCTGGTTCAGTTGACCTGGGTGGGGCCTTGACTTCCAACTCTCTCATCAGCTCTGGTTTGTAGCTAGTTAGAACCACACACTTAAACATTTCCAAACAGGCTGCAAATGCCCGCAGTATTCCTGAACTGTCCTGGTATGCACCTTCCCCAAAAGGCCTCTCTGCTACATCCCTGCCGGTGGGGGTGGGGGGTTTGGGAATGGGGTGGGGGGGTTGGGAATGGGGTGGGGGTGGGGGGTTCAGGAAAGGCGGGGAGGCAAAGCTGAAGTTTTAAATGTTACCAGATAATTAACTAACAAGAATTTAAACAGAACAAAAAAACAAACAACGGCAAAACAATCCAGTCATCCTGTCAGAAATAGTAATATGCCTGCAAAAGACTTAGTAAGGCCAGGAGCTTCAGAAGCCCGGAGTTGACTAAATCCTGGAGATTTGCCCTTGCCTGCAGATGGAGGCTCCACAGGAAGCCACACCCAGACCTTCCTCTTTCCAGACTGGCACCTCCCAGGAGGGTGCAAAAACTCGTTTGGCGTCTCGGTTTGGGAGGGCTGTCGAGCCGCCCCAGCCAGCTCCCTTGCTTTGTCCTGGTGAGAGGCCCTAGCTTGATCAATTAGTTCTCTCGCTTTTGATGCGCCGTTCAAGAAGCACTTGAGGGACTGGAGCCAGATTCACATGGTTGCAGCAGAGCCAAGGAGTTCTAATCCGCTTCTTACATTGTTACTGTGCAGTAACCGACAGCTGAATTTGGGTTTTGTTTTGAGTTATTTTGAATGTTCTGTTTCTTTAAATGACCTTTTACTCCCCTTCCTTCCCCTGCACCTCCAAACCCACCCTTTTCAAGCTCATCTCCCAACTCAGTCAACTCTAACTTTTCGAATCCCCAGTCCAGTTTGTGCCTTCCTACTTTTCTTGGAGTGGTACCTGGCCCGGAGCATGGTTAACGAACTGCCGTCTTGAAGCAGTAGGGCAAACGTTTTGAGAGAACAGATTGATGGGTTCATTTTTTTAATTGGAGACTAAAATTGAAGAAACGAAAAGCATAGGAAAAATGAGAAAGAAGAATGCTTGATCTTAAAGCAGACAGACCCTGGCAGATATAAGATCACATTATCCTGAGTAAAGGAGTGGAAGGGAAAGAGAAAGAGAAAGAAGCCCAAATCAGAACTCTGTGTGTGTGTAATTTTTTAATAAAATAATTGTTAGTCTCACAACTTTAACATTATACTTTTAGATTTTAATGTCTTTACCCTCCAAAACAGAACCGCTAGGTGTTCCAAGTTTCGGTAAATGAGAGCATTGTCCAGCCCAAATCACAGTAAAGTAAGAACTCGCCGGACAACCTGCAAACTGCGGTGAGTGTGACCATCAGAGTGGGTCACTGGGACATCTGGGCGGGGTGCGGCCTCTGCTGGGTCAAACAGCTGGAGCCAGAAGCGCCACCGCTGCCAGGCCCCGCCCCTTACGTCACGGGGGCGGGACCGCGGGAGATTGGCGTTCCGCGGAAACTCGGTCCGTCGGGAGCCCGGGAGGCCTGGAGGAGGCAGAGGCTCCTGCTCCGCCGGCTCCTGGCGCCCGCGCTCCTCACGCGGAGTGGGGCAGCCGAGAAATCGGTTTTGTTCTGCTTCGCAGAGACGAATGGCTGACTTGGGAGCATAACTCACCCCGCCCTTTGGATCCCAGCTCGGTTCCCTTCTGGCACCTTGGGATCCGTGGTGACCATGCTGTGATGAGCGCGCAGGGAGGGACAGGTAAGTGAGACGCGGCTGAGCCGCCCCCGCCCGGCCTCTGCTCACTTTCAGCCCAGCTGTGCCCCGGGCTAGTGACGCCTTTCTGCCACTTCTCGTGCGGGACGGGACTCGAAAATGGAGAAGCGATCACACCATTTCAGTTATTTGATTTCTACCTCTTTTGTAAAAGATGAACTGCACGCACTTGCGCCTTCACACAGGCTTGCACAAACGTTTGTCATTTCGTTTCGAAATCCAGTAGTTTAAGGCAGCTTTGACTGTCTGCACGCCTCTCCCTGGTAAATGAAACTGTTGGTGCTTTCTTCCAGCGAATAAACCGCGGGTTGATCCCTAGGGAGGAAAAGGTATTTGTGTGTTTGTGTTGGAACTTGTTGTGAAACTGTTTTGAACGGAATGCTGAAAATAAATAAAAGCATGTCCGCATTCTTTCCTGCGTACTCCAACTTTGAAGAACTTAGTTGCTCTTGGGGGGCACGTTTTATCTGACATCATAAAACTTGTTTTATTTCACCGTTCGTAAGTAGGGAAAGATGTGGGCTAGTCTGTGCATTCCTCCAACCTGGGAAATCAGAAGGTTGATTTGGGACTATGTGCCTTTAGAATAAATATATTCAAAGTATGCTCATTAGGGTATTTAAACTAGGACTGCTAAAATTCCTCCTGGCTTTGTTTCAAGACAGCTGTTGCAACTGTTCACATGGAAGAAGACAATTCTACTGGCTCAAAGCAAACCTCTGTGTAACTCCAGTCGATCTTGAAAGATGTTCAAAGGAAGCTAGGGGCTCCTTCTGGCCAGTGTTTCTGTATCCACGTTTAAAGTTTGCTAGGCCGTGCTTTAAAAAGCAAAACAACAAAAAAAGCCCTCTTGCTTTCTTCAGAGTGAAAATGAGGCTCATGAACTTTGTAGTACAATGGTTAGTTCAGTGTCCTGCATAAGCCCCAACTGCAGTCCATCCTCAAAGATGAAAAGGAATTCTTACAGCTTTTTATTCTCATTCAGATGTGTTTTATAGAGCATTGTCCTAACAGCTTGTATGTATCAGAATGAGATCAAACTGTTGAAAGAAGTTAATAGAGAAAAGAGAAGAACTTTTTAACCATCATGTTATTTAACCTAACATGTGTGGTGTGGGGAAAAATGGAAAATTCAGCAATCTGAAACAGGATGTGGGAGAATGTTTGACCTTCCTGTAACAAAAACTGAATGTTTCTCATCCTTGGTGACTAACTATCCCATAGGATGTTATTTATTTTCAGTTAATGGAAGGAAAACGCTCAGGATTTGGCTATAACTTTTTATAGGGTTGATGACTATTGGGCAGCCTTAACTCTAGTATCAATTTTTTAAGAATTTAAAACAATGGCCACACATTAAAGCCTTCATTCCATGTTTGACCTACTGTTTAAATAAGGTGGAAATCCCCTCCCATGACATTTTTAATACATTTTTTTAATACCACAAGCAACATCATGGGGGGCATGAAGAACGCATCAATGAGGACACACATAACGGTCATCAGTGCTTAAGCGAGGAGAGCCTCCTACCTCGGGAACCCTGTGCTGGACACAGTCACCACACATGATTAACAGATACAGTCCGGAGTAGCTTCCCGGATCCACACACACTCAGCACCCAGTCTAACTCAGAAATGACGATGCTTAGCCTGTGCTGTATATAATAAGGGGGGGCTGTGGGAACTCTGCAAGAGTGAGCTGAGATACCACCTACGTGGTCTACCTTCTCAGACAAATTGCTTTTATTAAGAGAGTGATTGTGTTTTCCCTGACAACTAAGATCTATTTACTAATCTGGAAAGTACAAATTAATGCCATGAAATCAAATCTGTGACATTATCACCTATAATCTCTCTAACGTAAGAGCTACTGATATTTGGAATATTTCTCATTGATACATTAGTTTTTGTATAGTTTTTGTTTTTTAATTCTAGAAGTAAGATACCATTTCGCAACTGTTTGCATTTCCCCTGTCAAGGACATCCTTCCGTAGCACTTGTTTCGACTTGTTTTCCCGCAGTTTGTGGGCAAACACGGAGACTTATCACTATGATGAAATTATTTTAAACTGTTGGGATGTTTATACACATCCCCAGACTTAGAAATTCCAATTCTTTTCTTTATGAACTGTCCATTTATGTCTACTTTCTTCAGATTTATTTATTTTATTATTTCATATGAATGAGTGTTTTACCTGTATGTAGGCATGTGAACCATGTGCTTGTCTGGGGCCAGAAGAGGTCCTCGGATCCTCTGGGACTGGAGTTATAGTTGTGTACCACCATGTGGGTCCTAGGATTTGAACCCAGGTCCTCTATAAGAGCAAAAAACACTCTTAAAGACTGAGCTAATTCTCCAGTCCTACATCTACTTTCCATTGAAGATCATTTTTATGGGTTTTAAATCTACCTCTGTCTTATAGGTTGCTATAGCAAATTAGTATAAACTGTATAGTTTGTTTCTTTAAAGAAAAGCACAGAGATTCCCTTCTTAACATTCAAGAGACTCGAAGATAGGGGATCATGGTGCTAAAAGGTATTTGTGTTGTAGGAGGCCGCTTGTTTGTTTTCGGCTGCCCAGAATCAAAATAAACACTCAGAAACTATATTATTTAAATCACTGCTTGGCCAATCACTTAAGTGATTGCTAGCTAGCTCTTATATCTTTGGTTAACCCATTTCTATTAATCTGTATCACCATGTGGCTGTAACTTACCAGGTAAAGTTTCGTTTGGCATCCAGCATCTGCCTCCAATGGGGCTACATGGCTTCTCCTTGACTCTTACTACTTTCTCTTTTATAATATATATATTCCAGCCTGGCTATATTCTGTTAAGCCATTGGCCGAACGCAGCTTCTTTATTCATGAGCCAATAAAAGCACACATATACAAACGGACTTCCCACACCAGACTTGTTTCTCCTGAGCCAGACTGTGAGGGAGAATGGTAGTCCCAATGCCCAGTTAGACATGTATGGGTTTGCCAGCTTCTTTTGGTCCTGGTCGATATGAATGAGTCAAGGAAAGGGATGCATGAATGAGATATTGGCTTGGCATTGTACAGATATAGTAATGGTAATAGGCAGAAGACAGGTGAGCAGACAGTGCAGAACTCATAGGGCCACTCAGGGAAAGGACGGTATGGATTACAGTGAGTTGAGATACTCTTCTTGCCAGACACATGTGCTGTTCTCGTCACAAGGAATCCTGAGAGATGCCTTGGAAAGTGTTTCCTTTCATTGGTCCTCATTGGAAAACGAATCTGAAGCTCATTGCCCCATTTTCCTGGGAAATTCCTTTCCTTTTGTCCCATTCCAGTGTCTCTCACACTTCTTGGGAGAAAATCTAAATTTTTGTCCCAACACTTAAAATTCACCGGTCTTCATGTTTTCAAGGCCCATCATTCCCTAACATGTGCTGGAGACTGCAGCTGGATGGAACTGCTCAGAGTCACCAAAACGTTTCCAACCTCCCTCCGGTTATGGCATTGCCTTTTCAATCTGGAGCTCCCTCCCGACAGGGTTCTAAGTGTCTGCCAAGGCTCACTTAAAATACTCATTTCTGGGAAGCCTTTCTTCTCTCTTTCCATCCTCGGACCTCATACAGTGATTTTTTTTTTATGGGACTTTTTGTTTGCCTAAATTCACACACTGTGTGATTGCCTTTCTTTGATCTTTAAATTTTGAATTGGCTATTTTCATTACATGTTAGAGCTTTCTTATTCACCACCAATGTGGTACCTAGGACAAGGTCAAGTAAATAAACCAGAGAAGGTAAGGGGAGATTTTTGTCTGTCTGTTTTGTGGCCTGGTTGGTTTCTGGATTATAGTGGGAGCATAGAGAAAAATCACTTTAATGAATGATTAAATGACCATGGGCTAGACACAGTGGGTCATCATTAGAAAACCTTGGGGATAGATATTTCATTTGAGAGACTTGGAAAGCAAGGTTCGGAAAGGTTAGTGCTTGTAATAAGTGGCCAGTTGTGAAACTGTTGGCAGAGCTTGTGCTCCTTCATGCAGATGCATTTGGTACTATTTGAACATAGCTGATTACAGTATCAGTACTGATTCAAGGTCGATGTGTTGACTCTCAGGACTCCATTTTATAATTCTATGAAGTTGACTGACCTTTTCTTCTAACATGTTTAGATACCCAATGCAGTTTTTCTTTTTCAGAGTGTCACCTTAGAATAAACTTTTCTTTTATCCACATCAGTTCTTAACATCACACTGTCTCTAGTATTTGGTAATGGGATGAGGACAACAGAAGTGGTCAGACTCTGAAATAAGTATTAGACATATGTAGACGCAAGTCCCAAATAAACACACAGAGGCTTATATTAATTATAAACTGTTTGGCCTATTAGCTCAGGCTTATTACTAACTAGCTCTTACAACTTAAATGAACCCCTAATTCTTATCTATGTTTAGCATCATGGCTTGGTACTTTTTCTCAGTAAGGCATTCTCACTTTGTTTCCTCTGTATCTGGCTGCATCTCTGCCTTTCCTCTTCCCAGAATTCCCCTTGTCTGGTTGCCCTGCCAGTACTTCCTCCCTGGCTATTGGCCAATCAACATTTTATTAAACCAATACAAGTGACAAATATTTACAGTGTACAAGAGCATTTTTTCCACAGCAAACATACATAGCACATATAGTAAAAGAGGGGGGCTGTAAAATAAACCACAGCTGGGGAAGACATGACTTTGTTCAATCACCAAAGGAGGCCTTTGATACTTCTAGTTCTATGCCATCCAATTTATTGTTCTTATTGACTTCCTTTTTGCTGTGGTAATAAATTGACCCATTTATTGTAGACTAGGGATGGCAGCATTACCGGTCTTTCAGTTCCTTTGGTTTCCTGGTGGCACATTTGACTGTGACAGCAGAGGTGGTATGGTAGATTGGTGCCTACCACCCATTGCTTTCACATAGGAAGCACATTACCTGTGTTCCATCTCTTTATTTTGGCCTTGTAATAGTAGAAGCAACTACACTTGACCTGCTGTCTGGTTTTGATTTTCTTCATCATTTTTTGAAGGAGGCATGGCAGCAGGTTCCATATTTACCAATGATTCTGAACTTCTTGGTGCGTGTAACCTGTCACTGTGACCTAGACTCAGGCTCCAGAGCTTGCAGACTTCTGTTTCGTACCATGTACAGTTAGGTCTGTCTGTTATTAGTGTTACATGCCATACTTGTCATGCTTAGCTAATGGACCTCAGAGACAATTGGGCTATGTATGTTGAGACAGCTTAAATAATTGGCATGTAATCCAATCTTCAACAACATTATGTCATGTACTGAAGTCAGTTTTAGTCACTGAGAAACAATGCTTATCCATGGAATATTTATAACAGACTTCAATTCAGCTGATAACTTCCAAAACCAAATCATTAGGTCTTAGGAATTAAGGTTTTCATCCTCTGTACTGAAATGTATAATTCAACCAAATCTATAGTTCAACCAAATTAAGTGAAGGAATGCCTGTCTTCTTCATTCATGTCCAGGAATGCTGTTTGCCTTAAGGGGTATGTTTCAAAATTTGAGTCTTGATGTACTTATTTGATTAATATGTAATAAATATATACAATATGTATTTATATATAAAATAGGTAAATATATATAGGTAAGGATAATAATTTGTGAAAGATCTTTAGAAAATATTTGGTGTTATATATTGTTATGACATCTAATTTTCAAGTGCTCATTGCTTTTTAGAGGCTCAATACTTTCATTTTTAGCTATTAAAAAAACTCATCTTCCTTATGTACTATATTTTTCTTTCATCATTCCTCAAATTATTTTCCTTTGTTCTAAATATTTTTATGTTTACTCATACAAAAATAATCAATATTTCTGGCATATAAGGAAGATATTTTGACTTGCTATTTTAAGAATAATATGCACAGGAATGGAAATGCATAGCTGCTTTAGAAACAACATTGGACAATACTCTGTGAGGAAGATAGACTTTCCATAGTAGACTTGAATTGCCAGGTTCTAGTTTTCAGTGTAGTCCCTAGACCTAGGGCATTGGTATTGGTTGAGCTTGTTAGAAATGCAGTTTCTTAGCCCCTACTGCAGACCTCCTGAGTTGGAAATTGGACAGTCTGTACCTGGCAGGGAAAAAGACTGAGCCAGTATTTTACTCAGTGCTTCCTGAGATTCTGTTTTGGAATGAATCAGAGAACCAACTTAGTGAAGATCCTCAGGTGAGCAGGCTAGCATATTCGCTAGGCTTTGAGAAACAGTCCTGTCAGTCTTGGAGTTAGCAAAACCTTCCTCTGGTCAGAGTGTGGATGTTGACAGTGTGTGTAAGTGTGAGGAGTATTTAGGAACTCAGAGTGCACAAAAACTAGCAACTGCAGCTTCTTCCTTCAGGGTGTTTACAGCCTGAGGCCTCTGGCCTACAGAGACCTCTTCCTGAGCCGATTTCACTCCTCCCACTGTGCTGAGATTCCAGGTGGCTGTGGAGTTGGTGCCACACCATCGGGTATGTATGGTCACCCGAGCCCAGCTTTTCTGTGTGCATGTCCATCCTTTCTTCATTCCCTCACTGCCCCCAGTTAGACCAAGGTGCCCATCCCTTGCAGGTTGCAGCACTAATACCCTTGTGTTTCCTCTGAGCTGATTGAAAACATTACTAATCTAAGACCCCCAAATTTATAAAACAATCAAATATATAAAGCACAATGTCTAATTCTTAAAGATCACGTTAGTTTTATGCCATTTGTTTCCTCACAGCAGATTCCTGTTACAAACAGAAGTGAACTCAGTGTTATTGTGCTTGATAATAGGAAGTTCCTATTAAGTAGAATTTAGCATATAAACTTTTCTATGTTAATCTGATATAATGCTGAGCGTTAACATAGACACACTAGTAGGGGACCTGAGTATGAATACTATCTTTTACTACCATGGAAGTGTGCTTGTTATACACTTTATGGGATTTTTTTCTTAAAAAGGAAAAGAAAACAAACAAACAAAACTCAATCGGTTAGTAGTGGTGCACATCTTTAATACCAACACTCTGGAGGCAGAAGCAGGCAGATCTCTAAGTTCAAGGCCAGCCTGGTCTACCAAGTGAGGGCAGCCAGAGATATACAGAGAAACTCTGTGTCAAAAAAACAGAAAACAAAACAATAGCAATAAAAATAAAATTATCCCCTTCCAAAATAACCCAAAACTTAAAGTATTGCATCTACCCCCACCCCCAGTCCCATAGTTAAATGTGGAAGCATTTTATTAACTTCTGGCTGTGCAGTGCTTCATCATAAACGGGTTTCAAAATGACAAGGGGCATTATACTTAGAATTAGAGTTAATTTTGGTCTTTAAAGATAAAAATGAAGGTCTATTTCATAATTCTGGAATAAATATGGTAAAAGCAGAGGTTTTCATAAAGGAAGACACTTAAAAATCAAACTCGATTATAATACCTCAAAGTTAACCAGTCTTATTTTCAAAATATTCTATTATAAATTATATAGTATCAACTTCTCTGTGTTTTTTAAGGTTCTTTTCCAAAATATTTTCCTCATGTAAATCCTAAATGAATAATTTGTGATATAGACTTTCATAAGAGATGTGCTCTAACGCAGATTAGTATGATGCTGATAGAACCTTTTAGGATGGAATTCAGTGAGATGGGGGTCCCACAAATGAGCTCCAGCTTCAAATGAGTTCATGTCTAAATAAAGCTTATTTTGTTGTGCCATATTCACATACACTTTCGGCAGTCATAGTAAGCCTCTTATCCAAGATGACTTAAATAATCGATGGCATTACTCATAAAGAAAGTCATACCTAGGAATAATAAGAGTTCACTTAGATATACGGTAGCTGGGGTGTGACTGGATGCGAGCAGCCGCTTACTTGCTTTGTGGTGCTGGGTAAAGTGAGTCTCTCTGAACCTCATTTTTCTCAACTTTAAGATGAAATATTTTGTTGGTTATTTAAAGTTATTTTTACCTTTAAGTATTGAGTTTTTGAGTTTCCAAGCCATGTCATCTTTGCAAGAGCAGTCAGTGCTCTTAACTATTGAGCCATCTCTCCAGCCCTAAGTCTTATGGTCTTTAAAATGCTTTTCCTGAATAGCAGACATGTCAATCTTTAACAATTAATAAGCACTCCTGTTATAGTGTAACTAGCATTTACTGGTCTTTTATATTCAGATACCTTGTGTTTTTATGAACTCCTAAGAACAAACCTACATGGTAGGTAATATTATTGCCATTCATCTTTTATAAACCGAGGGTTCTAAGAAATTCTGCTGGGGCTGAGTGATGGAGTTTGAATTTAAACAATTAATCAGTTGTAAGTGATAAAAAAAACCTATCCTTTCCATTCTGTCACTTATCCCTCTGTTAAACAAAAGAATGGCTTGCTTTGATCCTGCATTTCTCAGCAGCTTTCTTGATCTGGGGTCTCACGGGGAACCATTTTGGCTGCTGTAGGATATTTAACAGCCTCTCTCATCCATCATATCCATGACAAAAAGTGTCTCTAGATATTGCCTACCTGGCCCTATTTACATAATCAGTGGTCTAAAGCTGAACAGAACTGCCTGCTCTGGCAAAGACGAGATGGCTTTAAGCCATTTTGAGGATAAAGACCAAATTGACCAAACAGATCTCTGGCAAAGGACCTGCTCATTCATTCAGTGCTTGTCATAACTGATCAGCATTCATCCTCTTAAAGTTTGTTTTGTTTGGAGAGAACTATTGCTAAGATGCATGATATAACCCCTAGAACCTGACAGACAGTAGTTAATGCATGTAAAAATAGTCCTTGGGTCCTTGCTCTGTCTGGGCATTGCTCTGCTGCCGTTAGAACAGTAAATGAGATGGCCACATAGGGATGTTGATTTAAACAACCTTAGCTTGTTGCTCTTTATCTTCCTAATACTAATTTCAAGACTGTCTTTGCAACCACAGTTCAGGGTGTTTACCACAGTTTACGCTCATACACACACACACACACACACACACACACACACACACACACACACTTGTCACATGAAACAGGAGTTTGCTCCCCCTTTAGTGTGCATGAGGAAAGAAAGACCAGCAGGAGACTTGCATTCTGCCAGCTTAACAAGATCCTTCGGTTCTAGTGTTCAAAGTGAACACTTCTCTGTGTGCTTGCTTCCTTTCAGAACTTGTTTATTTATTTATTGCTTGGTGTTTTAATGTTCTGTTTTGCTCCAAAACCTGCCTGGCCTGTTTGTCTCATGGCAGCTACTCTCTGAGGTTTTGGTTAATCAGGGAACCTCATGGGGCTCCTGGCTGCTGGTCCCTTTTTTAGACTGTGTACTCCTGCAGGCCAAAAATCAGAGTTGGTGCAGGACATTGGCTTCAGTGCTGGGAAGTCCCATGCGAGTTTTTCAGTACCATTTACTAACAGGTGTGGACAGGAGGTATCTGAACAGCAGGCAATGATTGTATGAAGTCAAGCCAGCCTTGTTAGTTTTGATCTTCCCTTCGGTGGTACACTTCTTGAAGGCCGTAGAAGTCATGCTTTACTTACATTTATTAACCTCTGTTTTGGAATTAGAAGAGTGTCCTCTTTATAACAGCAGCCCTTTGGTGGAGGTGGGATGGGGGAAGGCTGGGAAACCATATGTGCACATTCATGGAGATGGTGAATGCAGGACGACCCAGACACAGTTCTAAAAGGCCCAGCCGGTACCTGAGCTCCCAGCACACTGGTGCTGAACTCCCAGAGAAGAAAATGTACCAAGTGCCTTGTGAAATGCAGGAGCATGGAGTACGCGTTACCTGTTGATTTCCATCCCAGGAGGAATTAATTTTACTCTCTGTGATGTCTTAAGTGGCCTGACAATATAGACTGCTCAGCAGAATGTCTTCCCTGAGAGCCGTAGAACAATGAGGTTTAACTACTTCAGCTATTTTAAGAACTTGGTTCTACTTGTTTCATTCTATTTGCCATCCTGTTGTGTTTCATGATGAATGTCTACTTCGTGATCACCTGCTGCAGTTCTTAGTGCAAATTCTTATGACTCAACAAAAGCTGTAGGGCGATACCAGGATAACGCTGATGCTAATGACTCCAGTCTAGGGCCAAGGGGACTGAAGGCAGCTCAAGGGGACTGTGGCTGCATTGTATAGAGGAGGGGTGTCATTCACTCATCCATTCCTTAGTTCAGTCTGCAAATATTCACGGAAGCTCTCAACTCGATCCTGTTCTGGGCTAAAGCTGTATTCATGAATGAAAAAAAAAAAAAAACCCAGCAATTTCTACTCTGATGGAGGGAAACTGGCAAAAGCTAAAATACTAAGAGAATTGCCTGTTTGTAGAAAACGACAGGAAAGTTCAATGAAAAGTAGAGCACAGAGTGGGCTTCATATGAGGAAGATCATGCACAGATGTATGTTCTTGCTACAGTTAACATGGGGGCATTACAGTTTTCCATTGAGGAAATAGCCATATCTAACTCTGGTTATAGCAGAGCCAGGGTCATGGAGATGGCCCTGGGGAAGTGGGGTAGGGCTGGGACGTAGGGGTGGAGCTAGGGGGTAGGTACTGTAGGAGACGGTGAGGTGTGATGAGTTCCAGATTATCTTCAAGCTAACAGAATTGGCTGACCGAGTGGATATGGGATATGAGGGGAAAGCCATGTACTCAAGGAGAGCACAGAGGCTCTGATCTGTGCATCAGAAGGGTGTTGCAGCCACTGTCTGGCTAAAGCGATCTGTGCTGGGGCAGGTCCGAACATAGTATAATTAACTAGCTTAGTCTGTCATGTGTCTGTCTGGAGATGGGCTGCCTCCTCAGCAGCTCAGTGCGGGAGTCTGAGTTGTTTTAGGAAGAATGTGCGGTTGAGAAGGTTGTCTGGGGGAACCTTGTGGAGAGCTCCTGCATGACGAATTTGCTTTCCTTGATAAAAGAAATACGATCAGGCACAGAAAGGATATTGGAGGTTGGGAGATATTAGTTATCCGAGGAGGAAGAAAAAAATGCCTGAAACAATTGGGCGTGGAGGCGTGAGTTACTAGACTGGATTCTCTAATTGCAGCCGTGCCGATTTGTGCTCTGTGGCTCCGAGTTTCAAATGGCTAATCTGGGATGGTCGCTTCCTTTCAGACCGTGGGCACCGAGACAGAAAGCATGCAACTTCGCTGTCACTGCTTAGGACATAAGCAGAGCATGGGTTTTTCCAAGAAGGAAGCGAGAAAAGCAGTAACAGGTGTAAAGAAAATAAACGAGAAGGGTAGGTGTTGGTCATAGTATTTAAACCTGTCAAGGAGGAAAGAAAACCATGCGAGAACGATGGGCAGCAGAAAGGTGCTTGACCTGATAGTGGTGGACGGAGCACTAGAAAGGGGTCTTGTGGGAAGAGACATTTGTGTGAAGGTAAATTGTGCTTATATATGTTGTTCGCTCCTTTTTCAAGTACCTGTGAAAAATTTTCTACTGGCCACGTCTAATGTTTCCAAAATTAGCAAATACAAATGTTTAGGTAAATATTTCATCATAGATCGTGGCAAGTATTGAACAGAGTAAGCATTGTTGTGATTTTATGTTTATAATATTAATAGGTCACATATTAATATCTTGTGTTTATGATAGTAATATTCCACGTATTAATATCTTATTAACATTGGAAAGCCAGATCTCAAAAGCATACTACTCTATTATTTTCATAGCATAGTATTATAGAAGTATGTAGGATTTCCAAAAGCAAAACATAGTATTAAAAATAATTATTTTCAGTGTTTCAGTATATGTTTATTCAGTTTTCAAAATTGATTAAGGGAACTAGAAAGTAATTTGTAAGTATGGGTGAGACTGTAAATAACACAAGGATATGTCTATATACCTGCAAAGTTCCCTGGCTTCTCTGCAAACTAACTGATGCTGAGTAGCCACCGAAGGAGACTCATTTATCCATGTGATCCCTTCAAGAACATATGAGGCTTATTAAAGAAGAGAAGCCCTGAAGCTTTCTGTATCTGAATGGACCATCCAAAACCATCCGCCCATCTGTCCATCAGTCCATCCATCCATCCATCCATCCATCCATCCATTCCTTCATCCATCTATCCGCCCAGCCATCCATCTATCCCTTCATCCATCCATCCATCCCTCCCTTTATCCATCCATCCACCCATCCATCCGCCCATCCCTTCTATCTCTCCAATAAATGTATCTGCTAATATATACTAATGTTTCCCTACATGCGGTGGTCCAATTGTAATTTTTTTTTGTCTGTGAGTTGATACCAAAACAATGCAAATTTGGTAGAAACAGTAATGTACTTCAGATTTTGAACTTTGTTTTTGTTTTTTTCCCCTAGACAAATGCATGATATGATTCTCTCTCTTGGTGCTGAGCAACAGCAATGAGCATTGCTCCTGCCCAGCCATACAGTCACATTGAGAAAGAATTGCTCTTTCACAGGCTACTGCTGTGTTGGCAGCTGTCTGTGCAAACAGGTATTCGGTGAATTACAGAGATAGGCCACACTGTGTTGAGGAACAGATGCGTTAGAGGATTCTGCCCAACTTTAGGCTAATGTAAACTTTCTGAACACATTGAAAGTGGACTAAGCCATGATTCTAGTAGCTTTGCTGCATTATATTGAACTCACAACGTTTAAACTATGCCGTGATTTTACCAGACCATAACCCTATCCTAAATAGAGGAATATCTATGACAAAATATTGAGCTGGATATAACTCAGTGGTAGAATACTTGTCCAGCATGTGTGAGACCGTGACTATAAAACTCAGCATCTCACACTCACAGATAAATGCATATACATTTATTATATACATGAGTTCACATATATCTGCATGTATTAATGTGGCATGACATAGATATGTGTACATGGATATATATACACATATAAATATACTATATGTAAAAATTTATTTTCACATTAAAGAATTGAAGAAACTTTCTATTGAATGTGTTTGGAAATAAAAAAATCAATTCTTTTTCTAGTACGAAACAATACATCTTCATAGGCACCTCAGTCATATATTATTCCTCTGCTGTTTTTAACCTCAAAATGAACCTGTTTATTTGAAAAGTCTAATCTGGCCATTCATCAGGAAGGATATATAAATGTGAGAGCCGTCTTCATGATGTTGTCTATGTGTGTGTGTCGGGATTGAGAATCTTCCATGAGAGGCTGCTCCTCAGATGTGGAACCTGAACCTCTTCTGTCTGTTCCTAAGCATCGTCCCTGGTGTCTGACACGTGGTGGGTTGTCAGGGTGTGTTTTCTGAATGACTTGGGAATGGAATGAGGTTAGTTTTAAGCATCGTTTCTAACAAGGTACAAGGGCAAGGCACCTGATTTGACTTGACCTTTTCCTATTTAGGGCCCATAAAAAATAACAAAACTATCATAAACATTTCCCTCTTAGAGGTATAGTGGAAGTATTACTAAGTTTTTTATAACCTTACCTAACACCCCGGTCTGTGATAGTGACCACTCGTTATAAAAAGTAATTACTTTACAGCACTGTTTTGAGTGAGGCAGTGCCCTTGCCTGGCCTCATGTATATGCCTAAAATGTAGGATATGTATGCCTAGATGGGATTTAGTTCAAAAAGTTCAGTACAAAGAAATATTACATAGCATTTGAAAGTCCAGGTTTATTTTATTCAAGAGATCCCACTTACCCAGTGTGGAAAATGGATAATATAGCTTCCTTATGCAAGAGCTACCACTCTTGTGATATAGGCTGGCTCTTGCCATCGCAAAGCCCTACATTAGATACATCCAGACACTTTCTATGCTTATCTTCTTGCCTAAAGAAGACAAAGAAAAGAAGCTCTGTTTTCGTAGGTAACAGGATAATCACCGCTAAGGGAGCTGTGCCAATATCGGATCTGATAGAGCAAAGAAGTCCACAAAGAAATCAAGCAATCTCACTGTCATTCCCACAACACGTATGATAAAGAATCAGTCTCCCCAAGAGCTAAGCCTCTTGTAGAGAGTGTGAGAAAACTGGGTGCTAGATAGCATAGACTGGAGCAAGCTCGAGTTTTACGAGGATGCCCTATGCTTCGTGCATGCATGTCTCTGATATACAGCCAATGAGACTTTCCTGAGATGAATTTTCTATGAGAGAATTCCTGTCTCATATTTCCTATAAACTTCTCAATACTCACTATTAACGCTGATAGATAAACAGGATATAGAGCATAAAAAAACTTTGATATTTTGTTAGTGTTTTCTTCTGTCAGTTGTAAAAAGGAAGGTATAATTCTCTCAAGGTGAAGACCCATCATTCTTCCTTGTTAAGCTTTTGGGAATGGTGATTGAAAGGGGTAGTAATAGTATTAAGTCAAAAGAATTAATTGTTAAAACCTCCTAACCTGAAGGTGGTGGTGGTGGTGATGGAGTTGGTGGTAGGTGTGGTGGTGGGTGTGTAAACTCGACCTTTCTACGCTTTTGGTCCACTTCAGTCTTTACCCATGAGGCTCTGTTTGTATCACCTGTCAAGCTATTGGTATATTGCCGTGGTCTTCCTGTTAAAATGAAACGGGCTTCCCAACAATGTGTGCTATAGCATGCTTATCACCACCTGCAAACTTGTTACATATGCTTGTTTTGCGGCTCCATCCCAGACCTGCTGGGTCAGAAGCCAAAGGACCGAGGTTCAAGAGATTCAGATGCTTGCAGAAAAAGACTATCTTGAAGTGACTGTATGTGAACCCGTGTTTGTCTTTTAGACAGATGACCTCATGTGTGTAATTGAAGTTGTTTGTTGGCTGCTAGTGACCTCTGAAACTTTCAAGTGCTAACTGGACCCAAGAGAACTCATTATCCTGTATTTACCTTTTGATAATCTTTCCTGCTTCCAGCTTGCCAAATTAAGCATTCATCAAGGGAAGTGGAGTTTTGAGAACTTAATGTGTTTTTAAGTGATTTGTGTATAGTAAGTGACTTTAATGAGCACTATAGACAGTATAGTTTAGTAGTAAAAGATTGTGTGTGTGTGTGTGTGTGTGTGTGTGTGTGTGTGTGTGTGTGTATTCTAGGAAACAAATGCCTCAGGAAATTAGCTCAGGACAGGGGAGTTTCTAAATCATAAACATTATTTGGTTCCAACGGATCATTTTTGACCTTGAAGTGCTCACTTCTTTGTATGGTTTAAAAATATGCTTTACTTCTTCCTTTTCTTCTTTCTTTCTTTCTTTCTTTCTTTCTTTCTTTCTTCCTCCTCCTTCTTCTTTATTTTTTTATTTTTTATCAAGACAGGGTTTCTCTGTAGTTTTGGAGCCTGTACCGGAACTCATTCTGTAGACTAGGCTAGCCTAGAACTCACAGAGATCTACCTGTCTCTGTCTCCCAAGTACTGGGATTAAAGAGGCCACGAAAATGTTTTATTGTTTGAGGATTTCATACATGTTTACAATGTGTTTTGATCAAATCTGTCCCCCTATCCCTCCACCTGTATAAATTTTGAGTGTACAAAACTAATACTATGTATTATTTGTAGATAGATAAATATGCAAAACTGTACTTTAAATATATGAGAATATTACAGACTAACTTCAGAATAGCGATTCTTCTAAGGAAGTAAGGAAAGTTGGTGGAAGACTAAAGAGGTGGTGATCCAGCTATATCCATGATATTTTCTGCTGGTTTTTTTTACTTTTTTAAAATTTCTTCTTTCTGTCTTTAACATCATGCATCTCCATCCCATTCATTCCCCCCTCCCTTTGTATCCATCATCCGCCCCTGCAACCTCCCCCGCCAAAATAAAATAAAATAAATTTGAAGCAAAAAAATTAAAAAACAACTTTGTCACGGAAGCTGCAGTGTGACACAGTGAGTCAGTCACGCAGTAAGCCCTTTTATCATATAACTTTACTTGCAAGTGTTCATTGCAAAGAGTCACTGGTCATAACCCTGGTTCTGGGCCTGGGTATTGCAGGGTTGTCCGCCCGCCAGCTCTCCCTTGTCCTCACTACTAGGGCGAGCTCTCCTGCATTGCCCTGGCTAGTTCACCCCTTGCAGTGATGAGCAAGGGGTGAAGCCAGCTCTCCTGCGTTCTCGTCCTCCGTGTCAGTTCTCCCATGCCAGCACCTCCAGGGGCAGCTCTGCTGTGTTGCCCAGGCAAGGCTAGACCTGTTCTCCGCAGTGCTACAGCTGATGGAAAACAGCCCTCCTGCTCTTATGACCTCAGTTCCAGCTCTCCCACCTGACTCCGGGGGGGGGGGGAGATTAATGAGGTTGAGGATGGAGCAGGCATCCCTCCTTGGCCATGCTGCCAAAAGATATTTTTCTTAATCCTTAAATCAGAGTGCCTACCACTGGCCGAGAATCAGGAGACCTATACTGTAGGAACTTGGGGCCGTTTGCAGAAAACAGTGATAAAGCAGCTACATCTTGGACACTAGGAATGGTCTTGAAAAATACCTTCAAAGGGTTCCACATTAAGTTGTGCTACAGAGCTTCTGTCTCCCGGCGTCGTACTTGCCCTTGGGAGTCGCTGAGAGAGAAGACGGGGAGGGACTTGCTATCCTTAGCTGTTTAGGTGCTTAGAAAGCACTCTAGTTAACCGAGGAACAAAGGTACTAGAAGATGGATGCAACCAGTGCTTGCGCACGAGTTAGAGTTTAAAAAATTAAACACAGACGAGTATCTGGGGTATGGTTGTTACTATCTTATGTGCATACAGACTGACTCTCAACTTATACAGCAATAATTAACCTTTACCTAGCACTTATAATATTATTCTGAGGAGCTGCAGTATTCATTTGATGCTTACAGCCCTTTGAGTGGAGTTAACTGCCCAAGGAGTGGATGTTGGTTGCTGGACTCACTGTTCTTAATCACGGCTACACTCTTCACTGATCTTACAGACAAGAGGACAGAGAAACATGTGCTTTTCTGAAAGAGTTGCTCAGACCTGGAGGAGCAGGCTGCTTCTGTCATTGGTGTCTTGATGCAATCATAAGCCAACACTGATGACCCCTTCTTCCCCAAGCTTAGATCTTTCACCCCTGCTTCTAAGAGCAAGAAAGCGGTACTGAATTTGTGTTTCCTTTTCCAATATACCCACTTTTCTCTAAAAGTGCAATGATCAACAGATTTTTGTTGATCATCTAGCTTTGGCCAAGCCCTAAAGCGACGCATGGAGAGCAATTGCCTAAGTTCCCTACTGAAAAAGGAAGGCACTTGCAACACACAGCCAAGTCCAACGACTGAGACATGCTTAGGGTTGAATGTGGGAGCAGAATAGGGAATGGCATGCCATTATGCCTGTGGGAACGCCTCCCAGTCTCTCTCCTTCTACAGTCAAGCTAACAACAGGCCAGCGGTTCAGTGGTGGCTAGTGCGGTGGGTGAGTACTTCGCTCTAGGAAGAGAGAACAGCGCTGCAGAAAAACAGCAGTTATTCTAGGCTCTCAACCTTACTGATGATAAGCCATCATGGTGCTAATAAAATTACACATGCATGGGCTCCACTGTAGGTCCCCAGGACCAGAGTCTCCTGGGAAGAGACCTGGCAGCCTGATTAACCAGGCTGTGGAGCATCGTTATCACGGGAGCTTGGGAAACAGAACAAGGTGTATGCAGTCGGTTCACAAACATGGTTGTCATGAGCTCAGGAGAGAATGTTTGGCGAAGAGTTTGGGTGGTATAGAGAGAATTTCTTGTTGCACTTGTCTTTTGTGGCGGTGGTGTGGATAGTCAGTGTTGGCTCCTTCCCGGGTATTATGAGCACATTGAACAGAGTATTTACTGAGACTCAGCGATTCAGTTTATACTCGGGGAAACACTAACAGTTTGTACCTCATCTCAGCATGCAGGTCCCAGCCTCTGCGTGGAGATGGCCTAAGAGATGGCAGACGATGAAAGTATGGGTGCGAAGGAATAATTTTCATCTACCGTGTGTCCTGTGATCTCTATGGCATCTATTTTCTCCCTAACACACTAAAGTTGAGAGATTGCTTGTGTCACTCAAATGGGTGACAAGCGCTGTGGCCACTGTGTGAGCCTGCATCAACACAGCAGGGGGATTTTGATGGGTAAAGATGTGGTGAGGATGATCAAACACGGGAAATATAAAGTTGGTTTCATAAAAGTCTACAGTAGGAGGCTGTCGGGAGGCAGGGGATAGGGAAGAGGAAGAAACAGGGAGAGGTTGGTGAAGAGATGCCAGGTTAAAGTTAGATATGAGAATCAGTTCTGATGTTCTGTTGTGCAGCGAGGTAATTATGGTCACCATTTTATATTGACTGCTTCAAAATAACTGGAAGAAAGAACTTGGAATGTTCTTATCACAAACAAATGATATGTACATGGGGTGCTAGATATATTAGTTAGCCAGATTTAATCATTGTACAACATAGACATATATTAAAATATTGTATCATGCTCTGTAAATACGTATAACCATTATATGTCAATTAAAGGAGAAATTATTTTAAGTGGTGAGCAAACTGCTTACTGCAACTCTAGCTAGGGTGGATGAGCTATGAAGTGGTGTGCTGGAGTCAGGGGCCGTAATGAAAAACTTCTGACAAAAATGTAGGCCAGTATTCTGTTGCTTTTCCTTTTAGGAGAAGCTGATTCTTTATGTTTTATTTCTATTTTAAAATGCTGATTCCCTGTGTTCTTAAAAGGAAATGAAAACAATGCATTTGTTGGCACAGCACTGAGTAGAAAGTTGCCAAAGTAGACGCAGCTGATTGGTGGCTTCTAGATGAGGCTCTTTAGATCATGACATGCAATTCCGTGTATGGTTTTGTAAACACGTATGTGGGTTGCAAACACCAGACTGCTAATAACAAATACATGTGAACATGAGTGATCAAAAATTGCATGAAATGTGTGATAAACCTGACATATTTCTGGTGGTGCTTGCCTGCGTCTTGTCTCAGTTTCACTGTAAGCCTTGGTTCCTAAGGCACAATAATGCACGTGGCAGGGGGCATGTCATCATTTCACCCAGGACCAAAAGTGCCACCTAAAATACCTGGGTTCAGACTTGGGCCATGTTATGTAGTCTCTTTATTTAGTGTTAAAATAAGAGCTATCTGCTCATATAGAAACATAAGATTTAATTATGGAAAACAAAACTTGTTAGGTTTTCCTACCATTGTTTCCTAGCATGTATCAAATTAGTACATCTTTGGATTATATTGTGTTTGGATATTTGATTTTAAGAATTGCTGTGTTAATAACTGACTTGTATTTCAAAACAAGTAAAATTATTAAATAGATTCTAAGTTTGGGGATTAAGGCAAAATTTCTAGCAATTTCTTAAATAATTTCTTTTATTTTTTGAGATTATAATTACATCATTTTCCTTTCCTTTTCCTCACTTCAAACACTCGAATATATCCCTCCTTGCTCCCTTTCAAATTCATGACCTCTTTTTTAAAAATTAATTTTCAACAATTTCTAAAGTGTTCTTAATGTCATTTTGTATCATGCACTTATGAAAAGTAGTGTCCTTGGCACTGACAGTGGAAGATGCTCTATGACATGCACTATCAAATATTCAACCCAGATTTAATTCCTTACATAAAAATAAGCAGATGCACTCATCTTATTAGTATACAAATTAGCTGTTTTAAGAGAATTTCTTAGCATCTGTTACCCATAAATATTTGATTTGCATACCTGTTTTACGTACTGGTGTACCTGGGGTCCTATAAAAAGTTTCTTGAGGGAGAAAGATTCATGACTGGGAAGCTTAAGAAAGTCTGCTTTAGATTAAGTGATCCCCAAAAGCTAGACATTAAAATATCACAAGCCTTGCTGATCTTTGATGAGGCATGACTTAACGGAACTTGGATGAATGTTTATGGGAAACAGTGCTAACGTGAGACTCTTTTCTAGGCAATGACAAACATTTTACTTGGCCAAATTAGAAAGTTTAAAAGGCTCTGTCTTCCAGGCCGTTGTGGTAAATGCTGTGTCCTGCCAGCCCTCCTGGCGTCTTTAGGATGCTTCTACAGTAAGAGTCCAGTGTGTGCATCTATCAGGCTGGGAATGTGGATGTACCCCCTCCCGAAGACACTTGCAGTTCAGTATGAGGCTGGTGGCTGCCAGAGAATGCATTGCAACACTTTAGCGAGCGTGAAAACCAATACTATTGTGATGTAAGAAGGAGACAGAGCAGGAGTGTCCGTCTGCAGAGCCAGCAGCAAGGGCGCCAACTGTGTGTAGAACCTTTGTTTGCAACTGTATGTGAATATCTGCTAGGTTGCACCTCAGAGAATGTATTTTCTAAAGTTGGTAGGGAATTCGTTTTGAAAGCCACTGAACCAGAATAAACTTGATAGATTCTCGGTCATTCTGTCTGCATTAGCTACTTTGACATCACTGGGACCAAAATACCTGACAGGAACCACTTATGGGAGGGAAGATTTATTCTCACGGTCTCAGTCTTAGGTCATCATGGCAGGAGAAGCAAGGGCAGGGGCATCTTAATTCGCGATGGGACCATGTGCGGCAGGAGCTGTTCACATGGCCACTGGCTGGAAGGGGGGGGGGGCAACAGAAACTGGGGCAAGGATAGTAAGTTACAGCTAGTGACTTCACCCCCTAGAGCTTCCTTAATCTCCCCCACCCCACACACCCCCACAGCCCCCACCCCAACTCAAATAGCTCAACCAGCTGAAGATAGGGCTCCAGATGTGTGGAGACATTTGCCATTCACACTACAAAGCTGCCCAGATGAAAGGGATCAGTTGTCCCCCGTCTCCCGCCCCAGACAGGGTTTCTACAGAGAAACTTTGGAGCCTGTCCTGAAACTAGCTCTTGTAGACCAGGCTGGCCACCACTGCCTGGCTGAAAGGGATCAGTTTTAAGGTGGAAATTCAAAACATTCCTCCTGGTCTGCTAATTACCTCCGAAGGTTCACTTTTTCTCCTCGGTCTCCTAAAAGCACTACTTCCTCTCTTGTGCTTAAGTTCTCAGATCCAATTGGCACTTGCTTTTTGAAAAATAATACTGGAGTTGGTGCGCTCCCGTTAGCTCACTCCCATTAGCTCAGATAAGCTGTTTCAGTGGTTATTTCCATCATGGTCTTTACCTCTTTGCTCATATTCTCACTCCTCCCTCTCTTCAACTGGACTTTGGGAGCTCAGCCCAGTGCTCTGCTGCACGTCTCTGCCTCTGTTTCCATCAGTTGCTGGATGAAAGATTCTATAGTGATATTTAAGATATTCATCATTCTGACTGCAGGGCAAGGCCACTTTGGACACCCTCTCCTCTATTGCTTAGGGTCTTAGCTGGGGTTATCCTTATGGATTCCTGGGAATTTCTCTAGTGCCAGATTTCTTGCTAGCCCCATAATGGCTCCCTCAATCAAAATATCTCTTTCTTTGCTTTCATCTCTGTCCTTCATCCATCTCGACTGTCCTGTTCCCTCAAGTTCTCCTCCCCACTCCCCTTCTCCCCTTATCTTCCCTTTCCACCCTTCTTATCCCCTCTACCTCACCCCTGGGAAGGAACCAGCATAGGTTCGTGATGACCTGAATGTGGGTGACAGCTGTATGGCTGGGGCAGACTGCAGGGCCACTGGCAGTGGCACCAGGGTTCATCCCTACTGCTTGTACTTGCTATTTGGGAGCCTAGTCTCTTTGGATGGATGCTTTGCTCAGCCTAGATATAGTAGGGAGGGCCTTGGACTTTCCCCAAAGCAATGTGCCTTACCTTCTCTGAGGAGTTGATGGGGGTGTATGAGGGGGTAAATGGAGGGAATGGGAGGAGGGGAGGGAGTGAGAACTGGGATTAGTATGTAAAATAAAAAAAAACATAGTTTGTTTTCTTTTAAAAATAAATTAAAAAGATGTATAATGTCAAAAAATAAAAAATAATACTGGTTGACATTAATTCTATATTCTAGCCTCTGACGAGTTGTGCTCTAGCGTGCACACACACACACACAGACTGATAGCTTACATAACTTGATATCACAGAACATTAAAAAGCAAGAAAAAGTCAGACCCACAATCAGTAGACAGAAAAATAGTGTTTAATATCAGGGTGACAATTAATAAAATAGAAATGAAGAAAATAATATAAGGTGATCAATGAAACAAAGAGTTGGTTTTTTGAAACATAAATTAGATCAACAATTTTAGTCAAACTCATGAAGAGAGAGAGAAAAAACAAATTAAAAGAATTAGAGACAAGAAGGTATGTGTTGCAATAGACACCAAAAAATTCAGAAAAACCTTAGGACATAAACTAAGAACATATTCCACTATATTGGAAAAATCTGAAAGAAATGAATGAATGTCTCAAAATATATAACCTATCAAATTAAACTAAGATGACACAAGCACCTACATAGACCTATATATAATAAGACGTGGGATTCTGGGAGCAATGAATCAATGAATGAATGAATCTCCCAGCTGAAAAATTTGTTCAGGTTCAGTTATGAAGAATAAATTATAATGGAATGATGGCTTTGTGGCAATGTGTACTTATTGCTCTTCCAAAAGATTTAATTCAATTTTCAGCATCCATATCGGATAGCTTAAAACCACCTGTAAGTCTAGCTCCAGGAAATGCAATGCTCCTGACCTCCATAGGGACCTCATACGTGTGCATATAACCCACACCTAGACACAGGCATGTGTAAAATAATTAAAAATTTGAAAAAAGAATAAAAATGTTTGTAAACTATGCAATAGAAGTTTATTAAAAAAATAAAAACGGATAGTAGGGCCTCTTGCATGCTAAGCAAGTGCTCTATACAAAGCTATACCCCAACCATTTTTACAATTATTTATTTACTCATTCATCCATCCATTCATTTATTTAGTGTGTGTGGGGGGGTGAGAGGCGTACGTGCCAAAGTGAAGGTCAGACAACTTCTGGAAGTCAGTTCTGTCCTTCACACAATGTTCTTTTCAGGACCCGAACTCAGGTCATCAGCCTTGGCAGCAAGTACCAGTATCCACTGACCCTCCCCAATGCACTCTTCATTTTTATTTAAGACAAGGGCTTGCTAAGATATTCAGGCTGACCTTGAATTTGTAATCCTCCTGCCTTAGCCTTCTGGTAGCTGAGGTTCCAGGCCTGGGTCACCAGATCCAATTCCCAGCTATCAGTTTTGAGGGATGGGCCACAGGGCTGATAAGATGGAGTTATTCTGATTCTGAGGGGCTAGGCTGTGGAGAGTGGAATGGCTAAGAGAGGCAGTATGGAGCAGTGATCCAGCCCCAGTTCGGTACCCACTGAAATCCCTCTATAAAGAGAAGGAGGACAGGATGAACTACAGTGTGAGTGGATGCAGACTCCAGTGTCAGTTTGAGGATGTTGGGAAGGAACCAGGGAAAACAGACACTGGAACACATCGGCAGTGAACTGTTCTCCAGTCATGCCAGTATTTCTCTGAAACTGGGTGAGTTGGGGGTAGCTACAGTTCCTTGCCTGACTCTGTGCCAGGCAAAGCCATCTGTGTTGAACCACATGAGTATTTTTTGTTAGGGGGAGGTTGTTATTGAGTTGCACCACAAATTACCAGAAGTTAACACCTTCCATATCTGTTAACTGTTTCTTTAATCTTCTGTTTACATTGTCAGGAAACTGCCCTGAAATTTAAAGAGCCAAGTCTTCCATTTTGACCTGAGGGTGTGGACACCAGACAGACACGGCGTGTTATGTCTTAAAAGACGGTTAATTGCAAATGAAAACTTCCCACCCCAAATTTGCAGAAATGATAGCAAATCCCACTAACTTCAGCTTCCTAAAGAGAAGTGTGAGATTTGACATGATTCCCCTAGTGCTCGTGTTATAACAACGCACGGAAGCACTTAGTGTGACATTAGCTGTTTCACTCTGCAGTGCTGATTAGCTAGTGGCGCATTATCTCACTTCCTTATTCTGTGAGAGTCCTGGCTTCGCTATGAACTACCTTAGTTAATTAGGATACACTTCATGCTACAGCTTTAAGAAGAAACCTAAGCTGTTTTTATATAAGGTAAAGGTCGGGCTTTTCTGGTGCATTTCAGGTGGACAGCTAAACACTATTGAAAAGATATGGTTTAGCAATGGCTTGCTTCTCTGTAAGTAGGTGCCTTGGAGGACAGGATCCCAAGGACAGCTCTAATATAGCAAAAACATTCCTCCTATCGTATGTATAAAACTGATAAGACTGCCTTTCTAGTGGGGCGCACATTATAACAGCATCCAACATCCAGAGACAAAGGCATGCCCTTGGGAGCTGTGTTCTTTTCGTTAAGTGGCTTTCCAAGCCAGACTTATTATCTCAGCTATGCATGGGGCTGAGGCAGGAGGATTGCAAGGTCAAGCTCAACCTGGGCGACAGATGAGTTTAAAGCCAGCCTGGGCAACTTATTTAGACCTTGTCTCGAAATGAAATCTACAAAAAAACAAAACAAAACAAAACAAAAAAAAACAGAAAGAAAGAAAAGAAGTAAGAAAGACAGACAGGAAGGAAGGAAGGAAGGAAGGAAGGAAGGAAGGAAGGAAGGAAGGAAGGAAGGAAGGAAGGAAGGAAGGAAGAAAATAGATAAGTGTATATGTAGCTCAGAGGTAGGATGGTTGCCAAGAATATGTATGGCACGTGCACAACCGCGGGTTCAGTCCCCAGCCCTGCAGAATAAATGCATGGATACGTGCATGTTTTCACTGTTTATTTTGACTGCTTTGTTTCAGGTGAGTTTTTAAAGAGATCTAATGGATCTTACGTCATTTATCTGTGATTCAGTGGATTTGCTGTAAATGTGCGAATAAGGTGATGTCAGCTGCAGTCTCTTCGATCGTATAAGGCCCAGCAGCACAGTGAACAGATGTCAAGGATGGTTGTTCAAATATTGATCATTAGAGTGAGGGGCATCAGGACACATCTGCCCATGATGGTGGATGATGACATAGGATTTTAGGTTCATGAAAATTAAGTATAATTTCAATGTCCTTAGGGGAAAGGGATTAATTTCTGATTAGTATAGTGTTTTAGAAAAATGAGTTAGTACTCCAGTTATAAACTTGGAGTGAAGCTTAGAAAAGAAATCATCTTGAATAATCTTCCTAAAGGATGACAGTGCTTTAAATGGGATTTTTCAACACGATCGCATTTGGTATGTACGTGCCTATCAGGTGACCCTCAGCTTTTGGAGAAAGGGGTCCATGTCTTTATTGTGTTGTTTTCTAGCCTAGTGCAGGATCGGTTTTGCCCCATAAAATCTGTAGATGCCCAAATTCAGACGACAAGGATACGTTACAGATTTCCTAAGTTAGAAACGTAGGTGATCAACACCAGGAGTAGATATGTAAATGATAAATCAAGATGGAACTCAAGGGCCATAGACTTTTTGTGGCATACCCAATGACATGCTTGTTGCCTAATTTGTGAATTTTGGGGGACATTTTCCAAGTGCCAGATCCTCTAAAAACGAGGTAAATGAGCTATACTAACAATAAATCCTTTATTCATAAAGATATGATTTGAATCTGCTGTGTCTACTTGTGTTATGGTAACAAGACCTTTGGAGTCCAGCCCAAGCCCCTCCCAGGGTTCAGAATGGAAGCAGCAGCCAGCAGAAGACTCAGGATGCCTGAGGGAGAATGAATTTCTCTCACACATGCTTTTCTGAATCAGTCTCCTTATCATTCTGTCTCCTGTCCTACTTCTAATTCCTTCTAGCTTCTTCTCCTGGCATCTTCTTCTCTAGCCTAAAAATTCTTTTTCCTACAGGACCTTTAAAGTGATAAAAAAAAATTACAAGAGTTACCTCTTATGGGTCAAAAGCACATTCCTAGAGTAAGCGATTAGGAACTGAGCCATTGCTATAACAACATAAGGGTCCAAGGATACAGGACAAAGACTGATCAGAGGGCAGAGGTACTGTGCCCAGTGCGATAAGCTTTGGGTCATAGGTCTTTTGTTAACAAACTTGGCAAGCAAAGAATTGACTTGTTTTTCCTAGGGTGTTCATGTAGCAACCTGGTTGGACGTCTGTTGACTCTGACCCTGTGTATAGATACAAAGTTTCAAATTTATGGTCTTCTTACAAAAAGTCTAGTTTGAACTTGCTTTGTAGTGAAAGTGAGATAACCGTGTGCAGTTAGTCTAAGCAAAAGAGCAAATCAGGCTTTTAAATGTCTATAGTCCTCATGGGACAAATAAATCTAATTATGAATTATGTCCTAGTATATTTTCTATATATCAAAATTATATAGCTAAATTAAAAGTCCTCTTCCTGGCCATCCACAGATATATGTGCCCATAAGATTGAGATGTAATCATTAGATTACATATACACATCGCATGAGATTACACAATACAATGCAGGTACTGGGGAGACACCAAGCTGCTTTAGCAAAAGTGAGCAACAGTTTCCAGAGCTGATGGTCCTGAGGGCCTTGCCTGGACAGGATTAGCCTCCATCAGAGTCGCTACTCGGGTGGGTTGGCATCTGAATTATCAATTGCCGTATGCTGTGTATTTCCATCCTCTCCAACATTATAGGATTGAGTGATTAATATATACATATTATTTTTATGTATGTGCTTGTGTGTATGCATGCATATCTTCTGTATATATACACATATGTGGGTACCCACAGAGGACCGAAGATGGCATCAGATCCCCAGAAACAGGAGTTACAGGAGGTTGTGAGCCACCTGACATGGGTGCTAGGAACTGAACTCTGGCTCTCTGAAAAATCAACAAATGCTCTTAACTGCCGGGCCATCTCCTCAGCCCCAATTGATTTAATGTCGAGATAATGTGCACAGAGGGTTTTGCACTGTGTTTGGAATAATAAATGCTAGACTTTTCCTCTCCAACAGTAAATTTTTGGGGAAATAAGGGATGCTTAAAAGTAAAGAAAAAGAGGATGGGATCATGCATCACTTAGAATTTGGCACAGAATCCTGATTGACTCGGTTTGGTAGGTGCTGATTTCAGTTGAGTTGACCCGGGAACACTCCTGCTCTTCTTTGTTCTAGGTTGTCACCTGAGCACACTAACGTGTTTATGGTCAGATGAGAGCCAGTGGCCTCAGCCTCACATGTGCAGGCCTTGGTGTAATTGGGTTTTGGTAGTGGCGAAGGGTTATGGGGAATCAATGAGAATGAGCAGCCTGGTAAAGAGCACTTTGCACACTTCTGCAGTGTCTTGTTGTCTACTGTTCCTGTCTTTAGCCAGACTGAGGCATGTGGCCAAGGTAGAGAAAGATACTGATAAGGCAAAGAAAGAGTCCCTCTTGATGAACGGGGATGGGAAGGACTTGTAGCCTCGTTTATGATCCACACAGACTTCTTAACTGTCTACCAGGCCTGGGCTGGACCACTTGCATGCTACTCATGTAAGCTTCATGACAACTTCCTGACATGGACACATGGTCCAGTTTCAAAACGGAGAAAGTTGATGGCCAGAGAAGCAAAGAGACTTGAGTACATTAAAGCCAAGATGTTTACTCCAAGTTATGGAAAGGGCTTGTAGGCACTGTCTTTTCATGAGGAAGAAGGTGCATGCTTTAACAAGAATTTGATTTAAAAGGAGTAGCAGAGATGAGCTGTAGACCCCCTTACCTGTGGAAACACTAGGCCATGCATTCCTCTGGTCTAGAAAACTACTCTCTTTTACACATTTGCAGAGGCTTATGGGAAACGTGTTTTTGTTTGCTAGATCGCCTGCACCACCCGGGTCTCCCTGCGTCTTGGACATGACTGAGCTTCTTCAGTGGGCCAGACATCACTGGCATCGGCTGATAAATGGGAGAACCCAGCATGAAGACGAGAGGCCATACAGCTATTCCTCACTGCTCGTCTGTGGGGGCAAGTCCTCCCCGACCCCCAAACCAGCAGGAAAGCATCGTGTTGTTATCCCTCACCTTCCGTGCTTCAAAGATGAGTATGAAAGGTTTTCTGGAACCTACATGAATAACCGGATACGGACAACCAAGTACACGCTTCTGAATTTCGTGCCAAGAAACTTATTTGAGCAGTTTCACAGGTACTGTGGTTCTTTTCGAGGAAGTAATATCTCAGAATGCTTTTCGTTTCTTCCATTGAAACTTCCACCAACCCATGCATTTTCACGGTCCTGTTGCACAAGCTTAATATATAGGTCTCCAAGACAATTTAGATTCAAGTCCTGGCTGGAGTGAGGGTGCTTGGGGTTCACACAGTTCCTTGCAGTTAGAAGGATGCCTTCTGTTTATCAGAGGAGATGCTGTTCCCTTGTGTTATCTTCAGATAGGAAACCGTCTGTGACTCAGCCAAGGCCATACCAGGAATAAGCAGCAGAGTGGATGTCATAGCCTTGGGCCTTCTCTGTCTTGCTTCAATGTCCTTTCTATTAAAGCGTGTTGCATTTTAATTGCAGATTTTTCTTACTTGATAATGGGGAAAAGAAAGAGACTCTTAAGCAAATGTAATAAGATGTTATTAAGTGAAGCAATGATGTAATTCAATTTAACAGGCATTTATCGAAGCCGACTTGAGATCTTGGACAGTGAAGAAAATGCAGGTGTAACCTGCTACTTTCCTATGGATTCTGTAGGCTATCCACCTGTGTGTACAGACAGTGAGAGGCCACAGTGGGTCTGCAGGTATCATAAAGTGAAAGCTTCAAGAGAAGTCACACTGTGTGACACTCAGTCATGAAGGGCGGGCGTCTTCTGCCCGGCAACAGGCAGAACGTATGTCATGTAGACGAAGGCGTGTCAGTGCAAACACAACGACCTCAGCAGAGAAGTCTTGCTTGAAGCCTGGGAGGTTTCCTTTTGTATGATGCCTAGTGTCTGTGTTGGGAACAATAGAAAATAATGGGCAGCCGGGCGATGGTGGCGCACGCCTTTAATCCTAGCACTCGGGAGGCAGAGGCAGGTGGATCTCTGTGAGTTCGAGACCAGCCTGGTCTACAAGAGCTAGTTCCAGGACAGGCTCCAAAGCCACAGAGAAACCCTGTCTCGAAAAACCAAAAAAAAAAAAAAAAGAAAGAAAGAAAATAATGGGCAGACGGGTCTAGCCCACCAGCGGAGTATTGCTGTCAAAATAGAGACTCAAGACTCCATACCTCCAACATGATTCTGAGCTAGAGAAAAGCCTGCATGGGTCTGTATGGAGGCGGTGGAATGATCACAAGGAAGGACTTAGAAATAAACTGAATAAAAAATGACATTTAGGATGCTGCTGTGTAGTTGTCAGGGGGCCCGTGCTTATGATAGCGTGGCGACGAAGGGGAGGGCAGCACAGTACACATGCTGTAAACTAGCTTTGGGGCAATAACTGGGAGCCTTAGATGGACATGCCGTGATGACTAGAAAACTTACCAGCCAAAGAGCAGCTGGGCTGTGCAGTTCCTGGTGTCAGAAATGCCCGAGCTGCCCAGTCCAGAGAGAGACGGTCACGATTTGCACTTCATAGGTTCTGTGTGCAGTTGGGGCTATGTTGGAGTGCAGGCATGACTTCCTGAGATTGATAGCCTTAAGGGCTACACGTGTTTATGTCTGTAGACTGTAATCTAGTACATTTGATAAGTAAAGGAACTTCAAAATTTACAGTGTTCTCTTGAGCTGTGGACTTGAATGTGATCCATGGAGAAACAACTGAAGCCACGAATCTAACAAAAACAGTTAGAAAAGAAAACTTCGGAGCAAAATATACATTGGAGATTACAAAGGAGACATGTGGATAGATTGTGCTTTTAAGGAGTTTCACAGTTGAAGGGAAAGGAAAATTCCTGATGACTATGCAGAACTGAGGTTTCTTGTTCGTTCTTTTTTAAAATTTGAATATATAAAATAGTGAAGTTTTGGGCATGGAAGAATTTCCCTGAGCTCTGTGGTTCTGAAGTGTGAAAAGAGGGAAAATCCCAGGCCTCCCTGCTCTTTTTGGCCTTTAGATTTTGAGCCTTGCTTGAATCTAATGGGTTAATTCAGAGTGCCTAGATTTTTCTTTTTAGCTTTTAAAGAGAAAACAGTACTTCCTCTTTTCAATATGTGTTACATAACTCAAGACTACCACAGCCAAATATTCACTATTATATGTTTAATAAGAAAATCTTTTATATATATATATATATATATTCAAATATGATCCAAGCCAAATGTCCTGGATAGATATAAATACTTCATATTTGTTAGATTTCGATAATTCTCTATCCTGTGACCGACCAGACCAGCTAATACCGACTTAGGCAAAAGAACAAAAGCCGTGCCTTGCTTCTTTTATTTCAGCTCTTGGAGTGTTCTGTACAAACCTCCCTGTGTGTGCTTGGCTTGCAGGGCTGCCAATTTATACTTCCTGTTCCTCGTGGTCCTGAACTGGGTGCCTTTGGTGGAAGCCTTCCAAAAGGAAATCACGATGCTGCCGCTGGTGGTGGTCCTCACAATCATTGCAATTAAGGATGGCTTGGAGGACTACCGGAAATACAAAATCGATAAGCAGATCAACAATTTAATAACCAAAGTTTACAGTAGGTAAGTGAGATGACTGTGTCCCTAAGGAATACACTGTAGCATTTATAAGCATGTCTTATAGTCTTTCTGCCCTTACGTATCATCAGGACCCTTGTTGTGCTGCTGTTGTTACTGGGTTTTTTTTTCCCCCTCTCCTGATACCAGGGATTGAACCTAGGACTTCATAATCTTTTACATATTAGCCAAGTGGCCAGTTGTTATTATTGATTTTGTTTAACATTTCTTAAAATTCTTCAGTGAATTCAGTTGAAATCATAGAGGGGAAATACGAGTCACTGTCAATCACAGACCTGACCAAAAAGCCCTGCTGACTCAGTCATTGGGAACTGAAAGGGTCTGAACTGGATTGAAAGCTGGGTGCAGGCACATAGCCCGATAATCTCAGCACTTGGAAGACTGAGACAAGATAGTTGCCAGCCTGAGTAGGAGAACCACAGTGAAGAATAGAGAAAGAGAAAATTTGAATAGATACGAACATTTGGATGGAACATGAGAAGTCAATTATCTGTGGAGGAAAGGGTTATGAAGTCAAAATAGAATTCTTTTTGTTCATAAAACCTGAGGCGTTTATTGCAATTGTACCTGAAGCATTCACTGAGGAGAGTTTATTTGGTGAATTCAGTTATTGTGTAATGTCATTTGCAGTATGTAAAGAGAAAGTTTGTGTATCCAGGAGAGAATTCAGGTTATGAGTTGAAGTATGGTGCTGCTGATACGAGCTCCTACATGCTTCTTTTTAGATGTAAGTGAATAGTGAAAAAACAGCATGGCCCAGGGCAACTTGCAAGAATCATAATATTCTCTTATGAGTATAAGAATCAAAGAGAAAGGTTCAGGGGAAGCTTGTTTGGAGATGTGGTAAGATGTGGTATTCACACTAATGTCTGCAAGATTGTGAATTCTGTTTATAATTAGGTTTCTTCAGTAGCTCTCACATTTCTTTACAGACCTATTGAAAAAAACAAGGAAAAGAATTTATTTTTCGTCATTGTAAGATGATGTAAGGTGATTTGAATAGTCAAAAAATTACTTCTATTTTTATGCTATTTATGAAGGAAACAAGAAGCTCTGATACATGCTATCAAATTCTAAAGTAGTTGTAGAGTCGAAGTCTGTGATTTGCAGTTGAAAGCCACAGAGCACCAATTCCACAAGTCACTAGGTAACCCTTGAGTCCCTAGGAAATGCCGGAGATAGAGAGGTGTGCACCAATTCCATGAGTCACTAGGTAACCCTTGAGTCCTTAGGAAATGCCGGAGACAGAGAGGTGGCACGCTAGACCGCACTGACCTTTGGTCACTAGCTGGAAGACGGCCACATAGTGACAAAATCCAGGTTTTGTTACTTTTGAGATTAACCAGGTAACACCAAATTTGGCAAAAAGGGAGGACATTATATATGTGCACATGTGTGTAATATATGTGTGTGTAATCATTTTATATACAGATTCTTCTAAGTGTAGATGCTTATAGACTTTTACCACTATTACATAGTCAATAATATGTCTTTGATCTCTGTATTTTTCTAAAATGTTATTACCTTGATTTCTCCCACTTACTGGCTCTGTAGCCTTGGGCAGATTACATAAGCTAGCTAAACGGCCATTTTGTTTCATCATGAATATAAGGATAAAACAGCAAACACAGTGATGAGTATATTTTAAGAGGCAAGTAAAGGGTAGCCGCTAGCATTATGATGGCAGGTTAATGCCAGTTAACAAGAGGGTTTCTTGACACATGGGCAAGTCATTTAATTAGCGTGTGAGACGTTGTAATAACATTGCCCTGTTTCCTAGATACTAACTGCCCAATGGGAGACCTGGCTTAGCCTTTCCTCTGGGGTCCTTTTAGGTGGTTTGCATATACATTTAGTGAGGAAATGCTCTAGTCTAGTGTCTTAATGCCCATTCTTTCACTCCATGGCTGCATTTTATAAGAAAGCTTTTATCTGTATTCCAGGCAAATTTTTCTGCTCAGGGCTATGGAAGAAATAATGTTTATTATGTTTTCTTCCCCAAATTGTCTTTGGAACAATAGAGATAAAAAGAAGTAAAAATAGACTATGAAGCCATACTATGTTGATTTACGTATGCTAATTGAAATGCCCACGGAACATTAAAAAGATTATGGAAGCCAAAATATTTTGCAGAAAATTTAGGATGAAAGCAAAGGGGCTATTAAATGAAGCGAACTTTTAGAAGAAGAGTGTTGACATTTCCAGGCTGAAAATTTGGTTCTTATTTATAGTATCTGGTCTATCACAATGTAGTTTATTTCTATGGGTAAATATCACATGCAAATAACGTGGTCCCATGAGGACCCAGCTCTTAAATGCAAAATACTTTCCAATAGCATCATGAACTGGGGAGCAGGTTTTCAATCCCTGGGTTTCAGGAGGACCACTTACCCACACAATAGGAAGGTTTAAACAAATTGTGGATACAATGCATGCCTTCCGTGGTCCAGTTTATTTTCTGGCCTTTAGATATCACCAACAATTACTCCTACATTCTTCCTTTCAGCAGAGTTCATGTGATCACCCTGCTTGAAGGTCATCAGACCTCCGGATGAGCACATGCCCTAGGTGTGTTGGTCCTCGGTAAACAACAACAGGGTCCCTTTGTAGATTGGGACTAATATTCCTCCCTCTTTGAAATTTTCGTCTCCTTTGGTTTTTATGACATTACTTTCTCTTGGATGCCCTTTGCCTTCCCTGTCGTCTTTAAGACTTTGTTAAGGATGCTTGTATCCTTCCTTGCCTGTTACCATTTGCCCTTTGTGTACCTCAGGCTTCTACATCCACGTCTTTATGCACAACTGCGTTAGAAGCTTACACTGGCTGTAAACCTCAACCACCTCATTCATGTCACGTAAAAACGTCTTGAAATGAATTTGCTGTATCCCCTCAGAAGTTATTAGTTGTTCCAAAATCTGGGACACGGCAACGGGCACTGTCTATCACCCCATCATGCCAATGAAGAACCATTCTGTCATCCTTGAAGTTGCTTACAGGCAGAACAAGTCAGGAAATGGCTCTCTCTGCTATCTTCATTTAACCTTTTACTCATTTGTCCTGCTACCACCTTAATTCTGAGCCTTCTCATCCATCCTTTGAATTCTTTCAGCAACTTTCCATTCGTCTCCTGTCTACTCTAACCACTTACTAGGCTGCTGCTCAGTAGTCCGTTACTCTGCCACAGGAATGAGCATACAGAAGTAGGGACACACCTTTTTTTGTGAACTTTAGTGACTCCATTTTCTGTAGAATGAAATTTCTAGAATACCCAGTAATCCCTTTCCTAGGTATAGAACTGAGCTTTCAAAGTATAATCTCTACTTTTTTTTTTTTTAATCTTCTGTTACTTTCCTTCTTGGAAGAATTCAGTAGTATGCATAGACACTAGAGAGATTTTGAAAAGCAAAACAAAAATAAAATAAATTATGGATTTGCCATTTTCTATAGACTACAAAATTCTTAAGATAATCAAAGATTTCTTCCAGTTAGATTTGATATTGTGTATTAGGTACTTATTTACTTATTTACATTTGCTTAACCCTTCAAACCAAGCATTTCTTTACATAGCTGATGGCTATTCAAGTAATCTAGGCAGCATTTCCATTTAATGTGACTTAATCTGACTTTTAGTATGTAGTACAACTTAGGTTATAAGTAACTCCGAGGAGTCTAGGGAGTGAGTACAAATTCTATCTCCATAAATCTAACAGAAAGTAAATTGCTTTGCAATTATTTGCTTTCTTATTTTTGAGGCCTTAGCCTCTTTTTTTTTTTTTTTTTGTTGGTTTCTTTTTTTTTTTTTTTTTTTTTTGTTTTGTTTTTTGAGACAGGGTTTCTCTGTAGCTTTGGTGCCTGTCCTGGAACTAGTTCTTGTAGACGAGGCTGGCCTCGAACTCACAGAGATCCGCCTGCCTCTGCCTTCCGAGTGCTGGGATTAAAGGCGTGCGCCACCATCACCCGGTGGCCTTAGCCTCTTGAATGTTGGGGTTGCAAGTGTGTGCCACGGTGCCTAGTGTACATTCTAGAAGGGATCAAATTTACAGTTCTTTCTTGAAGGGATCAGACACTGCAGCCTCAGGAGTAAACTCCTCTGTCAGTGTTCGGGACGAAGGTGGGGGAACAGAGGAGACTTGCAGAGATGCTCAAGTCCCTCATATATGATATGATATGTCGGCTTTTATCTTACACATGTTCCCTGTGCACTTTAGTTAATTTTTAGCGTACTCACAGTACTGACACAATGCAAAAGTGATGGCGATAGTTGTTAAGTGTGTTTCTTTAGGAAATGATAGCAGGAAGAAAAGTCTGTACGTGTTTAGTACATCATGTTTTTCTTTTCAAATATTTTCAAATTGCAATTTCTGGAATCCTCAGATAGAGAGTCCGTGGACATGGAAGGCTGCTTTTGTTTCTATTAGGTGAGAATCAGAGGTGATAACGTGGTAGAACAATTTTTTTTTTTAAATATCATGTGTGGGTATTGCATTTCACTAGGTTTCCTTTAATTATCCAGCATTAGGTGTGTGCCACAGGGCTCTCTGAGGTCAGACAATGTGCCTTGTCACCCCTTCAGGTCCTTGATACCTGACTCAGAATCACATGCAAGGACTGTTCTACATATGAATATATTCATTTAATGTTCATTGTAATTCTGTTTTAGACTTGTATTCACACAGTGAAAGGGTTTGACATCCCACAGTGGGGGAGAAAGAGCTGAAAGAATAGCTTTAAGGGACTTAATAACTACATTTTCCCAATGCGGTGTCTGTGAATTTTGGCCTTACCAATTTTGTAGTGTCTCCTTTAGTCTCCTTTAATGCACAAAATTTTGTAGTGTCTCCTTTAATGCACAAAAATCCCTAAGTCCCACACTAAGATTTTAAGAAATGATTATGTTTCTTCTTACTATGTTTTTTATCTTTATTATCCCCCGGTTTGATTTCAGGAAAGAGAGAAAGTACATTGACTGTTGTTGGAAAAACGTCACTGTGGGGGACTTCATTCGCCTCTCGTGTAACGAGATCATCCCTGCAGACATGGTCTTACTCTTTTCCACAGACCCTGATGGCATCTGTCACATCGAGACTTCTGGCCTTGACGGAGAGAGCAATTTAAAGCAGCGGCAGGTGGTGCGTGGGTATGCGGAGCAGGTAAAGAGTGTCTTCCCCACCGGAGTTATGGGCATCCTTCTTCCTTAGGAAAGGTCCGGGCTCGTTTTCACGGGCTAGATAAAGAGATTTTTAATTTAATTTTTACCGCTGGCAAAATAGAATTGCAGAAGGCTTAATCCATTTTCAGATATCAGTGGACGGACGTGTATTATGTTTTATAGATAATAGGATAAAAATGATGTTGGTGCTCACACACTTGGGTCTGCAATCAGATTGTGTGGCCCAGCTAATGAGAAACCCAGCAGAGTTCATTTGCAGTAGAAATAATCACCTGCTAAGTTCATTTTCGTACTCTTAGGGTTTTATATTTTGTCTTTTCTCTATTTTTTTCTAGCATGTCTAATTACCTATATTCCTAAGTTTAAAAAAAAATTATGGTTTCTCACGCCACAAACTTCTAGGCTGTTCATCTTCTGTAATAAGGGAAATCAGACTGACACAGATTTGAATAATTGAATTTTTGCTCTGCCACTGATTTGTGTCTTTTATTCACAAGGTAATGATCTTGTGAAGTTATTCAAATACATTGTGGCTGAGCTTCCTCATATTAACATGGAGATAATGTGTCTTTCTTAGCTTCGTTGTTTGACTCATGTGGAAAGCATGCTCATAGCTAAGTATCACTTTCCTGTCTCTATGTTTGGAAGCACTTGAGAAAAAGTGTTGACAGAGGTTTCTGTCCTGCTCGGTCCTGCAGGCATTCAGTCCCAAAGAAACACACAGAGATCTACATTAATCATAAACTGGTTGGTCTATTAGCTCAGGCTTCTTATTAACTCTTACATCCTACATTAACCCATAATTCGTGTCTGTGTCAGCCATGTGACTTGGTACCTTTTATCAGCAAGGCATTCTCACGTTGCTTCCTCTGCATCTGGGTTATGACTGCAGACTGAGCCTTTTCTCTTCCCAGAATTCTCTTGTTCTGGTCGCCCTGCCTATAATTTCTTCCTGGCTATTGTCCAATTAGCATTTTATTAAAGCAATACAAGTGACAAATCTTTATAGGGTACAAGACCATTGTCCCACAGCAATAAAGGAATTGAAAATTTAATGGTCTTTATTTAAACCTGAAGTGCTAATAAGCTGGAACTTCTTCATCTTATATACATAAATAAAACTGTATTAGCATCCTAGTACCTTAGCATTTCATCTCATATTGGACCCCTCTTTCCATCTATTGGATCTTCATGCAGATTCCTCTGTGGTTCAGCTGCCTCTGAACTCCCTGTCTTTGAAACTTTTATAAGCAGCCCTATGCCCATGATTTGACAACACCTTATGCAACTTAGAATTCTATTACAACATTAAATGTGTGTTAAGCTGCTGCCAGTCGGTTAACAGGCACACTTTGGGTTCAGTTCTGAATGAGCACAGTCACCTCCTTTGTAATTTGCAGCTTGTTTTGAGAACTTGAGAAAATTATTGAGTCCTCTGTGACTCCTTGGCTGTGCTTAGGCTGGATTATAATGCAACAGCCACTTGGAACTGTGAAAAATAAATTAGTTAATATAGTTTATATATATATATATATATATATATATATATATATATATATATATATATATATAAAATTTAGAGTGTAGTACATCAAAAAATTCAATGGGCATTATTAACAAATCAAATCATATGTTTCCTGTTTTCCGTGTTTACTACAGTGATATAAAAATATTACTCCAACAGCTACAGCCAGACCCACTCTCTCTGAGAAGATAGATATTCTGTAGCCTGGCCCAGCATGAACTTCACTACATAATAGCCCCAGCTGCTTTTAAACACATAGCAAACCTCCTGCCTCAGTGTCCTAGGTTCTAGAATTACAATCATGAGCCACCATGCCAGTGCTCTTCATAAAGCCATGTCTTCCAGACTTGATTTTTAGTCATCTTGCCTGCATCCTCACTGGTTTTATAACAGAATAATAAAGTACCTGTTTGCTCCATGGGGGAATTTTGTGAGTTCTTACATCCTGCTTATTTGGGAATTTTGTTCATGAGCTTTGGCTAAGATCAAATCCTTTTATACTCCAAGGTATTTCCAACATTTTCTAGCCAACCATCAGATTATAGGAAACAACAACAAAATATTTTCCATACCCTATTGACTCTAATGTTTGCTCCATGAGTGGAAGCTCTGATATAGAGCCTTGCATGCACACATAACTTGCACCATGTGATTGATCTGAAAAAGCTCCTTCTGTTTCTGTGGATACCATTTGAGCATCCCAAGGTCATTCTCATCCCTTTATGGATCCCATAATTATGTCTGTATTTTCTTCATTTTTAACTCATTTAAATCTAGGAAATTTACAGCATATACTCTGAAGCAAAAAAAAAAAATGCTACTATATGTATTAAGAATTGACCAAAATAATTCAATGTTTAAATACTGAGATTTAATCATGAATTCTTTCTCTTTTTTTGTGATGTTGGCAAAATATTTTTAGGACTCTGAAGTTGATCCTGAGAAGTTTTCCAGTAGGATAGAATGTGAAAGTCCAAACAATGACCTCAGCAGATTCCGAGGCTTTCTGTGAGTGCTGGGTAACTTACCTTTGTGGGCACAATGTCTTTGTGTATTTATGTCCAAAGTAAATTACTAGAGGCTGCAAGTTTGCCCATCATTCATTTGCTATACCTAAGTAATCTAATAAATGCTTATTTCCATGTATAATAAGACAATCTAAACAATAAAACCGTCTAAAAGTATTCCTATAATCTCTTCTAATGATATAAGAATGTTTTGAGGGGGTTGCATAGCTTAGACCGGCCTTGAATTTACTATGCAGTCGTGGCTTGCCTTGGATTTGTTGCTCTTTTTGAGATGACAGATATGCATCACCATGCCAAGCATAGTGAGCTCCATATTAACCCAGGAGACACTGCAGTTTGGAAGGGAGTGCTTCTGTGTGTGCAAATGATATCTTAGGATGGTCTGTTCCCTTCGTGAGAATTAGAAGAGCAGCTGTGCAGTTCCGGCTGGAAAGAGTTAATCACTGATTGGGAAGCTTGACTTAGAGTGTGGGAAGCCATAGCAGAGTTCGTTTCCAACGCTTGTAGTGCCATCCTCCACCCCTTGCAAAGACACCTGTAATTTGTGGCCTTTCCCAATCTCACACTTGGCTTCCAGCACTTAGATGTTTTATTACTTTGAGCCAATTAATACTCATTAACTTAATTTTTACAAAAAAAGTTAGACATAATTCTTGGAGAAAATTTGCCACCAATTTCCTGTTTTTAAGACATAAATTTTCCTGATCTCATTTCCTGGATGTCTAGAGTTGAGTTAGGTTAGGTTCAGGGATGCCTCTTGAGTTGATATCTCTTTGCACAGATCCCAGGTAGAATAAAGACTGTAAAACTGAGAGTGAAAAGGCCGGTCTGTCTTCCTCTTTCTTCACAAATGAAACTTTTGTAGGGGTTTCACTTATTTTCTTCCCAGTTCCGGAGAGTCAGGATGCTAGGTTTGTTGGCAATGTTTATTTGTAAGAAACAACAACAGCTTAAAGTCTAGTGGTTATTGCTTAGAAAACCTAATGATAAAAATCAAAACCTAATGATAACATTAAGATGACACATTCACAGTGTGTGAAAGGTGATTTCTGCTTGTTTTTGTAAATATTTCACTGGGTTTTGCCCCATGTTCTTATTGCTACTGTAGGTTAACCCAGTTATTGCTTTGATCATTTTGAAACTGATTGTTACACACAGTTTCCAAATGTGTGAAAATGAAAAGTGTGATGAACACCAGGTTCCACCTTGGCCTTGGCCACTTCACAGTGCGGTGATGAACACCAAGTTCACAGTGCAGTGAACACCAGGTTACCGGGTTCACAGTGCAGTGAACACCAGGTTCACAGTGCAGTGAACACCAGGTTACCGGGTTCACAGTACGGTGATGAACACCAGGTTCACAGTGCAGTGAACACCAGGTTACCGGGTTCACAGTGCAGTGAACACCAGGTTACCGGGTTCACAGTGCGGTGATGAACACCAGGTTCACAGTGCAGTGAACACCAGGTTACCGGGTTCACAGTGCAGTGAACACCAGGTTACCGGGTTCACAGTGCGGTGATGAACACCAGGTTCCACCTCAGTCGTGGCCACTTCACAGTGGTGCTAACTTTGTGCCGTTTTCCCTACTCCATTCCCTGGCCCTATGACACAGGACTTCACTGTGAGTACGTCACCATATATGCAGAGCAGATAAGGACATTAACAAGAAAACAAAGCCCATTATCCCACTCAAGGAGAATCAAAACCATTCTTTAATCTCATTTAATACCAGGAATATGTTCGCATTTTTCCAGCTGATGAAAAAAGAATGTTTTCTGATAATTGTCTTATTGAAAACAGAACCAAAGTAAGTTCTACACATTACATTTAGGTAATCAATTTCTAATTTTTCTATCCCAAGAAATGGGGTCATTTGCCCCACTGCAGGCTGAGCAGATTGCCCCTTCCCTGTGTGAGCCTTTTTCTCTCCTTTTGTCCCCTCAGACATTCTTTGAGTGAGCCACAGCATGTTTGCTAGAAGCTCTTGCCACATTTGGGTTTGGCCAATTGTGTCCTTCTAGTGAAATTTGCCTTATTTCTCTGGACCTTTTATTTTGTCAGCTGTCTCTAGGCATTTTCATAATCTGTTGAACAAATCAGATTCTGTCTCTAAGAATGGCAAGATGTACACACACACACACACACACACAAACAAACAAAATATTGTCTATGATTCTAGAGGCGTCCCAGAGCCTCAGAAGCCACAGACTTAAGTTTGTAATTCTCCGATACAGAACCTGGGGCCTTCACTTCCTTTCCCGTAACATGGAAGCCTGTGATGTCCCCTGTGCCATTATCAACGGAGTCAGCCTTCACCTTTGATTAGACAGTTTCCCATCGGTCTTTCATCTAATGGCTTAAGTAGCCGCCATTTGCCAGTGCCCAGCAGGATGCTTAATTTCAGCCAAATCAAAGCTGCTGCTTTTCTCAATCAAGACTATCTCCCTCACCAATGATTACATTTTCAAATGCAGTGTGCCCTGGAAAAGCAGGATCTTTATTGAGAATATTTTTGAGTTCTTACAAGAAGGGACTGTGACAGATAGCAACTTCTAGAAGTAATGGGGATTTGCAATTTGTTGACACTGTCTCCTATCCACAGTAGGTTAACTACAGCAGCAAAAGCAAATGGGCCTGAGACTTGAAGCCTTTCCTCTGAGCTGTCAAACTTACCACACGGGGTATAGAACCTTCAGGATAAAGACCGATGTTTTACCTCCCTCCCTTTGCCATTTAAAAATAAATCTATCTGCTGCCTTTCTTACAGAGAACACTCCAACAAAGAACGGGTGGGCCTCAGCAAAGAGAATTTATTGCTAAGAGGATGTACCATTCGGAACACAGAGGCCGTTGTGGGCATCGTGGTCTATGCAGGTTCGTTCTCTGCCATCCTTTATCACGTCCTCCTCTGTGCATCTCATGTGTTAGCATGTTTCGTTTACTCAAAATGGAACCCACGGAAGGGAAATTGTGCCCCAATGAACCTAACCACAGATTTTGGTTTTCCTAAATCATCGCAGGGAGTGACGAAATGTTACACAGCCATATTTGATTAAGCTGTCAGCCAGAGAGATTTTTAATTGCATTGCTTGCTCCCTGCTTTTGCTTTGCACGTTTTCAGAACCGTTCTTCTTTCCGTGCAGGTCATGAGACCAAAGCGATGCTGAACAACAGTGGCCCACGGTATAAGCGTAGCAAATTAGAGAGAAGAGCCAATACAGATGTCCTCTGGTGTGTCCTGCTTCTCATCGTAATGTGCTTCACTGGTGCCCTTGGTGGGTAAAATTCAATTGTCTGTTCATTTCTTGTCAGTATCATCTGATGCAGTTTTATTTTTTCCAAAATAATACCTTATGTTTGGTTTTGGTAAGAGATTTTTATTTGTTAATTTTCCTACGTGTTTTCTTCTCCCATCCTTTAGCTTGACAAACACTGCTGGTGAGTGTATCCTCTTCCTCTTTGCCACAGTACTGGGAAGAGATTAGGAGGGAGAGTCAAGGAGGAGAGACTGTGTAGCCCTTTGCGTTTGAGCTTGTTATAGAGAACAATGAGTGTTCGAAGCATGGACTCTCAGCTGTTTCTCTTGAGGGGTGTGACTCTCCATTTGCATATGCGCTGTAGCATCCTCTTGGTGTCTGTGTACTTTTTAAAGGTCACGGAATATGGCTGAGCAGGTATGAAAACATGCTCTTCTTTAACATCCCCGAGCCGGATGGGCGTGTCGTGTCACCTGTGTTGACAGGATTCTACGTGTTCTGGACCATGATCATCTTGCTGCAGGTAATTTCAGCCGCACTTAACAGAGGAATTTTCTATCTCCGCGCCTTATTTAGCTCTCTTCCCCTCCTGTCGCTGACTTTAACTTTCTTAAATTGTTTGCGCTTTATTAGGTCTTGATTCCCATTTCTCTCTACGTGTCCATTGAAATCGTGAAGCTGGGACAGATCTATTTTATTCAAAGTGATGTAGACTTCTACAATGAGAAAATGGATTCTACCATTCAGTGTCGAGCTCTGAACATCACCGAGGATCTTGGGCAGATCCAGTATCTCTTCTCCGATAAGACAGGAACCCTCACTGAAAATAAAATGGTTTTTCGAAGGTGTAGTGTAGCAGGATTTGACTACTGCCATGAAGAAAATGGTGAGTGTGGGATTTCTACAAAAGCTACCTCTAACTTTCCCCCCTGCTGCTTAAATCCCTAATAATTCTTTCAAGAAAATGCCAAGTTTAAACATTGGGTAAGGAACTCCCCATACTGGACTTTATGCTGCATACAGTAGTTCTCAACCTGTGGGTCATGACCCCATTGGAAGTTGAATGACCCTTTCTCAGGGGGTAACAGTAGCAAAATTTCAGTATAAAGTGGCAATTAAAATAATTTTATGGTCGGGGTCATCACAACATGAGAAACTCTTAAAGGACTGCAGCATTAGGAAGGCTGAAGACCACTGTTTTAGAAGCTAGTAGATGCTAAGTGACATACGACACCGTGACACACGCTAGATGCTGAAGGGATGGATACGAAGCAGGGCAGTAATGGATGCTCAATTTCTGTTTGGTTGACACTCTATCTTCCTCAATGCAGATGTATACACACACACACACACACATACACAGAGACATGGGGGATAAACGGATATGGGAAAAGGGCCGATTCTTCCTAGAATGTAGTTCGAGACATAATATTTTCACTAAAATGAAAGCTATTAACAGTACCTGGGTTTCTATGGTCAGTATTTCAGGATTTTATAGCCAAAGAATTGCCTAGGAGATAATTCTGTAAAGAATCCCGCTGCGTGGAGGTAAGCCCTTCACACATACAAATGATTTAAACACATCTGACTGTACTATGATGTGTTTCAGAACCTGCCAACTTGGCAGTGCGACCCACGTCCTGGTATTGTCAGCGGCACCAGCGGCACCTGGGCTGTATTAGGAATGATGGAGCTGTGATTAAAATCTCATTTTAACAGAATTCTCACATGATTAGTATGCATATCAAAATTAAAATGTGACATCTGAAAAAAAAGAAAAGAAAGCTACTCCTACTTTTAAGAGAGAGACTATTGAAAAATGTCATTTAAGAAATAAACTTGTCACATTGGGATAGTTAAATGCCGAACTGTTGCAAAGATGTCAGAGAGGGTTCGGTGTGTCATCATACCATTTGACCCGTTGACATGGGTCAGGACATGCCTTTGGTGAGTGATGAACTGGTATCAAGATATCATCATTACCTGAAATTCATGTTCTGAATTTCATTTTCATTTGCATCTCTCATGGTCCCTGGATTACACCCAGAATGCCAGTAACAACCATCATTTAGGCTGCTGTACACTCGACATTTTCTAGAGACTTTCTGTCTTTGAATGAACTTATCCGTTCTGACAGGCACTGTTCTGGGATTTGGTAGACTGTTCCTTGATTTGGGATTGTCTGGCAAGTGCCTTTATGATGTACAGTTTGTAAATGTGTCGATCTGTGGAGGCACCAAAGAACACTGTCGAAGAATAACAAATTTGCAGTCAGGCTTCTTAAGCCTGATCCCCATTTCTGCCACCTGCAAAGTGTGTGTACTTCAGCAAGACATATAACTTCTCTGAGCCTCAGGGAGAGAAAAAGACCATTATAGCATCCAACTTCATTAAGATAATTTGTGCAGAAATAGACATAGCATGACACAGATAAAGGCCTTATATATAAGTTGTGATTATTATTATTTTTAATCGTTGTTTTGAAAATAAGAACCAGGTCTAGCCGGGCGGTGGTGGCGCACGCCTTTAATCCCAGCACTCAGGAGGCAGAGGCAGGCAGATCTCTGTGAGTTCGAGGCCAGCCTGGTCTACAAGAGCTAGTTCCAGGACAGGCTCCAAAGCCACAGAGAAACCCTGTATCAAAAAACCAGAAAAAAAAAAAAAAAAAAAAAAAAAGGAACCAGGTCTGCCATTTAAGTAGCTCATGTGTAGGAGACAGACGTGTAATTGTAATTATAAAAGTATCATGTAAATTGTCACATTTGTGTTGATATTCCTGGGTCTCGGGGATGGCCCAGTTGTTAAAATGTCTGCAGTGGATGCATGAAGACCTGATTTCAAGTCCCCAGCACCCACATAAAAACTGTGATTCATGTACCTGTGACTTCACCACTGGAGGGACAAAGATGGGCTTTCCTGCACCCTTGGTGCTCACTGGCCAATGGGCGATCCAAATCAGTCAGCTCCAGCTTCAGTGAGATACACTGTCTCAAAAATTAAAGTGGTTTTCCCTGGCTTCCACAATACACATATGCATACATGTATTATTGAATATGCATTTATGCATATCCAAACACACACTTACAGGAATATGTACATGTCATATACCTAACACATGCACAGAAGTACTTGTTCCAAATTTGGTTTGACGTTCAGACAGCCAGGTAGTTCTGGAGATGAATTTTGCCCTGATGTAATTTCACATATTAAAGGCAGGACATCAGACCTCCCTGGAATGCATGAAATGTAATGAATTAGTTCAGAGCAGAGGTTGGGGTATCAGTTTTATGCGGATGATGTGGTTGGAGGACAGTTGGCTGAATGCGCTGTTTACAAGATGGGATGCCATGCGTGGCTGAGAAAAGTTTACTGTGAGTGGTTTGAAGGAGGATGTGCAGATGAAGTGAGGAACATGCTATGTTCGCCCTTGTGTCAGCCCTTTGGAGAGCACATTATAAATTACAACAAGCTAATTTTTCCATAGTCTCAGACCTACTTCATTCAGATATCAAGTTAATGCAAGTAGTAGACTATAAACAGATTTCGGAATATTTTTGAAGGAAATAGCAAAAGAAAACAGAGATTAAGTAAGGAAAAAGAATAAGATAATTTGTTTAATGCAGGACCTATCTTTAGATATAGAGAATAATAACGGACTCTGATTGCTATGTAAGTCAAAAAATGAGTTCTTGGCCCATTCTGAGACTTTTAGAGAACCAAAGCAGAAGCTTCTCTATGAGAAGGATTTATTGTCTTTATGACTGTTATCATCATTTGGGCATATTTTACTTATTGATATGATATGAACCTTGGCTTTTCACAGCCATCTTTGATATAATTTTCTGTGGGCCTGGAGGTTTAGCTCCAGTGACTCTGTTTCTTGAATCACTGTAATTTTCTTGACCTATATGTTTCTAGAACTTTCCACAAAATGAGTAAAGGTTGAGTCATTCTGTCTGTTACATTCCATCATCGAAATTCTACTTATAGAGCAAGTTTGTCCTACAAATAGCTGAGCTACTTGATGTCATACTAATTACACAGCCATGTGATCCTCATTTCCCCACTGATGGCTCAGAGGGATCTCATGAACCCATTAATGAGAGTTTTGAGGCATTTTAGTTGTTTTAAAAATGGCATCTCTTCCATATAACAGGAAGGAAAAAAATGGCGTCTCATTACCAACAAATTTCTTGAAGTATTTGAAGTTTTATCAATCTCAACACCATTCCCTATAATATGTCGATGTCTAACCACTGAGTGCCAGTAATCATTGCCAAAAGTGCCACAGGGAACCTATTCACCCACAACCCCCCAAAAACACAACAACAAAAAAAGCAACGACGACACAACAAAAACGATTCAACGTCTAACTGTTTAGAGTTAAGGAAGCGTGATGTAGGGATACGACTGTTGGCTTTAGAAGCAAGAAGACTAAATTTAAACCCCTGCTCTACCTCTGAGCAGCTATTTAACCCTGTTTAGAATATTTAGTCTCTCTGTTTGATTTCCTCAGCTGCAAAAGGAGCAACAATAGTTCCTGGCAGATAAAAGTATCTTGAAGATGAAAATGAGTGTGTGTGTGTGTGTGTATGACTTTTGATGAAAAAAATACTTCAATAACTGTAAGTCCCTACCCATAACTTTCCCTTAGCACAGAGATACGTAATTTATGTGCCTATTCATCCATTATTCATTTACCAAATACTTGTTTAAGATTAAAATAACAAACTCAAGCTCGTAGAAATTTGACAGGAGAGATTGACATTGTGTTAACTTGGCCACACTCATGCATATGGCTATATTTAGAAACACGATAGCATTAGCTCACAGAATCTTGGCTATGGTGATCTTAAGACCAATCTAGTCGGTTTTGGTGAGATGACAAATAAGGTTTATTTATTTTCTTATAAAATGTGAGTGTTGAGCCAGGTTCAAGGCCAGTCTGGTCTACAGAGCTAATTCCAGGACAGCCAGGGCCACATAGAAAAAAAAGAACCTGTCTCAAAAAACAAATAAAATAATAAGATAAAATGGAGGTGTTAGTTGTTCCTACTCAGAGGAATGTCATAATGATTCAACGAAGCAAAGGCCTTGTGTATGGTGTCCTTCAGCCCAGGAAAACTGTCAGTGTCCAGGGAGTAGTCTGGATGAGAGCTGATGTGTTCATCTGCACTAGAGGGCTTCAGAAAGAGTCAGTGTTTACAAGTCATAGCTATAATCTCAGCACTTCAAAAGTGGAGGGAAGAGGACCAGGCGTTCAAGGCCGTCCTTGGCTGCATTCTGAGTATCCTGTGCTTCAGGAGACTTTGTCTCAACCAGCAAACAACAAAAAGGGGAAAAAGAAGAAGAAAAGCAAGCGACGATATTGCCTCTTAGCCTTTCCATTCCCTTAATAATAAGGCAAAGTTATTACAATAAATAAAACATAGAAACACTGTATAAAACAATTTGCCCCAGTCTATATCTAATGCAGTAGCTGGACTTAGGCTGAATAGATGCAATCACCAACACAAAGAGTATGTTCTCACTGTCTGCTCCTCTGATGCGGTTTTAATAATAAGTGAGAAGAAGTCAGCTCTTGCAGGTCTTCTAGGGGAAAAAGTCATCAGGAATATAAAAATAGACCAGTAGTGATCAGGACCTGGCAGACAGTCAGAATAAAATGTGTCATATGAGGATTGGATGGCTACTTTGGACTGCGTGCCTAGCAGGACCTTTTAAAGTGGGACATAGAGTCTAATATCTGAATGACAAAATCTTGATGTTCAGGGCAATGGATTTCCAGTCCCAGGGAGCAACTCTTACAGGCCCTGTAGAGAGCTACATTTTCAGAGTAAGCCTGTGAGTTTGAATTAGACTAAGGACGTAGAGCAGTGTGTCCCAGCCTTCCCCATGCTGTGACTCCTTCATACAGTTCCTCCTGCTATGATGACTCCTAACCATAAAATTATTTTCATTGCTACTTTATGACTGTAATTTTGCTACCATAATGAGATGAAGTGTAAATACCTGTGTTTTCTGAAGATCCTTTGGGGGTTGCGACCCACAGGTTGAGAATCGCTGATGTAGAAGCAGGAGGGAGGTAAAGGTCACGTTAGGTTGTTTAAGGCAGGATAAAGAGCCCAGTTTCTGCTGAGGGGATCCCAAGGCCATCGGAAAGTGTTTTTACTAGATGTGATCTCATCCGCTTTATCCTTAGGAAGGTCACTCTAGCTGCCATTCGAGGAGTGGATTTCAGAGGGGCAGAGAGACTAATTTTGAGGCATTTCACTAATTCAGTTGAAAGATGATGGCCAACCTGACTAAGGTAATGGAAACAGGGAGAAATCTGGACACCCAGGATAGGTTTGTGTATGACAGACATGTGCTGACAAGCCTCTGGATACGAGGAAGAAGGGAGGGGTCCTGAGTCATTGATGAGTGGTTCTGTGGATTTGCTGTAAATGTGGGAATAAGGTGATGTCAGGTAGCTGCAGTGTCTTGGGTTGTAAAGGGCTAATAATACATGGTGAGCAAATGTACTGTCTAGAATGGATTGCTCAAGTTTTTGGCTACCATATCGACAGGACGGTACTGTTGTACAAAGGTGAGGAGAGAGAGGAAAGAGAAAAGGCTGAGGAGGAAGGGGAAATAGCTCAGCTCCACTCTGGAGGAGCTGAAGATTACTGTTACTTATTTATTCATTTATTCCTTAAGTATTTCTTGAGTATCTATGAGCAACTGCATTGGACTCTCAGGATATATTAACAAAACATGAGTTTCTCTGACCATTTTAAGGTGTATATTTTGTGGGGTGATAAAATCAAAAGTGTATTTGGGCAGTAATGGTAAGATTATAGTCAATGGTAAATACTAGGGCCCTACCTGAGAACTCTTTGCTGTTAAGGAGGATGGACTCAAGGGAGGTCAAGGCATACATCGCACCAGTGTCAATCTTCTAGAAGAGCCTTATGATAACCATCTGCAGGTGTCGTGGAGAGCTGAATACACGAGTCTGAATTCCCGTGAAAGGTCAGAGTTGAAGATGCAGGTCATTCTAGTTAGGGTCACTCTTGCTGTAGTGAAATACGATGACTAAAGCAAGTTGGAGAGGAAAGAACTTGTTCAGCTTATGCTTCCCCATCACAGTTCATCACCAAAGGGAGTCAGGACAGGAGCTCAAGCAGGGCAGGAGCCTGGAGGCAGGAGCTGGTGCAGAAGCCATAGAGGAGTGCTGTTTGCTGGCTTGCTCAGCTTGCTTTCTTAAAGAACCCAGGACCACCAGCCCAGGGTTGGCACCAACCATCATGGGCTGGGTTCTTCTTTATCGATCACTAATTAAGAAAATACCCTCCAGGCTTGCCTACAGCCTGGTCTTATGGAGGTGATTTCTCAATTAGGGTTTATTCCTCTCTGATGGCTCCAGCTTGTGTCAAGTTGACATAAAACTAACCAGCACACAGGTTTCTAGGCTGCACATAAAGATCAGACCATATGAGAATGCCTAGAAGAGGTGTGTGGATGGAGAAAAGCAGGCAGTTCTGTGACTTGCCAGTAACTGAGGCATGAGAAGAAAGGTAGGTGGAGGCTGAATAAAGCATAGCATCTTAGTTAGGGTCTCTATTGCTGTGAAGAGACACCATGACCACCACAACTCTTATAAAGAAAAACATTTCATTGGGCTCACTCACAGTTCAGAGGTTCAGTCCATTATCATCATGGCAGGACATGGCAGTGTGCAGGCAGACATGGTGCTGGAGAAGGAGCTGAGAGTTCTACATCTTGCAGGCAATTAAGGACTCAACTGAGACACTGGGCAAAGCTTAAACAAAAAAGACCTCAAAGCTGGCCTCCACAGTGACAAACTTCCTCTAACAAGGCAGTACCTACGCCAACAAAGCCAGACCTCCTGGTTGTCACAATGGCCAAGTGGTCTAAGGCCCCAGACTCAAAGCCACACCTCTCAATAATGCTACTCCCTATGGACTTATGGGAGCCAATTACATTCAAACTACCACACATAGTGTTAGAATACATGACTAGGATGCTTGAGGTTCTAAGTTCAATGCCCAACACAACAAAAATGCAACAAACTCTACCTGAGGGCTGGGGATAGTTTAGTCTATAAAACCCTTGGCTTGCAAGCATGGAGTCCTGCGTTTAATCCCCAGAATCCACATTGTGAAAACCAGCCATGGTGGTGTCCACTTGTAATCCCACAACTGAGGAGGTGGAAACAGGCAGATCCTGGAGCTTGCTGGCCATGGTGAATTCTAAGCCAGTGATCTCAAAACACAAAGGAAAAAACATAAAACAATGAATCCTGAGAAACAATGCTCAAGGTTCTCTGTCCTTCACATACATGTACACACATATATACCCCTACACATCCACATGTGTGTGAAGTGTTGTAATATGGAGCGGTGGGCTGCGTTCCGCCACCCAGTTAGCTTTACCCAGAATAATTACACAGAAACTGTATTCTTTTAAACACTGCCTGGCCCATTAGTTCCAGCCTCTTATTGGCTAGCTCTTACGTTTTGATCTAACCCATTTCTAATATTCTGTGTAGCACCATGAGCTGGCTTACCAGGAAAGATCTTAACCTGTGTCTCTCTGGAGTGAGAGAATCATGGCGACTCACTGACTCGGTTTCATTCTCCCAGTATTCTGTTCTGTCTACTCCGGCCACCTAAGGGTTGGCCTATCAAATGGGCCAAGGCAGTTTCTTTATTAATTAACCAATGAAGCAACAGATTAGAAAGAAATCACTCCCACATCAGTGAAGGCACACATATGCAAAGTAAAATGAAATAAACATATATGAAAGACAACTGAGAAAACTAAACAGCTAGTACTACCAGTGTAAAAGAAAAAACAGGTAAGGATGATATTAGAAGCCCAAAGAGTTATTTCTAGAAGGAGTTGACTATTATTAAAGGTTCAAATGGGATAAGAACACAATGCACATATATGTGTATATGTATATATACATACATATACCAGGCTTGGCAAGATGGAGCTCACAGATGACCTTGAGAAGAGATCAATAAAGAGTTAGGACAGAAAGTCCTGACATTGGTTGAGGAGAGATTGGTGTATATGAACGATAAATGTGAGAAGAAAGCCCTTGCGGACCCAGAGGGCAGGATCCAAATCACAAGTGGAGGACTTGGCATTTGAAACAAGGAGTTCTGCATCACAGTAGGGTAGCAGAGAGAATGTGGATAGAGCTGCAGACAAGATGCAAGACCTAGGCCCTTGTATCTTCATTTCCCGATAAAGGGTAGGGTAAGTTTATTGACTATAGATTCTCATGGCCAGAATTTGGAGGCCAGGACAGACAAAAGATGGTGTCAATAGCTCAGAAACTACCTTCCATATTCAGCCTGCAAGTTCTTCTCAGATGGTGACCCAGTGTGAATTTTATTCTACAGCCAAGAGGCTCGAGTCCTACCAGGAAGCTGGCTTTGAAGAGGACGAATGCGCAGACACTCTGAGTAGCTCCATCAGCAACATGGCAAAGCCCAGAGCCCAGGGCTGCAGGACAGTCCCCAGAGGGCCTTTGGGAAGCAAGCCTTCAACTCATCTGTCTGGGAGTGCTACTGCCCTAGGAAGCGGAGAAGGATCTGGGGAAGTGCCTCATTCCAGACAGGCTGCCTTCAGTAGCCCCATTGTAAGTGTGGCAACATCACCCCATCCTGAACGGAACAGCCCCCTGGCTAGAATATCTCAAACAGCACTGCTTCTCTTGGTCTAGAAAAGAGGTGACATCAGTACAATTCAGCATGGTGGTGGCATATAATAAGTTTTTAAAAAAAAATACAAATTTGAGATTTGTTGCACAATTCAGTGTTGAGAAGTCAAGTAGCATTTCTGAAAAATGTAATATTTCTCATCAGGGCTCATCCTATCAGAAGGCTACGTTGACTTAAGGATAATGGCTGACTGAAAGACGCACCAGTATTTAACGAAAATATTCTTGGAGACAAGTATGTTTGGCTAATGAATAGGTCTTTTGGTGTCTTTTTCTCACTGTTGTGTAATCTTTCTCTACATTCCTCCCAGACTTCCCCGCCCCTAACTCCACAAAGGGCGCGTTCTCATATTTTCACTGCAGAGTCTTCAAGGGGTCTGTGTCTCAGGGCAGCTCTTCAGAACTGACTACTCACCCCCATTAACACACCCATTTTACTGCAGGAAAAAGTAGAAGACCATGTAGAACCTGGGAAGCAGAAAAGACACCCTTCACTGGATTTAAGACGACCTCTCTAAAATGTTCCCCTCCTTCTCAGCCCTTCAGGTCCATTAACACCCGTGTTTGACCACATTGACACCCGTGTTTAACCACATTGACACCCGTGTTTAACCACATTGACACCCGTGTTTAACCACATTGACACCCGTGTTTGACCACATTGACACCCGTGTTTGACCAAGACGGCAACGTAAGAAGAGTAGAGCAGCTTTGGGCCCCCTTGGGTTGCTACATTACAGTCATGGCCTGGCTTTCATGATAGAGCCATGACATAAGTAGGCCCCGGGTGGCTGGATTGACCTGAGTTCTTCAGGGCATCTCTAGGCTCTTCGCCTACTTGCCGTGAAATGTGTAATATGCAGAAGTGACGTGGGCACCACCGACTCAATTCTGTGGCGCTAAGGACATAACACCCCTAACAGTACAACTTCCTATATAGCAGTCTGTTCTGAAACATCTATACTTAATTTTTTTTCCTTTCCAGATTTTGAAAGGCAGTTAACAAGTAATATGCAGGTCCTTTTCTTCTGTACTCATTTTAAACTTATGCCTGAAAGAAATGTATGTGTATATATTCTCTTTTCTCTACGATATTATCTTTCTTTAGCCATCTACTGAACTGGTACATTTTCTGCACATTTGAAGGTAAACACACTAACCACATGTAGTTGGTGGTAGACCAGTGCTGGCTGGCATCAAGGTGGGGCTGCCTGGCCCTCCTCTGGTTCCTGAGCAGGCATCATCCTTTTCTCAGAACAAAGAGGTACTTTGTTCTGGAAGCCTTCGTACCTTTTTCTGTGCCATCTTCCCTGCCTCTCTTTATTGAATCTGATGAAACATTAAGGGCAGCCACTGATACCTGTACCGAAGACTTCTCAAAAGAGGTGTCCACTGTCCCTTTGTCTGCATAACACTGGCCTTATTTCTGTGCCTGACATTGTACCAGTAGCACCTTGAGAGCAAGGACTTTTTAACATTTGAATCCTAACACGTAGCTCAGTGCCTGCCACATTCATTCTCAAAACAATTTGGAAGGTTGTTGAATGAATCTGATTTCCAGACTCAGCCTTCCCACTTGTTTGGTTGTTTCTACTTGCTCCGTCCTCCAGTGTCCTGTGTTCTCTTAATTATTTGGAAGTTCCAGGGTTGCTTTTGTTCTATGTCTTGCAAAGCCGCACTCCTACACATACAATAAAGTGATCATGTTCTCCCACGAACCATGACTCTCTCTCTCACTCTTGAGTCTTAAGTCTTATAAGCTGGGCTTAATATTTTGAGAAATCTATATAACCTTTGACCTGAAAATCCACTGTACAATTTCTTCTGCATTTGCTCTAGAAACCCATCCATGAGGCCTAAGCTAAGAGCATCTTTGTGTGTTCCGAGTACCTAGAAAACAGTTGTAAGGTAGTACCCACAGGAGGGCGGTAGGCAAACTACACAGGGCACATCAAATCCTCAGAACTGCTGGGTCAAGGAGTTTATATAGAGGAAAAATCCCCAGGGTGTGGCCTTTGTATTTTTCCTTCGGGTGTGTGGTATTTAGGAGTCAGAGGAGTCCAAAAGAAGGCTTGTGTGTCCACAAAACCCGAGTAACCTAAGTAGAATCAAAGTCCTTGGGACTGCAGGGCCAGCAGGAAATGAAATCAAACCTTAGACGAGGAGGACTAGAGAGGAGTGGGGACAGCTTCACAATGGCCTGATCAGCTCTGTCACCCAGTGGAACATCTTTCTCCATCACTAAAATGTGGGTGGTTAGAGGTTTGTAGAGGCAATTAAGTACTGTTACTCTTTATTTTAAAACAGGCAACATTTAAATTATGTTGAAGCCATATGAAAGCTTCAGGAAACAGGGAGGAGAGCAAAGAGCAAAGTCTAGCTGGATTGTGCATATTTAACTTGGATCCAAATAGGGAAGAAAAATAATGAAAGAAAAAAGCCTGAAATAGATTTCCTTCAGCCAAGTAGAAGTGGGGGTCCTGATAATGAAGATGAACTTGGAATGATCAGTGTTATCACACACGGTGGCAGCAGAGCTGTGATGCCCACTATGAAACCAGCAAGGCTTTGCTGACAGTGCAGAAGAGTGGTTCTCAGCCTGTGGGTCACGATATATGACCTCCCTTTCATAGGGGTCATATATCAGATGACCCGCATATCAGATATTATGAAGTAGCAACAAAATAATTTATGGTTGGGAGTCTCTACAGCATGGGGAACTGTATAAAGGGTCCCAGCATTAGGAAGGTTGAGAACCCCGGGCATAGGAGCAGTGTATGCCGTGCTGTGTTTTCTGCCATCTAATCGTGAGTGGAAGCGTTCTCTGAATATTAACCAGGTGCCTGTCGAGACCGTGTGGGAGCTATGTGCATTTATTTTCCACAGGTAATGGTTCCAGTTTGTTTCTTCACCCTTCCTAGATAGAATATAAGGCCAGGAAGAGTCTGATAGTAGTATACAGTAAACTTGGGTTGCTTATCGTGAACCATGTACTGGGTTAGGTTAGGATTCCCAGATCCATAGAATATGGTTCTTGCCTTACAGAGACTTCCAAAATCTGGGGAGGGCACTGTTTAGCAAAGAGCTGTTTCAACTAAACAGGCGTGGTTTCGTGGAAGATGGCATCAGCTGTCCAGCGCAGCAGCAGAACTATCTTAGTGTTGTAGAATGAGGCCGCAGTGAAGCTAGTTCTGGTCTTGGGGAAATAATTATGGATATAGTCATTTAGTTAAAATAATAACAATAATAATAATAATCGCACGTGACAATTTTGAACCTTCTCTTCTACTCAAGAACTAGCTAGTCAAGAGGGAGTAAGTTATTTTGTCCAAACCAGAACACTCTGTTCCTGGAGCTTCAGTCTGACATGAATATCTCCTCACGTTTTTCTGTAGGCTCTTCCTTTATTTTGTACTCTTTCCTGGTGACTTCAGTGTCTTCTGTGGTCCCAGGTATCTAGGTAGATCTAGCTTCATTTTGGCAATTCCTATTTGCAGAGTTTTGCTGAAAGGAGTGTCTCTTTCGTGACTGTGTCAGACACACACAGGGCTTTTCCTGGCTTTAGCATCACCTTTACCGTCACAATCACAGAAGAGGATTTGAGCTTTGGAGTCATCTACTTGCTGAATTTAGAGAGAATTTTAAGAATACTTTGTGACAGCTGATAGCACATGAATTTTAAACCTGTCATGACCCTGGTAATCTGAAAGGGGAGCGCATGTGTCACCTGAAAGGAAAAGAGAAGAAAGGCAGGCAGGCAAAGGAACAGGGCGTTAAGTAAGGCTCCCTTGGCTGCCTGTTAGCAGAGCAGAGCTGAGACACCAGTGGAGAGCGTGTGATTGCGAGCATTTCTCTTCTCTCATTAAGCCTGTGATCACTCTTAGCAGGTCTAGCCATGGTATCTCAGTTTTCCTCTTGCTTTTTAAATCAAGTTCCTGACAAGAGCAATGCAGAGTTTAAGAGGAATACAGGCCACCACAGCAAGGAAAGCATGGCTTGGGAGGCCTGAGGCAGCGGGTCACATTGGACCCATGGTCAGGAAACAGTGACAAAAACTGGTGCCCAGCTGGCCGCCTCCTCTTTTTCTCTGTCTAGGACCACATGGGAGGGTGCCACCCCCAGTTCTGATCTTTCATTAAACTTCCCTGGAAACAGCCTCACAGGCACACCCAGAATTTTTTTCTTAGCTAATTATATATCCAGTCAAGTTGGCAAGGAACGTTAACCACGTCACGACCATGTCCCTGCTGGACTCTCTGCGCCAGCCACCTCTCCTGGCTTCCCTGCAGTCTGTGTGCTGGGCGTCCCTGCAGCACAGCGGTGCTTCTGCGGGACCGTGGTTCTAAGCAGTGCTCTCCAGCAGAGAAGCTGTGTGAAATCAGGTTTCTGCTCTGACACGTTCGTTACAACTAGTACTCTCAGATGAGTCTGCAGTGCACTGCGCGAGGTGACGCGGGGCTCCCGCACCCCACTCTAGTGATAGGATTCTTAGAGTGAATCCTTACCAGGAGTTCTTAGGAGGAGGCCACAGTTGCTAGAAAGCTCTTGTAAATAAATACCTAATATTGATTAGCCTGCTTATAATATTTTTTCTTATAGAAAATTTTTAGAATATTAATGAGTTGAACAAAAAGTGTTTTGTTCAGTACTCTGATAGGAATTAAATCTCAATTTTGAAATAATTGGTGTCCGTCGGTCATTGAGTAAAATACAGCCATGCTAGAATTCTGAGTACAATCAGATATGTGCCTAACATTAATGTGTTTCAAAGTGAAAAAGATCCTTTCAGCTAGATTTTGGTTGGAGGGGGTGTTTCTATCTCCTGTTTAACTAAAAGGTCAAAATGTTCTCCATATATACTATACAATCTGTATTTTACTTTTATTTATATATGCTTCATATTATTGTTTTATTTCCCAAGATATCATATGCATTAAACTTTGAAAAGTTGTATTTACTTAACTGGTGAGCAATAGATTAAGGCAATGCTGCTAAGCCTGACAGCCTCAGTTTAATCTCTGGAAGCTGCATGGTAGAAGGAGAAAAACAACTTCCTTAAATTGTTCCCTGATCTCCATATGTGCTATAGTACGCACATAAGTGTGCACATCTATACACACACACACTCACACACATGTACATAAATAAGTGTAGGAAAAAAATGAAAGTTTAGCTTACCACCTCCCGCTTCACTTAACTACCCACTGTAGACACTCCTTGTGTGAATAACAATACTTTGTCATATTGACTCTTCAGGAAACAGACGTGGTGCCAGATACCAGACTTCTGGACAAGTTTAGCCAGATTACCCCTCAGCTCTTCACCCCGCCAGATGGCACCACGCAGAGTCCGCCCCTGGAGATTTTGTACATCCTAGACTTCTTCATCGCTCTGGCAATTTGTAACACGGTCGTGGTTTCTGCTCCTAACCAGCCTCGGCAAAAGGTAACCTCTAGTGCAAACAAGGGTTTGCTCAGGTGTGGACAATGTGGGGGTTACATGCGTCTGTAGTGATTTTATTATGTGAAGATAGTGCCTAACAATAGCAGCAAGGGTGGCGGTGCAAACCATCTACTCAGAACTCTTCTTGGTTCTGCACTTACTCCTGTTCTAAGAGATTTACTGGTGCCAGTGTGTCTAGTCCTCTCACAGCCCCAGGAGCTACGGACTCTGGCTCTGTTCTTTGGCATCTTAAAGATGGCTTGGAAGGATTTCACCAGGGTTGCAAAACCAGTGAGTGTATGCGGTGGGGGTTGAGTCCCACACACAGTGGGACTCTGGGCTCACTCTGTTACTTGCAACAGAATCACTGATGGGAACTTTTGCTTTGCCTTCACTGCCTTACTAAATTGAAGCTGCCTGTGAGCCTTCTGAGATCCTTAACATCATATCCATGACATCAAACGAAGCCTGAAGCATTAATTTAATGGTCCCGACTCTAACGAGCTTTCTTCATGTACCAGCTAGATTTGTTTTAACTCAGTCTGCCCGTTTTCCAGTGTGAGTGTGATGTGGCAGGATTCAGCAGTTCCTCAGTAGAGTTGTAGCTTAGAGCTCACAGAAAATTCATTTCCACTTAAGAAGGCAAACACTGTCGAGCCTGGTGATCTAGCGAGGCGTGCTAGCCTCCTGGTGTATCTTGCCTTTCCCGCACATCCACTTAAAATTCAATTTACAGCAAAACCCAATTAAATTTTAATTTTCCAACCGATCATTTTCTTTTGGCAACTTCAGAGGTGGGAGCTTTAACATAAAAGTAATTCACTTCCAATTAAGCCGCACCTGATCGGAGAGACTTCATGTTACCTGGTGTTGCCTGGGAAGATGCTCTGGAAAAGCGATTATGTAATTAGAGAATAAGCGGCGGGGTTCAGGAAAAGTAGTACTACACAATACTTTACACCAGTCTTCAAAGTTGGTACCTTTTGATGTCTTCTTCCTACAAAGTATTGTTGATGTCCTAAAGGATGTACTGCTTTACTGCTTGGAATAAAATCTTTGGAGACATAAAGAGCCCCTGATTCTCCCCAATTCTTGGGGTAGGGAGGAGAAGGGAGCATCCTGAGCGAAGCAGAGACTTCACCATGCAGATGCTTGCCCCGCTTTACGTCTGAGTCACTGACGACATCAAAGACTGATCGGCAAGAGCCCTTCCAATGGTTATGAAGTTAGTTTCTGAAGAAAACATTTTAATCCTCCACGTACTTCAAATGAATAAAGTTTAGAATCCATCGGGTGGTCTTTCATGGTAGGCATGAAAGTAAATCCCTGATACTGGAAGTGTAAAAGACGACAAGGCACAAATAAGAACAAACTGTGAATGAGTAAGGAGTTAAAATCACGTGATGATGTGGATAAGTTCTTTAACTGGCTTTCATTTAACAGCCAGCTTTGTTGTAAATGTTAAGATAAGAACCTTTTCTAGGCTCTGAAAAGAGAAAGGAAAGATGTATTCTGCTAGCCTTCTGGCTGATTTCCTCCCGTGAACTTGCTGGTGTGTGGTCTTGGTTTTTTGTTCTTCTATCTTCTCTTACTGTTTTCTGAACTTTTCCTGTAATACTCCAAAAGCATTGAACTTTTCTAAGAATATATCCATGCTGTCTATAAACATTACTTTAAAATAAATTTCAAGATGTTTTGTTTTGATATTGATTATTTAATTAATTTGAATTTTTAATTTAGTGGTGGTGGATTGTTTCATAGCTGATTCTTTGAGACAGGGTCTCACTATGGAGTCCAGCCTGGCTTTGCATTGGGGTCCTCCTGCCTCTGCCTTCCAAGTGCTGAGATTATGTGCAAGCACTGCTGTGCCTGGTTCAGTTGGCTTTTGATTGCTATCACTAAACTCTGTCAATAAAGATTATAGTTATTATACATGGAGAATTATTTCTTTAGAACAAATTCTATAAGAAAGGCCAATATTAGCGTTTTGTATCCTTTGCTCTCAGTTGTTAGAGGCATGTATAATGCAATTGTGTGTGCACATTCTTGTCCCTGGTGGCTTTTATGTCTTTCTGTTTGCTGTGGAATTTCTAGGGAGAAAGCAGATTGACAGGTAAGACAGTGGTTAACTCTTTCATGTCTCATTTTTCCGGCAGTTGTGATGACCTAATTTTGTACCTGTTTTTGAATCCTCCCTCATTATCTTTCCTAGATTGGGCTCTCCTCACTAACTGGAATGCCCATCAAATCTTTGGAAGAGATTAAAAATATCTTCCAGAAGTTGTCTGTCCGGAGATCAAGTTCACCATCTCTTGCCGGTGGGAAAGACCCGACATCTGGGACTCCTTCTGCCTTTGTGAGCAGAATCTCTTTTTTTAATCGAACAAAACTGTCTCCTCCTATGGAGGATGAGTCTTCCCGGATGGGTGAAAGCTCTCAGGCCAGTAATTCATCATGCTGTACAGAAACTGAGGCACGAAACAGTGCCGTTGGCTCGGCTGAAGCCCTAGCTGGGCCACCGCCCTCGGCCTCCAACCTGTGTTATGAAGCTGAGAGCCCAGATGAAGCAGCCTTGGTGTACGCCGCCAGGGCATACCATTGCACTTTACAGTCTCGGACCCCAGAGCAGGTCATGGTGGACTTCGCTGCTTTGGGCTCATTAACATTTCAACTGTTACACATCCTGCCCTTTGACTCGATAAGGAAAAGAATGTCAGTGGTGGTCCGGCATCCTCTTTCCAAAGAAGTCGTGGTGTATACAAAGGGTGCCGATTCTGTGATCATGGAGCTACTGTCAGTGGCTGCCCCAGGTAGGCTCACATAGTTATCGTGGTGGCCATCAGAAGGGCTGGGAAGTCAGCCACCACTCCCAAGTCTTTTGGTAAAGGCTAGGAAGACGCACTTGGAAAGGGAAAAGGCTGCCTAGGGTTGGGTGGGAAGGCAGGGGGCTTCTGAAGCTGTAGAAACCATGGTTGTTTGTATCTGTAATCCATCATTAGCTGTGCTAATGTAAGGCTGCATGTTTGGGGAAATGGATATCATAAACCTCATAATGGGCTCCTGAGAGCCATACTGTCATTCTGTGGCCTACCAAGGGAGGTGTGCCCCGGAGAATAGGATGCACTGACCCACCGTGGCAGCGTTTGTATCAAAGCTTTGCCACTTCCTCTGCCCAGGGGGGAGAGAATCAAAGTGAAGAATTCTATTGCTGACTTCCTTCCCTAGACACACATTTGAGATTCTAAGCAAAAATACCTTTTGTTTATTATGGATTAAACTGTCATTTTTCAAAGGGAAAAAAAAGTCTAATTGGGCAGCCTGGCAGGAATAAAGATTTTCTGTTCATGGTTTCAGGTGGAACAAACCTGGAAAAACAACAGATGATAATAAGGGAGAAGACACAGCGCCACCTGGATGAGTATGCCAAACGAGGGCTGCGTACCTTGTGTATCGCTAAGAAGGTGAGACTGCCCGGCGTACTCCAAGCTCGCCACTTCTGGTTTGCCCATCATCACTGAAAATGAGTGGGTATTGGACCTCAATCCCAGTCCAGGTACCAGGGAGGTTCCTCGGACTAGGGCTGTTAGGAAAAAAATCCTAAGACGGGCAGCTCCACTGGTGCAAAGAAATCCAATTAGGTCAGATCAAACCAAATTAAAATGCCCATCGTTTTATTAAATACGGTTCTCTCGGGTGGTCGAGCCCATGGCGGGGAGATAGGAAGGCGGGGAGCACATGCAAACCCGGAACCACGTGTTTCTCCTCTGAGAGCCCACTTAAATACCCTGTGGGGGTGGTCCTGACCCTCCCCCAGGGAGGGGTCGGGATCTGGCATCCTGGGATTTGAAGTCCAAACCAATGCAACTCCTAGGCCAGGGGGCTGGGATGGATGCAGGGGGCTGGGATGGATGCCGGGGGCTGGGGTTTCACTCCCGACTTAACAAGGGTCCCTTTATGTAGCCTCTTCATTCTATATACTACTGGGTTAGGTTTCTGCCCCCAAAGGTTTTTGGCAGGTGCCTGAGTGTTCTAATCTCAGAATTCTTACACATCACATACATCCCACATTACATACAAGTGGCTTTGTGTAAAAAACAGTTGTTTTTCAGGAAGTAAAATCCCAACATCTTATTATATTTCCCCCAGAACCTTTTGTATAATGCCCCTCCATTAGCATTAAATGTGATTTGAAAAAAATAACCAGAGAGAAGCCTTCATTTTTCTCTCATAAAGAGTTGGTAGTTTTGCTTTGTCTTTTTTCTATCTGCCCATAAATTGATCTTTCAATTCAACTTGGCAGGTTTTTATCCCAGTTTTGACTGTTCTTTACCGAAAGCAGTCCTTGAGACACGGCCTGTCATTTCTAAATGAAAGGTTGAATAGCAAGAAATAACCAGAGCCTCAGAAGTGATTTGGGGACCTTTATTGCCAAAACCTCTCACTGACTAGTTCTTAGTTATTGTGGGAGGCAAAGTGGAACTAGTTCTGTTGGGGACCTCCAAGGAACCCAGGCAACCAGCTACATGAAGGATCAAATACCGCTATGGTACAACTGAGGAAGAGCGGGGAGTTCATGGTCAAATCAGCTCTGGCTTCTCACTTGGATGTAGTCCCATAGATGGTATATTTCCCCAAATCAAATTACCTGGCAGGAAAAAAGGAGTATATGAGAGAAAAATTGCTTAGCCCCCTCCACTCAGCCCTGCTTTTAAGACCCAAAATGCAGATTCACCCGTGATGGCAACTAAAGATAGGACTCTGCTTCCTTCTCCAAGAGTTGCGGAAAGTTTTGTTAGATCCGAGACCTTGTGTTTCCTAGAGGGTGCCTCTCGTTTTACCTTTTCTGAAGCTTAACCATATGAACGAATCTTCAAAGACCTCTGAGGTGCTGGTGGCTGTGGCATCCCTCAAATAAACAATCTTGAGGACATTTTCTTAGCTGCACCATTAGAATGCTCCCAGATTGAACCAACAAGAGGCCTCTTCCACCTTCTTATGTCCTGCTTTGATTAAATAGGTTAACCCCCTTTCACCAAAGATCATGCTTAAAATGTCCTGAGAAGACTAAGCTGTGATGTCTCTCCATCAGCAGACTTGTGTCTGCTTGATCAGAGTTTGGGACTCTTGTGTCCTTGTGCCGAAGGGATATGGGTCAGACACAAGTGTGCCCAGAGTGGGAAATTTAGGAATGAAGTCGTTGGCATGGAATTATTTTGCCACCTGTCAGTCCTAGCAAGGTGTTGCAAAGTTAAATGACCTGACTCCTGGCTTCTTTTCTTCCTCTCTTAGGTTATGAGTGACCCTGAATATACAGAGTGGCTGAGGGATCACTTTTTAGCTGAAACCAGCATCGACAACAGGGAGGAACTGCTAGTTGAATCTGCCATGCGACTGGAGACCAAACTCACGTTACTTGGTAGGTAAAAGGTGCTGCAGCCCCTACACAGAGAGTTTCACCTGTAAATCCATTCTTCTCCAGTCCCCTTGATCTAGTAAGCACGCGTGCGAGACCAAACTCACGTTACTTGGTAGGTAAAAGGTGCTGCAGCCCCTACACAGAGAGTTTCGCCTGTAAATCCATTCTTCTCCAGTCCCCTTGATCTAGTAAGCACGCGTGCTTCTCACTACTGTGTCCGTCCTGATCTCTCCTCGTGTTCCAGTGCCTTCAGATCTGTGGTCCGCTTCAGTTTGCCTGTGGTGGGAACAGGGTAGGCATTCTTGGTAAGGTGTAAAACCAAACCACCCAACATGGCGTGGAAAGCCAAACAAACATCTGAGTCTGAGAGGAGGGTTTTGCAAGTGTCTTGAAGGGATTGAGGGAAGTCTTAGATATATGTTATCTTCTTACATCTTTACAGCAGACATACATCTTATTTAGAAGAACTAGGGCCCACAGTAGTGCAGTGACGTGTTCATGCTCAAAGGCTTAGACATGAGCTGAAAAGCAAGAAACTCCTCTCCCCATATATAGGGTCCATGTCCTTTATTCTGTACCTGCAAGTGAGCTTGGAGTCTCTTTTTCTTCTTCTCTTTCCTGATCCCAACCCAAACTGCACAACGGACACCTCTCGTATCAGGTTGACCTGCACCTGGGAATCACTTAGAGCTATAAACAGTCCAGGGCTGTTGGTCTGTGTGTGACATGACACTGGAGTTGCTGAAAGCCTGCTGAGTCACTCTGAGGGGCCGTCCGGTTCCGAAACACTGGCTTGGAGCTGAGAGGTAGATTCTGATAGAAGGGCTGAGCGCCAAGAGAGCCCCTCTGAGCTCCCTGCCTCTGTCTAGGTGGAAGCATGATCTCATTAAATCTGTCAAGTAGAATAGGCATGTCCCTTTAAAACACTAATAATTTCTTTATGATGGCGTAAGTAGCTTAGATGTATGCTTCCTAATCTGCATTTGCAAATGAAATAAGGCTCCAGGTCTAATGCCAAAACTCAGTTGGCAGCAAAATCAAACCCGAACTGATGTAACACTATTTTTAGTATCGATACTCCAATTAACATGAAAATCTGCTGGTTTTTCTATAGCAATATAAATGTGTGACTAACAGGTATTACAAAATAGAAAATGTATAGCATATCACTGGTGGGAAAGACATGAATTCCAAAGCACATCTGGGCTGCATCCAGTCCCAGAAAAGGACATTGTAGAATGACATTTTGAAAGAGCATCCTAGGCAGGTGGTGGTGGCACATGCCTTTAATCCCAGCACTCGGGAGGCAAAGGCAGGCAGATCTCTGTGAGTTCGAGGCCAGCCTGGTCTTTAGAGTGAGTTCCAGGACTGGCAGAGCTGTGACACAGAGAAACCCTGTCTCAAGGGGTGGGGGGAGCATCCCTAACAGACATTGTATCTTGTAGCCAAGAGGGTTTTTTAAGAGCCTACCCTCACCCTTGGAAGTTTCATAGAACTGTAGAACTCAGGGCAAGGTTATTCAAAGCAGAGAACCGGCTTTTTAATTTGTAGATAAGAATACGAGCCAAAAGGAGAATGAGTTAGATAACTCCACCAGGATCCTTGGTATTTTATGTCTACTCAACTGCTTTCTTTGGCTCTCTGGAAGCTACTAGGGCAGTTTATATATAGTTCAGGACTGAGTGTCCCACGGATAGGATTCAATGAGTGGTCTCATAAGTCCTAGCTAGCTCTAATTTCTAAGCAACCTTTTTCTTTGGGGGGGTTGATTATTTTTCAGGTGCTACCGGCATTGAAGACCGTCTGCAGGAGGGAGTCCCTGAGACGATAGAAGCCCTTCACAAAGCTGGCGTCAAGATCTGGATGCTGACAGGGGACAAGCAGGAGACAGCTGTCAACATAGCTTATGCATGCAAACTCCTGGAGCCAGATGACAAGCTCTTCATCCTCAACACGCAGAGTAAAGTATGTACGATGATGCTGAGCCAAATACTCTTTTAACTCAAAAGCCGATGGGGCATTAGGCGACTGATGTATGCAAGGAAAAAGAAAGCTCATCTGGCCATCTCCAGCCCTTGATGTTATGCTCCCGGGTGACCTTGCTCGTATTTGGGAGGATACCATAGTTTTTCTAAAAGCCTTATTCAGAGGCATCATGGATGAATACAAGCATTAGAAAAAGAAAAAAAAAATGTCTTCCCTTTTTATTTTGGGTACCTCTCTCCCCATTCTCACTGTATGACCAGGGAGTTGACAAAACAGACAAAAGTGAGAATATATGTGAAATTTTTGAGACAGGAACCTACCTCCTTTTCTTTTTTTTTTTTAAATATTTATTTATTATGTATACTGTATTCTGTCTGTTTGTATGCCTGCTGACCAGACCTCATTACAGATGGTTGTGAGCCACCATATGGTTGCTGGTAATTTAACTCAGGACCTTTGGAAGAACAGGCAGTGCTCTTAACCGCTGAGCCATCTCTCCAGCCCCCTACCTCCTTTTCAAGTTGGAAGGAGGTAGTAATTTTTGTTAGTAACTAGATATTTTTATGATCAATTTTAAAATTAGGCTTCGGTGTAATCCTGCCCTCTAGTGGTAAATTTAGATATTGCTCCTAAGAGCACCCAACATTTGTAGAAATGAAGGGGATGTGGTGTTAAAGGCAAAGCTAGTTGAAAGAATTTTGGATAGCCCATTATTTATTTATTCGTTTGCTTGCTTGCTTGCTTGCTTGCTTGACTAAGCTACAGTTAATCACTAGGATGGACATTTGAATAAGTAAGTGGGCATTCCACACCCGGCTCCTAGCAGAGAGACAATATTCCAAGATGTGTGCATACTGTTTATTTTGCTTGAAAGCTCCGCCTGCCTCCCCGCTTCCGTGAGAAAGCCATCCTGACTTTGTGATGTCTTCTGTGCCACCTCAGAAGCACGTTCTGCAGACGCTGCCACTTCGGGGTAGCTGTTTTATGGCTAAGCCTCCCGTGACACTCATCTCCGTAATGTGTCTTGAGGAAAGAATGCTGCCCTTATCCAACACAGACTGAGCTCTCTTTTATGGCAGACCTGGGGCCACATTCATAACCAGAGTCAGCACCCAGTACCGTCAAGGGATAGAATCATTTCAGTGGCTCAGAATGGATGTGCCCTGAGTGGCTAGTGAAATGCTTACCCACTGCTGACCAAGCATAGGTTTTTGCCCTGAGTGGCCTCTTCCTCCTCACCCATCGTGGACAGTAACATATATGCCTTGACATGGTTATGAGGCAAAAACGAAGAAATGTCCCCTGTCGACATCAGTTTTGTGAAGGGCTTCTGTAGACTTAAGACTTCCTCCTGTAGATGGTCTCAATGCCAGCAACACTTAAAAAATGCTAAATGTCTGTCGAGAGATTTGGAACCCTAAAATAAAGAAAAATAAAATTAATTAGTGCTGATAAAATGCTGCTGCCAAGCCTGGGACCTGAGTTTGGTTCCTGGAGCCAACCTAGTAAGAGATAACCAGTTTTCACTCCTGAAAGTTGCCATGTGACCATCACATACACCATGGCATGGGCACGCGCGCGCGCGCACACACACACACACACACACACACGGTCACATTAAATAAATAAACAAACAAATGAAAAATAAAATAAAGTAATTATTTGTGTATTTAATTTGACTCAGAGCTTTTTAAACACGAAAAGCTTTTATCTTAAAATTATAACAGGTGGTAATTCTTGAACATTCAAACAATGTGAAAGCCTTTTAGAAAAGGTAAAATATTAAAATCTTCCCTCAGAGAAAGCATATTGACAGTTCAGGCATCCTTCCAGATAGCTCCAGGTCTGCATGCATGGGAAACCAAGCATAACGCTGTATGCCTCATGGGCCTGGGCTCCCTGCATTTATCAGGAAAGTGCTTCCAATGTCTGTGAGAACAGCTGTGATGATCTGTGCCATCATGAGAAGCGGGCCAAGCATCACTCAGGTCAGATGTGTCAGTCACTCTTTGCAACCGGGGACTTTGGTCCTCAGAGATACTAGGCAAGACCTGAAGACATTGTATTTGGAACATCTGAGGTAGGATGGATGCTATTGGTTTTAGTTAACAGAGGTCAGTGATGCTACCAAATGTCTTGTACCTCACAGAACAGCCACACACACAATCAAAAGATATTCTAGTCCAAATATCAGTGCTGCCAAAGAGTGAAAAGGTTGCTGTAGAGTGTTTTATTTCTAGGAAATAATAAATATAACTCTACGTGGGTCAGTCAGCTAGGTGTTCTAACTGGCTTGCTGTTAAGTTTCTAATATCTGCACCAGCTTCCTCTTTTATTAAAAAAAATTGTGTGTATATGTGCATGCAGGCAAGTGTGCACACATATGCATGAGTGTCCTTGTACGTGTAAAGACCAGAGCTCAACTTCTAGTGTTGGTCCTCAGGGGCCATATACCTTGGTTTGTGTGGTTGTTTGTTTGGTTTTGGGTTTTTTGTTTAGTTTTGTTTCTGGCTGGGTCTTTCTTGGCTTGGTGCTCGCTGGTTGGGTTACACTGATCTGCCTGAAAGCTCCAGGAATCTGCCTGCTTGCATCTGGCTCTGCCTCCATGTTGCCAGTCTCACAAGCAGTGCCCCATGCCCTGCTTCTGGGCATTGAACTCAGGTCCTGAAGCTTGCAAATGCTTTGCCGACAGATCCGTCTCTCTGGTTTAACTAAACTCATTTTTAGCTGGTACCTGAAAATAAAAATTGCACACATTAGCAGGGTGTCATGTGGTGTTCCATATACGGATTTTGTAATGTCTAAATCTGATTAAGCTTATTTGCCTCCTCACACATTTCTCATTTCTTTGTGATGAAAACATGTCAAACCTTTTCTTCTAGTTTTTTTAAAGATAGATAGATAGATAGATAGATAGATAGATAGATAGATAGATCATGTCAAACCTTTTCTTCTAGTTTTTTAAAAGATAGATAGATAGATAGATAGATAGATAGATAGATAGACAGACAGATAGATCTGTTGACTTAGGTTGATTGGTAAAAAGCAGCAGGATTATAAAATTTATTTATAAATACACAATTTATATTGGAAGACATTTAAAACTACCAGTTCAAGAAGTATTTGGTGCACTAGTAGTTGCTACTAATAATTAACTTCATATATGTGAATTGTCTATATAGCTTAAAAAACAGTGGACATAATTTAATTGTGTTTTGTGACTATTGGTTCAGCCACTAGTCTGTAAATATGTCCCCTTTCCAATCCTTAGGAGTCCACAAAAGCTAAAGAGGGCTCAGATCACAAAGCCTGTTCCATCTTGTAGTGAACATGAGCAGTGTAGTGTAGTGAGCATGTGTAACATGCTAAGGAGACACTTAGCAGTCAGTTAGTTCTGGGCTGTCTGACGTCATGTCTGTGTGGTGACTTCATAAATTTGTGTGAACTCCACTACTGGCAAAGCAAAGGCAAAACTGTATCCACTGAAAAGCCTTCACGATGTCCGTCTTCAGGGAGCGTGTGTGTGTGTTCGCATTATCATGTCCTAACATTGTTTACTGTTTCACACACACAAGAGTGCTCCTTCAGTTTACGTTGTATGCTTATAAAACTTTACTCCTAAGAATAACCTAACATCTTTATTAGAAGCTCTAGAAGATTTTCCATGCATGACCTCACTTGACAATTGTAACAAGTACACATCGACTCATTTTATAGGCAGAGTATTTTGATTTTTATCAAGTATGAAATAATAATTAGCATTGAATTTGATCTCTTCTTCATCAAGATGCTTTTATATCATAGTGAGATTTGCACACTACTTAGAAGCAGCCACTTCCTACAATTGGAGTTGTATTTTATGGCATTACCTTGAACCTGAATTAATGAATAGTCATTGCTATCCCAAGGGGCATTCGGTTTACTTCCTATAGGCCTGTGGTCACACACGATACATTGCCAATTGATCAACAGAGGTGATTCACAGCTCTGTTATGAAGATTATATCTAGATTGTAAACTGTACCATATACTATTAATGCTGCAAAGGCTGTCTTATATTATTGTAGTTATATTATGTTCCCCTAAACACCACCTCATATTGAATATTCTCTTAAAGACTACCAAGTATGCTGCTTTCTAAATTGTGCCATATTATTTTCATCAAACTAAAAAAAAAAAAAAACTTGTACAAATAGTTTTTACTATTGTAATTTTGATCAGTAATAAGCATGTGTGTTTTTTCACGGCTTTAGAGGTATATGGGGTCAAGTTTGTTCAAAGGTTAAGTAGTTGGGTAGCTCCGTTTTAAAGCTGGATCTAGACTGTACGTTGTGGCGCTGTAACTAAATTTGTGAGGCTGGGTGCTGTAGAGAAGGTAAGAGGCTTATTTAGCCACAGTTTGGAAGCTCATAAGCAAGGTGCCAGCCACAGCTTCTGGTAGGTGTCCCACGGTGGAGAACATTACATGGGCTTATGTGCACAGATGGTGAGTGGTAAGAAAGCTCACACAGGAGGAGAGGAAGCAGGAGAGTAAGGGGAGACCAGGCCAACTCCTTTCCCCATCTGTTTCTGGAGGAACTAGTCTGTTCCTAGTAGACTAGCCCATTGCCAAAGACCAGCGCCCACTCCTTTATGTGGGTGGTCATGACCTTATGGCCATCCACAGGCTCCCACCTCTTAAAGGCCCCAGTACTGTTCAAACTATACTCATGATGATTATACATAAAATCATTAATCTTGGTTGCGTCATACTTCCTAATCAGTTCCTACTTTTCCTTTGTCCCTTGTATTTTATTATAAGCTAAGAAATGCTTGGTAGGCAGCACTTAAAAGTTAAAAACAATTACTCATGGGATGTTTTTGAATCAGCAAACTATTTCAAACTGGGTGTGTAGATTCAGTCTCCTGATTCTAGACCTGAGGTCTAGCCTTAGCGATCATTCAACGCAATGCTTTCTGGGTAAGCTGATTACTAATCATCCTGAGTAGAATCCCTTCAGCAAATATTTAATGAGTGTTCAAAGGACCTAAATTGTGTGTGTGCACACATGTGCATGCATGAGTTTATGCATGTGTTAGTGCAGGTGTGCACAGAATCCAGAAGAACATGTTGGGTCCCACTGAAATGAGTTACAGGTATCTATGAGCCTCCAGTGAGTGCCAGGAACTAAATTCTGATCCTCTGCAAGAGCAGAAAATGATGTGGGAGTGTCATCTATCTATCTGTTGCTTTCATTGGTTAATTAATAAAGAAACTGCTTGGCCTTTGATAGGCCAACCCTTAGGTGGGTGGAGTAGACAGAACAGAATTCTGGGAGGAAGAAGGCAGTGAGCCAGACGCCATGCCTCTCCTCTCCAGGCAGTTGCCATGATTCTCCCACCAGAGACAGACGCAGGTTAAGATCTTTCCTGGTAAGCTACCTCGTGGTGCTACACAGATTACTAAATATGGGTAAAAGCAAGATGTGAAAATTAGCCAATAAGAGGCTAGAGCTAATGGGCCAAGCAGTGTTTAAAAGAATACAGTTTGTGTGGTATTATTTCCGGGGCTAAGCTAGCCGTGTGGGATCCGGACGGGAACGTAGCCTGCCGCTCCACACTACAAGAAAATGCTCTTGGCTGCTGAGTCACCTCTCTAGCCAGGATGTGCTTTTTCTTTAACCATAAAGGATTCAAATGTGACTTAGGGGATTGAGGGTGTGGCTCAGCCACGGAACACATGCGTAACATGTGTAAGGCCCAAGGTTCAGCCTCCAGACCAGCAACAACAAAAGCCCAGTGGAGCATAAGGGATGACTGCCCTCCAAGCAGTTCCAGTATCCTGTAGAGCACAGATGCACACCAACCTGATGTGCTGTACACCTCTAAGGACATCCCGGCCAGAACGCAAGCCCCGTGAGGATGTGTCCCCAACGCCCCCAAATGCTTACTCATACGGTTTCTCAACAAATGTTTATGAGTAGATTAATGTGTTAAACAGAAAGAAGATGAAAATGCCCCTCCCTGCCTTAGATGTCTACATTCCGGTTGGTCCTTGCAGCAGTGTTAGGACGGAGGTAGCATGTACCTTCTGCATATGGGAAAGTTGAGGCTCAGAGAACTTGTGTGTTTGCTTAATGCTAAACAACTGGGAGTTGGTGGGATGAGACCTGGGGGCTCTCGAGATACACTTCTGGGGAAGAGCCAAGGCCTACCTGATGGAATTCTTTTTGATGATTTTTTATTATTGTCATGTTTTACAACCCTACCAGTTTCCCCTCCCTCCTTTCCTCCTAGTCCCTCCCCTCTGCTCCCCTCCCCCATCTACTCCTCTTCAGTTTCTCTTCAGAAAAGGCAGCCACCCGTGAACATCAACCAAACATGGCGTATCAAGCTGAAGTGAGGCACTGTAGTTGGATTTCCTGTCAGACTTTCTTTGGAGCTGCTAGCCCCCAAATGATGACATGGAGACATATTATTAATTATAGACAATTATATATAATTGGCCTTTAGCATAGGCTTGTTCCCAACTAGCTCTTATAACTTAAATTAACCCGTTTCTATTCATCTACAACTGCCACGTGGCTTTTTACCTCTCATCCATTTTGTACATCCAACTTGCTTCCAGTCTCGCTGACATCTGCCTAGATTTCATCCCGAATTCCTCTCTCTGCCCAGAAGTCCCGCCTAACCTCCCCTGCTTGGCTGTTGGTCATTCACCTCTTTATTAAACCAATCAGGTGCCTTAGGCAGACAAGGTAAAACAGCGACATATCTTTACAGAGTTTGCTTAAATATCCTGCAACAAAGCACTTCCCTCTTATAAAAATTAGACAAGACAATCCAGTATGAGGAGCAGGGTCCTAAAAGCCAATGAAAGAGACAGAGACAGCCCTGCTCCCATTGTTCAGAGTCCCATAAGAAGACCAAAATACAGAACTGTAACAGAGTTATGCAGAGCACTGGGAATCCTGCAGAAGGTGTGTGTGTGTGGGGGGGGGGGGATTGTAGGAGCCAGAGGGGTCAAATGACATCACAGGAAAACCCACAGAATCAACTAACCTGGGCTCATAGGGGCCCATAGAGGTTGAACTGCCAACCAGAGAGCCCAGACAATAGCTATAAAGCAGTATCTGTACCTGATACCTTTCTTACCTTTCATGTTGGAACTTTACATCCTACATAGACATTTTAGCTGGAGAATTGTGTTTGAGGTGCTTCTTCATTCTTAACCTGCCTCACGTCCACAGAAGCCCATGGAAGAGCTGCAAAGCTGAGAAGTTTTGAAGTGGGCTCTTTGAAAGTAACCCATGGTTCACTACCCAAGGCAGCCCTGATCCAGCAATTGCTAAAGAAAGAGAATGAAAAATTGAGCCAATTCTCCAGCGGCTCCCCAAGGTTAACTGTCTCTCGCTCTTTGTTCAAGGGTGCCTGTGAGATGCTGATGAGTGCAATTTTGAAAGAACTTCAGAAGAGAACTGAGGCCTCTCCTGAGCCAGCCTCACTAGGAAAGGACTCCTGTCATCTTCCTGACCCCCAGTGCTCTGGACGGGCTGGACTTGTTATCACTGGGAAGACCCTGGAGTTTGCCCTGCAGGAGAGTGTGCAAAGGCAGTTCCTGGAGCTGACCTCACGGTGCCAAGCTGTGGTCTGCTGCCGAGCCACGCCCCTTCAAAAGAGTGAGGTGTTGAAACTCGTTCGTAACCATCTCCATGTGATGACCCTGGCCATTGGTGAGTGGAGGTGGGAGGGTGGACACCCTGCCCGGCATTCTCTGTTGTGTGACTCCACGGGCTGATCCTTTGCCTGTCCTTCCCTTTGTCTAACATTATAGTTCTGTATTTCCTCTTCCTGCTGTACTTTGCTCCCCTCCGCTTCTGTCTGTACCATTTCCCTCCCTTCCTGCCTCCGTGATCATCTGTTGTGAACATGATGTTAGGGACGCCACACATAGAACAGTATGATAATATTCTTTGGGTTATGTCTTAGACCCCAAATCAATTTAGTTACCTAGAATTAAATACCGAATCGGGAACTGAAAACTTCAGGATTTCTACCTTGAGGAAAGTTAAAGTATACAAAAACAATAAAGTGCCCATTCAAAGGGCGTTTTTGAGTGGCATAGTTGTATCAGGATTCCCCATCCCAGACAATAGCTATAAAGCAGTATCTGTACCTGATACCTTTCTTATAGAGCTTACATCTAGTAGGAGGATACATAGTAGCACAAACGAATAAGCAAGTGAATGTGGAAAATATCAGTTAACTAATGCTCTTTTAAAAAAAAAAAAAAAAAAGGAAGGAATAGATTTGCCACTTTAAGTTCAGTTCCTAGAGTAGAACTGGCTGCTTGGGCTGTCCGTGAGTGAAGACATAAAGGAAATGGCAGACATCAAGGACACTGGAGATCAGGGGTAAGCATTGCTGGCAGACAGCACAGCAAAGGAAAAACCAAAAGACGCTGTGTGCACTCAAGGCCAAAGCAGACTGGGGAGTGTTTTCTGCAGCTGACTGAGGGACAGAGGTGGGTGTGGCCAGGTCTCATAGGGTCTGAAAGGCCATTATAAAATTTTGGCTTTGATCTGAAAAAGGGAGTGAGGGAGCCAGTGGAAAATGTGGATCTGAGTGGCATCTGCCTTATATTTATAAGGATCACTTTGTCCTCTGCGTGAGAGTAAACACGCCACAAGGAAATAAATAAGGAAACTATTTGGGAGGTTGTTAAAATAATTCAGACAAGAGACGGTGGCGGCTTGGGCCCAGATAGCAGCAGAGAAGGAGGAAGTGGGCCAAGGCCAGACAATAAGCATGCTTTGAAGAAAGGGCCGCTGACATTTGCTGATGAATTGGATATGTGCCATGACAGGCAGAGTTGTCCAGGGGACTACCAGTGTCTTGAGGGGTGGGGTCTAACATTTGCTGATTGGGAGCAGGGCTTGAGAGGTGGGGTCATAAATTTACCTAGCTTGCAAAGTCTTTCAGATGCCTTCATAGTCATGTCAAGTGTCCCACTGGGATAAAAATCTGTAGCTTCGCAAGGTGGAATCAATCAAATAGAAACATTAGTGAATTGTAGTTCCAGTAGTGCTAAGGGTTTCACGGTCTAAGACCATCAAACAGTGAGCGTCAGTGGGGAGAAAAGAGTGCCGTGCAGTTCTAATAACGTGTTTAGATGGGATGCGGTGGAGTGTCCTCCAGCCCTTCTGTTGCTTATACATGGAAATGAATGAATGACTCAGATCCCTAGATTAAGATGGAGCGAAACCCTTGGCCTTTGTATTAATTAAATCATGGGCCCATCTTTACCGATCACTGGAGGCAGGGAAGACAAGATGTTGACTTCCAGGCCTCAGCCAGTTTCCTATCTGTAAATTCACCCTAACAAACCACATGGGCTCAGAGTCAGCAGCCATTTTGGGACAGTACATACTCCTTACCTGAAGGGGCTTCTAGTGTTGCAGTAGGAACAGTGACTCTGGACACCACTGTAAAACCATGTGCTAGAGATGATGGAGCCCACAGGGTGGCTCTGGAGCCTAGTGGGGCAGCTGACATAAAGGGGACATGAGAAGATTTCCTAGAGAAAAAGACATGTAAACAAAGCCTGGGTAAATAATATTCAGCAAGGTAGGAGGGACAAGGACAGTGTTAAAGAAGCAGAGAAATGACCTGTGTAAGAACCAGAAAGAGCAGGGTGTCTGGAAAATTGGAAGTAGCATGATGATACACAAAGGGGAAGGATCAGCCTAAGACGGTCTCACGGTGTCCTGGATAGTGTATCGTCAACTTGGCACAAGTTAGAGTTGTTTGGGAAGAGGATTCTCAGTTGAGAGGATGTGTCCCTGAGATTTGTCTGCAGGCAAGCCGTGTAGGGCATTTTCCTAACCAGTGATTGCTTTGGGAGGGCCCAGCTCATTGTGCATGGTGCCACCCCTGGAAAATGAGTCCCAGGGTGGAAGAATGCAGGTCAAGCAAGCTAGGAAGAGGAAGCCGGTAAGCATCCTCCTCCATGGCTTCTGCGTCAGTTCCTGCCTTGAGTTCCAGCTCTGACTTCCCTCAGTCATGAATTATGATTTCTGAGGTGAAATAAGTCTTTTCCTCCCCCAGTTTCTCTTTTGATCATGGCATTTTGTCACAGCAATAGGATCCTAAGACACACAACCTGAAGGATTTGAAGACAGTATTGAGTCTGGAAGTTTTCCTAATGGTAGTGAGATGCTACATTTAATTCTGCTTCACTGGTTTCCCTGTAACTCTGGAAAGTGGGATGCACCCCAAAGGACCAATTTGTTCACTTGAATAGTCACGGAATTTGCAGTTTACACCTCACACATGTCTCATGTTTCCTTCTGCCTCGTGAAGGTGATGGTGCCAATGATGTTAGCATGATACAAGTGGCCGACATTGGGATAGGCATCTCAGGTCAAGAAGGCATGCAGGTGAGTCCATACCCACCCAGCTACCGTGTCCATCTGCCTACTAAGGGGGCTTCTCTGATAAAATTGTGGTGGGACAGTGGAACTTTGGGGTAAGGAGTGAGAGAGGCCGGACCTTCATCTGTTCCATGATTGGTCACTTGTCAATAATATGTGGTCCTGGCCAGTTTCTGCTGTGTTCCTGTGTTTTGATTTTTTAAAAGCTTGTGCACATCACAAGATTTCACTTTGTAGGCATGTGATAGGTTTGTTAAATTCTTATTGGAAAAAAATCTACTACAATTTGAATACATGACACGTAAAATATAGTGGACAGGGAGGGAAGGGAAAGGAAAGGAGACATGAAAGAAGGAGAAGGAGGAAGATGTGACTGTGTCTGCTGTCTCTCTGTATGTGTGTATATGTACATGTGTGTAGGTATGTGTGTATGTATGTATGTGCATATGTGTGTATGTGCGTATAAGTGTGTATGTGTACACGTGCATATGTGTGTATGTGTGTGCATATATGTGTGTATGTGTATATATGTATGTGTGAATGTATATGTGTATCTATATATGTGTGTATATATGTGTGTATATGTATGCATGTATGTGTGTGTAATGTGTGTATGTATGTGTATGTATGTGGATGTGTGTGTATGTATGTGTGTGTATTATTCATGTATGCATTTTTGTATATCTGTGTGTAAATATGTGGGTGTGTATGTGTGTATGTATGTATGTATGCGTGTGTATATGTATAGTCTCTCTTTTTGGATCTACTTGGGAGTTAACTGATTTAGGTTTACTGACTGTCAGGCTACACTGCTAGGCTGTGTGTGTTCTAGCATGTTCAGTTGCTCAGGATAGTCTTCTCTCCCTGTCTGCAGGCTGTGATGGCCAGTGACTTTGCCATCTCTCAGTTCAGACATCTCAGCAAGCTCCTTCTTGTGCATGGGCACTGGTGTTACACACGACTCTCCAACATGATTCTCTATTTTTTCTACAAGAATGTGGTATGTACCTGTTGAGAACTCGCCACCCCCTCTCCACACCAACCACTCCTGGTGGCCTCAGGGATGACTGCTTGTGTTCATTAGTGCCTGGAGAACAGCCAGAAGCCGTTCTCATGTCCTTCCAGAGATAATCTGGGAATGTGTGCATGAACTGTTGACTACAAATTGCTAGGCCTGTCCATCTGCCAGCACACTCTGGCCCTGTACATTCCATTAAGCCCCGACTGGTTCATTTAAATCCAATTTTTGACCTTCTATAGAAAGATAGTGACAAGCAGGATTATGAAATGTTTCAAGTTGTCTGTAGAAAATGAAAAGGTTTGCTCCCATGGTACTGGGGATGGCAAATAAGTAAATTGATGAGTAGATAAATCTGCTACTCCTAAGTAACAGCTCCTGTCCTCTGTCAAGGAGGGATAGAGCTGAAAACTCAAGGATTTTCTATTCCGCCCATAAAGTCTATTTATGCTTTGCAGATCTATTGTGATGTTGGAACTTTAGTGTGATTTTTGCTTGGGATAACCAGAAATTGCTTGGAAATCCTCATATCTAATCTTATTTCATTTAAATTAAGCATACCTGTCTTCCATCCTTCGTTTCCTCCATCCTTTCCTTCCCCCTCCCTCTCTCCCTCCTTCCTTTCTTATTTTTCTTTTACTTTATAAATTTTGGGAGGTGGTCTCTAGTTGTTAAGTCCTGGATGTCCTTGTATTCACTATGTGGTTTAAGTTTACCTCAAATCTGTAATATCCTCCTACTTTAGCATCCTAAGTTGCATTACAAACAGAGCAAAATAGTGGACTTCAGTTTTCTTTCTTACACATTCACACTTAGGTTCATCTTCTTCCTGGTGGACTATGTAGCTACATCATGGTCTTTAGGCTGCCCTTGTTCTTGGTCTTTAAAAGCACAGCATGTTAGTAGGGGACATACATTGGATCACTCGATTGAAATACCATCTACCATCTTTAGGGAACATGCGTTCATCGTCTTCAGGATATGCCACAATGTCTTATTTAGATCTCTGTTTGTGAGTCAAGGTGGGTTCCCCCCTTGTAGTACGATGAGGTTCTAGAAAGCTCTCAATTATTTTCTAAATCAAAGTAGCACATTTATTCAGAGTAGATACCTTACAAAAATATTTCAAATATGAAATGTCTCTACCCGGAGAAATCTGTGACATGTCACGGGAAAGTTCAAGACATTGTCGTCTATGGCTTTTAAGAAGGACTTTTAGAAAGGCTTTTAGACCTCTCCCAAGAGTCCCCTGCAGTGTCTTTGCATTTTCTGTCTTTATCATCATTGGGATGCGAGCCTCGTTGCCACCCTTATTAACCCCAAGGTTTGAGAAACACAAATATTAGGGAGAGACACTGCAGCTCGTAGAGAGGGAAGGCACTCTAGCTAGTAGGAAGGACATCCCGGGGGGAGGACTACTTTCTGCTGTCTAGCTACAGATGGTCACTTTCACTCCAGATTTAATGTCTACCCTTTATTTTCCTAGCCAAACAGTAATTCCATTATTAGTCACAGAGATCTGGGTGAGGATGAGAAGTCTCTAAAGTGACTTAGTTTCTGAGACTGTGTTTCTTTGATGTTGGACAACTTATCAATGAATACTATGGGTGTTCATACCAATGCCCCAAACTATATGTATCCAAACTGGGTAAATTTGGAGGAACTGACCATAATGCCTCTCCACAAACACTAGGTAGAACGGTGTCTTCTAAGTGTTATGGCGCTGTGCTAAGTGTGGTGGTGCATATGTGGTGCTGGTGACGGCAATGTCTTGCTATTTGGTGGTCCGCAGTTGCGGTTTGATTGGACCAATGCTTGTGTACCATGCACAAAGCCCTGTGCTCGATTCCCATCACTGCATAAACTGCCTGTCTGGCAGTGCACGCCTGTATCTTCACATCCTCAGTGGAGAGGTTCAGGATACTGAGGTCAGGCTGGGGAGATGGTTCAGTGGGTAAGTGCTGGATGGAGGGGATAATCTGAGTTCAAATCCACAGAACTCACATTAACAAGCTTGGCTTGCTCACATGTTCCCGTAGCTACAGCACTGTTGTGGGTGGAGTTGAGATCCCTGGGACTAACTGTGCAAGCATAATCCAGGTCCAGTGAGAGACCCTGTCTCAAAGGAGTGAGGTACAATGTGACAGAGCAGATACTGATGCCCTCCTCTGGTCTCCACTTGCACGCAGTGTGTGCACATGCACCCTGCCTACACATAGTGTGCAGTTATACACACACACACACAGAGTAAATTACTCTCTGGCTAAAATTGGATGGTCTCTTGGGAAACAAGGAGAGGTGGCTACCCTAGGTGGAACTGGCAGCCAGTCTGGGCTGTAGGTCTTGCAATCATCAAAATACTCGTGATCAGAATGCTAAAGTAGCTAACAACCACTCCTCCCTCCCCAAATTTTTTGTTTTTGTTTTTCAAGACAAGGTTTCTCTGTAGCTTTGGAGCCTGTCCTTGAACTCACTCTGTAGACCAGGCTGGCCTCAAACTCACAGAGATCTGCCTGTCTCTGCCTCCCGAGTGCTGGGATTAAAGGTGTGTACCACCACCACCCAGCCCCCAATATCTTAATATATGTCATAGGTTGTGGGCACTCCCTAACTTACTTTTGACTCTTAGTCCTGAGGTAATATAAATTGATTGTACACAGGATGAAACCAGAATTTGCAGAGGTTCAGAAGGTGACAGTCAAACAGCCGATGTCCCCTGAAATAACAGACAACCCCAGAACCTCAGTCCCTCAGTCCAGTGCTCCTCTCTTTGCCCTGCTTGACAGCAAAAGGATTTTGCTGCACTGGTTAAGTTAAAGATACAGTACTAAGGGGAAAGACTGATGTCTAGGGTAGTCACCTCCCCATGGTTCCCAAGGTACCATCTGATTTAAGTATGAGAATCCCATGCTTGGGGAACCTATCAGTCTCAAGATAACTGGATGTTAGCCACGCTTCTGGCACCATTCCACTTAGCTGCTATGAAATAAGTGGGCAGGGAGGTGGAAAGACAAATGTGTGCATACCTTCTCTGAGCCAGAAACTTGCCTTTGTTCCATTTATCTAGAGCGAAAACTCTGCCACTTATGTGTTGGAGGAGAGAGACACTTGTTGGTTCCCGGCCACCTGGCTAGCTTAGGCCCGAAATAATCACACAGAAACTGTATTATTTAAATCACTGCTTGGCCCATTAGCTCTTCCTTCTTGTTGGCTAACTCTTACATATTAATTTAACCCATCTCCATTAATCTGTGTATCGCCACGTGGCAGTGGCTTACCGGCAAAGTTTCAGCATGTCTGACTCTGGCAGCAGCTCCATGACTTCTCTCTGACTCTGCCCTTCTTTCTCCCAGCATTCAGTCCAGTTTTCCCCATCTACCTAAGTACTGACCTATCAACAGTCCAAGGCAGTTTCTTTATTCATTAACCAATAAAAGCAACACATAGACGAAGGACCTCCCACACCACTTATATGGCACATGAGTAGCTGGGTAACTTTTTGCAAATTTCTTACTCTCTTTGGGTCTCAATGGCTTAGTTTATTCAGCCTGCAATAATGAAGTATCACAATAATAGCAATGGAGATTTTCAGCAAGCTAGGGGCCAGAGGTCTGAAATCAGGGAGTGGGTGTGGTTGGGCTTTGGTAATGATTGGTAATGGCCCTTTTTGACTACACCCTCTCTGGGGAGAGGAAAGTCTTCAGAGTGCATTTTATGTGATTGCTGATCTTAGCCACACAGGCTCTGCCATGATGACCTAATGACTTCACCGTCTGACCTCCCCTCTGAACATGGTCACACTGGAGACTAAGATTTGCATACATGTACTTTGAGGGTACAGAAGTGTTTAGTTCATCATCTTAAAATCGGAACAACAGAATTCCCTAGTCGTTATGAAGATTAAATGAGTTATTTGTAAATTATTTAGAATAGTGCTGGCACCATGCAGTACTGGTATGAGGATGTGTATAATATTGCTAAAATACTCACTAAAAAGAAAACAGAATTAAAGACCACCATGGCAAATTGTGTTCTTCATCTGTGGCTGACAAATTTGAAGAGTGGCTGAAGACCCAGGACTCAGACGTGCAGTGTGGGAGGTCTTCAGAGTGTGCCTTTATGTCTCTAAGCTCTGAACATCTCTCTTTGTGTCCCCAGGCCTATGTGAACCTCCTTTTCTGGTACCAGTTCTTCTGTGGGTTTTCAGGAACATCTATGACAGACTATTGGGTTTTGATCTTCTTCAACCTGCTCTTCACCTCTGTCCCCCCCATCATATATGGCGTGTTGGAGAAAGATGTATCCGCGGAGACCCTTCTGCAGCTGCCGGAACTTTACCAGAGCGGTCAGCGGTCAGAGGTAAGTGCTCAACAGAAACGTGTCAACAGATGCAATACCTGCTGAAAGCCAGCGTGACTGCAGTCAGCTGGGCCCACACATTATGGGATAGTCAGGACAATTGTTTAACATGCCTGGTTGCTTCCAATGCTCTGTACCAGTGGATCTCAGCCTTCCTAATGCCAGGACCCTTTTATACGGTTCCTCATGTTGTAGTAACACCCCCAACCATAAAATTATTCCATCATTACTTGATAAATGTAATTTTCTTACTGTTATGAATTGTACTGTGATACCTGATATACAGCCCCCCAAAGGAATCGCAGCCCACAGGTTGAGAACTATTGCTCTATCTTACATGGCAGATGTGAAGTCAGTGGTATCAATGCAAATCTTAAAAAGTGCTTATGTACTTATCAGATGAAATTCAGAGTTCGTGACCCTGCTGATGGCAGCTGACATTTGTTAAGCCCACTACACAACCTGTTCCAGTACCCAGCAAACATGTCCTGCCTCAGTCATCTCCACACAGATGCTTTTTCAGAAAGAATCTAGTGTTTTTCCCACTCCAAATTGAGGAATCTGAACCTTAAATGTATTAAGTAACTTCCCCCAGACTTGCAGAGTTAATGAATGATAGAACCAGGATGTGAAACCAACTCAGTCTGGTTCTCAAGCCCAAGTTAATTCCTCAGTGTCTGGTGTCACACAGGACAGAAGTGATCTCCACCCCACTGATCTCTGGGTTCTGGCTCAGCACTGGCTTCTCGCCTGCTTCCCTGCTTCTGTTGCTCCCTTATCATCCCTTCCCTGGAGGATTGTGGGTAGTAGGCAGGGTAGCCTGCCACCTAGAGTGGCTGTCTAAATATTCTTGTTCCTGATTCATTGTTCGCAAGATTAATAATGGCCAACATGGATGTAACAGGAAACTTATAGCATGGCAGACACTGTTCTAAGTGCTTCACCTAATCTAATCCACCAAATATCCGGCAAGGCAGGTCTGCCATTTTCTCTCCTTTGTAGGAGGCACAAGTCAAGCACAAGGAGTTGCCCTTAGCAGCCTGTTCTTGGTGCTGAGCTAGTGAGTGTTGCAGTTTAGTCTCGACATCCAGGCCCAAGGTGTGCCTTTGTGCTGTGTGGCAGGAAGGGCTGATGGTCCCTTTAGTCCTTGGGCTTCCCTTGAGGTGCTTAGGTCAGATGTAAAGTGTTGCTGTAAACACATTCATTGTGAGGCTCCTGACAGGAGGGCAAGGAGCCACACCTGTGTGTGGGCAAGGCTAAGCAGCCCCAAGTGTCACGTGTTCCAGTACTAAGAATGTGGTTGCCAGAGTTCTCACATTTGTAATGGACAAAGAGAAAAAGGAAGGAAGAAGAGGGGAAGGGGTAAAGAAAAAAGAGGAAAAAAAAACAAGAAAAGAAATGGCCCATGCTAACCTGTTGTAAAAGAGAAATGTATTAACACACGCAGCTGCAAAATCCGGGGCAGTAAGAACAGTGTATTTCCCTCTAAGCAATTATAAATGTCTACCTTTGATGTTTTAGCTTGTAGTTCACCGTCTCTGGTACTCATCACCAAAGCTAGAAATGTCTTCTTCTTGCCCAGTCCTGGGGTGTGTGTCACTCCCAGGGACACAGCTGAAGCAGATGGGTGGGTGGGAAGGTTCTCTATGGAAACACTGGACAGAGCAGAGTGAGATTAGCCAGCAGAAATCTGTGTGCTGGTCCCCCAGGGCTACCGTGAAGATATTAACACAGATCATCATGGGTTGGTTATAATGGAGTGTTTGCAATCTGATTCTCTGCTGTGTAACTTTGTTTTACCTTGCCACGGTTCAGTTTGTTTACCTTCTGGAAAAGCTGTAGGACTAAGGAGATAACACATATAGCGTTTCCAGCCGCATTAAGAACTCAGTATTTTTATTTCGAACAGTCGGGCTGGAAACATAAATTTGATGAAAGGATTCTAAATGATGCTTTTCTTTCCTTAAACTTTATTTTGACTTGAAGAGCATCTCTGAAGAGGTGGCTGCTTCAGTGTCCACACCTGACAGGAACAGCCAACAAAGCAGAGTCACACGCTCAGCATGCAGGAGGAGGAGAGCTGCAGAGCCCTTTACTAGCACAGACCACACAAACCATGAGCTTCTACGTGAGCTTCCCTAAAGCCATCCAGTCTGCCATCTAATCTGCCTTGTAGTTCAAGGCCCAGATGCCCGATGGTATGGTAGGAGCCATTGAACATGGTCCTGCACCCCCGGCCCCCTAAATCCTGTGTCCTCTGGGAAAGGACTGGAGAGGAGACTAATGTGTTACAGGGGGGTCTCAAAGGCCAGTTTGTATAGACTGAGACTAAGTCCATCTTGTTCTTGGGAGAACTGAGCTCAGTGCTTCCAACCCTTGAATCCTGTGCTCATTTCTTTGGACACAGTGTTCTGTTAAGCTGACCAGTCTGATAAAGCACAATCTCGTGGACAGAGTCCCAGTATAGACACATGAGGAAAAGGTGGTTCCACATGTATTCCAAGTTAATCACACAAAACAAGAGTCAACGCTAGAAACCACATGAGAGAGAGCGTGTGCCATTTGTCCTTCTGAGCCTGAGTGGCCTCTCTGAGTATAATTTTTGAAGTCCCGTCCATTTGCCTGCAAATGTTACGATTTTGTTTCTCTTTACAGCTGAGCAATGTTCACTGTGGACATGGACCACATTTTGGTTATCTGTCGTCAGTGAACATCTAGGCTAGTTCTGTGTTCTAGCTCTTGTAAATACAGCAGCTGTGAACATAGGCTTGCACGTGTTTCTGAAGCACGATGTAAAGTCCTTGGGGGTTTCCCTGGGAGTCCTAAGCTTTTTGAGAGACCCCAAACCTGATTTCCAAAGTGGCTGCATGACTTTAGAACCCAGCCAACAGTGAATAAGGATGCCCTCTCGCCATAGCCACTCCACCATCTGTTGTATTTGTATTCCTGCTCATGGCTATTTACTAGTGTGAAACAGAATAAAAAATTGGTTTTAATCTGCACTTCCCTGATGATTTTAGTTCTTTCTGCTAGTTCTGTAGCTTTTTTTCCACTGTTCTCATTATTATAACCAAATACCTGACAGAGCCGATGAAGTGAGGAAGGGCTTATTTTACCTTACAGGTTTGTTTGTGTGTGTGTGTGTCTGATCATATTATAAGGGATGAGAAGGAGGGAGGAACGGGGTGGGGTACAAACGTACAGGTAGAGGCAAAGACTCCGCACTTGGGCAGGCAACAAGAGCTGAGTTGACCTACTTCTGCCAGCCAGGCTCCACTCTTAGATTCCAAAACTTCTCAAACAGTGCCAGCAGCTGGGACCAAGTTTGAAAGTGGAAGATGATTGGAGGAGATTTTATATTCACAGTATAACATACGGGAAGATTGGGTTGAGGGCTACAAAGAAAAGCACAGAAGTCAATTAAGGTGACTATCCAGCCATTCATAAACAGATCTGATGGTAATGGGGGGCAGAGGGTGGGAATAGAGTGAGTAAAGATATAAGTGCTGGATTTGTTTAGGTTTTTGAATAGTACTTTCTGGTCAGTGGACAGAGCTAGATATGCTTCAGGTATTTACTAGATCCAGAAGGACTTAGGGATGTAGCTCAGTAACAGAGTACATATTTGACATGTGTGACCAGTAGTTCAATCAGTCCCTGCAGAAGTAGCACACACACACACATACACACACTCTGTGCACACACACTCATGTATACAAGCGCACATACATACACACACAAACACATGTATTCAAGCACACAAATGCACATACACAAACACTCTTGCTTGTCCACACACATGCAAGCAACACACATGAACACACATGCATGAATACATACACGTTGATCCATGATAAAATAGATTTTATGTTTTGAATTAAAATATAATTACACTATTTTCTCCTTTTCCTCCTTCCAGTTTTCCCATTCCCACCCCCTCTCAAAATCATGACCTCTTTTTCTCTAGTTGTTATTGTTACATATAAGCATTTATATGTCTTACCCAAGTCAGAATGGCTAAGAGCAACAAAACAGTTGACAGCGGATGTTGGAGAGGGTTCGAGGAAAAAGGGAACCTTTAGTCACTGTTAATGAGATTGAAAACTGCTCCAGCCACTTTGGAAATCATTGTGAAAAGCCCTCAAAACGCTAAAAATAAAGTTAGATTTTTAAAAAATGGATCGAGTAAGTTAAATAAGAGTTCCTGTGGTTTGATACTTTTCCTGCCACATTCAACAGCGAACATGACTTAGCTCGCTGCCTGCATCCTTCTACCATGCACTATGAAATAAGACCGAAGGACCAGCAGGTTATTGTTTTGCTCTGACCCTTGTTAATTTTGCTCCCTCTCCAACATGTGCTTCATTTCCAGGCGTACGTACCTCTCACGTTCTGGATCACCTTGCTGGATGCCTTCTATCAAAGTCTGGTCTGCTTTTTTGTGCCTTACTTTGTAAGTCTTTGTTTGTCTGTGTATTTGCCATTCATGAATTAATGGTGTTTCTGCATACATTGCTTTCCATCGACTGTTAGTTAACTGATATATGTAACCTCTCATAGTATGTTAGGTAATGGGCTCAATTATGTACCTACTTTATTTCTTTGGGGTCTCTTATAAACACTCAGCTGTCTACTAAGTTTCATCAGTGGCTTAAATAAAATTTAAATTCTGTCCATATAAATAAATTAGACAAAAAAATCATTAAGCAATATCAGAAAAAGAAGAGCTTCTATCAGTGAGTATTGGGCTAATTCTATCAGGCTAAGACTCAGAATATTAAATCTAAGTACCTTTAAGGAATATCTTCAGGACTTAATAAAAACCACCTTTTACAGATAAGTTAAGAAGGAATGAACCAAGCAAAGGATATGTAAAAGATCATCTGAAAAGTTTAGACTGGCACCAAGCGCAGGAGAGCCGGTGCAGCTGTCTGTGCCTTGTTCCTTCCAGAAAGAAGCACGTTGTGATGACAGAGTGTGTCGACAGAGTACGGCACTGAGAGTAAAAACAGTGATTCTCACTAGCTTGACAGCTCTGTGCCCTGTTCAGATGAAGTCACGTGAATTAGCTTGCTTGCATATTCTCACTATATTGCTCTGTAAGAGAATTTAGACAAAGCAGCTGAAAGAGCCTTTAGAAAAAGATACTGAGAAAACAGAGAACTGGATCATTTGAGAACCAGAATAAGGACTTGAAGAAGCATCTGTGAGCGGGACAGGATATTTACCTAGAAGTATCAGTGTAGGGTAGTTACAACTGCTCCTTCCGTGGTTTCTTAAGTAGAACATATTCGATGCATTTGTGTGCCTCTCGGAGCTGAAAGCATGAACAAAAGCTTCCAGAAAGATCAATGGTGATTCTGAATGAAGAGGAATATCCCACCTAAAAGTTCAAAATGTAGACAAAGAGCATATGCGGGAGAGTCCATCTCTTTTCTGAGAATGTTCGTTTTTCCTAAGTGGCCAGTCGGTTAACTGAACTACTTGTAGAGACTGTGCAGGCCACATCTGAGCTGTAGATACAATGGTGTCACACACCAAGTGTGTGCAGCCCTCACACTCACCTCCTGCTGTCCTCTCCGTGTAGACCTACCGGGGCTCTGACATTGACATCTTTACGTTTGGGAATCCCCTGAACACATCAGCTCTGTTCATCATCCTCCTCCATCTGGTGATCGAAAGCAAGAGTTTGGTGAGTGCTTCCCCTCTACCTGGGGGTGGGGGGTGTTCTGTTAGCAGTGGGCCTGCCAAGCCCTCTGTGGCTGTAAGCTCAGGGCTGCTAAGAGTCATGGCCCTGTAGAAAAAGGGTCATTCTGTGTAAAGTTGAGGGTCACTGGGTCCCATGATGCCAAGTGCAGGGAAAGTGAAAAGGCCCTGTGTCTTTGTTTCTGTCATCGGTAAGTACTTCATAGACCTGAGTCAGGGGACAGGAAACACCAGCTGTGCTTAGTAGGCTTTTAGACCAAGCTGATGCCTTCACACTAAAGTCAATGACCTTCTGTGCCATACCCTCACTCTGTTACCTTAGTAAATGAGGACTTCATGCCCCGTGATAATACAAAATGGTTTTATTTCTTTGGGCAAAGATCCTTTATATCTTCTTCTTATGCTTAGGGTGGACTTGAAAAGCCCAGTAAAGCTCTTCTATCTAGTCTCACACAGGGAGACTCCTAATCTGTGCCCTACCTCATTTGCTGGCTCCACCTTCTCCCTTTCTCAGCTTCCCAGATGCATTGAGTTCATTATCACATCGGAACCTTGCCACTTACTGTTATCTATTAGTAGAGATACTTCTTAGATTTCCCTTGTATTCATAAATCTTTACCAACTTCAGAATATTCCTTTAGATCATCGTGTGCCTTAGCAAGCACTCTTTGCCTCTAGAACCTTTCTTAATCATCTATTACCTCATTTTATTCTCTTGCTTTTGTTCATAAGATTAAACATAATTTATAGTTATTCATTTCATTATAGAGTTATCTGATTCAGGTTTATCTTCTGCATCAAACTATAATCTGTGTGAGGTCAGGGTTCATGGTTGTTTTGTGCACCATGTAAACCACTGTGAGAGCTAAGACTGACTCAGAGAAAGTGTTCAAAAACCAACATGGGTGAGTAGCTAGGCACCGGACCACTTTGGGAGTTTATTTAGCATCAAGGTAAATGGATTTCAAACAGGAACTCACTGAATGAAGCTATGGTTCAAGATATACAATGCTATATTATCAAATTATTTTTAAGAAGTTATAAAGTAGGACCAAATATTTATTTTTGGCATCATTTGCTTTGCTTACATGTAATGATCTATAAGTAAATCCTAAGCCCCAAATGCAATAAGATGTTAGTGTATGCAAATACCAGATCAGCCAAACCAAATTAAAAAACTATAATGTTTGGTCTGGGCATCTACTTAACTTTTAAACCATTGTTAGAGATACTTTTGGTTCTCCGAAAAGACATGCCACAGGCTCTGATGTATGTGTGTTCCAGAGGAACTGACACGTTAGGTATGCCAGTTGGGGTTCCCTGGTTGAAGAAACAGCAGTTCATTCTGGATAACATAAGCAAGTAGAAATGTTCTGAAAATTATATTGAGGAACCATGGTCCAACAAACAAAATCCCAAGGAGTCAGCGGAGGGCCAGAGAGCAGAAACGAACAGATGCGCTCGCCAGGATACCCACTGCATGCGTTTTCTGTGCTACCGTCCTAGTTGCTGGTGCTGGAATCCTGTCTCGCTGGCCTTAGTCACAGGCTTCAGCATGAGAGGAGTGTGTCGCCAGCACTGTGCTCAATGTTGAGTGTCCTCTCCAAGAAGGGGCATGAAAGCTAAAACTCAGTAGTGTCTCCACAGAAGTGCTTCTTAGAGAAGCATCCCTCCTGCCGCAGGATGTCCTAGCAGAGTGCATCGATTTTGCCGGGTCTTTTCTAGAAGAGTCAGCCACTTGGAGCTCCTGAAACACATGTCCTTCATATTCTTTCTCACTGTGCTGTGGTCACCTCCCACTTCCTGGGCACTTTTACCCAGTGTTCTCCACGTTCATTTTCTTACGCCAACTCATTTACAAAGGTGGGCTGTGACGTCACGATCTCACTTTCAACAGCACAAAACCAGAGGAAAGAGACTAGAGTAGTGCTCAGATAGAAAGGGGGCGTTTGAGCAAGAAAAACATATAAGAAAAGGAAGTAGGAAGAGAGGGAGGGGGAGAGGAAAGGAGGGAGGGAGGGAGGGAGGGACCCATTGTTCTGGGGCATGCCATTTTTAAGCAAGGAGTTAACCAACACTTTCTGAGCAGTTTCTACATTTTATAAAATATGAACAATCTTTGTGACTCTGTGAAGAAGGTACCTGCTGTGGGGAAATGCTTTGCATAATTGGAAATGAAACAAGAGTGAGTTGGGTCTTATCTGAAAATCACAGGCCTACTAGAAAAGAGATTTACAAAGACAGTGTATACACACCAATAGCATACACACTGTGGGGATGGCGTGTACTGCTCCGGGTAGCCAGGAAGAAGGCACAGCAGCTCTTACAAGTGTCTACCCTGAGAGTTCTAAACAGCCTTTCCCATTCATTGGACTTCGTTTCATCCAAAGGGAGTAGAGAGATGTACACCACTTGAATGCTGACTAAGGGAGGGTAAGAGTATGGCCGAGCAAAGGTAGTGCCTACTGTGTGTATGTGAATTACTGAAGTTTGAAGATTACTGAATTAAGGTAATTCTGTAAGCAGATCAATGAGTGACAACTATATAGAAAAGAAAAAAGAAAAGGAAATCCAAACACCTCCTTGTACGTGGAGAATACAAACTAAATCAGTCAACAGAATGGCCCATTGACACTTAATTTTGTAGAATTCAAACAGTGGCATGAGCCACTCATGAATGATGCCATTCCCTTTTGCCCTTTGTATCTTGTGTCTTATGTGGTAAGGTCTGTAAAACTCAGAGTTTATTGTACTGTTTCTTTATTGGAGCAGGTTTTGCTAGCTTGCAATACGCCACCAGTAAGCATCTCCTTTCCTGGCCCTTCTTGTCTTGCAGACTTGGATTCACGTGCTGGTCATGGTTGGGAGCATCTTGTCCTACTTTTTCTTTGCCTTGGCTTTCGGAGCCTTATGTGTGACTTGTAACCCACCATCCAATCCCTACTGGATTATGCAGAAGCACATGCTGGACCCAGTGTTCTACTTAGTTTGTGTTCTTACAACCTGCGTAGCTCTTCTGCCCAGGTGTGTCACTGTTTTTTTTTTTTTTTTTTTCCTCAAGAGAATTAAGTAGATGGTTTCAGGTAACCACTAAGAATGAATGACAGACCACCTAGCTCAGCAGTGAGGAAATCAGCCGACATGCTAGCTAAATATTGGTTTCAGTTGTACCATAGAACAGGACTAGATTAAGCAAGTGAAGACATATATTTCTCTGGCATGGAGAAGTCCAATCTGATTGACAGTTCACAGGAAGAAAGAAACTTTGCCTCACGGGATTATCCAAGAACTGACCATGACCTCTCATTCACTTTGCCATCCCTGGAGCCCTTGCTTTGGTCTGTGTTTTACAGCTCATAGATGCCTAAAACAAACAGAAATGTACTAACTCAGAGCTCTGGCGGTTGGGAAGTTCCGTCAAGGTACTAGCAGGTTTGGTGATTCCTATCCGAGGATGAAATTTTAATGCTTCATCCACAAATGGCAAGGTGGGAGAGCAAACCCCTCGTAGCCTTGTCACTGACTAAAGACTCCCCTATTATATTGGTATAGTGAGCATCATCTGTCTCAGGTCACCAGAAGCTTCCTGTGGGCCAGGGCTATGGATCTGCTAACAGGAGCCATCTTCCTTCACTTATGCAGAAGAATCTTCTGTGCTTTGAATGCTTTCCCCTACAGAACTTGTGTTGCAATTTAATTGTCATTGTAACAATAGAAGAGGGGGGCCTTTATGCTTATTTGGCAAGCATAAAGAGTACTTGCTGTTTGCTTTATAAATATTAATTTATTAAATATTTTTAGTTGCTAAGTTTTAAAATCATGGTCTTGCATAATAGTCCAAGCAGACCTGGAACTCACTGTCAAGCTTAAGCTGGCTTTGAACTCATGGCTATCCCTCCAATTTAACCTTCCAAGTGTTGGGATTATAGAGGCTCATCCCCCATGCCAGGTTTAAAATTATTTTAATCTCCATTTTATAGCTTATTTACTTACGCTATCTCAGAAGCCAAGTGCCTGCCAGACTCTTTTACTTCCTTTTGACTGGTTACTATTTCCATCGGCTCCCATGATGCAATGGAAGTGAACATAATTCTGTGGTATTTTTTGTAATCTAGGTTTCTATACCGAGTTCTTCAGGGATCCGTGTTTCCATCTCCCATTCTGAGAGCCAAGTGCTTTGACAGACTAGCTCCAGAGGAGAGGGCGGAAGCTCTCAAGAAGTGGGCAGGGACTGCAAAGACCAATCAAGTGGCATCCAAGTATGCCACCCAACCAGCTGCCGAGTCAGGGCGACCTGCGCCTGGTCCTTCTGCTGCCCTTGCCATGAAGCCAGCAACAGCATGTGCCATTGAGCCAGAAAACTTCCCTACATGTGAGACTGTGCTAGATCTTGACTACTCTGAACCAGGTGCCTCAAAGATGACCGAACCCTCAGCATGTTAAAAACACAGGATACCCTGCTTAGCGTTGCACGTAATCTTTCAAGTTTTGAAGAATTCAAAAGTGAGGATTGCTTGTGTTTCGGTACAAGGGATATCAACATTTTGTTCAGTGTGGAAAACCCAACACCATGTCTGCAACTGTATACCGGTGTGCACATTTGTAAACAGGGATCATGTTTGACCTGAGCAGAGTTCAGGGAAGTGGAATATTTAATTCAGGATCATATGTTGTTTTTATGAAACTTTTTAGATTTTGTAAAGGAATTTCAATTGTCTTATAAATGCAATCATTATCAAAGGGAATTCATTTGAAATGTATTTATTTTAGAGGTAAGTCTCATGTATTTGGAAAATGATTTAAGTGAGATCCTACCTGAATTTTAATTTTTTTTCTTTTTTTATTTTTTTATTGAAAAAAACATTTTCCACCTCCTCCCCGCCTCCCATTTCCCTCCCCCTCCTCCCGCCCCTCTCCGCCTCCCCCCACTCCTCTTCTCCTCCCTCTCCAGCCCCAAGAGCAGTCAGGGTTCCCTACCCTGTGGAAAGTCCAAGGTCCTCCCCACTCTATCCAGGTCTAGGAAGGTGAACATCCAAACTGTCTAGGCTCCCACAAAGCCAGAACATGAAGTAGGATCAAAACCCCGTGCCATTGTCCTTGGCCTCTCATCAGCTCTCATTGTCCGCCATGTTCAGAGAGTCCGGTTTTATCCCATGCTTTTTCAGTCACAGTCCAGCTGGCCTTGGTGAGCTCCCAATAGATCAGCTCCACTGTCTCAGTGGGTGGGTGCACCCCTCGTGGTCCTGCCTTCCTTGCTCATGTTCTCCCTCCTTCTGCTCCTCGTTAGGACCTTGGGAGCTCAGTCCGGTGCTCCAGTGTGGGACTCTGTCTCTATCTCCATCCATCGCTAGATGAAGGTTCTATGGTGATATGCAAGATATTTATCAATATGGCTATAGGATAGGGTCATTTCAGGTTCCCTATCCTCACCTGCCCAAGGAAATAACTGGGGACATTGCCCTGGCACCAGGTAGCCACTCCAGGTTCAAGTCTCTTGCCAACCCTTAGGTGGCTCCCTTAACTAAGATATGTGCTTCCCTGCTCACCTATCCAACCTTCCTTTATCTCCAATCATCCCGTTTCCCCAAGTTCCCCACATCCTCTCCTTCACACTTTTCTCTCCCCATCTCCCCTTACCCCCATCCCACCCCCCCCCAAGATTCCAATTATAGTTATCCTCCTGGCTATGGGAAGTAGACAAGATTGCTGGGCAAAAACTGAATTTTAATTTAAGGGGGGGGGGAGTACTTTTAAAGCTGGCTCACTATAGCAGGACACCTTTAACCAGCACTTGAGAGGTAGAGGCAGGTGGATCTCTGAGTTCAAGGCTAGTCTGCTTTACAAAGTGAGTTGTAGGATGGCCAAGGCTGTTACACAGAGAAACCCTGTCACAGAAAAAAAACAAACCAAACAAGCAAAAAACCTGCTTTATTAGGAAAACTCATTAATTTAAAGACAAATCCCCACGAGCCTTTTGTTTTCCGTGAGAAGCCTTTGGTCCTTGACTAAAGGTGTTTAGCGCGCGCGCACGCGCGCGCACACACACACACACACACACACACACACGGCATGTCTACTCATTTCAGCATTGTGCTGAAGCAGAGCCTTCATAGAGAAGGAAAAGAAGAGGGCCAGTGTTTCTGGCAGCACCGGCTGCCTTCTGCTCTGTTCGTTGTTAAGAGAGGACATATGAGCACCCCATATACAGGTGCTGTCAACCAGGACACAGACAAATAGGTCATGAAACACAATCAGCTGAGCCTACAGACCGTGAGCAACTTCCCACGTTCAAAAACGGAGGATACCCACACCAACATGAGACAATCAGCTTCCAAGCAGTCTCCCAGAAACCATTTGAGAGTTCATAGCTGTTACTGCGCCCAACAACTGTCTGCACGGTAACCTCTACAGAAGGTGATGTGGGACAAGACTGATCCAAGGCACACTCAGTGGGAATCCCAAAGCTCTCAGAGAAATTCACATATTTAAGGGTGGAAATGTCTGTAGCACGTTTTCTGCTGAGACAAATCATGGACACCTGCTTTACTTAGTGCCTCGAGACTAGTTTACACCAGAGTCAATTTGCCACTGCGAGGTCCTGTGCTCTAGTTGTTGAAGACTTTCAAAACCTCTGTATCTGTCTGAAAGCTGTCGTCTACCAGTCATGTGGAGTTCCCTCCATGAATCGCTATGCTAAAAGTCAATGTCTACAGCAAAGTCTTATAAACTGTTATTCTCAGGGCCTAGCGTTGCCTGCCTGTACTGTCCGAGTGACTTTCTATACCCTCCTGTTATTGTTAAATGGCCTTTTTAAATAGACTCATTTTTGCCACCATGACAATATCACGTGAATAAAGGAAGTTGCCTTCTGCTTCCCTGAGATTTTTTTAAATAAATTATTTAATAAATAATATTCATTGAAAGCTGTCGTCATTCCCATAACTCCTCCCTGAATCCAGCTGTAATTGGTGCCAGAGCTGAGAAGGAAAATCCTAAGGCATGCCTTTGCCAGAATGCTTTTTGAACCTCTTTGTTTACAGGGGAAAAAGAATCACTTGATATTAGATCATTATTCATCATCCCCACAGCAGCTGGAAATCATTCCTTGAGCTCACCACTTCTCAAATAAATGTTGAAGAGATGCTCATATGCATATAAAAGGTTTTATTTTAAAGAGTAAAGGAATATGCTAAAAAGGAGTAAGCAAAAGGTCGTTTCCAAGATGTGAATTATCTATCTACTCATAGGAATATAGAAAAGTATTGAATGTTTATGTCATGGGGCTATAATCTTACATCTATAACTCACAAATCCTCCCAACTTTGTTAATAACTTAGGTGCAAACTCAATGTGTTGGAAAATCTGACGCTACTTATATACCTGATGCAATCATTTGTGTATCTTGCTACGAAAGTATTGCTGCATTTAATTACTTGGTGATTAAGTTCTATTTTTTTTTTTTATTTAAAAACTTCTGAAAAACACCTGGCCCCTAGACTAAGGAGATTGAGGTCTTTGTAAAGCTTTTAAAAGGTTGAATTTACAAGAGAATAACAATTTTATGCCAGATCAGCAAAGCATGTGTGGTGTAGCGTATTTTCATATTTTGAATATTTTACCAGATTTTGAGGAATCCAAGAAAATGAATAATAAATAGTTTGGGATATAACTTTATTATAAAAGGTTTCTAAAGAGTAGGAACACTTGCAAAAATGTGCTGCGGACATTGACGACTCGTGTTCTCTTAGCAGGGTTGATGTTTTCCGGGTACTCCAGGAGCAATGAATGCTATTAGCAGCTCATAAGCCTAAAGGTGAAGCTGCTAATAGTTTAAAAGAGCAGGCTCCTGTGAGAGCCAGCAGACAGCATGCACATTTGGCTGACAGGAAACCGGGCTCCCCGTGCTAGAAGAGAAATAACCCCTTTCCTGGAACTCGGTGTCTATATGCCTCCAGAAAAAAAATATCATTTTAATTGTATTCAGAGTTATTTAAAATAATTCCAACATGTATATTTTACTGAATATGAGTTCATCAAGGCTAAAAAATTATTTCATTAATTATGTACCAACAATTATAACAAAACTGACCAATGGTCTTAAACCTTCATCCAGTTGTGAACACAGTGCAAGTGCTACACACTCTTTGTAACAAGTTCCAGGACTAGAGAGGAACAACATGGAAAATAAGGGTTGAGACAACTTTTTGGATTTGAACTATATTGACACATAGAAAAAGAGTACAAAATACACATATAAAACTGCAGGCCGTCTCTGTTCGGAATGCTGAGGCAGTCTGGTTGCTGGTGGAGTTTCGTAGAACATCCTACTTGTTCGAAAGGCATTTGGATGTTACATAGTTGATGTCTGGCTGATTAAATTAGGTATGTATGAAGGTTTGTGTTTTGAAGCTTTTTAGTGGAAAATTACCCACTAATTGCTTCAGAAATTAATTTGTGTAAAGTGGCCCAGTGCTTAAAAGCAACTTTAAAATTTTTTTTTTTGTTTTAATTATCAATGAGGCAAAATGGCAACACCAGATGTAGACATCATTAGGGGGAAATTGCAAAATGGTTTTTTCCAAGCAGCATTTTGCTACACTTTGAAATATATTTCTGTGACATTTCTGTTTTGGGTGAACATAGGCAGACTAATTTCAGATTTAATTGTGGGTGGGATACCATTTAATTTTCATCTTTTCTTTTTTTGGGGGGGTGGGGTGGGGTTTTTTTGTTTCTTTCTTGTCTCCAAAGTGGAGAAGGTTCTCATTCATTTTCATATAGGCAAAAAAAAAAATGTTTCCATAAGAATTGACCTCGTTGTTGAAATCTCAGTCATGTAACTGATAGATACTGAACATCCCCAGAAACAGGGAAAGTCCTGTGGAGATTGTCTATGAAATTACAATCTTAATTTGAATGCAGAAGGGACAGAAATACACTTCTGAGTGTTAGTTTTAATGGCTAGAAAATTTTATATTCTGTTTGTCTTGCAACTTCAACTGTCTAGATCAATATTGCGAGTCTTTTCTCTTTCATAATTTCTCCAAATTATTTAGACGAGTCTGGTAAATAACATAAGCATATACATTATCTTGGCTTTTATCAGTTAAAAGCCAGTCTCCAAGGTTGGTTCTGAAAGGTGCCCCCTAAACTGCTGTGCTTAAACAGAAACTGAACACACATCAGTGTGTCTCCATCTGTTTGCTATGATAGTACAAAAAGGAACTTCCTATCACTTGTTACCATAGAGCCCCAGATGTGGTCTCTACAGAGCTGATACTTCTACACTACATTCAAGGTTAGCCTAGGCAAAGAACAAAACCTACTGTGCTCTGTGTTTTGAAAAGAATCCATGAAATTAATGAATGATAAAGCTGGGGGGAAAAAGGCTGAGTAAAACGGATCTGGTGCAAACAAGAGATCGCGCAGGACACGTTGAGCGCCCCGCCCACAAAAGCCCATCCGTGCAGCTCTTGGCAGGGCACTCTTCATGGTCAAGAGGGCCGTGCTTGGTGTGGGTTGCTGGCAGAGTCTCTGCTCATCCTTGGAATTCCTTCTGGAGAAAGGTCTTGATATATATTTGTCTTTCAATCCATTCAACAAAGTAAGATACATTGCTGTACACTCCAGGCCCCAGGACTTTGGAAAAGCAGACGGAGCCCCACGAAGTTAAACCAAATAATGTCCACTGTCGTCCGGGTCGCTCACAGACCAGAGGTCCACCACTGTCTCCCTGCAAGAGATAGCAATCGGTGTTAGTCATGCAATTTCAGAGGTCTAGCGGCAGGGTTATCATCTTAAGGGAGCAATAAAGCCCAAACCAGCTTAACCAAGTTGGAAAATTTCAACTGAGGTTTTCATCATAAGCTTGGGAGGGTATTTGCTTTCCACCCTATAACAGAACTTTCCAGTAAGCATGATGGATTCTGAGCTTTAAAGGAATAGAATTAGTTTGTAAAGAGATTTTTGTTCTTGTCACAAGATCTGAAGACCCTTAGTTACTTCCTGCATATAACAAAACGTCATAAAAGCCTTGATGTATCAAAACTAATCATCTCAATTTTATTCTTTAAATTGGATTGGTCTTATAAAATTAGAAATTACCCAAGATGGAAAATCAACACACATACACCCCATAAATCGGTTGCACAAAATGTTCTAAAATGAACCATCACAAATGCCCTTTAATTATGTAATTATTTAATTAATGTCATTAGACAAGCATGGTTTATCTCTCTTTAATTCTAAACTCCGAGGAGCCGTCTAATCACTTCAAAGCAACAGAACAGCAGTGTAAAAACCACTACCTGTTCCTCCCTTGCCAGTTTCTTTGTTTACTTGCCCATTTGACCCCCCAGAGACAGTTTGTCACAATAACTGCTAAATGTTAAGTTAAAGTAAAAACACTTCCCCACACTGCTAAGAGGCATGCTTTGCAGATTGCTGTGGCCACACATCCTGCCTGGACTTGAAGGCAGTGGCATTTGACAGGCTGGTAATCAAATGAGGATCATGAGATCTCAAGCCATGCCAGGGTGGTCACATTAGGGACAAGTCGTTTCACAGACTGTGGGAGCTCGGGTGCCAATGTTTATCCTAATGTCTTCATCTTTATACCTGGCAATATCCTCTGGTGTCCCCTTGTTGCTTAAGACACTGGATTTAAAGCTTTGGTTTTCATTTGTCCCTAATTAGTCTTTCCTAGCCACCAACATGATCAAAGGAGATGGACTGGCACCACTGTCCTCCTCCTGGCAGTAAACAATTTCTACAGATGTTCCTGAGGGACCACACATGACTTGTAATGGAACTGGACAAGCTCACCACAGTCATGGAGGATTCTGAGTGCTGGCACAGTCAGAAGGCAGCTTACCATGCACGAGTCCACAGTGCCAGCCTCATAGCCAGCACATATCATCCGACTGGTGATGGTCTTCATGTCAAAATAGGACTGACACCGCTCTAGAGGGATAATGCGGACCTCTCCCTCCTGCAGCTTAAAGGGCACTACATTTGAAAAGAAGAAACAAAACATGCACAAAGGCATAGAAGTGACTCGAAGGTAAGGCCAGCACAAAGGAATATTTTCATATAACTAGAGAATGTTTTCTTTCCCTTTAATATCATCTCAAAACTTGCCAAGTGGTAGTACACAACTTTAATCCCAGCACTCGGGCGGGGGAGGGGGGGGGCAGAGGCAGGCAGATCTCTGTGAGCTTGGGACCAGCCTCAGCCTACAGAATGAGATCCAGTACAGCAGGGACTACACAGAGAAACCTTGTCTTGGAAAAAAAAAAATCATCTCAAGGTGAAGACTTGTTTGCAACCCAATTTTTTTATTCAGAACTTTCACTAGCAATCATCTGGTGAAAGTCCTTATTTTTCCAGAGTGGCAGAAGGGTTGAAATAACTGTGTTTCACCCTTGCCATCTGCTCTGGAGAAAGATCAGCTTTTACAATAGAAAGGGGAAAACAAGGCAAAGTTTCTAGCTCAGCACATCTGCCGTGCTCTCTAGGTGCAGAGAAAATCTGCCGACCCGCACAGGGAAGGGCCCTCCGCACATGTGCTCCTGCGGCCATTGTTCTAATATCGAACCTTTAATCCTAGAGGCTGTGGCAGAAAGATTTGAAAAGGATGATATCATTTCTCGCTTACAATCGACAGAATATATGATTTCTGTCTTCCTTAAAAATTTTCAAGAATAACAGTTGCTGTCTTCAAGCAAAACCTCATAAATCCTATTTGGACATCCTAAAAATCATACGGATTGTTCCTTGAGGAAGTGATGGGCAGGCAGTGCTAGCAATACTCATCACTTGAGGAAAAATAAATGTGATATAGTACAAGTTTAACAAGTCATCAGCATGACAATGATAATGAGACAGCAGCACACATACTGCACACTACGGTAGCGGAGGCTCATGCCATCAGCAGCTTCTGGACCACTGTGCTTTTCTTCTGTGTAACAATCCTGTGTGTTACATCATCTCATTCCTTCTGTGAAAGGGAAGAGACTAGAATGGCCAAGGTCAATGGGATCCTCCTGATTAAATTCCATTGCCTGCTCTTCACGCTATCCCCTAACTGCTGTGCAAGCTCTATGGTACCCTATTACTGTAAGTTCATATAGATACATATTGGGAAGAACACAAATAGAGACACTGTGAAGGATATTCTGCTCGTTTCATTATAATACTAATCAGGGTTTTAATATAGAAGCATGAATAGGAATGGTAGCATTAGAAGGCAATACTACCTTCAAAATTCTTATAGGAAGATCTTCTTGAACGAGTCATTGATGTCTATAAACACTTCCCTTCCATCATTTTTTTAATCATACAGAAAAGAAACAGCTCACAAACTATCTGACTAAGCTTCAAGGAGAAAACAAGTTCCTTTAAATTGGTGTTCCTTTGGTTAATATCAAGATGCTAGAAGGTCAGTGTACGCCACCATTCTGAGAAGCCTGGCCTTCTTCTGCAGCTGATGCAATGATTTTGTTGACTCAGTTCTTATTCTAAACTTTAAATAGGTCAAACTACATGCAAGTGTCCTTTAGGGAGGTTGAGATCGAATGGTTAAAAAAGAATTCCTATGTATTTTGTTTTCAAATCATTTTTATAAAGCCAAATTTAAGCAATTTAAATAGTAAGATATGTATCACATTTCTTTATAGAAGGATGCACTGTATATGCAGATAAGAACAAATCAATTTCAGAACTGAAAGATGATCATGTAGCTTGCCTGCAGAAATGGAAATACCTAATTATTCCACACAGCTTCTGAGAAATTCTACTAAGAGGTAGTCCAAACCATTGCCCTTTCTCAAAGGGATGTGTGCTAAGTCTCACCTTGCACGGAAGATCCAAAACATTGGTAGGAACTCCCTGGAGAAAGAGCTACTGGGAAGGGGGTTTAGGTTCACATCTGAGGTGGGCAGGTTTATGTGTTATGATTGGTCGTTCATGTTTACAATTGGCTTAGAAGGGAGAACACAACACAGTCAAAGCCTTTACCCTGTGTGGCTGTGATTTACATGTGCAATGGGAAACAGTAGCCAATGCCTACAAGGAAGCCTAGTGCTTTTCCATTATGAGCTGAAAGGGCAAACATCGCTAATGACCCTGGCTTACTTTTGTTGCCCATGTGGCCCCAGCCTGTGATGTAGCAGTAGGTATCTGGTTCCAGATACTCCTCTGGGTTGGGTAAGCAGACAGGTCTGACGTAGCTTGTCTCATTGATATCATCGCTCAGCTCCACTATGCTGATGTCGTAGTCCACTGCTCCATTATAACGGGGATGTAGCAGGATGGTCTTCACAAAGCGGGTCTGCATGAAGGCCGACGGATGGTCCAGGTTGTTTATGCCAAATACCACTTTCCAAACATCAGCATCCTCTCTCCTAAAACAATTCAAGAGTATCTTCAATTCTATCTGCTTTGATTGCACAGGTTTTTAAAAGTGATCTTTGTATATAAACAATGCCTGTTCCCAAGCCTATTTCCCAATACAGTTGCATAAGAAGTGGTCACACAATGCCCGAGGAATGAATAGCTGAGCGTGCTATTATATGAGGAAGCAAAGCTCAGACTTCACTCTTTCTATAATTATTTAAATTATTTTTACAATATGGAATGCTTCAAATTTGCAAGTCATCTTCGCGCAGGGCCACTGCGATTTTGACAGCAAGCACTCAGCCTTCCTGGATAGGGTGTTCTTGAAAATAGAACAGTTTGGTCTTAGGGCCAGTTGCCTGCTTCATGGCATAAGAATGATAAAGTTGAGAGAAGGAGAGAGGAACAACACGCCACACTCCCTGGATTTCCTGTAACTCCATGCTTTTAACCATACCGTCCGTATTCTGGTGACTTCTAAATGTAGACCATGAGCTAAATTCTCTGACCTGTGTCGCAAACTTGATCCAATTGTCTGGTAAACACACTCACCTGGATGCTTGATAACGGCCAAGATGGTCAAGAGTCGTCCACATGATTGATGAAGTTTAAGCTTTCAGAATTTATTTTCAGGAATGAAATGCTTGCAAGCACCAGTGACTAACTGAATCATTTCCCTCGTGAACCCAATACTTCAAGCGTCAGAAAGTTCTCCTCACTCCTGCTTTCAGTGTAAGCCCCACACCTTGCTATTCTAATTTCTCTATTGTTCTCTGCTCACGAACCTGCTCTGATTTCCTTCTCGTGGTCCTCATGGATATCAATGACATTTTATGATAATCTATCTGTCTAATCTCTGTCTTGCTCTCTCCCACCCCACAGAGTTTTATATTCGTGAAAACAAGAACTGCGTTAGTATTTTCACATAGATGTGACCATACCACACGCACATCTTAACCAAAGAAAGATTTGTTTTGGTTCACAGTTTCAGAGGATTACAGTCCACCATGGTAGGGAAGGCATGGTCGTAAACGTGTATGTATACGGAAAAGCTCCTCACATTTTGGAAGCTCAGAAAGCAACCAGTGGCCAGGTTATAAACGTCAAAGCCCCATGTACTTTTAGATCCTAACTCCTAATGAGTCCATAGCCTTCCAATATAGTACCACCAGCTGGAGCACAAATGTTGGGGGTGTGTGTGTTGATTAGCTTAATTGCTGTGATAGAGGCCATGACCAAAATCAACCTGTAAAAGAAAGTGGTCATTTGGCCTAAATTCTGATCACAGTCCATTGAAGAAAGGAAGCCAAAGCAGGAACTCAAGGTGGGAACCTGGAGGCAGGAACTGAAACAGAGGCCACAGAGGAACACTGCTTACTGGTTTGCTCTCCATGACTTGCTCAGCTCACTTTCTTCTACTACTCAGGGCAGCCTGCCTAGGGGTGGCTCTACCTATAGTGGGCTGAGCCTTCCCACATTAATCATTAACTGAAAAAAATGCCCTACAACAATCTAATGGTGGAATTTTCTCAACTGAGGTCCCTCTTCCAAGATAACTCTAGCTTGTGTCAAGTTGACAATAAATAAATAAATAAATAAATAAATAAATAAATAAATAAATAAATAAAGGGGCACATTTTAGATTCCAACTCTAACAGGGACTTTATTGGTCTTACTCATTGATTTATCTATTTGGCCTTCTAGGGCCAAACAAAGAGTGGGTTCTAAAAGGCACTTGTTAACAAGTACTTATTCTAAATTATTCTGCTTTATTAGTAGACTCCACACATGTAAACAAAGTCAAAGTCATTTTTAGGCACTCATGCTCTCCTATTTTTACAGACCCTAGTTGTCCTGAGTAGACGACGGTCAAAGATGTGGCTATTTGTTGGATAATAGTGTTAAGGGATTGTCCTTTGTGCGCACACGCCCTTATACTATGGTACAAAGAACTAACCGTTCTTCCAGTCTTCCTCACTCACAAACTTCTGGTCAAATCAGTTAGAGTAGATCGATTTCATCATTCCAGGGTAAACATGGAATCATTTGGAGAGCTATTGAAGTATCAGTTCCCTAGACATCTCCCCCATATCACTTGAGAGAAAATCAAAGCTGGAAATCAGCATGGGACAGGCTGTCAATTTTGACCTTCAAGCTTAGTTCAGTACCATTAGATCCTTGGCCCTAACTCCATTAAAGAGCTCTTTACAGTTACACATTCTGTACTTTCAAAATTTGTTTTAAAGAAAATAATGCCAAACCTATAAAATAATGTCATGGATTCAATAAATACAGATAAATTGCAATGTTTCTAAGCCAAGCATTATACTAGAGAGTACAACAAGCAAAAAGGCAAGGCTTCTGCCTATATGAATTATAGAATTGAGTGAAAATGGCTAGTTCATGAAATAACTATAATAAGTTGGAGGAAGTGTTATGTCTTGGGCATGACAAGATAATGCTACAAAATTATGTCTCATTACATATTTCTGTCACTTAAAGTGTACACTTTTCCTCTTTTCTGCTTTCCTCCTTTTATCCACCCTTTTGTTGCATTTTTTTCCTAGTCTACAGGAGTAAGTCTACATGACCATTGAGGAAATACCACATCCTCATGGAATTTCGCTGTTTAAGACATCTGAAATTGATAATATTTTTTCAGATTGATTTATTAATTGCCTCATTAGAGCTTCTTACCCCAGAACCACAATGACTAAGTGCTAACTATCACAACAATTCACCTTCTGCTTTTGTCATAAGCAATATTTAAAGTAATTAAGTATTCTTAATTATTTGCAATAAAATGAAATAACATCAAATTAAGTACTTAATTAATTATATTGGGGTTAATTTAAACCTAACAGTAAAATGTGGGAGTCAATAAAAATAAAAGTTATTAACTTACATTCAGTAGTTTTGCTACACAGCCTAGTATTCTCAAAGTATTAATATCCAAGAGCAAGAAAAGGAAATGGTAGACAGAATTATCCCTTTCTGTTTTGTTATGCACATGATATGGAATTTAAAGTGCTTCTCAATATTTTTCCTCCACAGCCATGAAAAAAAAAGAACTAATAAAGCAGATAAGGGATTTTTGAGGTCAAGGAGAAGTGTATAAATGGCAAACTGATTTCATTATGTAGACCAATCATTTTTCACACTATGTTTGCCATGGTATGAACATACTGAGCATGTGCTAGAAAAGGGAGTCAGGAATGAGGGCAGAGACAGACCTGTCTCTAGGAGGAAGAAGACAGGGAAAAGTTCTAGGCTACATGGATACCCAGTGACAAACAGGACATGGTTATAAAGTTAATGGGAGAAATCGGGATACAAAGAGAAAAGTATATGACCTTAAAATCCACAGCATAAAGAAGAGTACTTCCCATTTGGATGCCAAACCTCAAAACAGCATCAAAGAGTCCTGCCCCATCTTTAATGATAGTCATGCCAAAGATCTCCGGATCCAGGAGCTGAGAGAATTGCTCTGATGGCAAAGTGCTTGCTTTATAAGCACAAGGATCTGAATTAGATCCCCAGAACTATCACTGGGAAGAAGAGTGGTCATGAGCATTTGTTAACTCAGCTGAGAAGGGGAAGACAGAGGATCCCTGGTGTTTGCTGGCAAGCCAGCCTACTTTACTCGGCAAGTTCCAATCCACTGAGAGACCATTTCAAGCCAAAGAGAAATGAGAGATATATAAAAATACTTAATGGAAAGTTGCACAAGTCACAGATAGTGACCGTAACTAATGGGGTCAGAATGCTGGCCTTTGGAACACCTACACTACACATTTTTTATTGAGCTTTGAAGCAATGAGTAGCATCCATAGACATCAACAGAGGAACTAGGGAAGAAAAGCTTATCAGGTGGATGGAAATTTTATAAGTAATGTGATAGCAGATTATAGAGGCAGATATCTCCAGGTGTGATGGGAGTCAGCCACCAGGGATAAAATTACAGAAAGTAGAGCACTCTGTAGGGCAAGGGTCCAGAAAAACTAACAGAAGGGCTTAAGCAAATGTGTGGGTGTGTGTGTGTGTGTGCGTGTGTGTGTGTGTGTGTGTGTGTGTGACCTTTAGCAAATAGATTTGAGAAGATTTTGAGACGGGAAGGACAGACAAAAGAATAAATAGAAAATGAAGAGAAGGAAGGAAGGAAGGAAGGAAGGAAGGAAGGAAGGAAGGAAGGAAGGAAGGAAGGAAAAGACAGGTATTATAATGTAGCCGCACAATCCCAAAGCCAGTACAGCTAAGTAGAAACAATAGCATTCACCGTCTGTATTCTACCATCACAAGTGGTCACAATAAATGGGCGGGGAGCAAGAATCATCTGAACACTTAACGTTTAACTACATATGGACTCGAGCACTGTAAAATTGGAGCCTGTCACAGAGTGGCATGAAACTACAGCCGTTACCAAAAGTCGCAGCCATGAAATGAGTAGGAGTGTGTTTCAAAAGAAACACGCAGGAAATGAAAATGGCTCCTCCGTGGAAAGCGCTGTCTGTTACGCTCATTTCATCTTAATAGATAACTACAGCCACGCAGAGCCTTCTGCCTACAACTCTCACTGCTTCCACCTCTCCATTCGAAAATGATATGCAGGTAATATCTGTAAAATTCATTTCCTATCTGATTGAGCGTGTGTGCTTTATACACTGAATGGATGTGCAGTTCAGTATTTGGGAAGAGCTGGCGAGAGACTACCGATCTTCTAGCTGATCACTAAAACTGAAAACTCCCTACTGATTTGGCAAGGGGGATGCATTACCAAGCTCCAGTAAGCATCATTTCTTAGCTAGAGAGGATAACTATAGTGGATATTTTAGGAGTCTTCTGGTGGGCAGTGATCAAAATGGAGCAATAGTGAAGATGGAAGTGAAGGAAAGAGAGGGGCTTTTAAGTCAGTGGTGTTGAGGCACAGATGTGAAAGGAACTATGCAGCTGCCAGGGATAAACTGATGCGGGGAGGAACGGTCAGGAGTAAAGTCTATGAAGGGCGAAGGAACACGATCGTTCTTAATCAGAAGGGGTGCATCACCCACCACAAACAAAGGCAAAGCAGGAAATAAGACCAAAGACACAAGGAAATACTTGGAACTAGGGATAAGACAAGATGAAAGGTACGACAGAATGATATCTATATTATTCAGGATATATAGGTGAGATCAGTAGAGGATAATGGAGATTTGTTAAGATAAAAGCTGTCAAATAATTACTGTCTCTTCGGGTGAAAAAGGACTTTACTGTAAAGGTGTCCACTGCATTAGTTAGATGCTGATGTGAGGTTCAGGGTCATACATGTGACGTGAGCTCCATTAGCAGTCAGGTGCATAATGTTCTCCAGCAACGGGCAACCTTCTGTCCCAGGTGTGGTGTGCTGGAATAGGAAGCACTGGCACTGGAAACAGTAAGTCTCTCTCTCTTCTGCTTCTGAAGGCTTCCCAATGCACAGTCACTCTTCTTCTGATTAAACTTTGCCAAACTTAATTTGCCTAAAGCTTCCTTTCAGTCAACAGTCAAAAGTAGAAGGGAAGCATTAGTGTTAGAAGCTTCAGAAACTATGGTGATTGGTTAGTAATTCAGGCCAACTCCTATCTATATCACAGACTTTGTTGTTGTTGTTCTAGAGAGGAGATTGGAATAACTCTATAGGAGACAGGGCAGTGGGGAGCATGGAGCCAGGTTCCAGTCACCCAAAAGTTTTCAAAGCCACATTTGCATACACTTTAATAATGCTGAGAATAGTCCCACAGGGGAGGTGTGAGGCCAGAGCCGAGAATTTCTGTGATCATGAACACTTATACTGATGGGAATGCATCAAATCCTGCCAGAAGATGAAATGTAAAAATAAATTGTGAATGACTGACCTAGTTCATAAGTACCAAGATGAAGGGGCAATCCTGAGGACACATCACAGCCCTCAGGAATTCCCTTTCTGGGTGAATTATAAAACCTTCAGATCAGGAGAGCTAGGACATTAAGGGTCTGATTTGTTCTGTGACAATTAAGAGGGGTTTCCCTGAGTTAGATGGAAAAATTCTCAGGGATTATTAAAGATCCAAATAATGTTGAGAGTCAGACATATCATCATCATCCTCTCTCTTGTTTTCTTTTGTTTTGAGTTTGTGCTTTGTGTCTTTCTTAAGTACATGAAAGAAGAAATAACAAAAAGGGCCCTTCCCTTGGAGGCCTTCCTGCTGTATCTGGCAGAAAGATTCAGGGCTGAAAATGTTGAAGATCCTGTCAAAGTACAGATGTTCTTTGGACCTGTGGGACTTTAAATGTTGAGGGGAGAGAAAGGACGCTGGGTAATATGGGCAGAAAGGAAGACGCACAACCAAAATTCTGAACTGGCTGGGGTGGTAGAAATCAAGACACACGTGACATGACAGAGTTAAAGGCTGGGGATGCACAGCTTAGCATACAAGTTCCCCGGAAAACAATCGGAAGCTTTGATCATTTCTCACCGTGGGCTGGCCCAGGAAGTTCATCCTCCAGTCTTTCAAGAGTGGAGGAAGGGAGGGAATTGCCTGCTAGGGCATCACTGGATGTCAAACTTGTTTTCCTCCTCACAGCCTTTGAAGCGGAACTGGTCTTGAGGCATATGGGGCTTGATCTGGGCAACTCAGTGTCTCATGGTTTTAATTGTTATTTGGTAATTTTAAATACCTCTCCGTGGAAATGCAAAGCAAATTGTCTTTTCTTTCCCACAAACGTAATTAAAAGAGGAAGGATGAAAAGGCCCACAGATGGGGCATGTTATTCCTTGCCAAAGCAGGGGATATGAAGTAAATCCCAATAATTGCAGCAACTGATGGCCCCAGCAGAGAATGTGCCTGACAATTAAACATTCTGAAACGCTATGGTGCCACTGGAGAGACCATAAAGCAGAATTATGCTATGAGCACATAGTCAAGCAAGAGCTTCAAGTTTGGCAGTCTCTAACCTTGTGTAGATGAGCAGGCCCCTCTTGACAGTTGTAAAATTTTGTGTTCCACAAAATTTCTTCAAGGTTTTTGGTATCATCTTCACGTCGTGAATTATAAACATACACCTTGCAAGCTTCCCTCCTTGCTGTATGCATCCTCCAATACAAGAGGGAACTTGGACACCATGTGTGGGAATGACAAGAGCCGTTTATAAACTTGGATTAATAAACCCATCAGGAGAGCTGCTCCCTTGAAGAGCTGTGGGTTCATTTAGGTAATCAGCATTGATGGATGTGCTTTGCTAGTGTATTCTTCTGCTTACTGTGGGCTACGAATCAGAGCTGGAAAAGACATCTGGAAACATCTGGCATCTTCTAGAGCAATAACATCACGGTGTGTTTCCAGACATACTCTGGAGACTCCTCTAATCATTTTGGATCTCACATATGAAAGTTCTCAAGAGAAGAAAAGGTACCAATTTGAAACTTACATTTTTCCCCAATAGAGTCATCAAATTTTATCACATATTTTTCATCTTACCATCACTTGTCAAGTATTCAGAATACATGTTTAACTAAATATCAACACATAAAAGAATGAAAAAGACCCATATCTATCACCATGTACAAAACTCAAGTCCAAATGGATCAAAGACCTCATCATAAAGCCAGCCAAACTGAACCTTATAGAAGAGAAAGTGGGAAATACACTTGAACGCATTGGCACTGGACACCACTTCCTAAATATAACCCCAGCAGCACAGACACTGAGAGAAACAATTGATAAATGGGTCCTCCTGAAACTGAAAAGCTTCTGTAAAGCAAAGGACATGGTCGACAAGACAAAACGACAGCCTACAGAATAGGAGAAGATCTTCACTAACCCCACATCAGACAGAGGTCTGATCTCCAAAATATACAAAGAACTCAAGAAATTGGTCACCAAAAGAACACATAATCCAATAAAAAAAAATGGAGTACAGACCTAAACAGAGAACTCTCAACAGAGGAATCTAAAATGGCTGAGAAACACTTAATGAAATGTTCAACATCCTTAGTCATCAGAGAAATGCAAATCAAAACAACTCTGAGATTCCATCTTACACCTGTAAGAATGGCCAAGATCAAAAACACTGATGACAACTTATGCTGGAGAGGTTGTGGGGGAAAGGGAACACTTCTGCATTGCTGGTGGGAATGCAAGCTGGTACAACCTCTTTGGATGTCAGTATGGTAATTTCTCAGAAAATTAGGAAACAACCTTCCTCAAGACCCAACAATACCACTTTTGGGTATATATCCAAAGGATGCTCAATTGTGCCACAAGGACATGTGTTCAACTATGTTCATAGCAGCACTGTTTTTCATAGCCAGGACCTATAAACAACTTAAATACCCCTCGACTGAAGAATGGATAAGGAAAATGTGCTACATTTACACAATGGAGTACAACACAGCAGAAAAAAATAACGACATCTTGAATTTTGCAGGAAAATGGATGGAGCTAGAAAACATTATTTTGAGTGAGGTAACCCACACACAGAAAGACAATTATCACATGTACTCACTCATAGGTGGTTTTTAAACATAAAGCAAAGGAAACCAGCCTACAAACCAGAATCCCAGAAAACTTAGACAACAATGAGGACACTAAGAGAGACTTATATAGATCTAATCTACATGGGAAGTAGAAAAAGAGAACATTTCCTGAGTAAATTGGGAGCATAGGGACCTTGGGGGAGGGGGAAGAGAGGAGGGGAGAGGGAGGAGAGCACAGAAAAATGTAGAGCTCAATAAAAATCAATAAAAAAGAGGAAAAAATAAAAAAATAATAATAAAAAGAAGATACTGACAAAAAAGAATACACGTTTAAATGTCTGTCATCTTTGTCGATCAGGGCTGCCCACAAGACTCCCAAAACTTTATTACCTTTAGTTAACCCCCTCTACCCCAAAGGTGGACGACCATGTGCTTCAGGCACACTCATAGGGCTTTATCCTGGATCTGAATTGAAAGATTAGCTTTTGTAATATCAGAAAGTGACATGAGAACCTCTACAGAAGAGACAATCAACAGTCCTACCTACCTGTGAACCACAACAATGTCCAATGAGGGACAAGAGCTCTAAGGGTACAGTCGTAGTGCACAACCCGTGGCAGTAACCAACAGCTCTCTGATGGGACTGAAGAACCATTCAACAAGAGAGAAATCATGCCTGGTGCTGGAAACCCAGCCAATACCTAGGACTAGTGAAGTCATAGATATTGGAGGAAAACTTAGAACCACCTCTTTTCTAAACCAGCACAAACCCTAACTACATTCTAAAGCTTTGTTCTTCTACAGACAAATAAGTGTCTTTCTCGTACCTCATCCAGGAAACCTCTCTTTGCAACAGACAGGGACCATTACAGAAAACTACAACCAAACAAACGCAGAATTATGGAACCCAGCCTCAACTGACACATCTACACAATATAACTCATTCACCGAGGGCTTGGGGATCATCGTAGAATAGGGGGCAGAGAGATTGTAAGAGTCAGAAAATCAGGGAATTTGCTATGGATTGTGTCTCTTAGAAATGCCAGAGAAGTTATACCCATGAAGTCTCCTAAGTATGGCTGACTAATGACCTGAGCAGTGGCAACACTAAAACATGCTAACGTGGATGGGAGGTGGAGGAGTTTAGGAGACCTCAACCCTAGTGTCTTAGTCGGTATCTTGCTGTGAAGAGACACCATGGCCACGACAATTCTTGTTAAGGAAAACATTTAACTGGGAGTGGCTTAGAGTTTTAGAGGTTTCATCCGTTACCATGTGGCACGACATGGCTGTGTGCGGGCAGACATGGTGCTAGAGAAGGAGCTGAGAGTTCCACATCTTGATCTTCAGGCAATAGAAAGAGTCTGTCTCACTGGGAATGGCTTGACCAGAAGCCTGCCTAGACAGTGACACACTTCCTCCAACAAGGTCACGCTACTCCAACAAGGCCATATCTCCTAACAGTGCCACTTCCTATGGCCAAGAATTCAAACACATGAGCCTATGAGGACCATATCTACTCAAACCACCACATCTGGACAGGGGAATTATAGGCACTGGAATGCTGAGAATGGGAGAAACAGTGTTCCCCAGGGAAGAGCACACCAATTAACTATCCAATAGTAAACTGTCCGTCCCCAAAACATATAAATACAGGTAACACTGTAGACTAAGCAAGTTTTGCTTATGTATTTAGGAGTATGTGTGTGTGTGCAAGTGTGTACATGTGTGTATATGTGCATGTGTGTGTATAAGAACAAGTAAAAGAAAAGAAGCCATGTATTTGAAATAGAGTTAGGGTGGGTATATAAATGAGTCTAGAGGGAGGAAAGGGAGCGATGGAACTATATTATAATTTCAGTTCTTAGGAAAAATGTCTCCCTACTAATTTCCTCAAGGAGCAAAGCAAGTATACATGTCTGCAATCCTAATATGGGGCTAAGTGTGTTCACACGCTCCTCTAGAAGCAATAATAGCCATAGGAGACTAGTTTTGTGTAAGAAGGGGCTCTCCCAACATTATTATGATAAGAGCAAATTAAAAGTATCTCAAATATTCGTCAATTGAAGACTAATATAAAATGCATGATAAGCCTATACAGAATAGTACTTAGCTTCAAAAAGAAATATAACAGTGCCACAAGAACTGATCTAGGGGGATGCCCATGGTATATTGCCAGAAAAGTTTTACAATGTACAAAGTGTCATTTCAAATTGTGAAAATCAACAATGTCACCATGGGAACCACTGCATGTGGTTAGAGCCATGGAGAAAGGCTCATCAGGCTCTATGCGGTTACCTTCAGGATGATGAGAAAGTAACAGAAAGGAAGTGTGGAAGGGACTGAATAATGCCAGGAAATACACACACACTCAGACAACAATAACAGGGAGAAATGCACAATGCATGTTTTACAGCAATAGCTTTTAAAGATGTATACACTTCTTCAGTCTTAGTAGCTGCTGCCAGGCATGGTTCCTAAGGCTTCAAATAGATTTCCTCACTTCCAGCCCACACAAAGCTTGTAGGAGAGAAATTCTTTGAACAAAGTCTTGGTTCTCTGTCTCTGAGAAACCTAATGCAAACATTGTACCTTTAATTCTACTTCCCAAACTACCACTAGTTGTTCATCTCAACTTATGCAGTTTCCAAACAAACCATTTCCATGTATATTCACATATGTATAATACACTGAAGATGTCCAGAGACTGAACTGGGCATGGGAATCAGTCTACTGAACTTCTTCATTGTCCTCCTCCCTCTTTAGCACAAACATTCTAAGAACCATTTCGAACTGGCCATTAATGAGCAGAAGACAAAAAGGGCAGGAAGATCTCAACATATAGAGACCTGGGAAGGAGAACGGCTATGATATTTGCACTGAAATGACTTCAAGGAGCTACATATGCCATTGAGAATGTCCAAGCAACAAATGATAAGATCCGGAGAAAAATAAAAGAGTGCAGCTTACCCCTCAAAGCAGTGGGCGACCGTGAGAACCCACTTCTTGGCAATGAGGACACAACCACAGATGTGTCCACTGGGGTCACTCTGCAGAGAGCATTGCCAGGGCCACCTCCCAGGACGACTCGTCCGACCCCCAAGGATCCTCTTGTACATGCGCGCAGCAGGGCGGCGGCCACAGTCTAACAAGGAGCAGAAACCACAGTCCGTGATTCATTCATCACCAAACCTAGTAGATTCTGAGCTCTGGTCGTCATGCATAAACGGTCCTGTTTCCCAGGAGCCAGCACGGTTCAATTAATGCCATGTCCCATGACAAACCACCAGTCTCACCTTGATTAGTACACAGAAGGGAAATCTTACTTCTGCTTGGACAGGACTGCCTAGGTTTGGAAACATAAAATGTTATAATATTAAATTGCATGCTTGGTGTTTACCTTAAGCATGTTATCAAAGTCAGGCAACACAGGGTCCACTGTCAGGGGCATTCAGACTCTGAGCACAGTTGTCTTACTGCAAGATTTTTTGGGGCACAGGTATAGTCAGAGCCTTCCATGGGAGAATACACACTTCTATCCCAACAAGGCACCACATTTGTGGAAAGAGACATTTTTATCAGGAAGCTTCTTACATCATCTTATTTGATAGTTAGAATCTATGGTGAAGGATGAGCATGTCGGATAAGCTCCCCCATACCCACCCCCAAAAAGCCTGAGATTTAGACTGAGAAGAATAAAATATTACTTTACACTTTAAAATAGAAGATAAAGGAATAGGACACTTAGACTAGAAAAACATCTTGCCCAGACTGTTAAGGTTAAACCATGAGTCTAGGAAGAGGTGACAGGAAGATGTGAACTTGTGTTTATTCTATATAATCCCAGGTAGCATAGCATGCATATGTATGTATTTGTATGTGTGCATGTGCACATGTGTGCTTCTGACCATTTTTAGTTGGTAGCTTCCTTAGTCATTCACTACATTTTTTTAGACAGGATCTTTGAACTTAGAGTTCACTAACTTGACTAGAGCATCTACCCAGCAAGCCCCAGCTATTCACCTGTCTCTCTCTCTCCCTGGTACTAAGATTATGTGTACTCCCAGATTGTTTTAGCATTAATACCAGGGGTCCAAATTCAGGTCTTTGTGATTAGACAGCAGGCACTTCATCAACTGAGCTATCTCTCAGATAGCTCAGTACCCTTGACATCTGAAATGATTGTATACGCTGCCTTCAAACCTCTGAGTGTGCTCAATTGATATATGTTGGGATCAAATCTTCCATTTCATTTATATCTCTACCCTTTCTGAGACTAGCTCTGAACACAGTATAAAAATGACATTCAAAAATTAGTTGTGAATTATTATATTTTTTAAAATTATGACTTTTGGGTAAGATACAAAGATTGCCCACCCCACTCCTTGTACTAAACTTGCTATATAATATCACATTTAGTTAGTGATCCAGGCCTACAAACCCCCAAAGTGAATTGTTATTCATTCATTTATTTGGTCTAAAGGGCTTTTTCCACACCCAGCTTAGAGGAGCACCATTGCGTTGAAAGATTTAGGTGACTGATTTGGAAAAAAATACTTCCTTTGACAAAATATTAAGAAATTTGAAAATAAGTTTGTCCAATATAGAAACCTTAAGATTTTTCTGGGGAATGAAGGGCCACCTTTAGTTTTCTTTGGGGTTCTTAGAGGTGATCTACCTAGCATTTAGGTTTTGAAGTCATACAAATTAACTTGAGTTTATCATCACTTACTCTGTATAGGCTGTGGCCTTTGGTATAGTTGCTTAAAGATTCTTAAATCTAACCCTTAGTTTCCTCAGCTATTAAAATAAGGTAATTATAATTTAGGAGTTTATTGTAAGAAATTAATGAGTCAACTAGATAACAAAACCTGGATAGTACCTGTAATGCAATAAGTGTCTAAAAGAATTCATTCCTTGGGCTGGGAATACAGCTCAGTGGCAGGGTACTTGCCTAGCTTGCATGAAAGTTTAGCCTCAAGTCCCAGGACCACAAAATGTTCTTATTAAAAATCAAAGTAAATCTTTTAAAAAGGAGGAGGCCTGAGAGGTGGCTCGGCAGTTAAGAACATGTAGTACTCTTGTTAAGGACCTGAGTTCTGTACTAAGAATTCACATCAGGAGGCTTGTCACCCAAGAGTTTGGGGAACCTGACACCTCTGGCATCATGAGTGAGCACCTACACTTTCATGCATATCCTCTCTCACACCCAGGTACAGAGAGGAAAAACAAATATTTAAAAAAGAATCCATTCCTTCCATTTACTTTCCTCCTACAGCCTCAATAATGAAAGGAGACCAACTTATTTAATATGTCATCACTTACGAGGGAAAGACATTCAAGGCTACATGACTTTAGTTTTTTTGTGTTGATTATTTTCTCAAATTCTAACTTTTTAGTATTTTCACTTAATCCCTCCTGCTAACCAGTCCCACATAGTAACTATAGGGAATCCAGTTTTGAGAGTTCATTTCAAAACAAGATATTTAAAGACTTGAGCTTAGATGTCAAATTTCCCCCCAATACATTAATAGTTCCAGTAGTTCCAATTAAATGCGACATTTTCCCAAGTTAATCCTATCTATGAAGAGGAAATTAATGTTGACATTTAAAGATTAACAGATGCTCTGTGAAAGTTATTTACTGGTGTGGCAAATTTGAGTGTTTGCAAGTTAAAAATAGAGAAAATAGTCTTGATCAGCCCTTGTTCCATATGTATATACATATGGCTGCTGTGGATCTGTTCTTACCTGTGTACCAGCAACTCCTGCAAGGTGGTTCCATTGAGATTCTCCCAGTTCGAGTGCAACCTCAGCCAGGGCTGGCTTTCCTGTCCTTGGATCAGCTCAGTCACAGCTCGTTCTCTGATACAAGGCAAATGCTGGGTAAATATTCAAAGTATAATGATCTTTGTTCAGGCATTATTATCATTTAAGACTCATTTGTTTTAAATACATATATTTCACATTGTAAATCAGTATTTCAAGAAAAGAAATTCATTTGGGAGAATTTGGAATGGAGCATGATTAGCAAATGGGGAGGGAATTAGTAAAAGTAAACTAAAACCAAGCTACTTCAGTCAGTCTCCCTGTTGACATTTGAACATGATGAGGTGTTAGAATTCTAACATCTGGAAAACTTCTAAAACCTAACAGCAGAAATCAGAAACAATGAAGTTCATCTTTCTGTCTGGTTTCTTCTTCATTGTGATCCTGAAACATACCAAGGCCCCAAAATACAGAAAATCAAAGGCCAATTATGACTTAAATATGTTAAAATTATAAGTGTGCTGGGCAATGGTGGTACATTTGCGGGGCAGAGGCAAGCAGGTCTCTGAGTCTGAGGCCATCCTGGTCTACAGAGTGAGCTCCAGAAAAAACCAGGGCTACACAGACAAACTCTCTAAAGAGATGTGCCCATCTTTCAAAACCTGGTGCTGTGGAACTGAGTAGCCTCGAGGCTCTAGATTTCTCATCTCCATTTCTTTTTGCAGCAAGGGAGAGAAGATGAAGTCGTGGTTTACTTGTCCTCAGCTGACTTTCCTGCAAGTCGGGGACTGGCTTCCTCATGGCTATAAACCAAACAATCAATATTGTGACCGAAAAGAAAAGAAGATTCCCCCAGGTCTGACAGAAACAGATCTTGCTGAAGAATGTTAAGCATCTCTATGCTGCTCACAAGAGCCTGGGAGTGAGGGGCTTTCATCTGGTTTTGATCAATGTACCTTCACCTCAGCCAATAAGTCAAGGTCCCGTTCATAGACGTTAGCACTAGTTTGTCTCCCAGGGATAAATGGATAGCGAAATAGGAACATGAGAAGCAAGGGAAGTGTGTTCTGAAGGAGAGGGGAAATGCAGATAAATGGTTTGCCTGCCATTTATCTACCAGGGTCATTAACTGAAATATTTTATTTCAAAGGATTACTGCGCCCTGCCTTTAGGAATCTACACCGTCCTTTGCATGTTGCCTTTGGGGTAATGTAAAAAATTTAAGGGAGGATGCTAAAATTAAACTTGACTTATGTTTCTTAAATGGGTTAGCAAGTCGTGTTCAAACAGGTACTGCTGGCTACCAGATGGTTTGAAACTCAAAAACAAATGTTACTTTAAGAGAGTTTAAATGGCTGATGTAGTCAAGTAGACATTAAAATGGACAACTATGAGTTAGCAAGGATAAACGGAAATTGAAACAAGAAACCAGGGGCTATCATTTCAGTGAGAGAAACAGACTACAGCTTGTTTTCAAAAGTTATTTGGGGCCCTGGGCAAGGACGTCAAAAAAGACGACATCAAATGTGGTAGAGTGAAGGCCACTTCAGTCAGAAAGCTTGTCTGAGTCATCCAACTAGGAGCTGAGTCGTGAATCATGATGATGGGGTTGGGGGTTTAGGCGAAGGTCTAGTGATCAGAATTCCAGGAAGAAAGCTGCCCTAGCTGGAAGCAATTCAGAGTGCTGGAACATCAGTAATCAGATCAGAATGTCTAATATCTAGTGAAGAAGTAGGGGGTGTTTGAAAGTTGGTGAAGTATAACAGGGATTGATATTTTATAAAATGCTAGAATAAAAGAACTGAACTTTCTATCTAGATTGTAATATAATAAAAAAAAGATAGTTTTGAGATGAAGGTAGCATGTTGCTGCTGACTTGGAGGTAATTTTTAAAGACAACATGATGAAAACCTAAAGTCAGAAATTAAGCCATCACCAGAAGCTGTGTGGTGACATTTCGAAAAGACGCGGCTATATAACAATTTCCAGTAGAAACAACTCAAGTCCTTTTGGGCCAAGTGCTGAAGGCCACTCAAGTTGCACCATGTTCTTATTTGTCCCTTTCTCATTCAAAGTCATGTCCAAATCAATACTCTAACCTCTGAGAAGCTGATATCCTAGGAGATTTGTATGGAGCAAGATAAATTCCTGCTCCTGGATTCCACGGTTCACAACTGAGGTCGAGGCGAGAAGGGGAAGGGCTGGCTCTGAACAGTATTTGCTTCTGGAGAACTCAGGGAAGCTGGTTTTTATTTGATAAGCACTGGTGGGGATCTATTTTTAATGATGAGTTGTTTTCAGCCAAATGTAACATGAGAGAAAGCGAGTCTGATTAACTTGAGCTCCTGCCTTGTTCGTTGCTGTTAATAATGGAAATTTTTCTCTAGCTTGCTGAGAAGTTGTCACTTAATTTCACAAATTATTCACAGGCTCAACTGACATGCTCTGAAATCCAGTTTGCTAATAGATATCCAAATTCCTGACAAAGCTTACCATGAGTGACCATAAACATAAACATATGTGCTTATGACAACAGGAATACTTTGTTTAGTTTTGTTTTTTTTCAAAGATGATACCAAGTAGTCTAATGGAAGAATAAAAAAAAAAACTTCTTCCCATGGGTACCTTTTTGGAAAGTATTCTCTTTTACCCAAAATATAATGTCTAGGAAGCACTATAAACACATCCATTGAAGTCTAGATTTTCTTTGCACCTAGATATTTAGCCACCAACATTTTAGGATGTACAAGAGCTTAACTCCCCAAGCATGTACCACAAGGCTATCAGAAAGGTTCCAAAGCTGCCATGTGAAGGTCATGGCACTCCATAGCCTTGTTTCATGTAGCTTCTGCTTAGACAAACAAACATATACTCATATACTGTAGGCATTTTTTTCAAGAATTAAAAAACCTTGGATTGTTACGTAGAGTAGATTTTCCCCATTCAATAAACACAAAAGAAGGCAATGATGAATGAATGGGATCAAAATATATTATACACATACATGACTTTTTAAAATAATTAATAATAAAAAGAAATCTAGAGCTGGAGGGTTGGCTCAGTGGTTATGAACACTTGCTGCTTTTGCAGAAGACTCTAGGTCAGTCCTAGCATTCACATGGTGGCTCACAACTGTCTGTTAACTCTAATTCTAGGGTGGTTCACAACCGTCTATTAACTCCAATTCTAGGGGTTCCCATGTCTTCTTCTGGATTCCATGGGCACCAAGCATACACATGGTACACAGACATATATGTAAGCAAACATTAATACAACAAAATGAAAAGAATGAATCCTTAGGAATAAAGAATTCTCTCTTTTCTGAAAATCTAAGGCAGAAGTGAAAGACTAATATTTTTTAACAAATGTGTGGAACATTATTAGCAATTATGGAAATGCAAATCAATATCACAGTGAAAACATTTTCACATTACCACTAGGCTGGCTAGCAAAAAAAAAAAACACTTAACAATCAGAGTTGACAAGGATATGAAGGAATCATAATTCATACCTTGATGGTAGGAGTCTGAAATGATATAGCCCCTTTGGAAAAGAGTTTGGCAGCTCTTTAAAAATTAAAGATGTTACCATTTGCTATAGAAACTCTAGTTATAAGTATTACTACCCAAGAAACTTGAAATGTATGCTTGTGTAAAAGCTTACAGGTGACTATTCATTACAGCATCATAAATCAACAATACGGATGAACCTGGAAAACACTAAGCTAAATGGGAAAAGTGAAAAACAATAGCAGGTATTATATGATTCTGCTTATGGAAATGTGCTCTGTAGGAAAACCCACAGATGCAGAAAATGGATTAGTAGTCGTCAGGGCCTGGAGAAGGAATAAATGAAAATTGATCTCTAATAGCCATGTGTTTTGGGGTGGCATAGAGTGGGCTGACGCTAATAAAAGCATTTTGGAATCAGACAGTATAGACTATATAACTTTGTGAATATTGCAAAAGCATTGCAATTACAAATGAAAAAGGTGGATTTTAGGAGAAGCAAATTATATGCCATTCTTTGAAACCTTGAGACCACCATGAGCTACTTATCCAGGGTTAATATGCACAAAAACAGCATCCTGGGCTGGACTTTCAGCTGCAGTGAACACAGAGCTCTGAAGTTTCATGTGAGTAAGGCAACCATTCTGAAGTTAACAGTTCTTTCCCAGGGAGTAAACCCCAGGAGGTAACGACAGCATTAATCCCAGCAGAGAACACTAGAGACTACTGGGTAGTCTTTGACTCTGGTTTTGCCCAAAATATAGAAACATTCTCCAAAAGGATGTGGTTTTTTTTCTTTTGATTAACTTTAAAAGATTAAGGCCAAAAAATTCAAATGACAGCTAACTCCATAAAGAAATTCTGCCAGTCAAATAGATCCAAGCTTGACACAGTTTCCAGATGAACTCAGTTCTGTTGAGACAGAGCTTATGAAGCCAGGAGACATGGGAGGTCACATCCCCTACACTTATCCTCAAATGCCAGATGTCTAAAAGCTGCATTTGCCAAGGATTAGAGGTCAGAGTAAGTTCTGATTTGTATTGTTCATAAAGTGCATGCGCATATGTTTTTGATACTGTAAGTAGAAGTTGATACACTGTCAAAAGACCCCAGGAGCTTGATTTATACCTTTGTCTAACCAGCAAAACATTGTGCTTCCAGCCCAGGGAGAACCCTGGAAGAACCGACAGATGACAGTAAGTTTGCATGCTCAACACAAAACACCAAATCTTTTCCCTTGGACAGTTATGGTCTGCCATTTTTGCTCTAAGAAATGGATAGCAGAATCCAAGTCTGAAAAAAAGAAGCCCATGAATATCTTTTTAATCAACTGCCTCTACAAGAAATATTGCTGTGCCATTCCTGAAAATACATAGTTTGGCATAGAAATGAGTTGATGAACTAGGTCTAAAAGTGGACCTGTTGAAGTCAATAAACACCTTTCTTAGGAGAAGGGTGAGTTGGTTATAGATGCTAAATTACAGCACTGGTTTCAATTCGTGCTTACGGAATGAATCCTTGCAAAGATTAGAAATGACTATTTCTTCTATACTTTTAATAAGAATTTCATGAACTCTGTTCTAAGTCTGTACCATTGTCAAATATGAAAATGAAGCTATCTTATGCCCTGTGTTGTTCTCCCAAGTGTCTTTCCTACTACTCCATCTTTCCTCCTACCCAATGATGACTCTCCCCTTTGCATCCTCTACACAATGATTACATCAGTGCTCATAAGCACATAGTCCACAAAATGAAAAGAGAAGGTGGAAGATGAGCAGAACTAATTAAGGGTGGGTTTCTAAGGTACAACATTTTTATGCAGGGTATGTATAAAAGCTACAGGCTAGCCACTGAAGGCGGCCAACACTCCATTCTAAAAACGAAGATGAAAAGCCATCCTCCTTCCCTTCCTGCCTGGCGTAGAGACCACCTGTGGTTGGAAAGACATTGTGATCGATGACTGTGACTCAAAGACGAGGTTATTTAGAGCTTGTTTGAGGCACCAGTAGCAGGCGTATGAATTTGTACAAGCAGGTGGTCTCCAGAGACCTAGGAAACAGCAGCTTTCTGAGCATCCCATCCTTGCACCAGGAACGTGACCTCACCTGCCCGTTATCTTCATTCTTTCCATCTTCTGCTTCTCTGTATTTCTATGAGCCACTAAAGTGTACCTAGAGCCAATCTTAGACGACCTGATGCTATTTACTCATTTACACATGAATTCAGTCAATAATTATAGCTTTTCAGCTATATTTCGACCTTAGATTCTCCCTGCCTCTCAGTGAAATAAAGTTATCAAAAACGAAAAAAGAAAAAAAAAACATACATCTATTATCTAAAATACTAACATTTCACTTTCAGAGTTGAAAAACTGGCTGGGCTGTGGAGGGGCATGCCTTTAATTCCAACACTCAGGAGGCAGAGTCACATGAATCTCTGTGAGTTCAAGGCTAGCCTGGACTACAGAGTGAGTTCCAGGACAGTCATGGCTGTCCATAGAGAAACTCTGTCTCAAAAAACAAAAACGAAAACAAAACAAAACGGAGTTGATAAAACGTGGAAGATAGAATAAGTGAACTTTATTTCAGAGTACCGCTATAGATCTAGCTGCCCGTGAAGCTCACACCAGGATAACTTCAAACCTGAAACAATCCTCTTGTCTCTGCTTCCTGACTGTTGGAATTGAAGATATTCAATATCATATCCGGTAAAAGAAATTATTTTAAAAATCTCATATGCACTTAAAAAAGAAAGAAATAGAAGCAACCCAAATGTTTGAAGGGATAATTGAATGTGGTATAACACTGGAAGTGTTAGCCATGAACAAAAATGAAGAGTTGGTGCACACTGTAACACAGATGCTTGGGGATATTATCTAGACAAAAAGATCACAAGCTGTATGCTTCCTTATTAAAATATCCAGAATGGTAGTGAAATGCATAGAGATGGAAAATACATGAGTGATTTGCTGGTTCTGGAGAACAATTGAGAGCGAGTATACATGTGGGCGCATAGTTTGCTTTGCGGTAATAAAAACATGCTAGACCGAGGCAACAGAGACAGCCACGCAACACTGAGAGTATAAACCAACTGCAACTTAAATACTCACACTTGGTGTGCATATTTTAGCTCAGTAAAAATCTAATATGCAAGAAATACGAAAGAAGATAGAGAGACATTTCAAACAAGATCCTTTCCTTTGCAGCTCAACAGTTCCGCTTAAGGTGGCTTGTTGAAACTGTTGCTGTGGTTGTAAGTCTTTGCAGGTCTAATTTTCCCTCGGAACTCCCAATAGAGCTGGTCTCATTATGTAATTGAATTTTCATATTAAGAAATACCCCTAGGTCTCGGTGAGAGACCCAAGTTAAGCAATTTCAAGGGGGCTTCCATTTATCTAATCAAAATCATATCCCATTTCATTTGAACACAATAATTTAATGGATTTTAATGGATCACAACAGCTATAATTTTTCTAATGCTGGAAAAGATTAAAATTCTCTTATTATTATAAACAGCACCAGTTACTTAGATTTCCAAAGATGTGGGTCTTTACATGGAAGAAGAGAGCTCAAGATGTTAGCCGTGATACGATCTTCAAGCTGGGGCAGCGAAAACATGCAGCTAGTTTCTGAGTTAAATGGCTCGTTATTGTAAACAATTTTCATTTGCTCTGTGGCTCCTGGAAATGCCATCAGCTCTGGCTTTTAAGACTAGAATTACAAGGCTCCTTTATCTTTTATTTCTCTCATTTCTATATTTACACTAAAATCTCGCATATATCATTACCATAACAAATCAAAACGCCAGCTAAGTCCTACAGCAGTTACATGTGCATATGCATCCTATAGGTGTTCAGTGACGTGCAGATGAAGGCTTTCCTTGCGGAAGGAACTGAAACAGAACGCCTAACAAAACAGTGTGCTTCCGCCTTTCAGAGCGTCCACTTCAGCCTGGGAATGTAGAAGCCAGAGTGGTCTTTTCCTTGACGCATATTTCCTGTATTACTTAGGATAAATAGAAATACCAGCAGCTTTGACTTCTATTTCTCAACTCTTCCTTTTTTTTTTTTTTTAAAAAAAAAAAAAGCATGTGCTGCTTAAAAAGAAATTTTCAGTAACCTCGAGGAGGAGCATGAAGAGTTTTCCATCCAGGTTCCACAGAGGAGACCATCTGAACGCTTTATAAATAGTGAACGTATTCCATTTCAGAAGTGCTTAAAATACAGTTACTTCATTTACTTTCGAGGCTTCAACGTAACAGATCTGCAGCCCACACTCTACAGAGCAGGTGCCTAGAATTAAATAAGTTCCTCACGCCAGATTCATTTCCAGGACTTTAGAGGATTCTTATTTCCTGGTCCTCCATCCATCACAAGGAAGATATTACTGCTCAGGTTCACGAAGCCCTCTGAGAAACTCATCAGTGCTACAAACTACTGACCTTACCCTAAACCCATCTGCCTGCAGGCCAGCTGACTCAATGCCTCCTGCCAGCCGTCGGCACACACGTGGTGTTCGGTCGCAGATCTGTGGACGGCCAGGAATGAGGAGGAGCTCCCGTTTTTCGAGAGGGTCACTGAGGGGGGGAAATGCGAGAAATCCTAATTAAAAACACTCCTCCTCCTGAGAAGCGGAAGTTCGTACGCCCTTGCTGTGATTGCATGCACTCGTTCATGTTTATTTTAGTTGAGAACAATTTGGGGTTGACCCATTTTGTGCAAACCACTGCTCCCTCAATATGTGACAGGAGACGGGGAAAAAGGGGGGGGGGGGAATTCGTTCTGTTCTCTGCTTTCAAAGCACTGCAGACTCTAATGAAAGACAGGCAGTTCCCGACCTTCCTTTATGAATTAGAAGGTGACCAGAGGCAGAGTCCCAGGTGCCTTGAACTTACCCAGGGATTAGCAGAACTAATTGCAATGAGTTATTTGAAACTCCATGCATTTTTTTCCTTTAGCGTTGGGAAATGGCAGCATGTGAGGGTGGTGCTAATCTAGGGTTCACTTAGCACGCGCACAGACCCTAGCCCCTGCACTGGGTCAGCCGCAGTTCATCTGAGGAACACCGTGTACCTGAACACAGCCCACATGAACTTCACGACTTGGCCAGAGACTTGGCAAAAGACGAAGGTAGAAGACAAGTGAATGAGAGGAGTGATGAGTGCGGAATGAGGGGATTAATCAGAAAATCAAGATCACAGCTGCCACAATAGCTGAGATGCCTTCAAGTCCTGCCCATGGCTGGAAATTGCATCCGGATGAGGGGCAAGACACGGAGCTGAGGAAGAGACCACTTTCAGATCCTCTTCCGGGGGATGTAAATGATCCAAGAACGACTGATTAATCAGCACTATTGAATTTGAGGGATGAAATAAAATCTAAGTCTAAAAACGACATGCTTCTAAACATTGGAATGCAGAATGTTATACATAGAATATAGACATTTCAAACAGAGAAGTAACTTGAGGGGGAATGTTTTTGTTACTTAGAAACAGCACCCATGAATCACCACTGTCAACTTTTAAACAGGCAAACAAAATAGATGAACTTGGCTGGTAAAACCCGTGAAGTAATTGAGGATTCATTTAGCTTCAGTGGCTGACAGGCATGTGAATACAGGGCAGATGGCAGCGAGCAGGAGCTTACCACAGTCCCATTCATCTGAACTGTCTGAGCAGTCGACCCCTCCGTCACACCACAGGTCACGTGGCACACACTCATGGTTGACACATTCCAGCTCATCGTCCTGGCAAAATGCTGGCAAAGGGACCAAGAAGGAAGAAGAGGGAAGCGTTTGTGGGAAGAAAGCAAATTCTGTTCACACAGATAGATAGCTTTTTAGGGGTCCCACCATTAAATTACTCTCTCAGTCACGTATAAATCTCTTTCGGATTTTTTAAAATTATAGTAAATCTCCTTGATTGCCTACTTAGCATCCATTTCCCCTCTTCCTCCCGTGAAAAGGAAACCTGATTTTGTCCAGGTTCATACCAGCCATCCCAAGTCCCAGAGGAAGATCTTGATTAGTTTAACATCGTCATGGCATTTTTCCGACTATTCTTATCTGAGAGTAATTATTGGTCCAGGATTAAACGTGATTCCATGAGAGACCGTTGGTCTATGGTTTTATGATTTATGCATTACAAAATAGCATCCACCCAAACTCTGCCTGCCAGGCCGTGTGCCTTACTTAGCCTTGGAACTAGGCCAGACTGGAGCAGACAGCTTCTAATCCCTGACTGGGACTATGCTGTGAGTGTCTGTGGTGAATGTCCTTCCTAATCCACACAAAACCCCCTGGCTACAGGCTGTGACTCTGCCCAGTGTGGACCCACAGGGAATCCCTCCGTGATATTCCAGAGCAAGGAGCACAACCCCCACTTCCTCCTATGGAATGTGACCAAGGCAGCTCATCCACCCAGATGCCCTTGGCTTTTGACCATCCAGCCCGAGGTCAAAATAAAGGAGTCACAGACAAGGTGATACATTTCCACTATAGCCTCATGAATTCACTTTGCATGACTTTTACTATAATAATATAGCACATGTATCATTCACATAACAATAAACGTCATCATTTTTGGTTAGTGTAAGTTGAGCTTTCTGTTATTTGTAACTTTAAGAAGTTTTTAACTAGTTCTAAAGATAATGGCTACATATCATTCAGACATAAAAGATTTCAAAAGCACAAAACAATCCTACCATCGTAAGATAAATGTAAACTTTTTATGATCCTCTGATTTTTTTATATATGCATATTTACTTCGAAAATGCAGGACAACAATGCACATATTACTGAATATTTTCTATTATTCGGCTACTGTGTTTGGGATAAGTGTTCTCTGAAGCCCACTCTTGAAGTTTTGGTCTCCAGCCTGTGGTGCTATTGGGAAGCTGAAGAGCTACTTAAGTGGTCTGAGGGTGTGAGGGACATCTTGCCGTCAGTGAAAGCATGTCCTGAGGGAGCCAGAGGGACCACCGCATCATCTTGCTCTCTTCTAATACACAGTCTTGAGGTTAATATACGTCCTCTCCTCCGTGATACACTTTCCTGCCACAGGCTCAAATGGAATGAGTCTACAAAAGGGCCTGAAACATCCTAAATTCTGAGCCAAAATAAACTTAACCTCTTAAATTGATTCCCTCGGGTATTCGTTTTACTAACAGGAAACCAACTACCCCATCAACTAAAGATATATAATGGATCTAAGTCAAATTGTGCTTCTCTGCTTTACATTGTATGTCTTCCATTTTTCTGGATGCTGGTGCTATTTTAATCTTTCCATATTGTTAGAATAAAATGTGTATGTATTTTATAGATATTTGTCTTCTTGGAATATGAAGGAATACCTTCATAGACAAAATCTTGTCCAAAGAACTAAAATACACACTGAAAATTTATATATATATATTTCCAAATTATCAGTTTATATTAAAGTGAAGCAAGGAGTATTTAAGATGAAAAACTCTGTTAACAAATTCTTCAAGGTACTTACAGCAGTTTTTTTCATCCATGCTATCAGGGCAGTCTGGAAACCCATCACAGATCAATGTGCGCTTCAGACACTGCTTATTGGCTGGACATTCCCAAAGATCTCTCTCTTTGCAACCTGGAAACAGAAGAAAAAGCCATTCATGATAGATGCACAGTTGAAAATGGCAGTGACATTTAATCAAATAAGGTAAAAAGGGAAACTTCAGCATGAAGGCATGATTCCTTCTTGAAGAGTTTGCACATCAGTGGTTACTATAAACAAGGTTTTGAGAGTTGGAACTTCCAGTAGTTCCCATTCTGCATGATGAACAGAACAGCTCTTCTAACAGAAGATCCAAATCAACATATGGGAAACGGAAAACAGGGGGAAAGCAGCTATGTATTCATCCTTCCTGAGTTGTTACTTTTGCTTTCGGAGTCAACTTGCCAGCATGAAATGCATCTATAAAGCAAGCTATGCTTTTAAGCAAATATGCCAAAACCTAGAGACGTCAAAGTGTGCAATCTTAAAATGTAATTTCAGTCTACAAACTGAGGGGCCATCTGTATCTTTCGTAAAAGAGGCTCCTCATATGCTAAGTACCTACAAAATTCGTTTAAGAGCCAGGTGCAAACCATTATATTTGGTGACCAGATACCTAAGGTCAGATATCTACCTCATCAGCTAGTATGGAAAACAGAAATAATTTGGAAAAAATCAAGGCTGTGGGTTTACAACTTGAACTTCAATACCCCCCCCCAAGGAGCAAGTAGTTCAACTACACTTACGGCATATCATTTGATTTAAGTGCAGTGTGTTTGAATATCAGCTAAGATATGCCAAGATTCTACTGTACTAGATGCCCCCAGAAGACCCATGATCCTCGCCATGCTGTGAGGGTATGAAAGAAATGATTTCATAGTTTTAAACTGTTATGTGTTTGTGGGTTTTGAGATGGTTTTACTATGTAGTCAAGGCTGTCATCAAATTTAAGGGCTCCCTTGACTTTGCTGATGGTCATTTCCTCCTAGAACAGTGGTTAGCACATGGTAGACCCTTGAAGCATGGTTAATTCAAATTCAACGTCCCTTCATCTAAAGAACAAAAGACTCTAGTTCCCAAGAAAATATAATTTAAGATGTCTAAAATGCAAAGCAATGACCAAATAAATATACTCTTTAAAAATGTTATTTCTCATCAGACCTTTGACAAAGAACTCAGAGAAATATCATGGATGATTAATTTAGGATTCTTGGAATCCATTACAAGAAAAAAAAATCTCACTGTTAAAAATAGTCATGCCACACAAGAATCAAAATACTCCAGCAGAGTAGAAATTTTGCTAAACTCAAATTAGATTTAGAGTGTCTCATCAACCAAAGATATGAGAGGTAAGTGGTGAGAGTCCTTCACTGGCCACTCTTCTGGAATGTTTGTAGGTCCAGACATGGATTCAGAGAACTCACGGACAGGATATTTGGAGTTTTCAGCTAGCAGAGGAAGCCAACCCTAAGTGCAACGTTCTGAAGACGGTGCCCTCTAGAGACTCAAAATGTACCCTGAAATCTGTCACAGGCCCCCATTCCTTTCCCACAGCCTAAACTTCTCATTCCACCAGAGAGCAGAGCAAAAGAGCAAACACAGAAGGCCTGACTGTGTTGTTGCTGGAGAAAGCACTGCGTTAGTGGGGGATGAGAGAAAGGAGTCTGATGCAAGAAAACCTTTGGAATTAGTGAAGAATTTGCACCCTTGGGAGGGATTAACATAAAAGCAACACAGGAGCAGATCCCTCGGCATAAGGCCTTCTGTAGTGTACGCTCACGAACAAGAGGAGATGGCATTCATCATCAACTGTTTGTCTGCATACTCCAACCCTAAGTGAGGATTGTGTGAGCATTAATGTTTCCTTTTCTACATCTTCTTCTGCTAGAAAAGTTTGTGTGATCAAACACCTCATGGGGGACAGATGGTGAGACTAGACAAAATGAAAGTAGGTCATGGCATTTGTCATGGGGAAGATAGCATTCTGTGTGAAGAAGCCACTTTGTCTGCCAAGTGACACTTCTGATGTAAGTCTGTGTTCAATGTACGTTCTAAAAGAAAAGTGAAGACTCCTAAGAACAGATACGGATGAGCTAGGACACGCCATGCAGCTTTAGGTTATGACCCCGAATGGCGGTGGTTGTCAGAGCAGCAGTCATGCAGCGCAGAAGGACTAGCAAGGCACAACAGAGGAGGATGGTGACAGGTAAGTTACCGAGTCCTGATGTGCCCAGGACTTTCCTAGGTCGAGTACCAGATGTTCCTTGTTCCAAGAACCCCACTGGTCCCAGGAAAACTGGAATGACTTGTTAACTTAAATACTATTCACTGAGCAGACCGCTTTGTGAAATAGGCTTCCAAGATAGAGACAGGCCCCACCTGAACTGAACTCCTGGTTTCTCCCCCACCAAATTTTTTTAAATGTTGTTATAAGTAAGCCAGTGAATCACTGTAGGGTGTGTGTGCGTGTGTCTGTGTGTTTGCCTTTTCATCACTGAGATAATATACTAAGATTGGCTCTATTGATATCAGGCCTGCATCAAGTAAGCCTTCAGTGTTAGAGGGAGAGCCAGCTCTTCTCATGGTATACAAGAAGCAGAAAAAGACACAGAAACCCAGGGCAAGATAACAAAATAACATAATACAGTCCCCAAGAATATACACCCAATGACTCACTTCCTCAATGAGACCCATCTCTCAAAGTTTCTATCACCTGCCATTAATGTCACTGAATTATGGAGCTATCCATGGGCTAATCTGAAGATTGGTTTAGGATCCTCAGAACCCAATGACCTTTCAGTGAACAGGTTCTACTAGCCAGGGGTTCAAGACCACTTCATATCCAAATCATAACACACATATACTTCCATAATACTTCATATCCAAAGCATAACCCTAAAGTAGATATTATTGTTGTATAAAAGTCTTATTATGCAAATATGAGAGGCATTCATCTTCTTAACTGCAGAAAATAAAACCTATTTCACTCTTCAGGCCAGAGCTACGAAGAGGGGGAAGGAGAAACTGTGATTCTGGGCCTTTGAGTAGATGAAGGGTGAAACAGTTCAGATCCAGGGACTCTGGGTCAGAAAATGCCTCAGGAAAGGACTGCGGATGCCCCTCAGAGTGAATCACATGAGGTGAGACAGCTGGGGCTCAGGTCTAGCAGGCATGACTATCCTGCAAGAGTATACATGATCCTGACTCCTCCCCAGTGCCCATCCTAGCAGTCCACATAGATAACCTATATCCCCGCTGAGCTCTGAGCACTGACCATTGCATGCAACAGCACAGGTCCTATAGCTACGACCTACATCTTTAGTTTTTGGCAGGTTTCCCAATCCTTCTCTTTCCTAGGGGTGCACACTTCATGTCTTCTTTAACACATAATGACTTAATGTCCCATGAAGACGCAGAATGAGGGAATAGTAAGGATTTAATCACAGGCTGAGGATCCCTCTCAGTGGCTGAAATTCTGGAAACATGATCAACATGATCCATCCCAATAGGACAAGATACTTTCCATAGATAGATAGATAGATAGATAGATAGATAGATAGATAGATAGATAGATAATAGATAGATAGATAGATAGATAGATAGATAGATAGATAGATAGATAGATAGATAGATAGACACACAGAGAGATAGACAGAGAGATAGACAGACAGACAGATAGAGATACATATATATGATAAAAGCTAGGAACTTTGTCCAGCTCTGTTTTGGGCATGCCATGCTATGTCAGTCCACTCCACACTGCCAAAATTAGCTGACTGAAATAGGCCCAAGCCAAACAGAACTCCTTCTCCAAGCAAGATGAAAAGGGTGAATTTAGAAGGGAATTGCCTCTTAGATCCCTTACTACCACGGCAACTGACTTCCTGGCCCCTGGCTTCTGAGGATTAGGATGGGAACATTATAAGTCTTTAAGTTATAAAAGATAAAGAAGGGCGCATCACAACGTGCAAGTGAATTCTAGAGAAGGGAAACGGAAAGCTGAAATTGCCAGGAACTCTAAATGCTGAGTCTGGATGCCAAGCCTACATCTCCAGAGAGCACTCTGCAATCCTAAGCTGCCCATCCATTACACAACATAAGACAGCGACACATTGAACCAAACAGCAAAATACCAAAGGGAAAGATCATTGCTCTTCTTTAGCAGGGAGGAATTAGGCCTGTTCAGAGATCAAAGACAAAACACACAGATTCATTCTAAAAGCACACTTAGGGTATGGCCCATATACAGACACAACGACTCACTCTTCTGATGACCGCAGAGCGGTCTCATCCATAAGCAACGCCCTTCTGTGTGATAAATTACCCCAGTTCTCTTAAAAGGTTCAAAAGTATACAGAACCCTTTCATAAAACTTCCAAAGTATCACATGAATGATCCTCTGAGGACCCCAGAGAATCGGTTCTTGTATCTGATCTTAATAAAAGACCAAAGATAATCGGTAAACATGTTTTTTCTTAATTCGAAGATAAATGAAAAGTCACTTGACAATTTGTATTGCTCCCAAACTATCTCTCATAGGGGTTTATCATTATTTACCAATCGGGACAGTAATCAGTTAGTGGTTATGATGCTATATTTGGGTAATTAAATATTTTATCTTTACGTTGGATATAAAGAAGTCGCTTATGCCATATTCTCATCTAACGACCCCCTGAGAACACCCCCTGACTGCATCAGACCTTGGGTACTACTGAATTTATATAATAGCTCACCCAGACTGGTCCCAACCCTAAGGAAAGCAAACCTCAGCCTTACAGTCAGTGTCAACGCCTGACAGCAAAAATCAAATATGGAATCCCATTGCTGTTTTCTTGTTTTTGAAGTATAATTTTTTAATTGATTCTTTGGAAATTTCAACTCATGCATCCCAAACCCACTCATTTCCCAGTCCCTCTGTATTCACCCTTCACCCTTTTTGTATCCCCCTCCCAAAGGAAAACTTAAAAAGAAATAATTAAAATTAAAAATTAAAAAAATAAGAATTTAAAAAAAAAAAAGCAAGTAAGCAGGAAAAAACCTCTTTCCCTCCTCTCCAAGGCCTCTTCATTCTTCTTAATGCACTGGGTGGCGCTTTGTATCATGCAGTAGACTCGTCTGTCCAAACAGCTTAACTCGCAACTGTTCACAGTTGCTGGCTTGGTTCAAGGGCCTCTGGCTTCTGGTACATCATCAATACTGGACCCTCACTGAAACTTCTCTCAAATATCCTGCCTTTGCCCTGAGTCATGGAGATCCTGTAGCTATGGTTCCACGGGCCCAGTCCCTTCACATGCTCCAGCAGGTCGTATCCAGGGTAGATGTTGGGGAGCACCAACTCAAGGACCTGGATGTGTGCCTGAGTGATAGCTAAGTTGGTCAGTCCAGCGGCTGGGACCACACCACTCGGGGGGATGGGTGGGGCCATCTTTCCCAAATGTGTGTGGGGGAGTGGGAAGGCAGTTTTCCTATGAGGGGTGGGACCAGCTCTCTATGCTGAGATCATTGGGGTCCATTATTCGAGGGCAAACAAGAGGCAGGATCAGCTCTCCAGTGTGTGGAATAAGGGCCCTCTCTAGACCAGTAAGGGGGCAGGAACAGATCAACACAACCCCTGTACTTCAACACATGGTTCAACAAATGGTTCACATGTACCCATGTGATAACACGGGCAATGGATATCAACACAGATCCCAGCTGCAGCAGGGGTCACCATGGCCTCAGGGGCCAGTGGAGGCCTGTCAGATCATCATGAACCCAGCAGTAGCATGGTTCCTGGACTCCAGCATAGCCTTAGATGATCATCCAGACCCTGGGCAATCCCATGGCCTTCAATAATAACGGGAACCACAGACTTCAACACAGACCCTGGCTGCAGTAGGGCCATGGGCCCAGACATGGTCCTCTGTACATTGCTGTTTTCTTTGCCTTTCATGTTTGCTTCTCTGTTCAGGTCTGTTTGTTCTCCACTGCTTGGTTCATGGAAAGTGTTATGCTGAAACTGATCTTATTAAGTTACTAGTTTAACTGTATATGGATACCTTTTATATTTTACCACTGGCAAGCTGTCAACCTATAAGATGAGGAAGCTCTTGTGCCCTAACACTGCTAACTCTCCTAATCCCTTCCGTGTCTCCAAGGCTTCCCTCCCATGAGTCAGTTCTCTGGTGATGCAATCAGGCTTGCAGAGTCCTTCCAAGCATTTGTCGAAAGCACTCGAGTATTAACAAACCTTGCAATGCTTGTTCACAGTAGCAATTGCAACAACGAACAATTTAATCATGAGAGCAGAAACCCACTCAGAGCAAAATTCTCGGCTAAGTTCTCCCACACTGATTTTGAAAGTACATCTGTAATTTATGTGCTTTGGTAATCACATTTCCAGACAGAAAATTGCTAAAGAAATATACAATCAATTTAATTTCTGACACATCGAAAGTTTCATAACTGAAGTAAGTGTTGTTTTGAAGGGAACCTCCCAGTAGTGTTGCTAAAATTTCCATGTAAGCTGTGGATTCGCAGTACACAGTGAAGCATAGAATAAATTAGAGCAATAAGAAAGATAGAATGCAGACCAACTTCCCTGTTTCTATTTCTTCATGGGTCTATGTGCACATGAAAACAGAGGTTAACAGCAGAAGATAAACTGTAGAGTGTACCCAGGTCCCTTGAGACCTGACATCATCAGTGATGTGTCTTCCCAACACACTGGACAGCCCATCTGAGTGCATACATGCATGCCAAAGGGGAACTTGTCCTTCACGAAAAATACAGTGCAAATTTTCTCATGTAAATTATTACTATTAAAACTATCAGTTTTGCTCCAAATGAATTAATTTCTTATCAATTTCTAACTTTTTACAACAGAACTGTCAATGGTAGCTATGATATTTTGAAAATGAAAAAAGGTTAATTTATCATTGTGGCATTCTGTTAATTATAAGATTAAAACTTTTATGAAAACTTATTATTTAACTAGAATGTTGATATTTTAGGGTCATTTAAGTACTATATTATAGTACTGTGAATTTATCTTTCATAATGCATTTTGGAATTGTAGCCAGAGACTGATTGTTTATTTCCCAGCTGCTCAGACCCAAATAATCACACAGAAATTATATTAATTACAACACTGCTTGGCCAATAGCCTAGGCATATTCCTAGCTAGCTCTTACACCTTAAATTAACCCATTTCTATTATTCTGTGTATCACCACAAACTGTGGTCTACCAATACAAGTTCCGGTGTCTACCTCCTTCAGCAGCTACATGGCATCTCCCTGACTCCGCCTACTCTCTCTATATATCTCTGTTCAGATTTCCTGCTAGGCTTTACTCTGCTAAGCCATTGGCTGAAGCAGCTTCTTTGTTAACCAATGATAATAAAGCATATTCACAGCATATGAAGGGGAATCCCACATCACAGAATGAAGACCATTTATTCTTGGCAAGATTTTGTATTTTTCATTTTATTTGTTTTGTTTTCTAGACTCATGTAGCAGCCCAGGCTAGCTTCACACTCATTTTATCATTGAAGATGACCTTCAGCTCTCAACCTCTTACCTTCACCTCCCAAGCGCTGAGATTTCAGGTGTGCAACCCCAAGTGACATAATCTATTATTTTTATTTGTTTGTTTTTTGTCTTTTTTTTTTCTGAGAGAGGGTTTACTCTAAAGTTTTAAAGCCTGTTTTGGAACTAGCTCTTGTAGACCAGGCTGGCCTTGAAATCACAGAGAGCCACCTGCCTTTGCCTCCCGAGTGCTGGGATTAAAGGCCCATTATTTTTTTTTTGTTTGTTTTGTTTTGGTTTGGTTTTTTCGAGACAGGGTTTCTCTGTGGTTTTGGAGCCTGTCCTGGAACTAGCTCTTGTAGACCAGGCTGGTCTCGAACTCACAGAGATCCGCCTGCCTCTGCCTCCCAAGTGCTGGGATTAAAGGCATGCGCCACCACCGCCCGGCTAGGCCCATTATTTTTTAAACTAAGTATTTGCCAAATATTTAGTCACCCACTGGAAATTTAGTCACTTCAATAGAATCATATAACCAGTTTGAATAATCTAAGATAATTGATCTTATATCATACCTTTGAATACTATACCCTTGCTAAGTTCTTAAGTGAAAAATCTAATACATTCTGGATATGCTACTGATGTGACAGTCAGTGAACTTTTATTTTTATTTTTCATAGAAACCTCACAAACAGGCAAACTATAGTAAGTTCTCAAATTATTAAATATTGCTCCATAGAAAAATTACACTGACCTCTGTACCATCATCCTGACAACTGTAATCTTCCAGAGGATGCATGTGTCCATATGTATAGTTGCTGATAGTGGTTCAGTTGATTGCTTTTGGCATTTTGTCTTGGCCAGGAGGACAATATTTACTATGAAAATTCATTTTGAGGGGGAAGGCAATATTTCATACTTCAAAGGCCAACTGAATGAAATAATCTCAAAAGATGTATTACCTTATGTGCTTCCAATGAATAAAATGTCAATTTTATTTTAGGGTATGACAGACTAAATAATCATAAGCAAGCAAGCCTTTAGATAGCACTTCAATCATTCTGCTCAATGCCAGGCATTGTTTGCTGGAAAACCCTGTCTGTGTTCTGATCCCTGGCACATTCTCAGCCCACAAGAGCTACCATTTTCAGGACAATAAACCGAGAACGGTGGTGTTCAAATTGCCATTGGCATCTTCAGTCTCCCCATGGCGACTTTAGGACTCAATAGAAAAGGTGTCAAGAAGAGTTTTATCCTTTTCAGCAGAAACAAAGCGAGAGGGGCATGAAAATAAATATCAATTAAATGTGAACACTGTGGCCTGAACCGTCTTTGTGGATGCAGATGCCCTATTAGCAGCTCAGGAATGCTATGCCAAGACAGCATTATTCTTCCCAGAAGCCAAATAACTGAACTGCTTTGCAATTTAATAACAAAAATAGTTCCTCACATTTGTGAACTGTTCTTTTCCTCATATACATAAATTCATATATATATGAAGTTATATCATATGTTGGTATATGATATAAATTGCAATTTTAATATAACTTAAAATGTAACATAGTAGAAAAATCATATCAATTCATAGCTTATGGTCTGTGGATGTCAGAACTAAATGCAGTAGCCTTAGACCAGATGCTGCTTCCTAGAACAAGCAAACCGTTTACATATCCCAACACAGTTCCTTATACTTGGCAGTTACTATTGTGAATGAAAAAGAACCAGTCATATTTCACACACATACCACAGTTCTCTTCATCGCTGTCGTCGTCACAGTCAGCCTGGCCATCGCATCTTCTGGAACCTAGGACGCACCGTCCTGAGCGACACTTGAAGTGACTTGGTGAACATTCTGTCAAAAAGCAGTGCATTGCAAAGTCGTCAACTAACATCTGGGTTTCCATTGAGAGTGGGCAAGTACTAAAGATAGAACAGGTCACCACACAGCTGAAACTCCCGGAGTTCGCTTAGCTTTCTTCCCTCTGTTCATCTCCATGCCTCTCCTTCATCCTTGGTACCATCTCTCAAAGCACTTGGTGCCCGTGCTTTGCAATAACTAATTACCTTTCTAAATGAACACCTAACGGTGGCCTGAGCCTGAAATCCCTTGTGTAATCCATGATCCCAGCTTCCCAGAGGTTCTAATCTTTCATTTTATGGACCGGTCCCCACAACTACTTGTCCACTAATAAAATCCTACACCGCCTTCTCACTTGGAAGAGCCAAGGGCTGATGTTTGTCATTAGCTTCATGGCTTCTAAAAGAAGCAACATCCACAAATAACTGGCACTGTAAGAGGAGTATGCACGAAGTGGGAAATCGCTGGGTGACTAAGCCCATCTCTGAGTTCATTTTTATTTCCTAAATTTATTTTACATATGCTAGCAATGATAACAGCTTGCAGATAGGTGCCAGAGCCTTCTAGGGTAATCAAGCAGTTTTTAACATCCCTTATCCTTGAAGCCTAATTGATAACTAAATAGAAAGCAAACAACCAACCCTCCATAATTCAGAGAGAGCAAAGACTGGCTGACATGTTCATCCATGTTAGATGCCCTAATGGAATAAACTGGAACATTAACCTTCCACGTCTTCATTGGGCAGGAGGCAAGTTTGATTGTCTGAATTTTCTGGGAATTGATTGCAATCTGTGTCTTCAGGCCACTGGAGGCCTACAATCCCAAGAACAGACTCACAGCGCTCTTTGGAGTGCTCACACAGGTGTCTACAAGCAGAAAGACAACATGTCGAAAGTCGTATGACTCCACTGGAAATGTATGATTAGAATGCATGTAGGTTTTAATCCTATGTGGGACTGTATGTAAAAGAAGTATGTGGAAACATACCAGCATGCATAGATACGTAATCGGCACTTAGAGAACCCAAACAAGCAGTATCTCTACAAAGAGGACATACCTGCTTTTACCAAGAGAGATTGAACTTCAGATAGAACAATGAAATTCTCTCCAAGACTATGATCGCCTTCCCTTTGGCTTTCTACTCTACTGTGTTTTAGGTAAATACTCCCCAGCCTTTGGTTTTAAACAGAAGAATGTCCAACATCACTTCCTATATAGTCTGTCACAATGGACGATGAGCCTGCACAGGAACCTCCAGCTGTGTGTTTCTCTGATGAGGATGGGGGTGGAGGGTTCCTGTGCTATGCTGGTTTACCAGGGGCTTTGCCTCTCTTTCCCCTTCTTCAGCTTCCATCAGTACTGCTTGCTTGCTTGTTTGTTGTAAAGACAAAACTCAATTTCTAGTTTAGGTTTGGAATTTTCAATGATCATGAATATGAGACATTCTCATATTCGTTTTGAAAAATGGTAAGTTCAGTATTATTTTTGCCCTATCTGTTGGATTAAAGTTCTGCTAGACATATAATAAATGTGCCAATTCAGCTGCAGCTGTCTCTACCACTTCTGAGCTTTACTATACAAATGGAAATAATACTAACAGCAACACCAAAAGTTCAAGGAAGTTTTTGTCAAAATCTGTGTGCCCCTTAGTGATAGACACCCACTATGATGGCATAACCTCAGTCAAAGGGGATTATGAACATGAGACATAATCACCCTTAAGCTTTTGCCATACTGGGAGACTCAGTAAGGATGGTTATCTCAGATATGCAACTTAAAAATTAAATGTTAAGATTAGTAAACAAACTCAGCAGAAACAGCCATGTGTTAATTCATAAGCTTAGGAGCATACTAGTTTGCTATAATAAAATAAGTTCATGCATAAATATTAAATGCAGGCACTAAAATTGAAAGACATAGCATTAAAGCTAAAAAAAAAAAATTTAAAGTCTCCAGATGAAGTTTATCAACATGTTTACTCAATTTTTCAGAACCATGTACAACCAGTCATTTTAGGTTATAAAACTTAAACAATGAAATTCAATATGGATATACACTTATAACTATGGTAAAGATGAATGTATTAGGAGAATTTAATAATTAAGTGAATTTAACATAAATAGATATAAAAAGAAAATCAAACACAGCTTGGGAAGTCCTATTCAAAGCAGGAATTCACTATCATCATTGATCTTGCTTAGCAAAAACAGGGTAAGATTTACAAATAACTTTTCAAGATAAAATCAGTAGATACTCTATAAATACTTTATCAGGCATGCAATAAAATGTTCAGAATTAGTTTTGTCCAAGAAAACACTAAATTATTCTCTCTTCATCTTGTTTGATTTGTTCAGCTGCCCTAGTCACTCTGAAATCTTACTGTTTCCTGCCCTGACTCTAAAGATGCCCTACTTCATCATCCACTTGATATACAGCCTGAAATTTATTGTTTTCCCATCTGCCCACTATATTGGTATTATCTCTTTCTCTTAATGCTCTGTGTGACTTCTGATCCCACCATATGGTTCCTGAAGCTACTTCTCACATCGGGACAAGTACATCTGCACAGCCACCCTCGCCTGCAAGACAACATTGCAGAATGCAGCCACAGTGACTTCTGGGATAATCATCTCAGATATGCACAATTCTCTGACTACAGTCTCTCACACGTGACCCCGAATGGGACACAGCTGCCACCAAGCAATTGAGCCCATGTGCTCTCTTAAGAGCTACGTGAGTCACCAGAGAGCTTTCATCCAATTCGCTGGCCTTGGCATTTATTTAACTTCACAGCCCTTTCTTGAACTCTTCGCTCAATCAAAACTCAACAAACAAAATACTTATTCCACCAGCGAAAGGACAGGAGGGCCAAAGAGACGGAGTAGTTTGTCTTAAGAGCACAGCGTAGCTAGGGAAGACTTGAAGCTGACTTGGATCCCACAGCAATAGGACTGTATCGTTCAGACCCAAGGTCCCAGCTCTGTCCTTCAGGGGTCTTCTTTCATTCAGACAAGCAGAAAAATGTCAGTGATACACTGCACTGTCCCACCTGCGGATGGCTGTCCTATTCCACTATGGAGTCACACTGGCCTGTAAGCACTATCAGAGGACAGCATCTTATACACATTGGCGATTTAAAGAACACATTTAATTAATCTAAAAAATGAACACATGACATCCAGACAAAGCAGCCCCTTCCTCCGTTCCCTCACACTCTGCTTTGCTTTGCTTTGGGGTGCTAGTGATCAAACCCAAGACCTTATACATTCTACAGGATGCTCTACCGCTGAGCAGCACCCCAACCTTAACTGCCATTCAAAAGGATACTTTATGATCCATCAAAATGGAACACAGATAAAAGCCCATGACCTTAGTAATACTTCTTTTGTCTAAACCCAGCTTGGTGTTCTTTTGGTTCTCTCTGAGCTAGTGTGTGGCTGGTCCATTATTTTACCTGCAAGGGGGGATACGCTGGCCTGTATTCACATCGCACTTGGGAACCAAAATGGTGCAAGCGAAAAACATGAGGTATTTGTAACAGTTGGTTTGAACAAGTGCAGGGAAGAGAGATGACTCCCAGCTGATAGATGCTTCTTTTTGGGTCCTGTGCCCAAGGTAGTTTGGATAGTGTGTATGGTTGTAGGGCAAATTCACGCAGAGTTCCAGAGTGATTGGTTCACATTGACCTAACAAAAAAAAAAAATCTGAATATTATAAAAAAAATCTTTAAGCTTTCCATTCTCAAAGTCTACTTTACTTGATTTAAATCTCAGGTTCTAAAACTCTGGCTTCTGGTTACATAATCATGCATGAGGGCTATAAAATAATTGGCAACACTTGAAGGTTTCTGAACATGCAACAGTCATAGTGAAGACAGGGTGTTTCAGACACTTGCAAATGTTGCATTGTGACTTCACTGCAGTCTTGGTTCTGAACACGTGCATTCTGCAGGACGCATGGCATCAAACCCTGTGTGACAACAGCAAACGCCGCATGAAACAGCTCGTCCCAGGTCCCAGAACACCATCTGCTATGAGTTACCATGCTTTCACTGGATATACCAAGTTTCCATCCCTTATAGAAACAAATGATTTAATTACAGGAAATAAAGACAGTATTTTCCATCTTTCTTCAGCATGTATCAAGTTAGCATAAGTTCAGATTGTACTGTGCTAGAATTTTACTTAATGCTGACTTGCATTTCATGAAAACTTGTCTCATCTTGAGATTAGGATAGCATTTCCCACTGTTTCTGAAAGTCCTAAATACACTTCTTCTGGTTTGTACTATGTATTTATGCAAATGAAGGCAGCTTTCTCAGTGTAGAGAATTATAAAATTAAGCAAGGACCAACTTTGAAGAGCATTAATAATGCCCTGTGTCTTACAGTATCGACTGGTTTTTGTTGCTGTTTTGGGTGTTGGTTGGTTGTTTTGCAGCTCTTTAATTTTATGTTCTAGCTTAGGTTGCTCTGGAACTCATTATATAGCTCAGATTGGCCCCAAAGCCAAGGCCATCTTTGTGTCTCATTCAGCCTTCTAAGTTCTAGAATGCTAGTATGAGCAAATTCCCAGTTTCAAGTCAAATATTCAACAACTATGTAAATAGGCTCATCTATCTCATTAATATGCAAATTTGTTTTTTTATCTCTAATAAATGGTAAAACTATACCTATGCAAAGATTTGTTTCAAAGCAAATCTCTTTATGAATTGTTATTACTAAATGTTTAGTTTGCATTCCTATTTTCTGTACCTCTATACCTGAAGTCGGAATTAAAACAAAAAGCAGTTGTAAGGGGGAAAGTTTAAGAAGCCCAGAGTTGGAGAAGCAAAAAACTAGATACAAGTAATACATAGCATTTGTGCATGGACATCAAAACCAGGGACCCTGCTCCAGAAGAGGCATGCCAAGCCTGTATTCTTGCCTGCGCGTGATACTGCCAGCACACGTCCAGCACACACACACTTTAGAAAACCCTTTCCAGTTCTTCAAGTTGACTCAGCTTTATCTGATGACTCTTTTATTATTCTTTTGTTCAGTTACTTTTTATTTCCTGCTGATTTTGTCATTGTTTCTAAAACAGCATAGGCTCCATTGTCTTCACAGACATTTAAAAAAAATCAGTGAGTTTAATTAAATGGGCAATGAGACTATTTCTGAGTTTATACTTTCTTACTGACCAGTAGAGTTAAAAATAAGGCTACAATATGTTAGCCTAAGACGACATTGCAATCTGTTGGATGTTTCTTGCTAAGGAGGATAAAATGCAAACATGTTAGCTTGGCATCTAAGGCTACTGCGACTTCAGCCGAACTTTCTTTAACTACAACCTAACTTTCCTACCCGTACCTATGGCTTCAGCAGATCTTTGCTGTGGTTGGCTCTATGCCCCCTGCAGCCCCAATATTTCCAGAAGGATATGTTCTCAAGCAGCCTGTAGGTTTCTCTCTTCCTACATCTTGTCCTGATATCATTCACCCAAATGGGCCATGCTCCCAGATGCCATGGCCTTCTAGAACTTGCTGCTAGGCATAGTCCTTCTCTGTCTTCCTCAGTGAGTCATCCCTTCTCAGCCCACATAATACCACTTGTGGGAGACCTTCATGACTCCAGGCTCTACCTATTTTTGAAGAGCATCAGGGCCCTAATATTCTAGACATGTTGGGCTCATGTTCATTACACCCTGCTGAATTCCTCCTTGACCTTCTTGCCTCACCCACATCACTCTCAGAGTTTAAAGAAATGACATTTAGCCCTTGACATCAGAGAACAGAGGAAGAAAAAGAGGGGAAATATATCAGGGGTTGTTTTAGGCACTGAAAAAGAAAAAGCAATGCCCCTGCCATTTTTGTACTTCACAGTCTTAGCAGAAAAGAACACACAGGTACTGGCTGCAGAGCATGTGAACAGGCTAGGATAAAGTTCATCATGGACCATGTCTCCCTCACCCCCAAATTCATAGGCATAACCCCCAATGGTATAGCATTCGGAGGTGGGGCTTTGGAAGGCAATCGGACTCAGATTCAGTATAAAGAGCAGGAGAAAAGCTCATTGTGGACTCAGCATTCTTAAAGCTGGTGGTCTTGTTTCTACCACCACATAAGGGCACAGCAAGACTGCAGGATTTGGCAAGCCACGAAGTGAGCCAGCCCTCCCTGGAGAGCAGATCTGCCAGGACTTTGTGGACTTCCAGCTTTTTGAACCCGGAGGCATACACGTTTGTCGTTTATGCCTCCCAGTCTATGGCACTCTGTGACAGCAGCCTGGATTAACTGACATGGTGACACTGATCCACATGGCACAGCACAAAGAGCGACTCAAGCCTTTGAGAACACATGGGTTTGGACAGGTTTGAGGGAAGACAGTAGAGGCTCTCTGTCCCCGTGGTGATTCCAGCAGCTTATGCCATGGAGCCTGAGGTAATAGAGTTAACTAGACACGTGTTATAAAATTGTTATAAAATCGAATTCCATGCCTTATTCTGAGTAATCAATTCCAGTCATACTTCCTTGCCTGAAAAGGGGTACAATACAAATAAATGAGTATCAAGAGTGTCTCAAGAGTACTTATTAATCCAGAGACTGAGAGCTTTGTGGACAGAATATTCATAAGGGGCTGACTAGATTAAAGGTGTCACGGACAAGATGTGCTAGGACTCTCTGTTTCCTGGAGAAGCCAGGACACCAGGAAACTGGCCTTGTACTGGGGACAAATACAAGGTGGAAAGACAAGAAGGCAGGGGAGGTAAAGGTCTGGTCCTTACTGTCTCCTCTATTAGTGAAGGAAGGGTGTCAAGGACCCACTGTCTATATTCTCTCACAGCCAGAAGATTACATTCTCACCCCAGTGTGATGATGTTGGGAGGCACAGCCCTTGTGAGGTGACGAGGTCGTGAGCACCGTGTGTTTGAAAATTAGATCAATGCCCAACACCTAGGATCTCAGAGAAATCTCCCACCCAATCTAGCAGTAGGAGATACAACGGGAAACTGGCCTTCTGTGGTTGAGAAGGTTCCATGTCTGAGCTGTGCTGGCACCCTGACCTCAAGCTTCCAGACCCCAGGTCTGTGAGATAGAAATGTCTGCTGTTTAAGTCATTTAATCTACAGTCACTCACTCTATCTGCTCAGAGTAAAACAAACATAACTCTCAAATATCATGTTCAGATTCTTCAAATATTTTCTTTTTTAGCAATAACAAAAAAAATGCATGAGCATCTCATTCTCCCCCATTCCTCTGTCTCCCTGCCTCTCTCGGAGTTTTTTAGAGGACTTGAAGCCCCTCCCATCCCCTTCCCTGCTCACATCCTTATGCTCAGGTGTTTACAGAGGTTTGTGTCTGTCTTTGTCACTCTCCCTGTTGCTTGTATCACAGGCTTCATTGTTAATCACAAACATCTTCAATTTCAGTGATGTCAGCCTCTTTTCCTCCTTCCCTTAATATACTTATAATTTTACAGAATGGCATTATCCACACAGATGTCTGAAGCATCCTTTCTCTCTCTCTCTATCACCCCACCAAGGTTTACCCTTTTATCAGTGTACTTCAATTAGGTGGTGAATAGATAATATCATATCTCATGGACAATTTCTCTCTGTTTTGAGATATGGAGAGTGCATCCCTTCTGTTTTGTCAAAGCGTAACTTTCAGCATTTCGCAGCCAAGGGTGACAAAGATTACGTGATGAGCAGACACTACCCTGGAGATATTTATTGAGTGAGGTAAGGACTGGACCTTATGATTTGCTCCCTTAAAAGGTGTTCTTTACAGATTGCCGAGCAAATTAGACTCTTAGATACTCATTGGCTTTGATCAGTAAACTTTCATAGTTTAAGCATGAGCATCGCGCCTAATTTGAAACAGCCACTAGAGGGCGACCACGTCACAAATATGGGATGCTTAGCACTGGGCCGGTCCAGCTCTTAGGTTCTCTCTTAAGTTCTCTGCTCACTGGGTCCTGACTGTAGATAAGGTTTAATAAATACCCATTTTAAAAAGCCTGGTGTGCTGTCTGTAGTATTTCAAAATCTACAACAAGAGCTGTCAAATCCCACATGAAGAAGGGGTTGTGAACTACACGATTGCAGAGCTGCAAGGTTACTGGAAACTGGGTCCTAAGTGATGAGCATATACAGGAAAAGATGACATGGCCAACATCTAGTCGCACTGGTCAGCATCCTCTGCTGCAAACTCGCAACCCGTGTTCATCACTTTTGTTTATAACAGTCTGCGGGCCGTTAGAAAGTAAAGACCCTTGTGACCACAAGTAAGGGAGACTTGGCAAAAACTCTTTCTCTGTGTCTCTGTCTCTGTCTCTGTCTCTCTCTCTGTCTCTCTCTGTCTCTCTCTGTCTCTCTCTCTGTCTCTCTCTCACACACACACATACACACACACACGCGCGCGCACGCCCTTTAGATCCTGTCTTATCTCAGCCTTCTCCTTTCTCCCCAAAGGAAAAATGCATCTCACAGCTGTCTGACTTGTCTTTACTGCCACACCCATCCAGTTCCAGCTTCCCTGGTTTTTTAAGAGGCTGTCTTTTTAGTATCTGAAATTTTGGGGTTTCCCTCTCCATCGTTTGTTTTTCTTTATAGTTCACCGTTGAAAAACCTTGACATTTGCCCCGCAGAGTACACACAGTTGGGATTTGCTGCCTACACTCTCCTAGCTAAAGAGCCCCGCCTACCTGACTTCCTGAACTTCGGTGAGATCCAGGAGTTGCCTGGGTTTTGTGTGTTTGCCAGGATGGTAAACAGCTGCCGTGTTTTCGCCTCAGCAGCCACGTGGTTTCTGTCCCCCCATTATTGTGATGTCAACAGCTGTAGATGTTCCATGCCTCGATTCATTAACTCACTGTTAATGTCACCCGGGAATAATGTGTCAATTAATCATCCACTTCTCGCTCGGCAGGCGGGACCCTTGTAGAAAGACATCTTTCCTCCTATCGGTTTGATACCAAGAACTGAATTCTTTAGCCATTTTGATGTCTTGCTCTTGATCACAGCCCCTTGCTATTTGTTTCTTTCGATTGGAGTTTGCAAAGATCAGGCAACAAATTGTAGATGAGGAGGAAGTTATCTAAAGCAAAGTTATTGGCCCCTTCCTCTTCCTCGGCGTGCAATGAGAGCACTAGAAAGGAGGAAGTGAATAGGTGAATGGCCACATTGAAGTAATGGGAATTAGAACACCAGGAACATGGGTAAATACCCGGGCACATGACAGCCACATCAGGCTTCGTGGAGTCTTGATGAATGTGGGTACAAAGAAGACAAGACAACCATGGGAATGATTCTTTCCAGCTGGGGCCTCCCTCTGCCTGGATTGTATCCTATGAGGGAAAAGTGATAGATTGGTTCCTCTGTGCCATAAAAACATCATTTCTACTCCTACCCCCAATGCAAGGCTATGTCTTCAATTTGCTCCGTGCAAGGCATGGAGATAGATGTCAGGATGCCAGGCAGGCATGGACAGAACAGCCCAGGTTGTTCAAAGCTATTCCTGATGCTTTGAGACTTTCAGTACATTGTCTTAGTACAAAGATGTAAACTTGAGAATTTTGTTTGTAATGATAGGCATTTGTGGTAATGGAAAGTAAGCCACAGGCTTTCTCTAGTGCAGGTGGGTTGCAACCCCTTTGGGGGCCAAATGAGACCATTGGAGAACACAGATATTTACATTATGATTCATAACAGTAGCAGCATTATAGTTATGGAGCAGCAATAAAAATAATTTTGTGGGTGTGAAAGGCTTTCTTGGACCACCAACCCTCAAATTATGACATGGGGACTGATTATTAATTATCTTAGGTTTGTTTCTAGCTAGCTTAAAAAAAAAAAAAACTTAAGGTAACCCGTTTCTACTAATCTATATGCTGTCCCAGGGCTCATTCACCTCGTCTACATACTATCTATCCTGCTTTCCTTCTTCCTCCATGTCTGGCTGACTGGCCTCTGGCTGGCTGGACCCTGGCAGGCTGCTCCCCCATCTCCCCACACCCTGCTGACTGGCTAGCTCCCCTTTTTCGCTCTCCCTGCCAGCCCCACCTATCCCTCCTCTGCCTAGCTATTGGCTGTTCAATTTTTTATTAGAACAAACAGGTCCCTTAGGCAAGCAAGATGAAACAGCAACACATCTTTAGATAGTTAAACAAATATTCTACTTTGCAACAGTTGGGGGCACCACATGAGGAGCTATATTAAAGGGTTGCAGTATTAGGAAGGCTGAGAACCACTGCTCTAGTGAGAAATAAAAAGTACAGAGAAATATGAAAACCTTCCACATCCAGTGTCAGAGGAGGCACAAATCCATGTACCAAGTCACAAACTGACCACTAGCGCAGTCATTGTCAACCTTGGCTTCACACAGGAATCACCAAGAGCATCTAAATATCCTGAGAACTGGGTCCCACACAGTGCATCTTGAGAGACCACCGAAAAGCTGTGTAACTTGGATGGCAGGAACTAGTGTCTTCAGAGACTAGAATCCAGGAAAGTTTGGTGAAGTGCTGGCTCTGTCAGACGAATATCACATTTCTTCATTCACAATGTCAAACATCAAACCGAACAGTACTATTCACAGGCTAAGTAATCAGCTTTGCTGTATATTTCATCATCTATGTGTCTACTCATTCATTTTCCCTCTATATGCTAAGGTATAATTTTACACAGAAGAAGAGAAAAAAGTGTGGTGGCACATGCCCTTAATCCTAGAGCTCGGGATGCAAAGGTTAGCAGATCTCTGTGAGTTCAAGGCCACCCAGGTCTACATAAAGAGTTCTAGGCTAGATGGAGATACATAGCGAGACCCTGACACGAAGGAAAGAAAGAAAGAAAGAAAGAAAGAAAGAAAGAAAGAAAGAAAGAAAGAAAGAAAGAAAGAAAGAGAAAGAAAGGAGAAAGGGAGGGAAGGAGGAAGGGAAAACAGGAGGAAGGAATGAGCAGCTTTATTTCAAATAACTTGCTAACGATCCATTATTCCCTGCTATCTCTTTGTAAGCTTCGGTTGGAAGAAAGAAACATCACAGGGTGGGTGAGGGTCAAGAAACTGAACACCATTGATATTGATGTTGGTGATGACTGTCAAATATCACATTTCCTTGTCAATGAGCAGATTTACAAGAGGATGTGCTACTTATGCATCTGTACAGAGAACCAAGCGCACATATATAATCTGCCCAGAGACTCCTTGAGAGATTGTTAGAAGTTAGGTACCGATATCACTGTTAATAAATGGAAGGACTGAGGGACCAACGCCTGGCCCAGTGTCTAACACTCAGAAGAAACTGTCTTCCGGTGTTTTCTGGGCATGGAAGGGAGCGAGCAGAGATATGCATGGAGAATGAAGGGGCTGGGGAGATGCTAGGGAGAATCTATGTTGAGATAACATGAAAAGAATGAGGTAAATGTGAGTCAGAGACTACAGGGTGTTCCCTGTGCTGGAAGTTACCTCCAGTAAGCTAGAGACATGATCTCAGTCTTCTCCCTTAAAGAGCACAGAGACCCCAGTGTGCCTGGAACATTTTATACTCACTGCAAGTTCTGCTTAATGTACAAGCCAGAGCTAGCTGCTGGCCCTTCCTGGGATTGTTTTTTGTAAGATGACACTGTACTCTAAATGTTTAAAATTTGGAGGGAAATTAGGATTTATTTATTTATTTATTTATTTATATTTAATATGTACTGGTGTTCTGTCTATCCCCGTGCACAGTGTGCATGCAGTGCCCACAGAGGCCAGAAACAGGTGCTGAATCCCCAGAAACTCGGGTTATAGGTATTTATGAGCCACTATGTGGGTAGTGGGAATCAAGCCCAAGTTTTCTGGAAGAACAGCCAGTGCGTTTAACCACTGAGTTATATGGTTAGCCCCTACATTTTTAGATTTTGAAGTGTTTCAAATGCAGAGAAAATAGGATTTTCCTTTTCCCTTCTCCCTATATACAGCACAGGCTAACATTGTCCTGTCTACACTTTAATCTAACAGTGTCATTCCATGTCAAACAATGCTGAGAATTTTAATACTAAGCACATGTCTTTGACATGACTGTCACAATTCAAAATTACTCATCCAAAATTGAAAGTGAAATAAAAATAAATCACTCTTTTTAAAAAGATCCAGACACGATTGTGACATGGCAAAGCAAAGTGATGGAATCAGTGAACCCAGATCACACTCACAAATGTATTTATATGCGAATATATATCTCTTTGTAAGCTTCAGCATATATATATATATATATATGAATATATAACCATTTGGATATCCCTGATTGAGAAAGTGGTCAGTGCATCTTTTTTATTTCTCTTACTAAAAATTATTTTGGGGACAATGTCTCACATACACCAGGTATACACCAAGTAGCTAAGAATGACCTTGAACTTCTAATATTATTGCCTCTGTGTATTAAGTGCTGGTATTATGGACATGAATGACGTGAGTGCTAAGGACTGAAGCCAGGGCTAAAGATTTCACGCATGATAGGCAAGCACTCTTCCACCTGATTTGTGTCCCTTGCTCCTGCTGATGTTAATGGCAGGCTAACATCGACTGTCCTTTCCTATGGTATTATAATGTGTCTGTGCTGAAATCAAGTAGCCTAATCCCATCGTGAGGTATCAAAAGTGAAGAGTCTTAATCAGACCACCACGCTTAGAAGCGGCACATATAGGAGGCGGCAAACACACCAGGGCCGAGCCCAGGACTGAGCACTGGGGGGCTGCACTAAGAGAGAGGATATCTCTTTTCTGTCTCCATGGGATGACTATGCTACTCTGACTTTCTTTCGGTGAGAAGAACATGGCCATATGGGGCCCCGTCAAACTTGAACCAGAACTATGAACAAAGCAAATGTTTCTTTGCTGGTTAATTGCATAGTCTGTGGTGTTATGTTATTAGCAACAGAAAGATGGACTAATATAATACATTAGCGAAATGGTCCCCTCATGTGAGAACTACAGAGAGATGGGGGTTTTGCTTTCAGTCGTAGTTTCCTGGCATCCATGAGCACTGATGTTCTGGGATATCCCAGTGGGGGATATAATGCATCTCATGTGTTACAAGGCTACTGGAAGTCCATTGCCCCTTCAGTCTTCTGGCCTCAAAGCTTCTGGTGGTCTTCATGGAGAGGGTATATGATATGAAATAACTCTTTTGATATCTGAAAGCGGACTGGCCTGTTTCTAAGTTTTTAACCCCAAGCTGGAGATGGAGCAAACTATTTACGACCCCACATCAAAGAGGTGAGTGCGATCTCTTAACTGAGTTCTGGGGGAAGAAGTCATTTCTAAAAATCTGGAAATTTTCTAGTTCAATTAAAATTTCCCACGGGACAGCCGGGCGGTGGTGGCGCACGCCTTTAATCCCAGCACTCGGGAGGCAGAGGCAGGCGGATCTCTGTGAGTTCGAGACCAGCCTGGTCTACAGAGCTAGTTCCAGGACAGGCTCCAAAACCACAGAGAAACCCTGTCTCGAAAAAAACAAAAAAAAAAAAAAAAAAAAAAAAAAATTTCCCACGGGAGTTTTTTTTTTTATATTCTTTACTCTTGCCCATCCAGTCTTCCCTCAGCTAATCTCTACTGAAAATCAACGTAGAGACAGCCACCTGCTCTCACCATGGGAGCCACTGTGTGGGCCCCAGAACAAATGCACACAATGATTCCCAGACCGCGATAGCTCACCAGTGTGTTTCATACAAGGGGAACGCACCTACTGAGAGAATAGACTGACCAAATTTCACGAGACCGTTTCAATGAGTCTCCTCTCTGCCTCTTGGATGAAGTCTCCAGCTTGGAAGCTGTGCTTTAAAAAGAAGAAAGATAACATCTGCCCACAGATGGAGCCATGAAAATAATTTATAGGAGCTGATGTTGAGCTGAAAGTGGTGGTAATGACATTAGGCGATGTGGATTGATGGCCCATCCACAACCACACATTTGTTTCTTATTTACTTAATGAAGACCATTTTGGTTCTTTTCTGCTACCACATGCAACTTTTAGACAAAAGAAAACGCCAATATATATATATATATATATATATATACATATATATATATATATATATATATATATATGCATATATTTTTTGGAGCAATTCCAAACTTCAGTAGTTTATAACAATGAGGTATGAAGAGGCTGAACATACTGTCTGTCACAAAGATTGTCCGTGTCAGCTGCTGTACTTACTACAGTTCCTCAGACCGCCGTCCAAGTCACACGCAGAGCTACCAGCACATGTATCGAGGCAAGAACTGTCGAGGCATCCCTCATCTCCTTCTGGACATGGCGTCTGACCTGTGGAAGGGGGAAAGCCCGGTAGCTTTCAGCACCTGCCAATCCCCAGCTCTCCATCTGAAGGACTAAGAATGTCTCCTGGAGCCGTAGAGCGACACAGCTTTAATTTCCTTCCCGTCTCGCCCCAAATATTGAACACATATGGAAGAGGCGTGTTCTGGGCTCACCATCCCGCCAACTAAATACAGCCCAGTATCCGAAAGAATTCCGTACAAATGAACAAAAAAGAGGCAAACCGCACTAAAGAAAACAACAGATGGCTGCTTGGAGGGGTGGGGGCGTAGCTGTCTTTACAAGGTGCTCATACAAAGGTGCCCATTAAATGCAAACGGGGGGGGGGGGAGGGCAAAAAGGTAGCCTGGAGATATTGACATTCCAGGTTGTAAATGACATCTCAAATACTCATTTGCCCCCAACTCTCCAGATTAAGGAAAAACGCTTTCTCTGGTAATCACCAGGTTATCAAAACGAATGCCCCATTTCAAGGGTCCATTAGCATGATGCAAGCCTTTCACAGCTCCTACCCGTACTTTTTGTATCCTTGCAAAGTATCAACAGCCGATCTCTGAGGACCTAAGATCAGGGCTTCTTCTTCCCAAATGAATGAGGGCGGGGCGGCGGCAGCCTCTGCCCTGATGGCTTTTCCTTAAGGTGTGTGGAGAGGAAACTGTTTCTGCCATTGATTTCCTGGTCATTGGTGGCTTAAGTGGATAAGGTAATAAATTGCTACCCATTCTCTTTCCATCTCTCCCCGGTTATTATGGTTAATTACTTTCAGACATGCCATCTGGAATCCAGAATATCTCGTAAGGCACTCCAAGCAGTCATATATGTACATATGCAATCATGCTTATTCATATTTCTAAGGCATTGTGTATTATACTGGAATTCTCCCTCCAGTCTACTAGAGTGAAATACTATATACCGCCACCTTGCAGAAATGGTGTCACTCTTGTCATTTAAAGCTATCAGATCAGGGGCAATTTTTTTCCCTCAAGGCAACTTTAAACATTTTTCATAAGTGTAAGTTCTTTGTGACATTTTAGGACATCGTGCAGCCAATAGTTCAGCGAATAGTAAGTGTCTGCTTTGTAGCAAGCCTATGCAACAAACGAGAAACTGAATCCCGGAAGATAAAAGCGTATGGCTCCTTCTGTGAGTCTCAAAGTCTAACATGGATGGTGTCGTGAGCTCCACCTCACCCAGCTGTGAAAACACGGCTTTACCAGAGGTGTTTACCAAGAACAGCTGAAGCAGTCTATGTCAGGAGGGCAAAGCTGCCCAAAGAAGTGGGGTAAGTTGTCATGAGGAGAGAAGGGCTTTCTGAGCAGAAGCCTGGAGAAAAACTCACAACATGGTCTTCACTCTGCAGCCTAAACACACCTTCCACTTCCCGTTTCAAGACCACTGGCCGGGTAGTGCTGTGGGCCTGCCATGCTCATCGAGCTCCCCTCGAGAGCGCCTCTCATTCTTGAACTTGACACTCCAGTACATCTCCATCAGAACTTTTTTCTGGGAGCTCTCTGTCAAGCCTGCGGAAGCCCAACACCCTGAATTCCTTGCCACCTATACCACACGATTGTCTATCGACGGTGAGCCTCCCCATCTCGTGAGACTGTGAGCTCCGTCGGCTGTTTGGTTAGACTGAGTTCCCACATTAGCCGTGTGAAAATAGGCCATATTTATTCAGCTCTCCCCAGGCACTCGCCCCACACAGGACTTATCATCGTCTGAGATGGTATGGAAACTGTGACCCAGAAAAGTGGAGCGAGTCCCCTAAAGCCACCCAGATAGCAAGTAGTAGCATGAGGCATGAAGACCTGAACAAGGGTGCAATGTTCATGCTGATCCCCCTGTGCAATGTTGGTTGTTGATACCATACAAGACAAGACAATATGGAGGGGGTATTAAGTTTGGGAATATTCTATCAACCACATGTTGGGAGGTTTCCAGACAAATCTTGTCTTAAAATAATCAGTATGGAACTTGTATATATATATGATCACATTTAAAACCCAACATGTTTAATTTCCATCATGCGTGGATATTATGTTCTTGTTTTAAAGTATATTTAAGCCTGTTGCTTGGCAATGTGAAACATTAAACTGAGTCTCCGAACACGGCCAAATTAGGATGCAGTTACACTTAATTTCACGAGCCAGTTCCTTCTTTTGGGGATCTAATCACATTTAATTGCATGCTACACACTGAAGTCTTCTCTTTACTAGGCTTTCCCTAGAAGACTCAAAAGAATCTCGTACGGCTTCCTCTCTAACCTTAGGGATGAGTTTCCCTGTGCTGCTTAAGCACTCCATATTCACCAAGAGAAAGGGGTGACCAGGAAACCTGGAATCATCTGTAAGGAAATCCTGTTTGAGCAACTTCCAGATGTTCCATTTTATTCCCCCACAGAAGGAGTCACCAAAACAAGGACGCTCTGGGGGCTGGGGACACTGGGGACACACTCACGGTCACCGCAGCTCTCCTCGTCACTCCCATCTTGACAGTCTTCATCTCCGTCACACCGGAAGCTGCTAGGTATGCACTGCCCGCTTCTGCATTCCACCAGGCCCTGGCTGTGGCAAGCTAGGGGAGGCGAGAGAACCGTCACTTGGCTTACCGATGCCCCTGACTGACCATACAAATGACGGCCACCTACCAGGTATCACCAGCAAATGCTGTGCTGTGTGTGCATGGGGAGGGGGTGGTGGCGCTACTTGATTTTCTAATTCTGAGAGTTTCTGGAAGGTTTTTTTTCCTTCTGAACTTTCTCTCCATTATAAAAGAGCACTTATTAAGAATTGGGTGCTTTTTAATGATACAGTCGATGATTGAAAAAACACTTGCAGTTAATAAGGGGTGTGTTTTGTGGCAAAAACCGTAGTAGGTGTGCCTTACACATCAAGTTCAGATCTCTATGAAACAGATGTCATAGCCGTTGTTTTATAGAGAGGGAACTGAAGTTGAGAGAACACAGCACTCATTGCTAAGTCACAAGGCTGCCGGGAGGCAGGCAAAGACTACGAAAACAAGCTTGTTGGACTTTACACCAGACCTTCCATTCCACAGCTTCCTGATCTAACGAGGCAGTAAAATAATGTGTTTGAAAAAAAATCTCAGGATACCTACTACACAGTGAATACTTCATTGTCTGACTTTTATTTATGGCTGGTATTTGAAAATGGGGTGTCTCGTTACCTTTAGCTTTTTGATTCTTGTGATTTCTCAAAATTCTAAACTTCCAGCATTTTAAAGCATCAGAAACACATGTGTCATGTGACCTCAGTATTTGTTGAGTTATCATCTAGTGTTAAGACCCACTTCTTGAATCAAGGCTCCCCACCAGATGTCTTCTTTAGCCCATCATGGCCTTACTCTCCTTAATCCTTTAATACAGCCACTCTATCCCATAGGCTTACAAGGCAAAGACTTCAAATTAAGCAGGGGAAGAGAAAGCCAGGTACCATGATTATGACACGTTGTATGCAGCTTCTCATCTGTCAAAATACAACTATCTTATCTGCATTTCTATTTTTGCCTCAATGAATTAGCCAAGTAAATATTCAACTTCATATGCAATATCTATGGGTTCTAAGTTTACAGATTCAGCTAATTATAAATAAAAAATATTGAGGCAAATATATTTGTATTAAACACAGACAGAGCGTTTTCCTTATTATTGCTTTTTAAACAATTTGGTATAACAACTATATAGGAGAATATACATTGTACTGCATTTTATAAAGGAACTAGAGATGACTGAAGTACATAGGAGACATGAATGGGTTAAATACAATACCATGCCTTTCCATATAAAGATTCTCAGGTTGTGATATCCACCCAGGGTTCTGTAATCAATGCAGATACCATAGGGAAATTGTGTGCCAACCATTTATACCAAGTGGACTGAAAGATTTCATTCAAATATATATAGTGAGATATGTCACTTTAATCATTTCAGATCAGTTGTACTATTTCAACATGTAACTGTTACTATTAACTTTTTTCATTTCTGTCTTCCAAGGGACAGCGTATTTTCCAAGGGGGAGAACATGGCTAACAATCAGAATTGTTATGAGTCAATGTGAAAACAAGTGTCCATTTATCTAGAAACATAGCCTGCTATAAAATAATAATTACTATCAGACTCTCTCCGTGTTACTGTAGGGTCATAGCGTGCTCCCTTCTTTCTGGCAGCTCTCCCACAAATGGCTCCAAAGAACACACTTGGAGGCTTAGCTGCTTGTACATCATATGCAGAGAAAAGGGGACTCCCTGGTCTCTGGGAAGAGAATTGCCTTTGGAAAGCTCCCAGAAACATGAAGGATCCAGGAGCAGCAAGAGAAAATGCAGGCCCTGCTGGGCCAGATCAGCCAATTTAAGCTTGGATTTGGAGGAGAGAGGTGTGAGGTCACAGCTACACTGATACTGTTCTCACACCTCTTGAATGGTGTGTTCATAGACAGAAGACGGAATCAGATTGACAGAACCAAAGTTTAAGCGGTCATCCTCCCTGCGTGCTGTTTACACAATGGACTTTGGCTTCAGTGCAGTCTAAAAAGGAAAAAAAAACAACAAGCAAACTGAGACTCCTCGGGGTGGCGATGGGGGCACTCACAGCAGTTGATCTCGTCAGACTTGTCCACACAGTCAAGATCCCCATCACACACCCACTCAGCCGCGATGCAGCGTCCATCCCCACAGCGGTGCTCTTTTGTGAGGTTGCAATCTAGAGAAAAGGAAGGATGATGAAGATACTGAGGAAGAGCATGGAAAACACTGTGACTTGTGCCTCCAGCTCCGGGTGAAGAGAATCTACCCTCATTGTTTCTGTTCTATCACTAACGTTCCTAGGATGGCTCCAACCAAGCTCACACGCGACCTTCCACCAAGCCAAACCCCACTGTCCACATTCCTGGGGGCAGACTCATTTATTTCTCGGGGCAGGTGTTCTAATTGTTGGCATTTATGGTGTCCCTTATTTAGGGGGAAAAAATCTATGACTTTTCCAGTGAGTCAAGTGACCAGAAGTAAGCTTTGAAGTTTCGGATGCAGAGGGTTGATCCATGTGTCTGTAACAGGCCAGCTGGGTTTCTAAAAATTACATCTCCCTGGCAAGCTGGAAAGATGAGTGTCTCCTTATGTCATCCCCCCTGATGCTAAGCCTGGATTTTCTACTGGATTATCCTAATCTATAGCTCCTGTTTGAAAGAACTGCTAGGTAAGAAAGGAAAACCACTACTATTTTCTTATTATTTCTTTGCATCTGGATATCTATTCTGCCCCAATCCACGCATTTCTGGAATATGGCAAGTTGGGGAGATCACTAATTAGCAAGTTTCCTCTCTTGCAGGGAAGAATTCATAGACTGCTTTGCTCTGAGGGCTATTGTGACATAAATATAATGGTTCTATGAATGGTAAGGGTTCAGAAATAGCAGATGCAACAATGAGAAAGTTTCACTTGTCTCCATCAATGTGACCATTGTCATAGCCTCCCGAGCAACAGTGAATCACCAAAGGTATTGAAGAAAAGTAAATCAAAGAATGTGAAAGGCATGGTGTGGAGAAAAGAGTAACCACAAGAGAGGACGCTTGGGCAGGAACCAGGAGATCCGCCCATGCTCAGTCCACTAGAGACAGAGAGCAAAGACTGGTCCAAGGGAGGACTAAATGCTGCTAGTTTACGAAGACATCTTGAAAGCACAGACTTTACAACATCTGCTTCAGAGGTCTTCAGAGGCCTCTGGTACTAACAGTCCTTTTCACACAAGTACACTACCTACTAACACACACACCTTTCAAACCCTACCTACTCTGGCACTTTCCCAACCTCCCAGCTGTTACTTCATTGGAGAAGGGGATGAGGGTGTAGATTAGATGAACTGTAAGGGTTCTTCACACTAGATTCTGTGATGGGCAAGATTACAATTTTCACCTGTTCTTTGTCTCAAATCTAAACAGTCCCACCTATATCTAATAATTATTTCGTGGATTGTACACCTGGAATTTTAATATTTTATGGATGCAGTGGGCAAAAGTTAGACAATACACCTAGAAACTACCAGATTTCCCCACTCGGGGCTATCTGCTGACCATACCCACTCCAAGATTTCCTTTGCCTGACACTCCAACTCTTTCAGCATCCCTTTAGATAGTCCCAAATGTTGACTATTGTCCAGCACTTTGTTCCAGTTTGCCCTTTGGTACATACTACAAATTCCCTACTCTCAATAATATATTGCATAAACATGCAAAGCTAATCACAAGCTATAAAGATCAATAACCGAGAGTTATTTCACTGGTTTAGATTCCAAAGACATGATGCAGAATTAATATGTGCCTTCAAAGGAAGGCTTATGTTTGGAAAAACAAAAACTCAGCATCTGCACATAAAACCAATCTGTCATCCAACCCTTGGTACATACACCATGCACAGACTCACTAAAGTCCGTGTTGTGGGGGGTGGGAGCCTTGGCCACATGTTATACTTTATAATATACCTCTCAGCAAAGTTTTGCTCAGGAGCTCAAAATCCAAACATAAGCCCACTGTAGCCAGAGGCTAAACAGAACAAAACCCAGGGATACACTAGCACTTCAACAATCCCGCCGTCTTTCCTCTCCATGTCGCTAACATTCCCTTAGTGTGGCAGTTAGGTAAGAAGTAGGGTACAGAGGCAGAAGACATAACCGAGACCAGTGTTTAACCTCTTCCTTCTGAAGAGGGAAGTTGGTTGGTTTGCTTTGCTTTGTTTTGCAACCTTCTGGTCAGACAGTGAACAGACAGATATGTGTTCTTGGTCATAAATGCCTGTGGTTTCTAGTAAAATCCTTTGAGGGATCCATGCTACTCACCACAGTTTTGCTCGTCGCTGAGATCCCCACAGTCGTCATACCCGTCACACACGAGGCTGTGACTGAGACACTTGCCCGTGTGGCAGTGAAACAGGTCCTCACTGCAGTCTGCGGACAAGGACAGTGACAGATGTGTCATCAGAGCAGCACGCTGCACTGGTGTCTAACCGGACAAAGGCTAGGCTGGGAGGAAAACCTCGCTGCTGACCTGACCCTGCCTATTGTCTTATAGGTACGGAGTTAGAGACGCCCAACGGCTGGCAGAGTCACTGAACCAGGACCAAGACATTGATTCCCAAGTCAAGTTCTCTTACCGCTTTCCAGAAGTTTTATCTGACTTTTACTTAACGTGGTGAGCATTCCTTTAGTATCACAGGCTAAGCTCAATAACAATTATTACCCCAAGTCTTTGCCACCTGTTTTCCAGCCTCCCTCCAAGTTCCAGGGGAGTGACCACAGTCTCTGACAATCTTAAGACTGAAGTATAAGCATAAAGAAATGATACCAAACACGGAGGCATTTGATCATTATATAGTGTATACATTATTGAGTTATCACATCATACTCAATGAGTATATACAATTGCTGTGCCAATTTAAAATGAGAGGATTTTTGCCATGGATCAGGTAGACAGTTCATACACATCTATTTCAAAAAATTTTCTTCTGTGAGGAACTATCTTAACTTCTAGAATCACCTCATCTTAAGAATGGCATGAACCTTGTAGATCCTCTGCAGTGATTTCATTAAGAAAAGATATATATATATATATATATATCACATGTATACAGAAAAATTTAAGCACTTTTTATTTTTTTTATTTCTCCCAACCTGAATAATTTTCAAACAAGGATGGAATAATAAAGGAAAGTATAACAAGAAGAGGTGTTAGTCTTCATATTGATAGTCCTGCTTCCTCCTATGCGACAGAGGGAACTGTCTTCCCATGCTGCACCCTTCTGCTGCATGTGATTGACAGCTGAGCCCAGGAAGGTCATGACCTTGCTTGCTTTTGATATCCACAGGGCAGAGAAGGGAGTGAGCATTGAGAAATGTGTAGTTTTCTGAGAGTGCTTAAAAGGTCTTTTCATTTTCATTTTGCTTAAATCTAATTATTTTTAGGAAGTCTTGAATTAATTTGGTAGAACAAGCATTAACCCGGGAAATAGTCTGCTTGACTTAGCCATCAGCGTAAGAGTCCATGCATCTCCCAGAGAGGAGAGGGGAAGGTTGGAAAACATGAATAACATTCTTCTCAAGTAGTGTGTTTTACTTATTCTGATGGTAGGAGCACTAGAGAATTAAGTACTCCATTTAGCATTTGATTAACCAAAAAACACACCAGAAATTTCCAGAAGTTTCTGTGTCTTCTGGGAAGCCTGTTCTGGATCTTTGGTAATCTATACCAAAACACCTCAGCAGAGATGTCTTTAAGATTAGCACTGTCATTTGCTAAACTACCACATAAATGGTATTTGTTTTAAAGAATCAATGCAACTTCCTTTGGCGCCTCCTCAGTGAGAAGATCCTCTCAGAAGTTAGATACCAAATTCTCTGCACTTAGAACACAGCCTGTGACTTCCGCACTGCCCCTCAGATGGGTAAACACTTGAAACCCTAACCAAGGGTACCATGCAGTCCGGAGCCCACAGCAAACAGCAGAGATCACAGTAGCTCCTTTTATTGGAGTAAATGTTTATTTGCGCTGAAAAGAGATGTGGTCTGCAATTTGGGGCCAATGAATCATAATTTTCAGAAGGTGCTTGCTGTGATTTTCTTGCTCAGTTCAAGCATAATTTTTGCCTGGACCTAAGTTAGATTTTTGTTTTCGTTTGGTTTGGTTTTGGCTTTTTATTCCCCATCCAGTTCTCTCTCTCTCTCTCTCTCTCTCTCTCTCTCTCTCTCTCTCTCTCTCTCTTCCAGAGAACTTGATGGAAAAATGTTTCTTCTGAAGTTTTCCCACATAAATATTTACTTCAGTTTGGCATCTGATAAGTATCCTATTAACCTTTGTCCCTCAAAATTACCATTACATTAAAGCTGGATGCTAAGACACAGAAAGTCCTTTTATCCAGGACTTCCTTCAGTCTGCCCAGTCTCCCACTCCATAAACACAAGCTGCTTTGCCTCTATTCTAGAAGCAAGCAGGACAGCTTAGTTTCCTTCTACAGAATTAGTAAACGCAGGTCATTTCGTGCAACCTTCTCACTGTGAGATGACCAGAGAGGGTAAAAGACTTGGTTGGCACTGCCTCTTCTCTCAACAGACTTGTAAGAGGCCGGCCCTGTGAATACCTGGATTTTTGTTTCTACTGCTCCCACTACCTCCGGAGGAGGGCTCTCCCCTGCCGTACTACTAGCATCTTAGATGGACTAATTCACTGATGCACGGGAACAGATGTTTAGCAGCGTTCTTGATTGAAAGCCACGAGACAATAGCGCTCACAGTTGTAGCAGTGAGAAATGTCCCCTCACGTTGCAAAATGATATCTTCAGGGTTGAGAATCATTGTCCTAGCACATAGACACGGGGGACAGGCCTAGCTTAAATCCTCCCTTTCCCAACGGCCTCTCTGCACAGCCCAGTTCACGGTGGCCCTGTTCCCCGATAATAGAATCTCGTGTCGCTGCCTATCTACCATCTTGTTTGGTTTTATGACATATCTTGTGTTTGTGCTTTCAGAAACGTATTTGAGACGTCATATTTCATATCTGATTTAATCACTAAGGTTTAATGGTACCTGAGAAGTCTATCTTGCATCTGGGCATGATGCAGCAACTGCTGTCTTGAACTCGGCAGCAACTGCCTACGTGAGGCCTGTCGCCAATCAGCTCTGAATGAGGAGGGGATCATAGGGTTCCCCCTCTCCCTGACAGAAGACTGACTACTGAAAAGGTTCTGGAGAGTGGAAGTCACTGTCTTCAATTGTGTTCCCAATGGTACCAACCAAACTCTGATTGATGGTTCCAAACCCGTGGCTGTTATAATTTCCATCACAGCCCGCACCCATCAGCATTCCAGCAAAATGCTTAGTCACCCCAGGTCCAGGTGTTAGCATGGGGGGGGGGGGCGCGTAAACCACGACTGCGCGTGCGCCTTCGGTATTCCCTACATAACCTATGCGCATGTGGCACGTGGCAGTGTGGCCACGTAATCTAATAATCTATAGGCTGTAAGCCCCTGTAGGCATGTGCTGAACTACCTTTAAAAGCGAATGTGCCCACCTCTCTCCCTCCCTTTCTCCTCTCTCTCTCTCTCTCTCTCTCTCTCTCTCTCTCTCTCTCTCTCTCTCTTTCTCTCTCTCTCTCCTCTCTCCTCTCTCCATGTTTCTTTCAGACCTGCACATTCCCTCCTTTTCCTTTTCCACTCTTTATTAATAAAAACTCTTTAAGTGGGTTTTTTGTATGTCTTGCGGTTCGTTCTCACACACGGTAAATAGCAATGGCCACGCAGACAGTACCATGTAAACTCAGTGAGTAACAAAACGAAGCAAAAAGTCAATAGTGTGGAAGGGGGACGTATAGGAAAAAGCGGGAGTTGACAGGTAGAAGGTGATGGTCATTAGAATGTGTTTTCTACATGTAGAAAAATGTCAATGGCAATTAACAAAAAAGAAAAGATTCAGCGTTCTCTGTGTTTGTGTATTATTCCCCTGAGTAGACTAAAAGTCCTGTAACATATCTGCTCACTGGGTTTCTACACCGTGGTTCACGGGTGGCTGAAATTCAAAAAAACACAATTGTTTGGCTGACTCAGTATTTTTCACAGAGTCACTACTCTAAATGAATTTTGCAAACATTGGAAACTCTTTCCTTAGATGTCAAATGAGACGCTTTTATTATCCTGAATATGCTTTCTAGTATTTACAGGCATCCTTATCTCAGGAAAAAGGTTTCTAGAAAACAGGTTACCAGAGACATGATGGGCTCGTGCTTCCTTGTTATCTCCTGGGTCACCACAAGGGGAGCCACTGCGCCCCACTGCGCCCCCACTGTGCCCCACTGCGCCCACTGCGCCCCACTGTGCCCATGGCATTCTGCTTCATCTCTGACCCAGGAAGACTCCAGCCAACCACAGGTGCTGTCACCAGAGACTATGAGCAAAACACACGCAAACAAAACCTCCCTCACCTGTAGAAATAAAATTCTTTCTCCGTTTAAATTGTTTCTCTAGAGTACTTGCCTTAGTCACGAGCAACACAATGGAGGGCAGAGACTACCCTAACTGTAGTGACAAGCACCACCATAACCTCGGACCTCAGCATTCCTGGGGAGTTGTGACACAGCTCCATAGGTTTCTATCCAACAATTCAATTCTAGAGATAGTCTTGCTTCCACTTTGCTCATGAAGAAATGAAGGCGAAGAGAGCTAGGGCTACTGTGCCCAAGGAAACAGAAGGGGTAAGTACAGGAAAACGGGCAGCCAGCTTAGCACGCACATTACTGATCACCATATTGTGTGTGACTCCTCACAATTAGGTAGCCACTGTCCTCAAAAAAGAAAATAATAATAAGTTCACCGATTTTAGCCCAAGTTCAGAGTAAATGGTTCCGAAAGTGTTTGGTTGACTCCATGTGCCAGAGAGTAAACAGTCACACCTCTGGGAACAAGCCCAAGCACAGCTGATCTTGGAAGCCAGCAGGGTCAGGTCTGGTTCATTGTTGGATGGTAGAACTTTTTCAACCAAAGGATGGGAACTGTTTTTTTTTTTTTTAATTTTTTTGGGGGTTTAGAATTGATTATTTTATTCCTTGTGTACGAGTGGTTCGCTTGCATATGTGTCTGTGCGGCACGTGCGTACTTGTTCCCTTGGAATTCAGAAACGGCCACCACATCCCCTGGACCCAGAGGAATGAATGGCTGTAAGCCGCCATGTAGGTGCTGGCAATCAAAGCTGGGTCCTCTTCAAGAGCAATGAGTACTCTTTACTGCTAAACCATCCCTCCAGCTCTTTGGGGTTTTTAAGCAATTCCTACCTATAATCACCTGCTGTGTGCCAAATATATACAGTCCCTACTTCAACTGTTCTCAGAGATGGTCCCTCAGTCAGAAGTCTACGGAACACAGGCAACAAAAGAGATGGTACAAAGGCTACGTATTGGATTATCTGGGGAACTACGTAAAATATCACCTTCATACCTAGTATATCAGTATTCTTTGGTGGGGCGAGGGGAGCTCCATGGGGATGCTAGTGCAGGAAACCCATGCTAAAGAAAGCCCAGGTAAATGCGTCTGGCATGGCTGCTGGATAATTTAGCACAGACAGGTCCTTTCCCTTGCTTCTGTTGAATTTAACAGCAACCTAACAACTCAATAACCTACACAAATGACCTAACCTGCTTTTTAAAAGAAAACAAGTTTGGCACAAGGGGGCATCTTAACTTGCTCTCTTGTCTGGCTGCGGTGGTCTCTGCGTCCTAGGATATGGAGCTAGGTGTTTTCTCCTGCTTGTCACAGGGATGTTGAGCCAAGCCTCCCTCCTCAGTACCTGGGGCTGTGGTGACACACACACACACACCGTCCTTCAGACACACATGGTTCTCCCCACACAGTAGTAATCACAGGAGAATAGGGCCAGTCACAAAAGGCTCATGGTGCAATGCTCCAGATGTCGAATGCTCAAGCGCAGAAGGAAGTGCGCTCGGATGGTCAGGAATGATAGCGCTCCAACATTTATCTATGTCTCACTATGAGTTTTCATCGGGACATTTGCTAAAGGGTTGCATTTTCTCAATGAGCCAGACCATGCCACTCTGAAGTATGAATATGATGAAAGACAGTGACCAGTGTATTTAAAAACCTGTTCCCTAGACATTGTTAGGTACCTTCCAGAACAGCAATACCTTCTCATTCAGTTGGTAACTAGGAAAACTGACTCCCTCAAATTCCATTTTAAAAGCTTCGGCCGGAGGGACTGCCTGTGTTGACAAAGCTCAACATCACAGAGAACAAAATGATGCAAGCCACACTGGCCCACCACCGGGGTAAAGGCACAGGCTGACCTTAGGTTAGGCCCCAATACTGGCCACCGCAGGAGATAAAAGAGATTCTGTTGCATTCCCATAAAATGGACATAATTCAATTGAGCCTTTCAGAATTCCCTACCGTGGTCATTGTGCCCAGAATTTTCTGCTAACATTTCAATAGTCCTCAATGTAAAAATATAACCTACGAAGATGTCTCACATGTTAATTTGTGTGCATAGGCGCTCCTGAAAATTCTATGTTGTAAAAACAAATCAATGGTTTACTAAAAGTAAGTTTTCAAAACTATACATAGCGTAACTTAATTTCTACCAAGTGCTAGGTAATATACAAAATAAATATATGTACAAATAAATAAGGGTGAACGTTCCCAGAAGAAAAGGTTTGAAGATCCGTTGAATCAAGCAAAACTGACTTAGGTTGCAACATTTCTCAGTGCTTTAATATATCAAGAAGTGTTGACACCCTCTAAGAGGCTGACGCAGGCTCAACCCTCGTCATTTGGTTTTTCACTCAATCATTCTTTGGAAACGCAAGTACTGTGAAGCCACATGTTGGCGAACAGCGCTCTGATACCACGATATGCCACCTGCCCAAAATTCCAGCCCATAAGCATCCTAGGCCTTGCCACAGGGAGAGGAGTTGGCACCTGGCAAACAGAGTGGAGAACACTCAGCCAAGGCAGCGCTCGCAGCTTCTTCCAAAAAGGTGGGAAGGTCTCCTTGGGACCGACACACAATTCTGCTCATGCTGACTGCGGTTAATCGTGTATCTATTAAAACAACTGGCGCACAACTGCTCAGCTCCACTCTGAGTATGGAAGGTGGAGTGTAATTCTCAAGGTTAGAATCACTAACATACAAGGGTTTTCTTTTCTATTTAAAAAATCTCCTTTAAACAGTTGACCATTATACTCATGAAGTTTTAAAAACAAAAACAAAATTCCTCGCCCAAACAAAATAAACACAAACCTTCCTCCTAATCGTAGGACAAATTTTTGGAAAACCATTTTAATCTCTGAACTGTTTGTTATTCTGGGCATCTAGCTCAAGGGTCCTGTGAGCCAGGTACAAACTCAGGATGGTGGCTCTCCGGGGACAAATCTATTGGCTCACTCAAGATTGGCGAACAATGGCAAGCTGCTCGCGACCCACCTGGGTGTTAGCATTTGTGCGGTGTTAAGCGCCGAGCCCCCCTCTCCCCACCCCGAACAGAAGAATCCCTCTCCACCCGGACAAACCCACGCAGCCTGTCACATACTGCAGAGGGCCTCGTCACTCCAGTCATCACAGTCGTTGTAGCCGTTACATCGCAGCTTCTCCTGGATGCAGAGCCCGCTGGTGCACTGGAAGTTCTCGCCGCCTCCACAGAGCGCTGGAAGAGAAAGTGGGGCAGGGAGATCAGACTGTATTCCTTTCTGCTTTTAAACTTAGGAAAGAGAAATCAAAAATAAAATAGAAGAAAAAGAAAACCTTCCTTTGTGATTTGATAGATTTGCTTCCCTTCGCTGTCATTTGTCATCAATTTTCCTTTGGATTTAGGAACACCTATGGTAGAATTACCTGGAAGTAACCCAAACAGTGCTTGCTGGAGACAGTCAGGGTACAATTTACCAGCGGGCTTGCACAAGAACTTTATGTATTCGGGGAACAATAGAGCGTGCAGCCCCCAACAACTGTACGATTTATGTAGCGAAAATGCCGAATGGGAATATTTTTTTCTTAACAATTGCGAACAATGTGAAAGTGGAGTGTTATTAACCGAACAAACAATTCCCTCTTAAAATGCTGCTGTGTGCAGAACAGAGGCGGTGCCAATAAAAATAGAGTGAGACAATTGATGTGCCCTGGGTTATGGGCACAGAGACCCCATTGCCCTGTATTTGAAATACATTTGCCTTAATAAGAAGACCGGTTAAAACATGAGCGTTTGTCTGGGCACAAGGATTGTGACTTGATATATACTATTTTCCTTCTTTTTCTCCCCGACAGTGAACAGTTACATTCAGTTATTTTTTTTCTTTTTTCTTTTTGCTCTTATTATTATGATATTTGTTTTTTTCTTCTTTAAAGTTGAAAACTATTTGATTACTTGAAAATTACAATAAACAACAAATTTCAGATAGGAAGGCAGAAGTACTATAAAGGAGGGTCATTAATGAATAGGTAAGCCAGTTCAACAAAGCAGATACAAACAAATTCTATGTGTGCTTTTGTGCACGGAGTACCCTTTAAACTGTAGAACCATAGAATAACAATCTTATTTCTTGGACAGAGTGCAAAGGAAGTCAGTATTAACACAGACAAGTTTTACTTTAAAGCTCTTCGTCTTGCTTATGACTAGGAAACCATAGACAGAACTCTGTAATTGGAAGGGACTGCCTAAATAATCTGCTAGCTCCACAGTAAAGAATATTGTGAAAATACACAGGATGGAAAATACTCAACATCCTGGGGGGGAAAAGTTCAAGATACTTCAAATGGAAAAAAAAAACCTATTGATTAATTTATAATCATATTATAAATTATATTTTAATTTGTCACATATTATAATTTGTCACAGAGCTAAGCCAACTACTGTAATTAATTATCTCTAGCAAGAAGGCTAGGGACATTTTTTTGTTGCCTCATTTTATTATGAATTTTACAAATATAGTGATTGCGTATATTTCTCTAGTCAGGGAAGGTGCTATATTTGGGGGGAGGGAAAGCAACGGTCAGAAGAATAGAAAATAAAATCAGCACTGCCTCTCTTGCTAAAGCTCTGGTTCATCTTAGTCACAGGCACGGGTGCCCGGCCATGGCCTTCTGAACGGTGTATTCCTTGATTCTGTGACCGTTGTGCACATAAGAAGGGAAATCACGAACCTGAGAACTCTTTGGTTTAGACATGGAAACGCAGCAAAGCACAGAGAAGAGCTGCAGGTGGGGAGTCCCATCTATCACAGGTCTCACTTGCTCGGGGCCGGCACTCAGAAGGGGCTAAATTAGTATTTGATGGGGAAAGCCACATAAATCTCCAATGGGGTCATATATCATCACAGAGCCTAAAAGAATTAAATAATGCTTTATTCATAGATTTTTCTCCCCAAAAGCTCTCAGGAAAATCAATGCTTTGATTTGCTGAAAACAAAGTCCTAGCTGATTTGATAATCTTGTGGTATCAATAATATGATTTTCATTGGATCTTATCATTTCAGAATCAATCAAATTAATCGCCTCTAAGGATCTCAACTGCCGAAATACTCAACATGTCTAATGTGTGCAGTGCTGGAGAATTTAGCACATACCCGAATACCTATAACCACAATACAGACTCCTAATGCACACAGACAACCAGACAGAAGATGAAACACTACACTAGGAGCTCACTAGCTGGGCTATGCAGTGCCCTCCCCTGGAACTAAGAGAAAGTTGTTTTTTAAAAAAAAAATATATATATATATATATATATTTATTTATTTATTTATTTATTATGTATACAACATTCTGTCTGTGCGTATGCCTGCAGGCCAGAAGAGGGCACCAGACCTCATTACAGATGGCTGTGAGCCACCATGTGGTTGCTGGGAATTGAACTCAGGATGTTTAGAATAGCAGGCAATGCTCTTAACCACTGAGCCATCTCTGCAGCCCCCCTAAGAGAAAGTTGTAACGGCATGTGCTGTAACGGCGTGTGCATCCCACTGTGAGCGTGGTTCTCTACCGCACAGACCGTGAGGCAGAAGAGGCCATGTCTGCTTTTCAGCGTCTGCCTCAGTGGCGTTCCCCACTTATGGTTCTGATGACTCCTCAGGAAATGCAGGTGAAAGGTCAACATGAATTAGTTCCGACATCTAGAGTGCATCTCAAGACTTCATGTAAATATGACTTTAGTAAAGCCATTTTCTTGTATGTGGTCATCTCAAATCCAGATCAAATTTAAACCCCTGCACTGCATGGACTGCCTTATCCTTGGCCTCTCTTGTCCTGGCTGACTCAGCAGAAGGTGGCTTCTACATGGTGCCACATTAGGAGGAGGTGGGGAAATCTCTCTGGGTTTAAGATGTTGAAAACTGTATCCTTATTCTTTCTTTCAAAAATTGTACTTAAGTCAATCTCAAGAAGACAAAGAGTACACATTTTCTCTCATTTATGTTTTATACCATTTATATTAATATATAAAGCAATGTGTGTCTACTTGCTAGGAGAGTAAAGGGAAAACTGTCTAGGAGCAAAGGTGAAGAACTGGTTGGGGAGGGTGGAGAAGATGGCAGGAGAAAGCAGGAGGGAATTTGCGCAAAGCACATTGTATACCTGTAGCGGTATGTCCTTATGAAATACAATATCGTGGACAGTAGACACGCAGAGATAATAAAGAAGTTCAAAGTCATGCCATCAGTACCACTTTTTAAAATTTAAAAATATAAAGAATCTTTTCTGTTTGATTCTTGTACGCAGAATTTGCAATTTTTTTATGTAAGCTTTTGAGTTTATCAAAGGCTATAAACATTGAAATCTTGAAATTCGAGGCAGGCATTTTCGCTCTGACATCCTTGAGGGCAATGGTACTTTACAGACAGAATAGCCAGAGTACAGAGAGGTTAAGACAGTCATGGCCCAAGGCCACATTGCTAGTAGGAGGTGACAATCAGCCTGGAATCTCGATGCACAGACTGCCGTCTAATCCTCCATTGTCCTGTTCCGCTTTCTCCGATTCCAGGGCACTGGACCTGAGCCAAAGTTCAAACTGCCTTTATTTTTCTCTGTAAACAAAAGACAGATGTCTGATGGTCAGGTGAACCGGATCCAGATGAGATGCAACCCTCATCAGCACTGTTTCGTTGGAAGACAACCGAAGGGAGAACTTATGGAGTTTCTGCGGAGTTTTTGCTATAAATTTCATCATCTTCTACCAATCGTCCTCCCACAGCTTTGAGTTATCACTTGGATGATAAAGACAGAGCCCCGAGGGGAGGCCATGCTGGGCCATCTTCACACCACATACAGCTTCCTCTGCAATTCTACAAGGAATGTGCCGGCCTTAAAATCAAGAGCAGATAGATAAATGGAAGATTCAGGTATTTACAGGGTGCCTCCCCAATCTAGTCCCTATAGACCCTGCAATGAAAGCAAAGGCCCCACCTTTGTCAAGTATGCAAGCAACTGATCGTCTATTGACACTGTTTCACTAATGCTGAATTTCCTTCTCTACTTGGGGCAATTAATAAATACTACCATGAGAACAGCAGGGTTCAGCTATGTTCCCTGAGAAGCCCAATGTAGGGTGAAGTGGATTATGAACCACCTGCGCTTTTGGCTGCCAAGGCCTCGGGAGAGTGTGCCCCCATCTGAACAGCTGACCCTTCTCAATATTCTAGTGTGTGATAACAAATTTCTTCAACTGCTCCCAGATTTCCTTGCTTCTCTCGCTGTTCCAGGGCAGAACGTATCATATCTTGGCAATGCCCTCTCAAGTCAGTGGTCAACTTAGAGTCTCAGAAATACCCCACCAGCTCTTGATGAGGGGAGCCCCAGCAGCCCTGCCTTTGAGCTTCCTCAAAGCCTGAAGCTCAGCTTCAATTCCACCTCCAGAGGGAAAGCTAATCGAGAACACCGCCTTCCAGCGGCTCTACCCAGAGCTGGAGCCTGTTAGGGCTGCAGTCCACACAGGGCTGGAAGCGCTTGCTGTGACTCTCTCCCACTGTCTCCTTCCAGAGGCTGCTTGAGTCCTTGAACTAGAGCGAGTACAATCTCCAGTCCCTGCCAGGGAGAGTGCAGTGTCTTTATGAATAAGAGACAGACCTCAGCTTGAGGAAGAAAAGAGAAAGGAGGAGAAAGTCCAAGGGTCTGATCAAATTACCAAACTACTCGGCCTCTGCCTGCCAAGGAGGAGGGTGAGTCATAATAAGGGAGCCTTCCATTTGGTGAAGGTTAAACGTTACGGGTAGAAATGGGAGTCAGAAGGTTCTGGGTATGGAAGGAGTGAGAGTCCCCAAAAGGAAAGGAGGACACCACAGTCTGGATGCTTCTGAGAAAGAGAGACCTTGCACAGCTGAGCAAGTGCCCGTCTTTGGATGGAGACTAACTCCAAACCTGCAATGCAGAGGCTAGTGGAGACCCTGAGGAGTGATTCAGTGAAGTACTGGGGCAAAAGTCAAAAGGGATATGTCAGCAGGAGAAGGAGCAGGTGGCGAGCATCTGAGAAAGAACAACTTTGCTGCAGAAGAAAGCAAGTAAATGTTATGATCGATGAGCACAAAAGCGGGGTTTTAAGCCGAAGACTGTAATGCCTTTGAATGGGTGTGTTCTGTAGAAGAAGCAGGAAAGACACCAAGTATTGCCCACGGGTCAAGTAAATAATGACCCCTCACTGAAATAGACATGAGGAACGCATATATACTCTAACACGGAGACTGCATCTTTCTATCCCTCCAACTCATTACAAAAAGGAGGATTCCTCAGCTATGACTAGCTACTAAGCTAAGAAATCCTCATTTTCTTCTTATACATCACTTTTTTCTTTTTGATTAAATTTTGTTTTGTCTTGTTTCAGGAGTTGTTTTGAGACTGGATCTCAGTATAGAGCCCAGGTTGGCTGAGAGCTCCTGATCTCACTGGCCCTGCCTGGAATGTAGTTGAGTTTACATGGTTGCAGCACGAGGCTCAAATACAGTAGCATCCTTTGACCCAAAGCTCTTTGTCCATCACTTACACTAGTGCCCACATCCAGGACCATCAAACTCATGTAGTTGAGTTTACATGGTTGCAGCACGAGGCTCAAATACAGCAGCATCCTTTGACCCAAAGCTCTCTGTCCATCACTTCCACTAGTGCCGACATCCAGGACCATCAGTCACAGACAGCTGAAAGTCGAGCTAGCCCAGAAAGCTACAAAAAGAAGCCCATTTTGTCACAACTCACACAATTTACATTATAAAGTTGTCTCTGGCTCCTTTCTAGAATGTAACGTTCTTGAGAGAGAGCGATTCGTTAGTTTTCTTAGGGCTGTGTCCCGAGTCTCGGATGAAACTGCCACATGATAGGAAGAAATTAGATTATTTATAAAGTAATAAATGAAGCCTGGGAACACGAGGTGCCTAAAGTAGAACTAAATGATGGGTCGGGTGTTGCAGTCCTCCATATTCGAGGCTAATGAATATCTTATGTTCTTTTCGCTGATAGATTAACAAACGAACAAAATATCAAAATTCCTCTGAGTGTCAGTGGGATTTTTGTCGAGCCTGCAGACAAGGCCTGCCTCTAGTACCATTTTCTCTAATAACAGGAAGGGAAAGACTGTTCTACACAAAATAACTGTCTCCTCTGGCCTGTGTCTGATGCTCCAGCCCCTCAGCTACAGGAACTTTACCCATCCCTTGGGTTAGAATGACATTTTATGTCTGAAAATGTCTGTGATACACAGGAAAGGGACAGTGGAGGGTTGTGTCACACAGACACAGGCAAGTCTCCTCTGAGAAAGGCTTTTGCTGCCCCAAACAGCAATTAAAACTCCTTCCTGAAGATTGTAAGTGTTCAATTCAAACCTGCAAGAACACAGTTCATATTTTATTATTAATAGCTATAATTTCTATTATAGGCCTTCATCTTTTCATTATATTTATTATTCGTCATACTTGAATTTGAGAAGAGATGTGTAACTTTTATGAGACAGAAGATTCAGGAAAGGACTGGACCGTCCCTCTTACTTTCCATGCTTCTGGAAGGAGGACACGGACTGATGCCTGGAACCACAAGTTCTCAGAGTGGCGCCCAGTGACCTGAAGAAGCAGTGGAGGTGTAGGTTTAACCCACGGATGTGAGAAATGCCGAATCTGCGCCAGCAAGATGGCTTAGTAGATAAGGGCGCTTGCTGCCAAGCCTGACAACTGAGTTTGTTCCCTGGAACCCGCACGGTGGAACAAGAGAACCAGGTCCTGCAATGTGTTCCTAGACCTTCCCCACAGCTGCACTGACATGCCTCCTCAAATTAGCACATGTAAAAACAAAACAGTTTAAATAAGGAAATGCCACAACAGCTTCTTCGCCTGAATCACATTGCGTCACGCTGCACTCTAAATGGCAGTGAGAAATATCCAGACATGTTCTACAGGGACCCTTCCTGCCACATAGAACAGGGGCACGGTGCAAGGATCTGTGGGGCTCACTTGGTGCTAAGTGAAAGAACTAAGTAAAGAACTAAGGAAAGGCCTCTGAGAGCTGCTGATGGGGCTGTGGTCACCCAGCTCTCAGGCCTGTGTCAGGTAAGACATTCCACCACGTCTCCACCAATGGTCCCCAGGGGCCTGTTTCTAGGTATCCCTCACAGCCATTCCCTTCTGAGATGCTGTTTCTTTCCCCAAACAAAGGAAGGACATGCCAAATCCCAGGCAGCAGCTACCACATGCTCCTGATTCCGCCCCCCCAGGACCACTGCAAACACTTCTTTGCACACGAGCCCTGCTGACCGAGCCCACATGCTCTCCACATCTCTCTCCCACCTGTCAGCTGCATCTCCCTTTCCTAAGGATGCAAAGGTGAAAACACCCATCATTGTGAGTTCTCAGTGAACAGTTTCGTGATATAGATTTCATTCTTCCTCAAAGAACAAAACTCCCAATTCGGAACCTTACACAGCAGAGCATTGTTCAGAAGTATCACATGATAAGTGACCAATGACAGCTTCGTTTAGATAGCTCTTAACCTAGATACTCTAGAAAGAGAAGTGTCACGGTGGCTTCTTTTATGTTCCGTGGTGTGCCCCCACCACTGCAAACACTATGTGAAACCAAGCCTTTCAACCACAGTGTACACAGCTCTTTAATTTAATATGCATAGGTACTTTTTATGCATCTTTTACTTGGTAAGAAACTGTCTCTGTCAAGCAAAAGATCAAATAAAATCCAAAGCAACTCCCCAAATTAAATGTCTTCATGCCTGAGTTACTCCTGGACTTAACTCACCCACCCCCTACCCCTTTTATGAAATCAAGCTATGCTTTGGGTCTATGGGGACTTTCCCATATGGCTCTCAGCTTTAATTCCTAAAAACAAGAGCTAAGCATAGGTAGAGCCTGTCTGACAGCATGATGGAAGATCTATCACTCTACAGAGACATTCGTCATCATAAAGTTATCTAAAAGTGATCGAGAGGAAATAAAATCTTCATGTGTAACTGGAAAGAGAATGTGAGTGGAATTTCGAAAGCAGCCCCATGCCACCACTCAGTTGTAGCATAAATATTTTAGGCTACAATTTGATACGATAAGTAATAATGCATTACTAGTGTGTGTCTTGATGGCTCATCAAGATGATGCCACCATTCAGCTGGGTGACCAGAGACTGACAGAAACAGAGGCCAGACAGAGGTACAAGGATGCATAGTACAAAGAAATCTATGTTCAGTTCAAAAGTAAAGAGAAGGAAGTAGCAATGATGGGAGAAATGGGGAGGAATAAGGGACAGAAGAAAAGAGGGAGGCAAAAAAGGATCAAGGAATCTTCCAGACCGGGATTATATTACGAAAATGACACTTTAGTGTACTCAGCAAATATTAATCCTCAAATAAGACTCTGAGCCACATGTTTTTTCAAAACTCACTGGCAAATAAGACATATGCAATGTTACGTAAAAGTTCTAAAAAACACAGAAATGCAAAACCATCTATTTATAGTGTAACTGCTCAATAAGCCAGGGAGGTATTTCTAAATTCCAAGATAATGACTTATTTAGTTTTGAGAGATTAAAAACTTTTATCCACCCACTTTTGGAATTTGCTTTAGAAAATAAATACTGAACTTCTAAAAGAGAAATGAAGTTTTCCAGACCATTGACATAGTTTTGAGATTTTTCTCGAGGCATAAGGCCTCCTCTAGTGATATCCTCAACCTCACTGTGACTGCAAAGCCATCGTCGTGTGACGGCATGCAAACTACCTTTGGCAAGATCCAGATAAAAAGAGAGCAACTTTCTAGAGGCCAGCGAAGACACAAGAAGGTGGACAGAATAAAAGGAATATGCAGGATGTGGAGAGAATGCCCAGCCTCACACTCGCACATGGGCCTAGACTGAGACACGAAACAGGGCATTTGTACAAAGAGACTGCCCCTGCGTCTCCTTCTCTCACACATGCCTGCTGGCTGCTTCCCACGAGAGGTGGAGCAGAACATGACCTTTACCCAGGACAATGCTTTTGGACTTCCAAGCCTTCAGAATGATGGACCAAAACAAACTTCTTACAAAGGACCCAGTCTTAGGGATCTTGTTATAGCAGTAAAAAGTGGACTGAGCTGATACACAGTAACATGTGGGTGGGCTGGGTCTTAGAAACTGGACAGGTTTCATTTTATGTATGAAGACCCTACAGATTTCACCATAACCATACTGAAAATTTAATAACCATTCTATCTGTTCGTTTTATGTACTAACCACTTAAAAATTAAACTGAATTGCTTGAGTCTATAATATTATGTTGCCCAATAAGCAAGAATAGAACAAGCATGCATTTATATTATTTTTGTGAATTTTTAAAACTGCTTTTTGAAGACGGATCACATGTGTATAAATTCCCCTGTGATTCCTGTGAACACTCATCACCCTTCTTTCTGATCACTTCCTGTTGTTATAATGTAGTCTATTCCAGAGACGTATCACCCTTCAAACAGTCAGGGCACGGGGACCTCATCGACCCTCCTGATGTGAAGACAGCCAGGGGCTGGAAGCCAGATTCTTCAGCTCCATGTCAGAGTTCAGCCCTGGGTCGTCTGTCGTCCTCATCCCTGTCACTAACCACACCACTGCCTCATTCCATGGAGCAACCCACAGTGACAGACAGCACACAGTGGCCGAATCAAGGAAGAGTTGGGATAGCCTGGCTATTTCAAGCAATTTGCTGGTTCTGTGCAAGCCGCCCCTCAAAGTCAAGTGACTCCACTCCTGAACACTTTTGTATTTAAAAGAATGAAAAGTTGATGATGAAAAAAGTATTTCCCAAAACACCCTAATACCCAGCTTGAATTTTGTGTGTACTGGGGGGAGGGGCGTGGTAGAAGTTCAGACCAAAAATAAACTACTTGCAATGCTTTTGATATATCAAAAAAGTGATCTTGGAGAAGAAGTACAGCTGTGGATTTAAAGTGTCTGTATTGCTTTTAAAAAATTGTTTTACACATCTGAGCTTTCAGTTTGTTTTGTTTTAGCTGAATTCCACCTATTTGACATTGTCTTGAATGATGTGATCTATATTGGTAACAATGGTACCTGCTGCAGAATGGGCAAAGCTCAGTGTGCTGTTCACTGAGACCAGGAAGTGTGTGATTCTCTCCTGAATGAGTCAGGCATGCTAGATGCTTAAAAGGTTGATCTACATACAACCAAAACTCCCGCTCCATCTCCTGGAGACATCACTGCCTACCTACACAGCAAAGGTAAGAGAAGATGGAAGATGGGTTCTTTGGAATAACCAAGCTACAATTACTTCTAACACTGTGTCTCTGAAACGATGAACATACACAAGAACCAATACAGCAACATCTAAAAATGAGTTGCTAATGATTTATTGGTTCATAGGCAGAGAAGGAAGTCAATTGCTTTAGAAAAAAACAGATCAGTGCAGCCAAATCCTTTGCCCTGTAAAATGATTTACATAAAAGAGGAAGAGGGAGGGGCCTGCGTCCTTCTTCCTGGTCTCCTCTGTTTCTGCTACTGTTTGCTAGGCCTCTGATACAGCAACAGAGACGCACACCTAGCATCCCTAGTTATGAAAGTCTATGACAAAGCCACACAGACCAAATATAAGGGGAAAAAATGAACCTTCCTTGAAGGAAACATAAGTACAATTCAATTAACTTGCATTCAGGAGTCACTGCTACCAGTCAAATATATTGGAAGACTAAGGACTCAGCACCCAAGGGCACAGGGGTGGAGTAAATCTATCTTCCCACATCTTCTCCGGACTCCTATGTTCTTTTGTATCAGTAAAGAAATATTATATTCAAAAAGGAAAAGAAATATTATATCCAGTCCAGTCCGCGGTGGGCAGTACGCACTGAACCAGTCAGAGGAATGGGATAAGCAGAGGCAACAAGAGGTGGGAGTTTAGGGAAGGAAGCAGTTTCAAGAAAGACACATGGGATTGGAAACCACCTGCCAATCATCCCTGAGAGGAGGAGAGACTCTGGACAGCCAAAGGCTGCTTCCCTGGCTGCTGTCTGCATTTGGTAAGTATCTCCTCTGCCAGCACTGTCAGTCCCAAGTGACTTGCTTAGTTCCAAGACCTTTAGGACAAGGGTCCTGGTCAAAGTCAGGTGACCTAGGATTAGTGAGTGCAACAGTGGGAATCACTTTGCTTAGAAAGGGTAATTTTGCCCATTTTTGTAATATTAAGTTGGGGGTGTCACCCCAGCTCCTGGCAGTCATCCATGGAGCATCAATGGAGCAAAAAGCTCCATCTCAGGCTCCTCCCCCTGGGAGTTGCCTTGGCCGGGACTCCAACTCCCAGCCTGCCAAACGCTGACCCCTCAGGTTTTTAGGCTCCACAGCTAGGGAAGGGGGGACCACACAACACACGGTCTGCCCGGCATGCTATGTATTTATTAAACGCGGGCATCTTAATTTGGTCTAATCTGGTCTACTTGGAGTTATTTGTGTCGGCGGAGCGGCTTTTCTTAAGATTAAATCAAACCATTTTCCCAAAGGAAACATACAGTTTCCAAGCCATAGTGCAAGATAGGAGCCGCATGGGCCCCGGGGCAGGGGTCACATGGGGAAGGAGTTATCTGAAAGCCTCATCTTGAGAGAGAGGATCTGGAGCCTCAATGAATCTCCACAGGGATACAGCTTTTCCAGAAGGTGCCTACAGCTTGTTTTGTAGCTGTGTGTCTGAAACTCCAAAACCCTGCCTCGGCCAGGACTGACTTTAGAAGCGCGTTCTGCACAACTCGTGAGCATACCCATGCTTTTTGTGTGCTTTTCGGTGGGCTTTTTTTTACTGATTTATCAGGACTTTTCATATTGCCATAATTTGCTACTGTCAATCATTTGTTTACCTTTTAAATTTATGGACTCTTTAACTATAAAAATGTTTAATGGACAACATGAGAAGTAAAATATGCCACCTTTGTGAGTTATGTCCCCATAAGTCACAGCACAATGTGGGTAGTGCCTTTTGTCTCCTGCTGTTCCAGCTGTAGCTACAGGAACTGGGAGAGAGCTGGATGCACCTCATGAACTATAGAAATTTGGCATCCAACACGGAGCCTTTTAGAGCAAATAGAAAATACCCTGGCTAAAAATTCGGGGCCATATTCTGGCCAATGTACACAAAATATAGTCCACAGGGATAAAGAAATCAGAACACATTCTCTGACTGTCAAAACTGAATTTGACAAGGCCATGGGAGAAATCCACAGAATGACTGGCTAATTGATGTTTCTTAGAGTAGTTAACCTTCCCATACCACTAACACAGCCCAAACACAAACTAAGTGGACCAACCTGGATTTTATGGAATAGAAGCCAAGATCTCTGATGAAGAACATCGTTCAGATTGAGATTTCAGGAAAAGGTCAAAGGTGATTGATTAGCAGGAGCCACCTCATAACTCAGGATGAGCCCAGAGGACGAGCACACCCTTAGCTGTGGAAGACACACCTGGAAGGTACCCCAGGGTGTGATGGAATTCCAAAATAATTGCATTGTGTTTTCAATGTTCATTTTTAACAAAAATGCATTTCTTTAACAGGGCACTTTGCATTTTATATAACAAAGCAGAAATATGAGCTGTGGAGCCCCCACGACTGCAGAACATTAATTTATGTTTTGTGTGCTTATATTTCAGAGCTAACATTTGTCATAATAAGAAATAACCTCAGGAACCAAGGGTTGTTTTTTTTCTCAGACAATTTTGTTTCAAGTGGCTTTCTGTATATTTTTGCCATTGTAACTCATATACAATGTGATTTTGGTGGTGTGTAAATGGAGTTTTCCGTGGGGGTTCTCATTAGAGGATAATCTCATTATGGATCCCTGTTAGACTTTCTCACCATGTCGTCCCAATAGAAACGAAACTCTTCACAGCTGTAGGAAAGTTCTGGAATCACTGGTATCATACACTTGAAACTGCTGTACTCTAAGAACTTTAAAGAAATCCATCAACTTCTCTCAGAAGCCTCACTCCAAAAGGAAAAATTGACAGCCAACAGTTTGCAAGCAGACAAGACAGGGGACTAAATGCCTCAGAAAATTTGGCTTGATTCCGAGGACTCCTGGGAGGTTTCCCTTCTAAAACATTTCCCAGAAGAAAATTTTCACATTGGATTCTATTTAGTTCAGAGAAGCCCAAGGTCCTCAATTAAAAGACAGTTCCTGAGGATTCTCTATTCAGTTGCTCATCCAGGGTTTCTAAGGATTTTGCAAACGGGCAAACGGTGTAGCCTAGAATATAGCAAAAACTGTCTTGGAAAGCAGCAACCGTCATACATATGACTGGCTGTGTGCATGGGCTCCATGTCTGTGGATTTGCCTATCTATGGATCAGACATGTAGTTAGGCCTGTGATAGCTGTATCAGAATGAGAGACACAGACAGACAGATGCAAGCACACATGCATGATGCACGCACAACACATGTAATCCGTCAGCATTACTCACTGAACCATGTGCTAGAAGGATGAACTGTACAACATTTTACACCATATTGGCTATTACACATGGCCTAGAGATGATATGAAGCATACAGAAAGACTATACCTCAGGTATATGAAAATATTACACTCTATTCTGTAAGGCATGAGCATCCAGAGACTTAGGTATATGGATGGGGGGTTTCCAAAACCAATCACTCACAAACACTGAGGAACCACTAAATAGTTCTTTTTACTTCTTTTTTAAAAAGACATTAGAAAATTAATATGAAGACATAAGAAAAAGTGACATCTAAGGAACAGAGACAAGACATGAACCTAATAGGTCGAAAGGCCTAGATAACTATGCTGGCTCGTTTTATGTCAACTTGACACAAGCTAGAGTCATCTGAAAGAATAAAACCTCAATTGAGAAAATGCCTCCATCAGATTCAGCTGTATGGCATTTTCTTAATTAGTGATTGATGGGGGAAGGCCCAGCCCATTGTGGGTGGGACTATCCCTGGGCTGGTGGTCCTGGGTGCTATATGAAAGCAGACTGAGCACGCCAGGATGAATAAGACAGTAATCAGTGTTCCTTCATGGTTCCCATGTCAGCTCCTGCCTCCAGGTTCCTGCCTTGTTTGAATTACTATACTGACTTCCTTTGATGATGAACAATGATGAGGAAGTAGAAGCCAAATAAAAATGTCCCTTCTCAAATTGGTCATAGCCGGGTGGTGGTGGCGCACGCCTTTAATCCCAGCACTTGGGAGGTAGAGGCAGGCGGATCTCTGTGTGTTCGAGGCCAGCCTGGTCTACAGAGCGAGTGCCAGGACAGGCTCCAAAGCTACAGAGAAACCCTGTCTCGAAAAACAAAAACAATAACAACAACAAAAATTGGTCATGGTACTTTATCACAGGAAGAGTAACCCTAACTTGGACAAAACCCAAAATCAATAGAGGCCGAAGAAGGAAATGCAGGAAATTCCAAAAGTATGAGAGCATTAAAAGAGTGGAGGGACCTGAACTGGCCTTCACCTGTAGTCAGATTGTCATCATAGACCCTTCATCTAGTAACAAATGTAGAGATCCATAGCCAAGCACTGGGCCGAGCTCTGGGAGTCCAGCTGAAGAGAGGGAGGAGGGATTATATGAGCAAGGGGGTGGTCAAGATGATGATGGGGAAACCCGCAGAGACAGCTGACCTGAGCTAGTGGGAGCTCAGTGACTCTGGACCGGCAGCTAGACCTGCATGGTACTGTAGACCCTCTGCATCTGGTGACAGTTATGTAGCTTGGTCTTTTGTGGGACCCCTAGCGTGGTACCAGGACCTGTCCCTGACACATGACCTGGCTTTGGAGCCTATGCCCTGTGGTAGGAGGCCTTCGCCAGCCTTGATGAAAGGGGGAGGACCTTGGTCCTGCCTTAACTGGATATGCCATGCTTTGTTGACTTCCATGGGAGGCCTTACCCCTTCTGATTGGAGGTGGAGCTGGGGAGGGAGGGGGGTGAAGAGGAGGAGAGGAGGGAGGGGAAACTATGGTTGGTATAATTAATTAAAAAAAAAGAGTGGAGGACCATTCTTTGTCACACTGAGCATCCCAGACTGAGAAATCCAGGCACTGGTTTATGTTTCATTTTTTAATTATGTGTATATGTGAGAAGGATGGGGCACGATAGCCTGGTTGGACCTTTTTCCTTAGCATCCTATGTTCTGAGTATCTGTATTACAGACATGTACCTACAGACAGGAGCCCAGGTAAGCCATTTCTTAGCCATTCAAGATAACTAGGGGTAGATTTGTTCAATTCCTGCCCCATAACAGTGTTCAAAAGACTCAAAACTGATCCTTTGAAGGAATCTGGTTACATCTTGGAGCATCCAAGAGACATGTGTGTCTTTGTGCCTGTGTGCCTTTCAGGTTCGTGTGCTTTCGGCTTTCCTGCTAAATTGGCACTGACTTCCTTCTCTTTCTTCATTGCTACTGACAACCCTGACCCCACAGAAACTTCAAAAAGCCATGCAACTAATGGGGAAAGAGAAGGTGTAGGATCTCATGAACAAAGGACACAGAAAAGGCAAGTGAAGAGGTAAACCTGGACAGACAATAACTATAGGACCAGAGGGATGGGACAGAGGCCAGGTCTTTACCCGGCAGGCCCAGCACTCTCGATTCAGCCCTTAGCACCATAAGGATTGAGACAGTGGTAAGCAAACATGAGAATCTGAATCCATAGATAAGTGCTTTCTGTGCCCAGTTACCAAACTGGGAGGGTCTGATAGACTATGAAGGGGTACTTGCACAAGGTTTTTTTTTTTTAAATGGAGCTTTAAGAAAATTATAAATATCAACCTCTCCTCTTTAAAAATGTTTTGTTGCATTAAAATACAATAGCAGTATTAATGGCAACTAAGAAACAACATAAATGTATATGCTGCATACATATTTTATGCAGCAATTTGACACAATAAGTAATAATGCATTGCTAGTGTGCTTCTTGATGGCTCAGTAAGACTTTTTTTGAAAATTCATTAGTTCCCCCATCAAAATGTTTGCTTTTCACAAAATCATTTTCAGTCTATTTAGCTGGCAGTGCTGCCGAGTACCTCTGCACCAACACAGAAAGCGAGCAGCCTCTGTTTGTTTTCAATTCTGACAAGGACTTTTCTTCTTTAGCGATGGCAATGGAGTTAGGAGTATTCTGAGGCAAAATATTTAGATCAATTTCGGGAAGACTGTTTCAATCACAAATTTGAGTGTATCTAGAGTTGTGGATGACATACGTGGAACTAGCTTAAAGATTTACTTGATTTTAAGTTATACAGGTTTGTGTGTATACACACATGCTCAGGTACATGTGTGTGCCCGTGGAGGCCAGGGGCATTGGATCTCCTAAAGCTGGAGATACTGTGGTGGCCATGAACAGCCTGATATGGCAGCTAGGAACTGAACACTGGTCCTCAGGAAAAGCAGCGTGCTCTTAACTGCTGAGCCATCTCTCCAGCCCCACTGTAGAATTATTTCAGTGAAAATATTTAACTGTGCACATGAATTTCTTTGCATGGTTCTGAATCCAATTTTACTTACTTATTCTGGTTGCCTGTGGCAGGGTCTCATTCTGAAACCCACACTGGACGAGTAATCCACATGTAACCAAAGCTGGCCACAAACTCATCCAATCCTCCTACCTGAGGTTATTAAAGGCTGAGACTATAAGCATGAGCTACCAGGACTTGTTCAGATCCTAATTTCATATGAAATTGCATGTTAAAATGATTAAAGTTCTTTCTGATATTTACTGTAAAATGCAAATACCATATAAGAAATTGAAGGTAGATTTATTATTTCTGTATAATTTCAAATTGCATAAAGAAATATATATTATTATGCTTGTGTTTTGAATAAATACATTATCAGTTTTAAGGAAAATTTTCATTTTGGTGTTTATCCGTGTTATTTTTTTGAGACAGAGTTTCTCTGTGTAGCTCTGGATGTCCTGGAACTCATTTTGTAGACAAGGCTGGCCTCAAACTCACAGAGATCTGCCTCCTGAGTGCTGGGATTAAAGGCCTAAGCTACCACCACCTGGCTGAAATTTTTCATTGTGTATTATTTTCCTCATTGATAATTGGCTGACCTAAAATAATGTGAAAATACAGACTATTTTCATTCAGAAGGTTAAATGTAATTTTTTTCCTCCAAGCCTATGACTTTTTCTCTGTAATATTTCAGCATTCAAAACCAGATTTTAAAATTTCAGAACTCTAGGACTCTTTGATAGATGTTTTATTGATTCCCATGTAGGCTGTCATTTTACACTTGGTTTACTAACGAAGACTGCTTCTGAAAGGCCAGTGGTTTCTGTCCGAAGTTTCATTAGAGAGGTGATGTTACTACAGATGCCACAGGGCAGACCCCAGGTATAATAACCAAGATGGTCTCCTGCAGACCCCTGTGCTTCCCTTGTGTTCACCACTCCCTTCCTCTCTGCCTATGGTCACTGCTGCCATCTTGGTGTTGCCGGTAGGGATCACAGTCAGGTCCAACAATCATGGAGTCCTTAGAGGTCTCAGACAGACAGTCCTGAGGTATATGCTGCTTTGGGGAGCCGGGCCAATTGTTCAGCATCCACATTGCCCACCCAACAAGTTCACATGTGTTCTGACGAACATGCTACCACATAGGATATAGCCGAGGCTCAGAAGCAAGTCCACTGTCCCATCAGATGTCACTTAAAGATAATATTGTTAAGAATTACAATAAAAATTTCAGGGGAGGGTGAGCATAGTAGTACAGAGAGGCAGAAGAAGGAGGATCTCAGTGAGTTCCGGGCTAGCTTTGTCTACAGACTGAGTTCTAGGCCAGCCAGGGCTGCATAGTGAGAAAAAAATAAAGCCAAACGGACAGCAACAACACAATTACCAGATAGCAATGGTAACGCAGAAGCCTAGCACAGTCTTTAAAAGAGTGGGGTCTCACAGCAGTTCAAAGTAAACCAGCCCAGGAAGCCAGTAAGAGCTTAGCCTTCCACAGATGTAGGATGGGGACCAAAACCACAAGAAAGTTCCTCAGATGTTCCAGTAACAAGGTCCCAGCAGCCCAATGCTCCTCCATGCCTGATCTCATGGTCATATGCCTCTCCTTGCTCACCCACATCTCTTCTGACACACCCACCAGATTGCATCCTGTCGGAAGCACAGCATACATGGAAGAGCTGAATTTTTGGTTATTATCATGGGACAAGCTGGCCTGACACACTGGAAAGCTTATCTCAATGCTCTTGCTTTACTAAGGAAAAAAAATGTGATTTTCACGAGACTACTATGTTTCAGGGATGCTTGGGTGATAGTGGTTGTGTTCTCCTGTGCCAGTGTGACCTTCTGGGCTGATCAGAGAACAACAGAAAGTCCTAGCATAAGAGTTAAGTGCTCAGGAAGAGATGGACCCTGCACATCCCTGTGAGAAGTTGGGGTGCCTTTCCACAGTGGGGCTCGCTCACATGTCAGATACAAATGTAACAGACTCCAGCAATCCAGCTCAGCCTAGACATGTACTCACACCATGCCAGAAATGTCTTCCATATTTGAAACCACTAATTTGGAAGTGCATCTTCTAAATGTAACTGATTTATTAGTTGAATGAGACTATAAATCATTTAACATGATTGACAGTAGATGAGTTTTCAATAACTCAAGGTTCTCTAGTATGACTGACAGTATTAAACTGATGTCATAATCCAGATAGCAAAACAAAGACATTTAAAGACATGTCCTATGAATGACTCAGGCAACAGTCCTCCTTCCTGACCTGCAGATTCAGAGCCATGAGGTGCTGACTGTTTTTGGAACTTTTGGTTTCTGCAAGAAGTTTTAGCAGATCTTTCCAAAATATACCAAATAAAATGCTAGACAAAGGTGGTAAAACAGTGCCCTGTTGTGGAATACTTGTTTACACTATAAAGACGTGTCTCTGCCTAAAGTGCCTTCTGATTGGTTTAATAAAGAGCTAAATGGCCAATAGCTAGGCAGGAAAGAAGACTTCCTGGGGGGGGGGGGGGGAGAGAGAGAGAGAGAGAGAGAGAGAGAGAGAGAGAGAAAGAGAGAGAAACTGGGAAGAGGATTCTAGGCATGCAGATTTTGCCAGCAGACTCAGAGCAAGTCAGATGTGCCTTACTAAGAAGAGGTCATTAAGCTACGTGGTAGACTACAGATTTAAAAAAATATGGGTTAATTAAGTGTTAAGTGGGTTGGGAAAAAGTCTAAGCTAAGGCCAAGCTTTCATAATTAATAATAAGTAGGTCTTCAGGTCATTATTTGCTGGCTGGAGGTTCAAAGGGAGTCCAAGAAAGCTTGCTACCGTTCTCAGAGTGTCTCCAATGCATAGAGAAATGCCTATGCATTGAAAAGAAGAAACAAAGAATTGACACAGGAGAGAAAGAAGAAAGGGAGAGGCACTCTCCATGGGACTCTTTCTCCCAGGCTGAAGAAAAGAGTTTTCCTGTAACGAGAGTAACTTTCCTTCAGTAATGTATAGAGGAACACCATTGTCATGAACAGAAAGAGGAGATGCTTTTACTTTGGATAAAGAAAATAAAATCAAACTGTGTCTAAAACAATGGGGGCTACAATGAGATACTGGGAAATCTTAAGATTTAATTAGGTGGGGTGAAAATCCACCAAGCAGATGAAACCAAGAAATCCCACGTTTAATTACTGCCTCTCCAGAGCACTGCCATCAGAAGTGAATGTGCCATCCAACTGCAGCCTTGAAAGCGAGAAGAAAGAGGTAATATCTCTCTAAAACCTCCTTAAAGAATTGGAGCTCAGTGATGTTCCAACAAGGAAAGAATAATTCTCTCCAGGAAACAGAGGAAGCTTGTCAATGTGAGAGTCTTAATATCTTCTGTAAATTTCATTTAAATGCCATTGAATGGAAAACTCCATCCCCGTTGTCTTAATTGAGCAAATGCTTAACATTTCCTTGAAGCTCTGGAGTCTTTACATGGAGCAGATAATGGTTTTTGGTTCTGCTTGGAGGTCCCTGGCATAAAGCTAGACTCATGCTAAGCCGCCTGAGGCTTCCTTGCCATCAAGAGTCTGTGTGTCACTTTTCTGCATTGCATACAGCTTCCCAAGCACCATCGTCACTAGTGTCAATATCCCATCTCTACCCATTCCCATTTCCAATTTCTTTGCTGTTAAATATGAAGATTGGTGAAAATGAAAAAAACATAAAATTAGTTTTGAAAGTAGAATACACATTAGCTGTAAAAGGGGACTTAAGGGAATCTTCCTTTCTAAATGGAAGAGTGAATATCTATTAGATATTAATCATTTTCCCTTCTATGTAATCATTGACTGTGTTCTACATACTTGAGGTATAGTTTCCAGATAAGTGAGGTGCCATCAGATAGTCAAATAACTAGATTAAAATAAAGGTGGCACTTGGGAAGACACAGTGTTGCTATAGTAGAGAGAACATGGGTAGGATTCTGTTCAGGTCCCAGCTCTGCCTCTTCCCAGCTGGAGAAGTCTTCAAATCTCAGCACCTTAAAAAAAAATGTTAACTATTGGATCTGGGTCCCAGCTCAGTGGTAGAGTATATGCTATGCTTAGCATGTGTGAGGCCTCGGATTGAAATCCCAGAACCATAAAGAGACAAATGGAACATGCACACCAATGATAGAGAGGTGTTTTTGAAGGTTACATGACACATTAAGTTGGGGCAGGACCAAGCCAGTCCTATACCCCCCTGTATTAAGGCTGGGCATTTCATTCCACCGTAGGGAATGGGCTCCAATTAGCTAACTCATACACCAGGGACAGATCCTGTTCCTACTGCCAGGTGCCTCACAGCGGATTCAAGCTTCACCACTGTCTTCCACATATGCAGGGACTAGTTCTACCCCATGGAGGCTCCACAACTGTCAGTCTATAGTTCATGAGTTTCCACGAGCTTGGTTCAGCTGTCTGTAGATTTCTCCTTCGTGATCTTGACCTCCCTTGCTCATAAATTCCCCCCTCCCTCTCTTCAATTGGATTCCTGGTGCTCGGCCTAGGGCTTGGCTGTGGATCTCTGCATCTGGTTCCATCAGTTGCTGGATGAGGCTCCATAGTTAGGGTATTTCCCAGTCTAATTACAGGGGAAGGCCAGTGCAGGCTCCCTCTCCATTATTGCTAGGAATCTTAGCTCGGATAATTCTTGTGGATTCTTGGGACTTTTTCTAGCTCAGGTTTCTCCCTAACCCCACAGTGGCTCTCTCTATCAAGATCTCTCCTTCATTGCTCTCCCACTCCATCCCTTTGCCCCCTTGACCAACCTGTTTCCTCAAGTTCTCATCTCCCATTCTCCTCCCTTCACCCCCAGTTTACCCAGGAGATCTCATCTAATTTTCCTTCCCTGGGTGATCCATGTATCCCTCTTAGGGTCTTTCTTGTTATCTACCTTCTCTGGGACTGTGGGCTGTAGGCTGGTTATCCTTTGCTTTACATCTAATATCCACTTATGAGTGAGTACATACTGTGTTTGTGTTTCTGAGTCTGAGTTATATCATTCAGCATGTCTTTTTCTAGTTCCATCCATCTGGCTACAAATTTCATAATTTTTTTTACAGCTGAGTAATACTCCATTGTGTAAGTGAACCATTTCTTCTTTATCCATTCTTCAGTTAAGGGCCATCTAGGTTGTTCCCAGGTTCTGGATATTATGAATAATGCTACTATGAACATTGTTGAGCAATTGTTTTTGTGGTATGATTGAGTATCCTTTGGGTATATGCTCCGAGTGGTATCACTGGGTCTTGGGGTAGATTGATTCCCATTTTTCTAAGAAACCACCATACTGACTTCCAAAGTGACTGTACATGTTTGCACTCCCACCAGCAGTGGAGGAGTGTTCCCCTGACTCCACATCCTCTCCAGCATAATCCTCAGTACATTTGATCTTAGCCATTCGACAGGTGTAATTTGGTATCTCAATCATTTTGATTTGCCTTTCCCTAATAGCTAAGGATGTCAAGCAATTCCTTAAATGTCCTTTGGCCATTTGAGAGTCTTCTGATGAGAGTTGTATGTTTAGCTCTGTACCCCCTTTTTAATTGGATTATTTTGTATTTTGATGTCTAGTTTCTTGAGCTTTTTATGTGTTTTGGAGATCAGCCCTCTGTCAGATATGGCATGTTTCAAGTATTTAGGTAAGGTACGATTGATTCAACTTTCTAGATTAAAGATTTTAAGCTAGAAAATATTGTCAGTGATATGGTCCTGCCTTCTAAATGAGCAAACCCAGGCCTACGAGCTAGCATGGCATAACTAAAGATATGATTAATGAATTAACTAGCTCCTGAAGGTATTTAGAAAGTAGAAATGGCGCTCTGTCACTTATGTACATATCTCCATGGCTGCAAGGGAACAGTTTAAAGATGAAAGATTTATTTAGGATGGTGGTTTAATCCACACACGGCCCCATGGACTTGGCAAGAACATACAGTAGCAAGAGTGTGTGGTGGAGGCTGTCCATCATCCCTTAGAAGACAGGAAGCAGAGAAGATGGGACCAGGGACAAGATGTTGCCAAGGACTCACTCCCAATGATCTTTCTCCAATCAACTCCTGAAGTCCAGAACCTTCTAAAACAGCATTGCTAACTGGAGACCAAGCATTCAAAAGACGAACCTGTAGAGTATATTTTCTGTGCAAACTATAACAGAAGTGAAGGTAATTCAGTGTTAATCTAGTGCTCTTACACAGTTATGGATTGTTCTAGAAGGAACATGGGCAAACTTTTCTATGTGTACCAAAGTAGTAAAGGACCTGGATTTTATGGTGCACAAGCATCTGTTTTACTGTTCATTGTAGAGCAAGGACATCTGTAAACCATATAAAATGTGGTGATGTGACTGTCTTTCAGCAAGAGTCACACACACAGAGAGTAACAGGCTGCTTTTGGCTCACAGATTATAGCCTGAGGACCTCTGAACCAGAACACACCGACAGAATTTCTTAATAAAGGAAGCATGACAAATATAACTCCAAATCAGTAGAGCTTCTTGGCTGCTGCCAGTCCTCTAGAAAACCAGGATGATAAGAGCACTCGAGAGAGCAGGATTTAAATGTTGTTCTTGTGACTAATAGATTAAAGCAGTGTCTGATGGGACAGCTCATATTCAAGCCAAAACACTGCAGCTTTCGAAATCACCTTAGTAAAAATCAGAAAGTTCTAATCAAAGGGTGGAATTCAGAACTGTGTCGGTTAAATAACAGTGCTAGAAGCAGAAGCCAGTTTGGGGATCCTAGTCTATTTGGATGCACACCTTCCTAAGCCTGGATGGAGCGGGGAGGGCCTTGGACTTCCCACAGGGCAGGGTACCCTGCCCTTTCTTAGGACTGGAGGGGGAGGGGGGAGGATGAGTGGAGGAGTGGGAGGAAAATGGGAGGAGGGGAGGAAGTGGAAATTTTGAATGGTATTAATTATAAAGCAATAAAAAATAAATTAAAAAATAGAAAAAAAAGCAGAAGCCAGAACTAAAATAGTGATGAAACTTAGGCTAGAATAACTAAAACTAACCCTCTAAGGAAGAAAGGGAGAGTGTACTAACCTGAAAAGACACACAAATCTCCCTCCAAGCTAAGCTGGTTTACAGGAAGTGGGAATATCTTACTCATGCAAGAAATACTCTTTACACCAGCCACTACACAAGGCACTACGCTTAGTTTAGAATCAAAGCTGGCAATAAACTGCAAAAAACGGAAAGGTTCTCCAGTCTACCTGGCTGCATCGGGTCTTGCTGATGTTGCTGGCCCCAAACACAGAGAGAGAGGGCTCATGGAGGAAAGTCCTTACTTCTGTGTGTCCCTTCCAGTAAGGACACATGTGAAAAAATACATTTTGGCAATTGGAGGCCTGGACCAATATCTACTTCCTTCAGAGTGTGAGAGATTGGGGTAGGGTTGCCAAGGAACACCATTCAAGCCTACTCCAGGGAGTTTTGGAGAGAAGTCTGAACTCGGCGTCTGTTTGGCAGGAGGTATCCCAGAAGAGAAAGGAAAGTAGAAGACTTCTCAACCTTAAACATTCAGGGAACCATTCAAATTGACATTTGGCATACTCGATTGAACTAAATGTAGCACTTTATTTCCCCTAATGTTTATGCTGCTCCTTAGTGGTCAACTGGTTGTCTAGAAGGCACATCCACCAGAGGAGAGACTAAAGAGTTGCGGGACAAGACATGAGAGCCCCGGGCTCATTGCTTCCCATCAGCTTCCTGCCAACATCTACTCCATTTGTACAATGACCAAGCAGTCAGCATTCAGCGCAAGCCAGCTGAGATTTTCTAATATTTGGTTTCACACTTGACCTTTTTTTTTGGGGGGGGGGAAGGAGCTTAAAAGGGGCCAGGTAAGGGAGGTACAGATGGAGTTATGACAGTTTTATGCATGCAATGTCTTCCACTCCGTGTGCTTTCAGTTAACAAGACAGGCCTAACCATGAAGTATTTTGATGACTTTGCCCTCTTCAAAGACACAGCCAGCGCGTCATTAAGTCAGTCTCATCACAGGGCAGCTATCATTTCCTATACTTTTTTCTTTTCATGGAAAAATTATAACCTCTTATTTAAAAGATCCCAATTCAGTAGTCCACTAAAGTACCCAGAATATGTGTGCATATGTAAACTTTATAAGGAGTGAGTACAGCTTTTTATTTTTGTATAGGTTCCCCTGTAATGCAATTATAATAAACATAGTTTCAAGGAAAAGTTCATTCATTTCATTGGTCCTTTGTTTCTATCTACTTTTAAAAGAAAGGTTTCAATTATCACACAATAATATTGATGTTTTGCAAAGTACTTAAAAAGCCGTCCTAACTAAAACCACTCGCACAGAGTTAGAAGTGAAACATTAACCACCAGAATGACATATTATACAAAATCCTCATAGCAGAAATATTACAAAAATCAGAACTAAAGGGTGGTATTAAAAATAAATTAACAACATCAAAAAGATGACTACTCCTTGACAAGAGATGCTTTGTTTAGTTTAGCTAGAGGAAAAATCACTTTTTGTGTGGAAACTCAGAATTCTCCGAATCCCAGAGCTTTGTCATTTACTTTCCATTGTCATTGTCCTTTGTGCTTTTCACTGGATCTCATGGACAGCTCAAGCGTCAACAACCGGTACACACTCTACCTCACCAGTTGGTTAGAGACTATTTTCTCTCATCCACAGCCTTGACCGGGTCACCAACCCCACAGTGGCCCCATTATTGCTCTCATCAAGAGCAGACTCCGGGCCGCAGCTTCAAAGGCCGCCTCCCGCCTTCCCAGGGTTATTCCTGACCACTCCATGCTCTCCCAGCCAAGACGCCCTTCATCCATCCCTTTGATTCCCTGCTTGTCTCACAGCCATCCTATTTCCAAAACTCCCTGCATGGCTCAGACTACTAGCAACAGCCTTCTTCCCTGGAGTGGGTTCCTCTGAACTTGTTAGGCTCAGGACCCATCTGCGGTTTGTCTGCACATGTGATCTGGACAAGAGACTGTAAGACAAGAAGAGATCTACACAGCAAATGTGTGTGTTTTACCTTTTGATTCATCTCCTAGACCTGTAGACAGGAAAGAATACTTGCCTCACATCTAAAGACACAAGACTCAGTTACTAGATCTCACAAAAATCTGCATGTGATAATGCACACACATAATCCCAGGACTTAGGAGAGGGAAGCAAGGAGAACAGAAGCTCAAAGTCATCCTTGGCAAATATCAGGTTCAAGGACACCCTGGGACTACTTGAGAGCCTGTCTTAAAAAAAAAAAAAGAAAAGAGAAAGAAGGATAGTGGGAAGGTAGCTTAGCAAGTAAAATGCTTGCCTTCAAAACACAAGGACCTACATTGGATTCCCCAGGGCCCATACTAAGTAAGCCATGCATAGTGGCACAAACTTGTGGGCCTATTGGGAAGAAGAAACAGGTGGATCTCTGAGCCTGTCTGGAATTCATCAGCCGAGCCTACTTGAAGAGTTCCAGGCCAGTTCAAAACTGTCCCAAAATAAGGTATGTGAGGTCTGAAGACCAGCACTTGAGGTTGTCTGCTGCTCTCTACATGCACTCACACACATGTATGTGCATGCACACGAGAGAGAGAGACGAGAGAGAGACAGAGAGAGAGACAGAGAGAGAGAGAGAGAGAGAGAGAGAGAGAGAGAGAGAGAGAGAGAGAGAGAGAGAGAAGCAAAGGCAATTTCCTGGTCTATTTCATGACTGCTCTGGGAAGGAATTTCCATCACTATCATCTCAGAAACCACGCTGGGCGAATCGAAGCTAGGACAGTTACTATAGTTCTGCAGTTCTGCAGCTCCTATACCACAGAGACAACCTTGTCACTCATCACCTATGATGTGGCAATGAGAGAGAGGGAGGACAGCGATGGTGTCTAAGAGACAGAGCAGGGCAGCAGAGCAGTACAGACTCCCCGAGTATGGGGAAACCTGCCACATGGGGTGACACTGGCTTCTAACTTCGTCCCACATGCTAAGTGACGCACAGCGACAGGGGCACAGGGCACTGTCCCCGCTAATATTCCCAACACCAAGTAAATGGCAGTTCCCACACAGAAGCAGCCCTTTTGCTGAATGCTCTAATGCACCCTAATTTCCAAGGTTGTGGAGAAGTTGCCATACTGCAGACCCGGGACCTAATTAAAATGTATCAAAGCAATTAACTTAGCAGACCCTGGTTTCCGTCATCAAAAGCCCACAAAGGCCATCGGAAAGCATCTGAGGTCTATAGCTGGGATTCCTCTTTCTGTGTCCACTTACTTAATACTTCCAACAATGCATCCTCAAAGTCCCTCGATTTATGGCTGTCTTTTTTTCTGTTACCACAAAAAAAATGATCAAACTGTTACCAGCTTGAAAGATAGATTTGAAGCAACCTAAATCTATATTCCCAGGCTATGGTCACTTATATTTGGCTTCCTGATGAACTCTCTTATCCCTTGAAGGCAAGAGTTGTGTTTTTGCATTCATACAAATCAAGATGTGACCCCACCCCGTTACAATGAAAATAATTGATTTTTTTTACAAAATTTAGTCATTCTCATTCAAAAATGGACAATGACAGGTGTTTAAGTCATAAGATATTCTTAAATGATGAACCTTAGTTTCTTTTTCTATAAAATAAGAATAACGAGATATATCTACTGGGCTGTGCTAAAATTAAAGCAGGTCATAGACAATATCCAGTATAAAAAGGAATGGTACCCACCATGCATGCAGTCAGCATCAGTATTACTGTTGGTGTCATTATCAGTATAGGAACCTTGCTTATGTGGAGCCTGGTGGTATAAACCTGTTATCCCAGCACCAAGGAGGTAGGGGACAGGAGACAAGCACAAGTTCATAGCAGCTTGGTCGAATAATGAGTTCCAGGCCTGCGGGGCTGCACAGTGAGGCGCTGTCTCACACAAACAAAACAAATGTCTTTGTTCTTAACAAACTACAAAACGTAGGCATTGTTGTAACCTAACTTGAGTTGTGGTCTAGGAAACTTTGAGTTTTAGATCAGCACTCGTGTATACTGTATGCATTTTCTTTTTGCAAAATGCAATGACCCACGCTGTCTTCATGAGTTTCCTGTAATTTCTTTCCAATTGCCCAAACCTAGAAGGAGCCCAGCCTGCTTAATAATTAGATTTAGTGTTTCTTCAACTATGTTGACAGGTATGCATACCAAACCGTCACCCATATCCCCTGTGAGCCCGAGGAAGGCAGAGGCAGTCAGCATCACTCCTGTAAGATGCCCCGTGCTGTCCCCTCCTCCCATCTGCTTGCTCCTTGCTTCCCCCTCCCTTCCCTTGCCAGGCTGGGGATTTTACCCCCTGTGTGTGCTAAGGATGCTCAAGTTCCTATTCACTTAGCCCCAAACTAGTCTCTGAATCCCAGGCATATACACTCACTATAGCCTGGAAATTCACGGGTCCAAGTGTTCTTTCTTCCAAACTCTTATTTTTCCCGTATTTTCTACGTTGTCAAGTACAATGACTGTCGCTTTCACGGTGTTAAAAATAACATGTTCACTGGAAGGTCAAGACACAGAAAACAGCTATACTACGTGTGTTACGTAGAAAGTAAAGAAATGCTTATTAGTTATAAACTACAAGCAAATATGATTCTTATAGAATATAAATAAATAAAATTCTTATATAAGGGACATTATGAAAATCAGACCTAAACAATAGTGGCCAGGATGCCTTCCACCTTTTCCTCTTCCTGGTGGATCATCAAATTTTCTGATCTGTGAATCCTTGAGAACAGAGATTTTTTTTTCTGTCCTGTTTGCTCTCAAATCCTTAGTGTCTGAATCAATGCCCCAGCATAGAGCGACTACTCCATAAACCTTTGGGAAAGTCTTATTTATTTGTAGTTATGTGTATATGAGTGTGCCTGCTTCTCCAGAGGAGAACGTGAGTGCAATGCCTGCAGAGGCCAGAAGGGAGCATCAGATTCTGCGGAATCTGTGAGCCACCTGACAGAGTACTGATAACTGAACCCCAGTATTATACAAGACTAGCAAATACTCTTAACTACTGAGTCATCTCTTCAACCCCTTTATAAACATCTGTGATGTATTGATGGATCATGATTGGTGATCTATAACTTTCTGCAGAATTTAAACAAAATTTATGAGAGACCATCCTTTTTGCTGAATTCCTGCACTCAGCCCATAAGATAAGGCTAAAAATGAGAGTGAAGTCACTCATGTCAAATTCCATGTAAACAACTAAAACTTCAGTTAAGCAGACAGAGCCCCTAATAGACCAGTTTTTCTAAAACATGAGATTTTCGTGTCCCCACTAATAAGGATCTTCTTCGGAGCTCTAACCCTTAAGGAAGGGTCATCTGAAGTAACTGATGTAGCCACTCAGGTTTCCACATTTTATGATGCTGGTCCCATTTTGCACCCCTGTTCTGTTATTGCTCCAGGAGCTCCCATTCTGTTTGGAAGCCATTCAAATCATGAATTACAGACAAAATAATCAAAGATTTAAAACTAAATGCTAAAAGGAACTGTCTTCTGACAGTTGTAGCCACTGGGAGGCAGCCAGCACTGCTGGGTATCCTGCAAACTCCTCTTCCCACTTGTTTTTTAATTGGGTATTCAAGCTGTTTTGGCTTTCAAATCCATGCTTAGTTTGTGCTGTGAGGGACAGCACATGACCTCGGGATGAGGACCAAGTATTTCTTGAGGGAACATCTGACCTTTGGCACTTGTGGTGGCCGATAAGTCACTGGCAGAAGTACAGTTACAACAGCAACAGCAGCTTTGCCCAAGTGTGCACCTCAGCCGGACAATGGACTTGCCCTTCTCTGTAACTGTACAGGGTTTTGAACTTTTTATACCCTGACAATTGCTTACTGGAGAATCAGAGAGCTACAACCTGAAATGAGAGTTTCTGATCTTTGTGTTGTCTTTAGGACTTAACCGATTCCATGACAGAATGGCTAAGGACCCACACGTATACAGGTATGGATAGCTGCTGTGTGTTCACAGTTTCAGTGGCAATGTCGTTCCTGGGTGGCAGCCTCTCTTGACACTTTTCTCCATCTTCCAGTCCTTAAATTGCTCTGCCCTGTCTTCAGAAATAGTCCCTGAGCCCTTGGGGGAATGTAATATGACTGTTCTGTTTAAGGCTGAGCACTCATCAGTGATGTAGAGTTTAAACATGAAATGTCTTCTCCAAGCTCACTCATGTGAATATCGGGTCCCTGCTAGTGACACTCTTTTGACAGGTAGTAGCAGCTTAGGGGTAGGGTCTAGTATGTTGACGTATTGAAGGCTATAGCACCCTCGACTGTGGTGCAGCCTCAATGACCCCTGGGGTATATGCCAGGTACTACTTCAGTGCCATGAACATCTCTGTACCTGCCTGTGTGAAACTATGAGGGAATCAGTCTTTCCTCCCCCATGTTGATTTTGTCTGGGATTCTGTCGCAGTGATGAAGAAAGTCATTGTCTTGCTCTGTTTTTGTAGAGATGGGAGAGTTCCAGAGAGGAAGGATCACATTTCAGAAGCACATGGTAGGCTGTGGCCCCGCCATTCAGTTTTGAGTTTTTAGTATACACCTGCAAACTGAACTGGACCCTTAATTTTCCCCCAGTCCAATTTTCTCTCACACTACAAACAAGAACTATTGTGTTGCTAAGTCCCTGTAAGCTGGAGCCACATACCCTAATGTAAATTTCAGAACACAGCCCTTATATTGATGCTCAAGTACACAAACGATTGACCACAATTCCCATCCCTAAAGCAGAGAATGTAAACTGTGAATCAGGATAAAAAATTGACTAGCTTTTCTAATCCTAAAAATGTGGCTAGCCTTCCTCAACGCCTCACGAGGTACCTCGTCTCCTTGAGTCTCATAACTTTCTCATTGACTTGCTGACGCTATCTCATTCACAAAACATCATAATGCTGTAATTCGAATCTTCCCTTCAGTAGGTTCTGTGGTAACATGACAGAGAGTTGAATCTGTTGTGTCAAACTTGAATTTTTTCCACAATCCAAGAGGCTCCTGTCTAGCCAGTGACTATTTTAGACACATTGGAACTCTTTATATTTTACTGGAAGCCTTTTTTTTTAATAGAAGGTAGACTTCTAAGCCATCGGTTGGCACTCTGTGCTTTAATCAACACAGTCATAAGATGTAAGATTTGCTGCCCGCCAGCTAAAGGAGGAGGAGTCTATGCAGCTACTGACTCACCCTAAGGCACACAGATGAGTGTGTGGATAACTGCATAGACTCCATTGCAAAGCTCACTAACTGCAAATCTTAACAGACAGACTCTTTGACTTGATTGGATAAATTTCTCATCTGGACCATGTTTGATCTGTTCAATTTTGTTTGGTTTTATAAAGAAGCTGGCAAACTCCAAGCACTTTATAGCACCCTGTAGGTAGTCACAATAGTGTTATTACTAGAGTTGTATGTAACAAACATATACAATCAAAAGAAAAAAACCAATAGTGTTGTTACGCTGTAGCCTCTCAAGATGTCAATGTCTGGAGTCATCTCTTCATTGAGAGTAAAATGGTTTGTGACCCTTTAATCCCAGCACTAGGGAGGCAGAGGGGGGTGAATCTCTGTGAGCTGGAGGCCAGCCTGATCTACAAGAGTGGTGTGGAATTCCCCTCTGTATGTTGTGAATACCATTGGTGAATAAAGAAACTGCCTTGGCCTGTTGATAGGGCAGAACTTAGGTAGGCAGGGAAAACTAAACTGAATGCTGGGAGAAAGGCAGCAGAGTCAGGAAAAAGCCATGTAGCTCCACCAGATGCTGAAACTTTACCTGTTAAGCCACAGCCTTGTGGCGATACACAGATTTATAGAAATGGGTTAAATTAAGATGTAAGAGCTAGTTGATAAGAAGTTAGAACTAATAGGCCAAGCCATGATTTAATTAATGCAGTTTCTGTGTGATTATTTCTGGAGTCTGGGCAGCCTGGAAACAAACAAATGGTTTCTTACAACACAAGAGCTAGTTCCGGGACAGTTAGAGCTCTTACATGGAGAAACACTGTCTCTAAAAATGAAACAAAGAAAAAAATGGTTTGTGACCCCACCCCAAAAAAATCAAATAAATGAGTGACTGTGAGGACACTGTTGCCAAGAAACAGCGTGCTGTAACAGGAAGTCAGAACTGCTGTTAGTGCAATGACCATAAGTGTTGCTCATACCTAACAGAAGTAGAGGAATTTTGACAATTAATGCCGAGGCTACTGTTTAAGTCTTAGCCCCTTCATCAGGCCTCAGTGGACCAAGGTAAAAATGCATTCATTCCTGCTAAATGGCACATAAACAAACTGAATCTTCTAAGAAGATAGCTCCCAAAAGACAGTTAAGTTTTTGTTTTGTTTTATTTTCCTGAAAGCAGGATATACTGCCCATCTGAGAAAGCATCCTAATGAAATTCCCTCTCCTTCAGTTCTTAGAAAATGTAACCTGATGTCAGCTGGTGCCCCTCCTATAACTGTTTCCTTATCCCCTTCTTACAAAATCCTGGGTTTGCGATTCCCCAATGGGAATACTCACTCTGTTTCCTATGATAGAGGCTACCCTAACCCATAAATTACAAATAAAAGCAAATTAGATCCTAACTAAATTTGTCATCTGTCTTTTGCCAGAGTGAATGCATTTCTTTAAGCTATGTTCTGAGGGAAAAAAAAGTAAAAATAATTCTCCTCCACTTAGCTCTTAATAATGCTGTAATTTGTTCACATAAACAAAGCTATTAAATAATATGAAATAGTTTTGTTTTCCACCAGAACAACAGTCTACTATTTATTTTATTGCAATGTCCCAGTGTTAATCCCCCGGCTGTTGAGTTTCCCAGTTAAGCAAGACATTTTTCCAGTCTTCAGATTATATCCTTTAAAATCTGAAAAAAAAAAAAATTCTCTGTTCAAAAGTTACACTTAGCAGGGAGCCTTCTGAAATGTCAAATGGGGAAAATTGGAAACAGCTTAACGACCCAAAAGAATAATATTTCACAAAAATCCTATGGAGTAAAAACTCAGATCCCATGGGGCCACACACTGTGTTAGGCAAGTGGGAAAATATTAACCCTTTAGGAGTCTCTGTGCTCTATTCTATGGACAGAAGTAACTTCTCTACCATTCCCTCCAGACTCCAGAGTGGTTCTTGTCATCTGAAATACACTGCTGTTCCCACTTGAATTGGTTCTAAGACAGATGTTCAGGCGCATAAGGGGTATGCAGCCCCGTGGTAGTGAATCTTTTCTTGGTACCAAGTCTCTAGTCAAACCAACACACGTCACTTTGCTTCACAAAAATAGCACAGATATGCCATGTGTAACAAATAAATGGTCATTATGTTCATGTCTGCATCTACACCTAACATCCAAAATAAGAGACCTCTCGAAACAAAGATACTCAGGAGGTTCTCTTATTTCTGCCCCCGCTGTGCTATACTGGGTAGACCTAAACAGTCATGTTTCCTTAATTTAGAAGTTAGCCATCCAAAGACTTATTTTCAGTGCAAATTCTTCACCTAGATTAAGTCAGACATCATTGACATTCACAAGATGAATGAAACCAGACCTCGAAACTCCTGCCTACCAGGCTGACATCAGCAGTTCTAACTCCCAACAACTGTATCTTTCCTATGCCCTGTTTTGATATTTACACACACACACACACACACACACACAAAGATCAAGAAAAGAAAATATTTCCATGAAAGAGCAGAGAGAAGCTATGGTTTGTGAGCAATCTTATCTGACCACTTACATGATTAGTGAAGGCTCTTCTACTTACATGCAAGGCATATTTTATATAGATTTATATTTTCCTAACCTTTCTTTTTTTTTTTTTTTTTTTTGGTTTTTCGAGACAGGGTTTCTCTGTGGCTTTGGAGCCTGTCCTGGAACTAGCTCTGTAGACCAGGCTGGTCTCGAACTCACAGAGATCCGCCTGCCTCTGCCTCCCGAGTGCTGGGATTAAAGGCATGCACCACCATCGCCCGGCCCTAACCTTTCTTTACAACTCAGAGCTTTTCTGTTCTTGACATTTGTCAGGTATGTTAATGCAATCATTTCATATTTCATCATGTATGCACGATGTACATACAGATCATCGTTTTAAAAGGAGGACCAGAATAATACACAGATACTACAATATAGTCCAATAGTCATCCTCTAACTATGTGATATACTTCCATTAAGCAAGGGCTTTCCTTGACTACATGGTCAGAGACAGTCGTATATGGTGAGTATGTCACACTCACCCACATGTCACAGTGTCGCTGTGGAAGTCAAAGGACAACATCAGGTTTCAGTCCCCTATCTTCAACAAGGCTGTTGCCATCTAAGTATGTCAGACTAATAAGCCAACGACCTTCCAAAGATTCTTATGTTGCTACCTCCAATCTCACCCTATAAGCACTGGGGCTACATGATGGAAGTCACCACCTGGGTAAGGTCATCAAGATTTTTTTTCTTTTTCCTTTTCATAGTTCTCCTTTTCCAACTGAGCAAAGCAAAGACACACCTCTCATCGAGTTCCAACCTGCCACTGCACATTCTCCCGGGATCAACAACATCCAGGATCCCAAACACATAAACAATCAAACCAGCCCCCACCTAGCTGTCTTGCCTCCTCATCCCCAAAGAGTGGCAAAGGATATGTGCCACCCTGCTTCTAGGGTGAAGCTGAAACAATACAAAGAGGGGGGAAGGCAACAAAACTCCTGTCAAGGTATTCGGGTTTGCTTGGTTGGTTGGTTGGTTGGTTGGTTGGTTGGTTGGTTTTTATCTGTTTGCCTGGCAGCCTGTCCATCTAAGTATACACTAAAATTAGGAGTAAAACCTGAGGTTTCTAAGCTGCGATTACAGTTAAGGTTGAGTAAGAATGTTTCACTCTCCCTCTCCTCTGAATTTAAAAAAATCAAGGTTACAATAAATGGATATAGCAACTGTCTGCCATGTCTGTCAATGAAAGAACAGCAGAAAAACTGGGGAGTGACGGGTGAGTGTTCTAGGTGAGTGTTTTTCTATCTATATCTCCTCGGGTAAAATGGGGACAGTACAAACGTGGACTGTGCAGTATGTGGGACCGAGCGAAATATCCATCCGTACAAACTATGCCATGCACAGAGATAGAATAGAATGGCCACAGGAGCCAGAGGAGGGGCTGCAGCGACGTAGAGGGGATGGGAACCCTTGGCACTGCTACAGTCCTGGAGTTTCTCTGGAAGAGAGACCCAGCCCCAAGGCTGCATGTGTGGAGAAGGGTGGCTACAGCAGCCAAGTTTGGTATTGACCCTGACCAGGCTGAAGAGTCCACAGGAGTCAAAGAAATAGAGCAAAACCACAGAGAAGGAAGTGGTTTAAGGGCAATTTTCTTTATTTTTTTATCTTAATTAAAATATATCATTTATCTCTTCCCAACCCTCTCATGTCCTTACCCTTCCATTACTCCTTTGCAAATTCAAGGAAGAGCAATATTTGTTAAGGTACTTATACTAAGACCTAGTTTATGCAATAGGCATGTTTGCATGGAACTGATTTGAAGAATATCAACGCTTTGAAAAGTAAACCACAGTGCAGTCCATAGCCATGTGCCAGGCCACTTTCTGGAAAAGTCCTGGCATGGAGTTGAAGTCTACAGGGGTCAATGGGACATGTGATCTAACCAAGCCAGATAATACTGAATAAAAGCAAGCAATAGACAAAAGGCAACGCGACTTCCAACAGGACTTATAGTCACACAATACAGTCAAACTTTGTGTGTAGTTTTAGAGTAACATACAAAGAAGCAGGCCATTCCCGGCAACTCCAGAGTTAAGACACAAACAGGTGACCTAGGTGTGGAAATTATTTAATAACTGTAAAGTGGCCATTATAATCATGCTTCCTGAAGGAAGAGTCAAATGAAGCAGGAGACAAGACATTTCAAACAAATTTCTACAGCATAGAAAGAACACTAAGAAAGAATCAAATACAAATTTAAAACTAAAGCATGCAATAAACTGACTTGAATAGTCACTATGTGGCAGAATGCAGGGAGTGAGAAAGAGGCAGTGGGCTTACTGATCAGTGCCATGGGAATGAGTGACAGGGAAAGAATGATGGGAAAGTGGTCACACCACCAGTCAGGAAACATACATAAACAGAGATCTTCCACTTCCCGTCACTGAGATCCAAAAGGGACCAGAATAAGACATACATAGAAGAAAGGCTTTGAAATGCTAGTGGCTAAAATTTCATGAATCTAATCAAAGGTATAAATTCAGACTCAAGCTTCTCAGAAAAAGTCAAATAGTATAAACACAAAGACAACCATGCCAAGATATACAACATTCCGACAAGCGGCGGTTTTTAGGGAACACGAGGTAAAGTATTAGAAACCCATAAATGTGATCCTTATGTTAACAAACTAAAGTAAATCATATGATAGTGCCAATAGATGTAGGAAAAACATTTGATGAAATTCAACATGCTAAAAGTTGCTAAGTAGGCTTGAGAGATGGCTTAGAGGGTAAGTCTTCAGTCCATAGCTATGAGGTTCTAAGTTTGGAGCAGACAGGAGGATTTGAGGGGTTCCTGGCTAGCCAGGGAAGTAACAACAGTGAGTTCGAGGTTCAATAAGAGACACTTAAAAACATAATGTAGAAAATAAAAGAGGAAGGTAGCCAAAGTCTACTGCTAGCTCAAAGGTACATTTGTTCACATACAATCATAGATGGACACACACACATGCACAAAAACATACAGACAACACACACATACACAAATGTTTTTAATATAGGTAAATGTTTATAGTAGCAATAATTTTCCTAACTATAAGAACCCTGGGGAGAATACTAAATATTCTCTAACAAATGAGTGAATAAATGAGTTGAAATCCACCCACACAGTGAAATACTAGTAAGCATTATAATAAAAGAGTAAATTGTTGATACACATGATAGTATGGTTGAGTGATAAAGTTAACATGCTAAGTGAAAGAGGCTGCCTTCAAATGGTAGCTTACAATGTGAGAATATTCACATAACATGCTGGAAGAGCAAAACTTCTCTTGGGAGAGGCTAAACTGGGGATACCCAGGGGTCATGAGGAGGAGTGAAGAGGCACAGACAAGAGATAGCAGGATAGGCTTTGAGAGAATTATTCTGTAACTACCTGATTCTGTCAACAATTTTAAAAACATATGGTATGTTAAAACCTATGGACCTGTGCACAAAACTGTGAATCATACTGGGGGGTGGAGCTACAGTTGTGAGCTGCCCAATACCGGTGCTGGAAACTATACTGAAGAAACCAGTAAGCACCTGAACCCTCTGAGCCATCTCCCCCACTGCACAAACCTCTTCCTTAAGAGCAAAACCTCTCAAACAATAGGAATGTCAAAATACAAATTTCTGATGAACCTCAAATTTAAGCAGGGTAATTATTTACAAATATTTACATAGTCTTAAGTCAAAAGTATCATGATAAATTAATCAAAAGAAACTATTGATACTTCGTCTCACGGCAGAGGGGACAACGTTAAAGCACTGGTCTCTATTTTTCTACATGGTGTTGCTTCAGAGATTATTCATTCTAAATATTAACTAGGTCTTGAGCCAAAATGAGGCTCTGTAAGAGAAGAGAAATAAAAATTAAATAGAAATTAATTCAGACAAAAAGTAACAATGTAAAATTTTGCTGAATGTTACAAGAGGAGCTTGTAATTTTTGAATAGTAGATGACAGCCAGCCCATTTTGGGACTTCAATGCCATTCAGCAGCTCGAGGGGAGTAATAGAAGGTTAGTTATTAAAGTACCCACTACACCGCACTCTCTGCCATCATTTGTAATCATCGAGTTTTTAGAAATTAATTTGAAGTCGCATAGGAGACGCGTCATGTTTCAAAATCCTTTTAGGGAAACATAAGCAAACTACTTGGGAAGACTCTGCTGTGGAATACTGCTATCCTGCCTCAGTGCTTAGCTCGTTTTGTTCAAGTGTGTCGGGGATTTAGACACAAAATAAACACAGGATCAAGCTGTTGAAAAGGGAGACCTCAAGTTGCCTTCTGATTGCTGGGGTCACAGCCAGGAAGACGGCCATGTTGTTTGGAATAATGAAGTCCCGACTTCAGAAGAGACACACAGATTTTGACATGATTTTTAATCCTGTGCTGGTTTCACAGGGTGGTCCAGGGCTAAGAGTTCAAAGTCTATGATGTCTGAGTTCCTAGGCAACCACATCACTGTAGCCCAGCTCCAAGGACTGCTTAAGCTTCATGGAGCTGTCCTCCCAAGAGAAAGGGGAAAGAACGGAAATTTTTTCACCTGATGATCTAAGGTGTGTTAGATAGGATTAAGTTGATCACCAGCGAGGATATGAAGCTAGAGTAAAAATTAAAATGAGGCTTGGAATCATTTAGGATATGAGGAGCAACATTTTTATTGGAGAGTTTTACTTGGGCCATGCATCAAAGTGGCCTTAGAATTACACGGTACTTGTATCGAAAGGGGTTTTTGATTTGTTCCTGAAAATTCTCACATGTTATTGGAATCTGAATCACAAATAAGATTTCTGACGTGGAGCAAAACATTGAACTAAGAGCAGATAGACGCTCTTATCTCTAGACACAGAGCATGAGAGCCTTCTGTAAGGAACACAGAAGTTGGCCCATGTTCTTGACTCCATGATTTCAGCCTCTATCCAAGCAGCTGACTTGTCCAGTGTGGCAAACAGGCACAAGCGAGGAGAGCGATCCTTCCACTTCTGTGTAGAAAACATCATGCTCCCTCAAGGAAAACAAAACCTTATCACAAACAATCTAAATAAGGGCACTGAGCCCTGGGGATACAGGCAGCCCCCAGGCTCAACAAGAAAGAGTTTTTATTTGCCCTGCCTTTTATGGCTGGGTATACACACAGCAAAGGCAAAATGGGACTGTGGTTCCCCCCAAAACAGACACGGTCCAAGGTGAACAGGTCTGTGATCCATGGTCAAACAGAGACATTAGAGGTGAGATGGTTTAAGAAAATAAATTTCAATACAGAGCAAGATCAAATTCTAATCCCAGAAAAATTCATCTAGAAGTTTCCTTTTGTGGTGGCTATTTTTGATTGTCAACTTGATTGTAACTGGAAAAAAACTACAATCCAACAATGGAGGACACACTTGTGATCTGGATCTTTTGGCAAGAAGACAACATGCCTTTAATCCAGACCCCGGTGCTGGAAGGCACACCTTTAGTCTGGGCACATCTGCTGCCAGCCTGCTTGAGGACAATAGAAGAAAGAAGGATTTGTTCCTCGCCTGTGTGCTCTCGCCTCGTCAGCACATCCATTCCTTCTACGGGATTCCTGCTGACCAGCTGAGACGCCCAGCCTCGTGAGACTGAACACCTATCAGGTTCTTAACTTTTCATTCATTACTAGTCATTGTCAGACTGCAACCTGTAAGTCAGTCCAATAAATTTCCATAGTATATATATTTATATATTATATATTTATTAGTCTATTAATATGTTATATATTATTATAGACATATTCTGATATATCTCAGAATACTAGTATACTATATATAAAAATACTATATATACTTAAATATATCAGAATTATATAACATATATAGTATACTATATATGTAAAAATACTATATATATACTTATATATATCAGAATTATATACCCATATATATCAGAATACTAGTATGGGCAAATGAAACAGACCAGCTGGAGCCTAGAGTGTAAAAGGAAAATATTGGGTAAAAAGACAGAGAAGGAATGAAAAGCAGGCTGTCTGCAGTGTACGGCTGCAGAAGGCCGTGTTCACACTGAGTTCTACATGACTGTTGTTCCCCCAGACTGTGTCATACAGCAGTCTGATAGAGGCTCCATGTTTGTCTGGACGTATAGTCTCAATGCTGAGTGAGACAGGTGGAGTTTACAATTTCTTCAGAGGAGGAATATGAACATTTCAAAGATTGTTTTTGCTGCTGTGTGAAGAGTCAGAGTAAATCGGGCTGGCCTTAACCTCTTCCACGGGCTTCTCGAGAGCCTGGCTTATACGGTACAGGTGAGGAAGAGAAGCCATACAGGTAACAGTAGTTCTTGTTATTTTAGTCATGGGCCAAATCTTGCGAAGAACTTCCAAGTGAGGCACACTTACAATCCCAAGCACTCCGCAGGCTCGTGGAGCAGTTAAAGACCAGCCTGACCTATATTCTGACTCTCGACTAATCTACAGGAGCACAGGAAGGCAGCATGGGAGCCAGTGTAGGACAAGAAGGGCTGTTCAGCATGAACCAGGATGACCTGGCCCGCGCGGTGGTTGTGACGATAGTGACTGGTCACTGGTTGTTTAGTACCTGTATTTTAACATAAAACCCCATGAAGTTTGCTGACTGCTCACATACATCAGTGTGGGACAAAAGGAGATTCAAGAATAACCCAAGTTTGGGGCTAGGATGACTAGACTAAGTTATTATTTGCCCAGGTGAGAAAATCAGGCATGAGAGTAGAGACAAAGGCAGTATCAGGCTGGCTGGTACACCTCTAACAAGGCTTTTAGAAACTCACATGGGAAGAAAAAGAATGGAGTGTGTGTGTGTGTGTGTGTGTGTGTGTGTGTGTGAGAGAGAGAGAGAGAGAGAGAGAGAGATTAAGTGTGTGTGTATGTATTGTTCATGGATACATGTGTGCATATGAAAACACATGTGTGCACATAGGTCGAGAATTCAGAAGGAAGGTGTAGTAGAGATGCACTTTTTTTTTTGGATTTTTGAGACAGGGTTTCTCTGTAGCTTTTGGTTCCTGTCCTGGAACTAGCTCTTGTAGACCAGGCTGGCCTCGGACTCACAGAGATCCACCTGCCTCTGCCTCCCGAGTCTGGGATTAAAGGCGCGCTCCACCACCTTTGAGCTTGGTAAAACACAGCATCTGCTCTACACTCTATGGTACGTGAGCCAGGAACCAGACTGGAGATTTAAATACATACAGACAAACACAGAGACAGAGACGGGGGACATGGGTCATCCTTGATACAAGAATGCCCACTTTATTGTGCTCAGGGGCAGCTTATATAGGGCTCTGGCCACGCCCCAGCTCTCGGGATCTTTCACCTGTAGACCCACCAGCAGCTGCAGGCTGCTCAGAGCAGAGGAAAACAAGTTGTTTAGAAGAAATTCAGGGTGTGGAGGTCCACAGTCCCCAAAAGAGCTTGTTCAGGTATCAGCAGCATTTACTGCCATAAGCCTGAATTCAGTGACCAGATAGGGGCCTAAAGATGAGGCCTGCTTCCACTTTGAGAGGTAAGAGAAAGAAAGAGAAAAGAACAAAGGAGAGCGAGCCAAAGCAGCGAGAGGAGGAGGGAGCTCTCTCTGGGAACAAGAGCAGCGGTCAGAACCGCGAAGAGTGATTCGAAGACAAAGGAGGAATGGACTGGGTGTGGAGGCAACATGAACGGAAGCCTTGGAGACCATGACAGGGAGACTCTTCTTGGAAGCAAGGATGGAGACTGTGGGTCCAAACTTAGGGAAATGAGATAAAATAGGCTTCAGTTGTCTGCACTTATGTGACTGGAAGCACATGAGAATTCCCAGGGGAAAGGGAAAAGTCTTGAGAAAAAGGAAAGGCTGAATATGCGATCTTGTGGAATATCAACAATTATGGTATCAGTAGAGGCAAAGGACGGAGTCTAGAGTGTAGCCAGAGTGCGGGACGAGGGTCGTGTCAGAGAAGTGTTCTGGAAACCAAAGGCAAACAACACTGTAGCTGGAGAAACAACAGGGCCCCAGGATGCAGCCATGCTTCCTTTCTCCTTTTGCAGACTCTCACATCTCGTCTAAGAAGTAGTACTCGAGGGCCCTACTAAGTCCTCTCAGTTTCGAAGACTGTAGGAAGAAAATGTCCCGCTCACTCTCAAATTAGCGGGCTGAGTTCTGTTTGGTCCGTTCCCATTGCATACAGAACCAGTTGCCTGCTACAGCAACCGGTTTAATAATTTACTTCTTTTCTGCCCTGTTTTTCAGTCCAGGGTCTCTTGCATAGTAGGCAAGGACTCTACCACCACGCCACATCAAAGTCCAATAAGTTACTCCTTTGGCCGTTTTCCTTCACTGAATAACGCCCATCCAACCCCCACCTGCCCTAACCCATGTCTCTCTCAAATATGCCTTTTGAGGCCAACTCCTTGTTTAAAGTTGGAGTCTATGCTTAAATATCTCTCTCTTCAGCAGCCTGTGAAATCATGAGAAATGGGCATGTTTCTAACTACACTAAAGTACCTGACGCCAAGAGTGTGGCCTCTGAACGGAAACATTTGTATACGCAAAGCACATTGTCTTCTAAAGCTGTCTGAAACGCATTATCTCGGGGGTACAGTAGTTCCACAGTCAAGCCTTGTTACTTGCGGCATAAAACTGAGAAGATAGATGTTTGGAAGGGCTTCGACCTTCACAAGTCCCAATGGTTATAAAGTCATCTGAAGCTAAGTCAAAGCTCTACTAACGCCTATGCATAGAAAAGTTGTTTAGGTAATCTCAAAATACAAATAATTTAAAGTTATAAATGGAAAAAGATTTGAGGTTCTGGGGGAAAAAAAACCATTTTATCTAAAGCTGCTCATTGTAATGAAAAGTGCATGGCTAGTTTTTAATGGTTTCAGGGTACTGCCTTTAATCACTGTCCAAACATTGATTCTAAGAATCTCAAAGAAATAGTATGGCGTAATCTCTCTGAAATGAACCTGTGATTCAATAGAAATTGAGAGTGTATGTTTTACCAAGATCCAGAAACTACAATTAGGGAGTCTGATACCATGAAGTGGTTGCTATCAGCAACGAGAGCCAGGCAAAGCAAATACAATACTAGGAAAAGGAGGAAGAAAATGGAAGAATAAATAGTTTAAGCTCTTTCGTGGCAGGGGATCTCTTAGACTCACAGAAAGACCACTTAAAAACTACTTTCCATATATGATTACAACCAAGGTAAAGTAAAGGATTAGTCGGAACACTTAGAATGATTGATGGGCCTTGAACTTTAGCCCCCTGGGGTTCTCTCAACTTGGCCATGGAAACACGCACAAATGTTTATTTTTAAACCTCCGGAGAAGGGTTCCCACAGCATTATCGCTTCAGTATGTTATTGACTTTGCAGGGCCCAGCGATAGAAAGGATAAGACAATTGTGTGGCCTGTATGAGAACAAATGTCTCAGGAATTATGAGTGATTTAAAGGCAGCCAAGAGGAGCCGATGTCACAGAACCATGAATTCACAGGATCATGCCTAGGGAAAAGCAGTTATTACAGGTTGTAGGCTTTGGCTCAACGCAGCCTAGAAAGACACTGGAGAGTTCTGGTGAGAAAGGGCCTGCGGTGGAGGGGCGCGTTCAGGGGTTACTAATTGACTCCCAGGATGGCGCACTGTTTGGTGGGAGCCAAAGTGGGAGGTTGGGGGTGGAGGGGCTGGATTTAAAATAACGCTTGGATGACCTCTCTCACCCCCAATTTCTTAATTTATAAAATGAAGATGAAAATACCTCAGGGACTTACTTGAAGCAAAAGGAGCTAACAGCTGTGAAAGCATTTTAGGAAAGAGAACGAGGTACCAAATATAAAGGGGAAGGGGGGCACCACTGTCATGGGGCCAAATGTTTCACAAGTGAGGAGGCAAGGACCAGGATAGGAGTCAGTCTTTATTCATGTCTGGGGCTAAGCAGGAACCCAACACTGGCACAATTTCAGTGTCTGTTGCCTACATGAGAACACTTTCTCCCTTCCTCTTTGCCCAAAAGGACACCTTTTCTATTTCAATATTCATTACTCCTCCATGGGATTGACTCCGCGCTGCCCTCCTGCCATTTGACCCCTGTCTCTGCAATGTCTAAATGTCAACATGTTTGCACGACTGACTGGTGTTCTATTTCTTTTTACGTGTGTTTGTCATAGACTATGTTTGGGTCCCATTGAAAGTCATGATGCGTACTTTGGTGGTGGTGCTGATGGTGTTGGTGCTGGTGCTGATACCGATGGTGCAGGTGGCGGTGGAGGCCGTGGTGGAATTTGAGAGAGAACTTTTCAAAACATAAACTTCTGTTAGAGTTTCTCAAGTTCAACATCGCTGACATTTTGGATCACGAAACATTTTTAAATGAGGGACTGTACTTTGTTTACTGAGGGATGTTTAGCAGGGTATCTGGTCTCAATGAAGGATTCAATTAATCGTACAGCCTCTTTTCTACATCAGTAGAAACAACTGAAAATGTGAACATATATTAACGAACATTCCCATAGGGAAAATGGGAACTGTTGAAAAATCTCGTATGGTTAAGAAGCACTGCATTGTGTGAATAGATATTAATACTATGTTCACTGTTATCAACTGTATTTTTTCAGAGCCCCTGGGGTGATATTCAGGATAGAACAGGCACTCAGTTTGCTCAATAAATAAAAAAATTATGAGAAAAAAACCTGCCTGTAGAGTGCCCTTATAGAACACCCCTATCTGATTGTATTATATGACAAATATTTTTCTACCTGATATACAATATATTATTAGCATGAACCCTTTTCAGTTGGTATATAGGTATAGTAGAAATAATATTCTTATATATATGCAAAGATTATATGTATCAGTAGCTTTTTATTTGGTATGAGCCTATTGGTCTACCAAGTACGAGGCAGAAAAAAATTATTTAAAATTCTAGAAAAATATTTTATCAGACAGATGACATTTCATGGAAAAAACTTTCAAAAACAGTTACATAAAAATAACTGCAACTAAGAACCCACAACTCTGATTACTGTACTTAAGAAATTACTACTCTATTGAACACATGGCTCTGATTATAATTGTTACACCATCTTGCCCCCAAACCATCAATCTTTTCTAAGATTAGAAGTGGTGCAACATTTCCTGATGGTGGAGAACTGATATTCCCAATGACATCTCAGGGTGACTTACTGAAGAGTGGATACAGGTGTGTGTGTGTGTGTGTGTGTGTGTGTGATTTTAACTTTCAAAAACTGCTACTTTTTGATTAAAATACTTCTTCAGGTTTGGCCCATCAGACCTCTGATGAATTCTTAAATCCTATGTCAACTGTGATATTTTCAAAATGCAGTTAAAATGAGGAAGGCTTGAGGGACCCTTCTAGATCCACTCCCTCTTCCTTCTGATGGTGTATTGCAACATCTTTGCCTGCTTGGGGGAGTGGGGATGAGGAATTAACAGCACACTAAAACAATGTGTTCAAAAGAAATGAGATAGATTTCTACTTCTGGACACAGTGTTATAAATTGTGAGCCGTCAGGGTCTCCATCAGGGACAAACAGAAAAGGCAGATAAAATACGAGAAAATTCTGTTTGAAAGCAACTGGGAGCTAAGGAAATAATTAGGTCATGAGCAGCCAAGATCCCTGAGAGAAGTAACTACAGAGCAAAGATCCTTCTGACAAGGGACAGGGAACTTGAAGGAGAGCAGGAGGGGTATATGGGAGGATTTGAAGAGGAGAAAGAGAAAGGAGAAATGCAATTAAAATGTAATCTAAAAAATAAATAAGAAAAAAATCCACATTCTATTCATAAGCCTCATGGAATATGCCAGTTCTTGCCATGCTTCTACAACTGAGAGTCTGGGCATGGTGCCCCTGCGAAGAGTTTCAGAAGCCATTAGAGTTTTCCAACCCTACAGGAGTGAAGTGACTGGTAACCAGTGGCTGGGTGGCAAGGAGAGACACACAGAAGGGGGTCCTGTTACCTGGGAGGAAGGCTCCTCATGACCTTACCACAAAAGCAAGAAACTAAATAGCCAAGCAGAAATATTCTCAAAGTAAGTAGAAATTACAGCAACTATGTTATTCTGAGTCTAAAAGTAACTGAACTCAGACCTGTCCTGGGACCTGAGGAACACAGACACTCCCTGAGTTTCAAGCTTAGATCCCTGGAGGAATACACCTCAGAGCAGACACAAGACCGAGTTACATGAAGTCCTACAAAAAATGGAACAAAGTCATCTCAGATTCCTGTTAAATTAAGTGATCTCGGTCCACTCGATGTTCCTCTGCTTCAAGAAAGGATTTGCGGCTCCACAGCTCTTAGCTTTCAAGACATTCAGACCATTAGTTCACCCACGGAATGCTGCAGAGAGCTGCCCTACTCAAGGGCATGCTCTTCCCTTCCCAGGAGGTTCAACGTCAATGGTTGACAGAGTTAAAAAATTGAAAGACTTGCCGGGTGGTGGTGGTGCACGCCTTTAATCCCAGCACTTGGGAGGCAGAGGCAGGCGGATCTTTGTGAGTTTGAGACCAGCCTGGTCTACCAAGAGCTAGTTCCAGGACAGGCTCCAAAACCACAGAGAAACCCTGTCTCGAAAAAAAAAAATTGAAAGACTTGACCATTAGGGCTGAACATGGGCCGTTTCTGACTGAGACCAAATACTTTCCAGGGTGCCCATGCATATGGCTGAAACTTTGACTGGACTGAGTCCTATTCCAAGCCTTTCCTTTCACCAAGACTGATTTCTTCCCTCTCTACAAAAAACAGCCTGAAGCCTAATAAGTAAGCATATCTCAGACATCCCCTTAGTGACTGTTTCTAAAGAACCCAACTTGTGACAATTGGTCTCAGGAATAGTCCAAGAAATGGGGTGATAAGACAGAGGTATTAGTCGGAGAACTTGGCGGGGGAGAGTGAACATAGAGATGTGCTTGGACTTATGGCTTGAGAGGCCATGCTTTGCTGATGATAGGCCTGCCCTTTACTGAGCAAATGCAGAGGAGGGGTAAATTGGAAAGTGTAGAGATGGAGGAGTGAGGGGAGAGGGGTAAGGGGAGGATGCAGTCAGGATGTAAAAAATAAATAGTCATCAGTAGTGACAGGTAGAGACAGACACCCTGGCATCATGGAATGATCCAATTGCTAAAACTCTCATCAGAGGTGAATTAGGATAGCCACAACATGAGGAACTATATTAAAGGGTCACAGCATTAGGAAGGTTGAGAACCACTGGAATAAAGTAACTCACAAAATATTCTAGAGGTATATAAAAAAATAGTTACTCTAAGACAAATAGATTAAATAGCGTTTTTTTCCCATGGTGTGGGTGCGTGCATGCATGTGTGTATGCTGCATGTTTTTGTGCATGTGGGCACAAGTGAGGGTATCCTTGTCAATGTCCTATTGCTGTGAAAAGACACCATGATCACAGCAACTCTTATAAAGGAAAACATTGAATTGGGGCTAGCTTGTAGTCTCCGAGGTTTAGTCCATTATCAACATGTCAGGAAGCATTGTGACACACAGGCAGACTTGGTGCTGGAGAAGGAGCTGATAGTTCTACATCCAGATTCACAGGCAGCAGGAAGAGAGAGTGCCATTAGGCATGGTTTGGGACTCTGAAACCCCAAAGCTCACCTCTTAGTGATGCACTCCCTCCCACAAGGCCACACCTACTCCAAAAAGGCTACACTTCCTAAGCCCTGCCATGCAGTGCTACTCCTAATGACCAAGCATTCAAATGTACATGGCTATTGGGAACCATTCCTTTCCAAACCATCACAGTGAGTGTTTATGCCTGTGGATGCCTGAGGCTGATGTTAGGAATCATCATCATTACTCTTATACCTTGGAAAATGAAGCAGCATCTCATAATCAAATCCAGAAACTACATAGCAGCTCTCCTTAGCCAGTTTGCCCCCAGGGAGCCCTGTCTCTGCCTTCTCAGACTTGAATGGAAGGCAGTCTCCACTTGTAATGGGCATTTACTTGGGTTCTGGGTCTGAAGATCCAAACTCTGTCCCCAGCTGTTTATTCTTGAATGGCAAGACGTTAACCACTGAGCAATCTCCCCAACCCTGAATAGCTTTTGGTCAGTATCAATACCTTGAAAAGGGCTAATTTAAAGTTAAAAGCAATCCTTACATGAAAATTGTCCTGGTTGGTTATATTTTCCATTTTGCCAAAACTAGAGTTATCTGGAAAGAGGAGCCTCTAATGAGGTAATGCCTCCATTAGTTTGACCTATGGACAAGACTGTGAAGAATTTCTTGACTGATGGCTGGTATGGGAGAGCAGAGCTCACTATGGGTAGTATCATCCCTGGGATGGTAGTCCTCAGTTGTTACAGAAAGCAGGCTGAGTAAGCCATGGGAAGCAATCCAGTAAGCAGCATTCCTCCATGGTCTCAGCTTCAATTTACTGCTTCCAGATTCCTTCCTTGAGTTCCTTCCCTCATTTCCCTTGAGATGGATTACAGACTACAAGCAGAAGCAAACCATTTCCTCTGGAAGTTGTTTTTGGTCACGATTTTTATCACAGCAATAGAAAACAAATGAAGACAAAAACAAACAGCCCCACTGGTAGCTTAGAAAGAAGACTTTATACTGTGTAGTATGTGATGCTATAAAGCTAAGGACCAAGTTTGGAAATTAAGAGTGCCCTGCTCTGGGTTGAAACTGGACTCTCTGAGCATGGCGGACAATGAAGGCTGATGAGAAGCCAAGGACAATGGCACTAGGTTTCGATCCTAATACATGAACTGGCTTTGTGGGAGCTTAGCTTGTTTAGACGCTCACCTTCCTGGACGTAGATAGAAGACCTTCGTCTTCCCGCAGGGCAGGGAATTTGGACTGCTCTTCAGTATTGAGAGGGAGGGGGAATGGTGTGGGGGGAGGAGATGAGGAGTGGGGATAGGGGGAGGGGAGTGGGGGGAGGGGGCAATATTTGGGAGGAGGGGAGGGAAATGGGAAACGGGGAGCAGGTGGAAATTTTAATTAAAAAAATAAAAATAAAAATAAAAAAAATTAAAAAAAATAATAATATTTCTGAATTGAAGCTTCTTTTAGTGTCAAAATAAAACTTTTAACTCATAAACACAGAAAAAAAAGAGTGCTCTGCTCCAGAGTAAGACATGTACATGAGCAAAATTGGTCTTTTATAACCAGGGAGTCCCTCACTGAGGAAAGGAAAATGGTGATAGGGAATTGTTTCTGGGGGCTGCTAAGCTAAACCAACATATATGTTTTAAAGGTAACTTGACTTCAAAATTTGGGTCTAAGAATTTGTTGCTTTGGAAAAGAAGTTTTGCTTTTGTTTCCATAGAAGGTGAGAACCTATGGATTCCTTGATGGACCAAGACCTCCCAAAAGGTCGCCATGAACACCCCAAAGATTACTTTGTCCAACAAAAAAACAGGAATCAGTTTGGCGAGAACTATGCCCAAATTCCCAAATATTGTTTATGAATGTTTGTTTATATTTAAAGGGGGATATGATATAGAGCTCAATACTTTCCATTGGTATGGATCTTGGTCCATTGATACAAATTTAAGATCAATTTTGTTATATATTTCTGCTTTTAATTAAGGCATTGTGTTTGTGCAGCTCATTTAAAATGTAATGTATAATTAAGAAATTTGGGTTAATAGATAGTCATCTGTAATAGTCAAGCTTATAGCCATGTTAGTTAGGTTTTGTAGATGTACAGAGATATATTTCAGATGGATAGGTAGTCTTCAAATCTTTCAGAGACCTTCAGAATATGGCATTTAAAATGTTTTAAGAATTTAGGACATTTTATGACAGTGAGACACATCTGCTTCTGAAAGCACCAATCTACTTCAAGAGAATGATGGACATTTAAGAGAACCCTCATGGAGTTAGTTATCCATTTGGGCAAGAAACTGCTCTTGCCTGGATTGCTTGAGTAGACTTGCAGGACCTACATAAAATTGACTGCTGAAGCTGCCTAAAAGAGAAGGTGAGACAGTCCTTCAGGGTTCCTGATTCATGAAAGAGTCTGCAAGACATTCTGCAGGACAAAGAAGAAAATGACTGACAAACTGCCAATATAGGTGGAACTGTCTTTGAAATTTCTTGTTTCATGGGAAAAGTCTGCTGGACACTATGGACCAGTAGGCTGAAAATGGGTGCCTGCAACATTACACAAGAACTTTGGATGATTGTCCAGGCAGCAAGATGTCTCTGTCAATTCTAGAATTTTGGAAGTTGCTTACAATGCACTTCCTGTTTACTTAGGTAATATTATATCCTTCTGGAGTCTTTGATGGAGTTGAAGAATAGATAGTTATAGTTTTCCTTAGATATGATAAAAGATAAAGTAAATATAAATACTGTAACTTTAATTCTTGCTTGATACCTGTTTTGTGTAACTTTACTATGTTAAACTTAAAACCTTTCTTTTTATTTAAACAGAAAAGGGGAAATGTTATGGAAAGTCCTTCTGTATATGTGTTGCTTTTATTGGTTAATGAATAAAGAAACTTCTTTGACCTGTGATAGGTTAGAATTGAGGTAGGCAGAAAAACTAAACTGAATGCTGAGAGAAAGTAGGTGGAGTCAGTGAGAAGCTATATAGCTGCTGCAGGAGACAGATGGGCCAGAACTTTGCCAGTAAACTATGAGCCTTGTGGTAAAATATAAAATAATAGAAATGGGTTAATTTAATACATAAGAGCTAGCTAGTAATACACTTAAGCTATTGGCCAAGCAGTGTTTTAAATAATATAGTTTCTGTGTGGTTATTTTGAGTCTGAGCAGCTGGGAACAAATGAGCAGCCTCTGCCTACAGGGAATGCTGAATACTAAGAGACAGACATTTGGAAAATCCTCCCAACTTTGAGCTTTGGGTCAATTAAAGCCAAAATTAGAAAGAAGAAAATAACATAATATAAATTAAGGAAATACAAATTAATCATACAATAGAAAAATGCAATAAGCCAGAAAAAGATTCATTGAAAAGGCAGGGTATAATCTGTAAGTCTCTAGCAAGCTTTGCCAAGAAAGAGAGTACCACCAATGTCAAAATGAAAATAGCGTTATTACCATATAATCTAATAGGAAGGAAACTAGATCATCTTAACAAACATAAAGAAAGCATTTGGTAAAATACAAAACCATTTATGATCAAAAAGAGCTATATTATACAGAACAAGTATATTGTCTTTATTTGTTTTTATATATTTAGGAATATAACACACACACATATATGCATAAATATAGTAAAAGATGCCAGAGACTGTGACTTTGATATGGGAGGGGTTGGAGAGAAGAAAAAGGGAAAATAATCTAATTATATTTTGACTTTAAAACTTTTTAAATTAAAAATAATGATGCTAATCTAGTGCCATCTGGGAATAAGAAATCTCAGTTAAGGAATTGTCCAGATCAGAATGATCAGCATCCATGTCTGTGATACATTTTCTTAGTTTCGAGTTGATATAGGAGGGACAGCCCACTGTGGGCAGTGCCACTTCTAGGCAGGTGAACCTGGGATATGTAAGAAAAATAGCTGAGCAAGCCTGAGGGAGTAAACAAGAAAACAACATGCCTCCATGGTCTTTACTTTGGTTCCCACTTTGAAGTTGCTGCTTGAGTTTCTGCTCTAATATTCCTCAAGGATAGACAGTGACTTGAAAAGGTAAGCCAACTAAAGCCTCCCTTTCCCAAAATAAAACTGCAAGTAGACATTCCGAAATCTAGCTAAGAGTATCTACTGGATCCTTCCATGTACAGTAAGACCCTATTGCTGAGCCACATACTTGAGTCCTAGAACATGGAAAATACCAATCTGGTACTCACCTGGAAGCTTCATCCCCAATGGCTAGCTTTCATAGTGATGAAAAGTGCTATGTATGCTACCATAGGAGAAAAGTAATATCAGGCTTCCTCAACTGTGAGCCCTGTGAGCTACAGCAATGACTGTCCTGGAAAGGCATGCCCACTGGAGCAACGGTGGCCTGAATGTTATGGGAGTGACCAGCTACTTTCTGATTGGAGTTAAAGCCTGCTCCACAACATGAATCTCATACCTAGCACTACAGAAGAGACAAATAACCTGTGGCTAAACAGATCATAGGACTTAGGAGAGAACCTACTATTGTTATCCTCTAAACGGACTTGTTAAAATTATTCCTGATAACTTACTGTTATGCCCAAAGACTAGTGCATCTCTCAGTTCTCATCAGAGAAGCTTCTTTTTGTAGTAATGGAGATTAACACAGAGATTCACACTGGTCAAGGCTCAAACGAAAGGAGGCTGCTGAGTACTCAGCCTTCAATGGAACATTCATGTCATACCCCTACTCCAGATCATTGTGGAAGAAGGGGTAGGAAGAGCCAAAGGCAGTGAATGACTACAAGGAAACCATGTTTTCTGAACACATCAGGGAAAGTGCAAATATGGACTCACAGTGGTTGTGATACATGCACAACACCCAAGCAAGCTTAATCCAGACCAAACCCCAGCGTTAAGTAGGGAGATGGGCATGAAGTCTCACCCCTAGATGAAGTGCTGTTGGTAGTTGAGAGTACTAAAGGTAGAGTCCATTTTCGTTAAGGATCTAGCACTTTTTAGGTTGACCACATTCCAATGGATGGCTACGTACCCAAAAGCACATGGGCATCAGAAATCAGACTCAGTAGATTATTTTTTAAATAAAGACACAAAGTTGGTTGGATGGGAAACAAGCGGATCTCAGAGGAATTGAAACAGAAGGAGTGAATATGATCAAAGTACATCATATGAAAATTTCAAATAATTAATAAAAAATAATGAAGAGAGAAATTCTGCTTCTGTTCTATACACAGAAACGAGAAGCATACATGTTGAAAATGTGGAAGCACAGTCAGAGACATTGGCAATACATCTGCCCAGTACATACCAACTACATTACTCAGCTTTACTCCGCTACAAAATCTCAAAATGCCTGAAGTAAACAGTCTACATGGAGGAGAGATTTGTTTCACCTCAGAGTTTCAGATTTTGGTGTATGGTCACCCACATCACTTTGGGACTAATAAGAGGTAAAATATATGGCAAAGGCACATGGTAGATGAGACGGCTGGGGAAAAAATAGAAAGGAGGGCCAGAGTCTCAATACCCATTTCACTTCAGAGACCAGATGCCAGACACCCAACTTCATTCTACTATGCTCTACCTCTTAAAGGTTCCAGAAACTCTCAACAGTGCTACAGGCCAATAGACAAATGTTTAGCAAATGAGTCTTTGAGAAACATTTCAAATCAAAACCATAATGAGGTATGTCCATGCTACATATGAAACTGTAAATTAATGAGACCATTGGGACATGGACAAAAATTTGTACCACAGGATAGATAGTGAAACAGTCAAACATTTTTAAAAATATAATCAAATTTCTCAGGGAAAAACAACTTAAAATCACAGTGAGATGCCTTAATGCTCTCGCCAAAAATGTAAAAATGCGGAAGACTAAAAATGCCAATGTCAGTAGTGAATAGGAACAAGCTGACCTTATACACATAGATGACAGGAGTATAAGTCCACACTGATGCGTGATACCCCTCTGTATGCTGTGAATATGTTTTATTGCCATTGGTTAATTGTGGAAAGACGTTAAAAGAAATCCCACGCTAGCTCAGAATTGAGAAATAGATGGTTATTTATTTAGGGGTAAACTCACAAATCAGAATCCTCTACTTGAATGGAGAACAGAAACCGAATCCAGCAACCGGAAAGAGCGCGAATGCATGCTCTACATCGGCTTATATAGTATAAGAGGCCACGCCCCAGTGGGCGGGTAACCACTGGCTGTAAGACTTCTTACAGCAGTTAATAAAGAGGCTGGTTTGGTCAATAGCCAGATAGAATAGAGCAAGGCAGGATATCCAAGCAAAGATAAAGGGAAATAGAAGGTGGGGCCATTGCTGGAGGAGTAAGATGCCAGAGCATTACCGGTAAGTCACAGGGCACATGGCAATATACAGATTATTAGAAACGGCTTAATTTATATGGAGAGCTAGTCAGTAAGAAGCCTGAGACATAAGACAAACAATTATAATTAATATTAAACCTCTGAATGGTTATTTCATATGTGCTTGTGGTGACTGGCAGGCAGGAGAAAAAGCACTCCAGTGGGACCAGATGGGACAGAGAAAATACCTTCAGCTAAAGCTATATTATATAACTAGTTTAGAGAACTATTTTGATTGAACAAGCCCACAACTATGTTTAACCAAAGATATGTGCAAAAATAATAACAGTATTGTTCTTCATCATAACTGAAATTGCCCGCAGCCCAAATGTACACCATTAGCAGACTAGAGAAATACATTGTTGTATAATGGAGTATTAGGTGCATTACATGCAGTGAGAAGGTATGGAACTTGCAATAAACACAATGTAGTGCTCAAGCGTAATGTTACATATTAGGGCAGTGAGAAGGAATGGGCCCTGCAATAATTGCAATGCATTGCTCAAGTATTAGAACAGTGCATGCAGTGAGAAGGAATGGAACCTGCAGTAAACACACTGTGCTGCTAAAGTATAATGTTGAGCAAATCAGAAAGATACAAAACTTTTTTAAATTTTTAAATTATACATATACATATATATATATATATATAATTATTTTAGTGCCATGAAGTTCTGTAATAAGCAAAGCTAGTCAGGTGATGGGAATCAGACAGAGATTCCTTGCAAAAGTGAAACAGTTAAGAGGGTTATTGAGGGCACTTATAGGTGTTTTTAGTACCTTGTTTCTTAACCTGGCGTCTTTTCATTTTTTTAAAACACACCAAACCTATATGTCGATATTTCTGAGCAGGTAGAATATTTGAATAAAACTTCCCAGGAGCCACAGGCACTTACATTGCATTCCATGTTCCTGTTGCAGCGAGAAGCAGGTCTTGCTGACACTGTTGTTGCTCTCGATGTGGTCTCTAAACTGAGAGCATCTGAGGGAATCTGGCCAGGAGGAGTTCACCATCCCCAGGATAGATTCACACCCTTCTTTTGCAGCCTCACAGAAAGATCTACAGGGAAGGAGGCCACGCCTAAACAGAGAGAAGGGGGAAGTTAATATCGTATAGACCAGGTCTCAAGACTATAATAATAATATTAAAGCTAGCCAACAGCAAGTTAATGTGGGCTATTAGCTTACATTTCTTATCTTCAGTCAGCAACTTAAACTTCCATATTCAGTCCCAGGACAATTTCAGCCGTCCAATTACATGGTTTCTGAAGAGAAGAAGCTAGTTTCGCAGCACATAATGCAGCATTTCCCCAAAATGATTGCTCTTAAGCTTCTAGTGTTAAAATCTACTGGTCAACAAAAATGGAAAAAAGGAGGATCCCCTAATTTAAAAGATCAAAAGTAGGTCAAAAGGTATATTACTCTCCATTTTATCTTTCCTTTGAGAAATCCAAACTACCTCTTAGTGGCAAATAAAGAAAACTGTGCTTTGTCCTCCCTGGCTTTCGTGAAAACTCATTCAGACAAGTTGTAACTCAGAAAATCTTGTGTACAAAAAAAAATAAAAATAAAAATAAAAAAAAAACCTTATCAGACTTGTGTTTTGTATTCTGCCGAGTAAAAAATGTGAGCCACTGTCTGTTAATGGTCAAAGCAATGACACCTCAGAAGCTTGCCCTCATCCTTCTTGCCTGCAACCAAACCCAACCAAACCCTCCAAGACCCCAGGTTTGCTCAGGGATGTCAACTTAAGTGCTAACAGTGGTCTGGTCTTCTCTCAGAGCTAAGTAGCCTTCTCAGGCTCACAGCTGTTGGTCTGTATCTTTTATCCTTGCCATTCTCTGCCAAAGACATGTCAAAGGACTTAAAGGAAATTAATAAAGAAGTAGAAACTTGGTGAATCCCATCAAATCAACTATTTCAAATCTTGATATCACAGAATCATACAATGTTTGAACACTGTCTAAACATTTCCTGGGAAGCACAGACCAGTGAAGATTCTGAGACAGAGTCAAAGGTCACACACTTGTTACTACTGGATTCCCGATGGTAGAGGTAAAAAGAGAAAGCATGTGTGTGAGCTTCCAGGTCTTGAGCTATACACCATCTAACAATGTCTATTCTCATATGAAAACTGGGCTTTACATACTCCTTGATCAGACAAGCTTGGATAGCATACCCCATTTGTCCCATAGACTACAGAAACATGAAGGGATTTACCATCAGGGATTACACTGGATCTAACATGGCCTATGAAAGCCCTGAAGGAGAGATTTTGTTACATCTAAGAAGTGGAGGAGTTCTCAACATTTACAGTGTGTGGTCATACTCAGTGTGTTCCCCATGATCCTAGATTTCTCGTTTTCTACCCTTACTTTGAGACAAGATCTCACCTAGTTGCTCATGCTGGCCTTGAACTCATTCCATAGCCCAAACAGACCTTAAACTTGTGATCATCTTGCATCAACCTGCCACGCTGCTGGTATTACATGCCTTCACCAGCAAGCATCCCTCAAAAATGACTTTCTAATAAAAAAATACTTTTTTGTCTTTAAAAAGTCATACTAAAATTACCTTTTAAAATAACCTATTTAGGTTAATATGTAACTAAATTTGATGGTGAAGGTACAGAAAGAGAAGTTTTGCATTTGAACAAGTTACATTGAGAACATGGATTGGTCCTGATAACCATTCAGGAACATATTAGTGTTTTAGTGCTTCTATTGCTGTGATACAACACATAACCATAGCAACATATAAAAGAAAGCATTTAATTTGGGGCTTATGATTATGAAGACTTAGAGCCCGTGATGGTAGAACAGAGGCATGGAAGAAGGAACAGTTGAGAGCTCACATAAGTAGAAGGCAGAGAGAAGTAATTGGAAAAGGTAAGGGCTTCTGAGTCCTCAAAGCCTGCCCCCAAGTAACAGACCTCCGTCAGCACTCAACCTCAACCCTACCCAAATAGTTCCAGCAACTGAACCAATGTTAAGACTAAGTATTTAAACATATGCGCATATTACAGCCATTTTCGTTCAAACCACCATTAGAGATTTGTAGAACAAACTACAAGTAGACAAATCTTCCCAGTGGTTATGGAAACCTCTTCCATTCTGAGGCCACTTATTCTTCACTCGTGTCTTTTCGCAGCCTCTCCCAGGGCAACAGTGATGAAGAGGTTTCACACAAGGTCCCAACAGCCCTTTGTCATGTCCTTAGTCTTTAACTCGGAAACCAGCCCATCATCATGGACCCTGACTGTCTACTATGGCTCATTTTCCTAAGTCCCCTCACCCTAGACCCTCCCCTGGATCCTCTGCTACTGTCTGACCTTGAGACAACAGTTCATTTATGCTGAGACTCAGTTTCCCTGTTTAAAAAGTGAGGGATTTGCAGGAGCTCAAGTTTGGGCTAGCTCCCATAATTCTTTTATTATGAAGACTTTATAAATTTAAATTCATTCTTTAGAGCATGTTTCTCAGAGGAGCACTGAGGCCTTGATAACCCCATTATTTTTGCTGAACTGTAAGAAGTAAAGGACATTCTTCTCAAGGTTTGTGCTGGGGAGATATAGAAATACTAAAATAACATCAGATAGTCTGTTCTAAAATTAGTGCCTAGGGAAAATGTCTAGAGTGTTCCAAACAGGTCTCCTAAAAGGCGTAACCAACAGAAACCCACAAGTTTTACATCGCTTGACTGGGATATGTGAGCTAGTAGTAGAGCATTAACAACTATGAGCCCTTGCAAATAGTGAGCAAATGAGGAGCCATTTATTCTTGCTTAGCCTGAACTTCGGCTGCCTGTGAGGGGTGAATGTGTTTTGCTTTTCATCACAGGGGCAGGGTGGTGAGACAGCCTACACTATTTTGGAATATAAGTATCTATATCCGAGCAACAACGCGTTGGCAACTGGAAAACAGTGCTCAACACAAGGAAAGGTCTACTTGGGCTATCAGAATGACTATTTTAGAAAGCGTGATTGTTCTTAATTGATGTGTGAAGTACATTTGGTGTGCTGCAAAAAAAAAGTCTCCGACACATTTCCACTCTAGTGAAAGTGGAGAGTTCTGATGTACCTCTACAGCTGCTCATTGATACATTTGATGAGTTTGGAAATATGCTACCCTAGAGTAATAATAAGGACTTACAGTATATTCACTAGGAAGGATGGTTTTAAATAATTAGTCTACCAAGAATATTTTTTGTTTTATTTATAACTTTATTACTGAATTTATTTCCAGGAGATTTTATTATGATATATCTAAAAATATATAGATGTTTATCTGGAAAATTTTTATAATAGTCATAAGTGTAAATTTACTGAATAGGCTAGAGCTACAAATAAAGTGAGGGCCACTAGGCTTTAAAGCATTATAAATCATGTGTTTTGTTTTTGAAAACATTTTCTTTTCAATTTGAGCTATTGTTCAGCAATACTTCATAAAAATTCTTTGAGAATTTCACATAACCACCATTACGCAATATCTTCAGATCAAGCTCATCCCTCACTTCTCCCTCTGCTGCCTTCCAGATCCACCATCACCTCTTAACCCCCAATTTTGTGTCCTAATTTTGTTTTTAATAAGCTACTGAGTCCAATTTGTGCAATCCAAATACTGCTGAATTCAGAGCTGTCCACTGGAGTGTGCTTGATCCACTACAGACCCCAAATGATATCAACTGTTCACAGATCTTCAGAGGTGAGATCTCAAGAATCTCCTTCACACTCTACAATAGATGGTTGACTGGCTTGGTCCGGGGCAGGTAGCCACAGCTGCTGTGGGATGGTGACTACAGAGATCACACCAAGTCCAGATGACACTGTTTTGCTTGAGTCCTCTCTTGACCTCTGACTCTCCCATTCTTTCTCTCCTTGAGCCTTGTCTGGGGTGGGGAGCTGTGATAACAGATGGTCCACTTGTGGCTGAGCCTGCCACCATCACTTGTCCTCTTCTCTGCATGCTGACTAGCCACCGTCTGCCTTAGCCACCATCAACTGCTCGAAGAAACTTCTCTGATGACGTCTAAGAGCTGCACTAATTGATGGGTACGGAGATACGAAGTCAGAGAGCAGTTTGCTAACTTATCCACTGGAGAGAATAATAATAACAGCCTCAACCCCTCGGGTCTATGAGATCCCTTGACCCAGGGTTCTAGGTCAGATTTACAATTGGAGCCATATGTTTCCTCCCGTGGAGCAGAAAACACTTAGTTACCCCCCATAGCGTTCTTGCCACTATTGCACTCGCAGCCTATCTGGTAACACTGCGCATTGCTGCAGTTCACAGAGTTCACAGATGGGGAAGTTTCTTGCTTCTGCCCTCCCCCACCACCAGGTGCTACATAGATGCTTTCCCTTTGGTTCCCCCCCAAAAACAATCACTTCATATAACTATACTTATGGAAAAAAAAAAAACAAGAAATTAACAGTAGTCCAATGCCTTTTGAGACAAATGTCCTCTTTAAATTCTGTCAAATATTCCCATTCAGAATCTCATAGTGCAGTTGTCAGATTCTATTTTTGATGAGCTAGGCTTAAAATATATTAGCAGAACTTCAGACTTAAAATCTTTTTTATGGGTGTGGGGAGGATGATTTGCAGTGGAGAGAACTTAAAGCATTACCCATGATCTCTGCCTTCTACTGCTCCTGCCTCTTAAAGCCCCTCTCCTGACTATGTACTGGCCTGGGAACTTACTCCCACCATAGAAACTAGCAGGATGCCATCTGATTGCTGAGCTACATAGCACTGTGAATTCTATCTTATTCATACCCCACCACTTCCTTGCTGGCTTTTACAAAGCAAGTTGCCATACATATTAAGGAAACTACATGGTTGGCCTTGAGGCGCTACAGGCTGCAACACTTTATAGTAATTACTTAGCCATCTTTTCTTGAGAAATTTATCAGAGCCAGGGCCTTTGGTAAGTATTAAGCCAAAATTCAAGGAATTTGGGGATTATTGCTTTGTGAATAAATTGGCTGTTTTTGCTATAGATTTTCGCTGTAGCTGACTCCCTTTCCGTTTTGTCTTTGGGAATTAATTCCCACAGTTCAGAACTTTTTCCTATGCTTTTGGGGTTCACTGATCACATTCTCCTAGCTACATATGAAAACAGTTTCCCACTGCCAGACTTTCATTCCTTTCTTTTAGGCAAAAGCAGAGATCTGCCGTCCTGCAATTACCTATCAGCAGGCATTTGGTCAGTATTTAGGGTGCAGGCAAGAGCATTACATTTAGGATATACACAGCTATCCAAGGACACAGAATTACTACTTGCCCAAAGCTGCTGATTCATTGCTTCTCAGATAGATAGAAGAATAAGCTGCCCTGGTTTTACCTCACTTAAAAGATTCCTAACTCCTTACGCTCACTTTCACCTCAGTTTACTGATGATTTTATTTCAGGAAATTTAGTGCTTATGCTTTACTCTCGAGGACAGCAGAAGAGATGATTAACTGCAAACCAGAAAAAGACTTTCTTCCTGCTGATGTCATAGAACCACAATGCCCATGATCAGAATGGCTGATAACTGATAATTTGGAGGCCTGGGTCTCCTCTTGTTTCTGCTGCTTAGAACAAGATGTGTAAACTCCGGATCTGAAGGCCTGTAGAAATTGCAGCGTCTGTTGAATGTGCTAATCATATCAGAAGCCATTAGCTTCCTCCTGACTGTTTACATAGGTTGCCTGGTTACCCACTATCCATCTCAGCATGCTGGGAGAAAAACAAAAAACAAAAAATGTTGCACACTGATTTAAAGAACAATCCATGACTTATTCATAATTTTACTGAAAATAAACCTTTTAGCTCTTTACCACCTAGCAAGCAGCATAACACACTAGCCTTCCCTTCTAGAATTCCTTGATGATTTAATTTCTTTCTTTTTTTTTTTCTTTTTGGTTTTTTGAGACAGGGTTTCTCTGTGGTTTTGGAGCCTGTCCTGGAACTAGCTCTTGTAGACCAGGCTGGTCTCAAACTCACAGAGATCCACCTGCCTCTGCCTCCCGAGTGCTGGGATTAAAGGTGTGAGCCACCACCATCCGGCTCTTTAATTTCTTTCTTAACTAACTTTCTCTAGTAAGGAGTTCAACACATATGCACTAGCTACTCCTACCTTTGAATTGACAACCAAGCTAGCGCTCTCCCTCCCCCCACCTCTGTGTGTGTGTGTGTGTGTGTGTCTGTATGCATGTGTATGTAGGGTTGGGGAATTGCCAGTTATAAGGGTATATATGACTGGGAACATGTGTAACAGGAGGAATAGGAAATGAGAAAAAGAAGAAAGAAACATGGTTAGGAAGAAGGTATCGTGAGTAGTTTTCTTAGCCCTAAGATTTTAGTTCCTTTTGCTTGTTGTGGTATCTTTAATTGAACCCTGAGAGGGATTCTTATGAGCTTGACTCTTAAGGACCCCATTATTGAGGGTGACCCATTGTCCAACAGATCTTGAGAAAATGAATCTCCTCTAATAATCCATGAACTCAGAAATGGATTCTTCCCCATTCAAGCCTTCAGATAAGACCTCGGCTCTAGCCAACACCTTAATTCACACTGAGTCTGTGGAGTAGAAGAGTCAGCTAAGTGACCCTGGGCTTCAGCTGCACTAGGCATGGAGATGAAGAAGTAGACAAGTGAAGGCTCACCTTTGCCGCTGTCTCCCATTAGAAAGGAGATAATGGAAGGAGCCAGAGTATCCCTTACTCACTTTAGTCTGGACCTCTAACAACCAGGACTGTGATTATCTTGTCTCTATTTGTAATAATCATGATTTCAGCAGGGAAACAATGATCCACTGAAGTTGGGGCACTGCATGGTGTTCAGTGAAAGGACCACTGACAAACAGGGTTTCCTAGTACCAGCAAAGGTTAGTGTGATGGTCTGGGGCCAGGAGCTATTGACACCTAAATTTAAAAAAAGCAGGGGGTGATAACTGGAACTTAGGGAGAACCATCAAGGGAAGGCCACTGCACAGGGGCCATGGCCTGTCTGGAGTACTTAGTTAGCAACAGGATCAGTGTTGGAAGGGGGCTGTTTGTTTGTCCCGGCCGCCCTGAACTGAAACAACCACACAGAAACTGTGTTAATTAAATCACTGTTTGACCCATTAGCTCTAGCTTCTTATTGACTAACTCTTATATTAATTTAACCAATTTCTATTAATCTGGATACCACTACATGACTGTGGCTTACCAGGCAAATTTCCCAGAGTCTATCTTGAGCTGCTGTTCCAAGGCTTCTCTCTCACTCTACCCTTCTTCAACTTAGTTTTCCCCCACCTACCTAAGTTCTGTTCTACCCTATCAGACCAAGCCAGTTTCTTTATTCATTAACCAATGAAAGCAACACATAGACAGAAGGACCTCCCACACCAGATCAGAATCTGTTGTCTTTGGACAATGACCTATGCATTTTTAATATGATTATTTTAATTCCAATTTTCCATTGTACCCAAAGGTGACACAATAAGGTCTTTAAGACAGAGTTAAAGTCTTTAGTAAGATAAATTAGCAATGTGCACATTCTTTTTGGAGAACAATACTATAAGATTATGGTAATTTAATACATTTAATGATCCTGCATTTGAGATCTGATCTTTAATCTCTAGTCATCTACATACATAAAGAACTTTTATTTCCTTTCTCTGGGTATTTCTGATAAAGCCTGCTCTCCTGAGAAGAAAGATCAATAACCAACGCAACAATTTCCTCACTTTAACCCATTGATTCCCTACAACGTAGTAGAAGATTTGAGTGAGGTGTTAAGTCATCAAGGTTTCCAGAGAATCTTCTAGAAGCTAAGACAAGGCTGATGTTAACACACCCTCAGGGCTGATAAAATTACAAGTCAACTGTTTGAAGGAGGTGGGAGAAGGTGACAGTTACCTATCAAAAGCACACCAAGACTTGGCATGTGTTTCATATATCAAAAGGTCATCTAAATCTCATACTCTTAGCTAACCAAAATTTTCTTGCTAACTACTTGATATTTTTAATCAATACCCTCTAACCTACACACTTTAAGAGCCATTCCAATAGTTTATCAGTAAACATTATATATTTTTAGATATGCTTCACTGAATCCATATGTCCTCCTGCCTTTCAGCTAGACTATGTTGGAGTATATGTCAACACACATTTGGTTAAAGCAATCTCAGTCTAAAAGACCATCAAAGTCTATTGTTTCAACATACAATGTAGTTAAGTAGTGTCTGTGGTCTCAAAGAATCAGGTTAAAAACTATACTGTTTATACATCCCACTATAATCTTTTAAAATTAAATTTTAAATGTTATTAAGTAACTATTTTCTCTAGACTAGAAAACAAACACTTTTCATTTATTTCAATAGTGTAGCATATAATAGATGATACAAAATAGTAAAATACAAGAAAAATATGTTTGACCTTATAATGGTTTTCTTCAAGACATTTATTTGCTTTGCTAAACTTTTTCTGCTTATTAAATTAGTTACAGTTCCCATACACACACTAAATGACAGCAGGAAGCGTGGTCTAACAATACAATTATAAAATGAAATGTAATAATAAAAATAGGATAAGTCTCCAAAGGACACTTAAAAAGTAACTCTAAATTATTATTCATTATAACAGAAAATGGAAAACTCTCATATTAGTCCAGTTATCAAAGGATAAATCAGGTCAAGGGCAAAACAAATTTATCTTAAAGTGCCCTGGATACTGTGGACAGCTCAAAAGTGTTTATTCAAACAGAGACTGGGTTAGAATTAAGAGGATCAACATAATGAACCTAGTGGTTCCAAGACTCTGAATACACTCCATTTCATTGTCTTCCTGTGTGCATGCATGAATCCACAGAGAAGTTAAACTTAAAAGCTATAAGTGAAATTCTTGGAAATTAAACAAAAATGAGACGAGAATCCAGTTCCAAAAAAAAAAAAAACTTTGGCATTTTATGTAATTTTTTAAGCAAAGGAATACTCCATTTTATCTAGCTAGCTAGCATCTATTTATCTAGCTATTTATTTGTGTAATCCTTCACATGTAATATATGTGTAATATATATACACATATATATAATAGAAGTACTTTTTGTGGTCTCCATTAATTCTACTTGTCCTTCACAAATCACCACTTTACAGTTATTGCCAACATTTATTGAGCTTTTTCTAATAACCAGGCAGTGTCCCAAGCCCCAAAAGTCATTAAATCCTCCCATGAAGTTTGTAACATGAGTATAACTATTATTTCTCTTTTGTGGTGAGGAAGCCATGACACACAGCTCCCTTACCCTGTTCTCCCAACCACTGCCTCAAAGGAAGAGATCCACATCGTAATCTCCAGGACTGTGAGTGCCACCTCACTTGAAGACAGGGTCTTTGTGGGTACAATTAAGGATCTTGAGGTGAAGCTCTTATCTTAGATTGTGTGGATCCATAAATCCAATGACAGCATCCTTATAGGACACAGAAGAGGAAGAGCTGCAGACGGGATGCTCTGTGATGGCAGAGGCAGAAAATGGAGAAACACGGACCCAAGACAAAGGAACAGAAATAACAGGAAAACAGAAAAAGGAAAAGTGAATTCTCCCTAGAATCCTGGGAGCCAGACAGCCCTGCAGACTCCCCGAATTTCAGCCTTCAGAACTGTAGAAGACATTTCTGTTATTTAAGCCAGTCAGCAGGTGGCAATTTGTTAAAGCAACCCAAGAAAACCAATACAGCCACCAACTATGTCGCCACAATCTGGGAAAATAAAGAATCTCTTGGTGATTAACGTCTTTTTTTCTTTTTTTTATTGTTTATTTATTTATTAAAGATTTCTGCCTTCTCCCCGCCACCACCTCCCATTTCCCTCCCCCATCAAGTCCCCCTCCCTCATCATCCCTAAGAGTAATCCGGGTTCCCTGCCCTGTGGGAAGTCCAAGGACCACCCACCTCCATCCAGGTCTAGTAAGGTGAGCATCCAAACTGCCTAGGCTCCCACAAAACCAGTACGTGCAGTAGGATCAAAAACCCATTGCCATTGTTCTTGAGTTCTCAGTAGTCCTCATTGTCCGCTATGTTCAGCAAGTCCGGTTTTATCCCATGCTTTTTCAGACCCAGGCCAGCTGGCCTTGGTGAGTTCCTGATAGAACATCCCCATATTTTTTTTTTTTTTTGAGTACAGGGCATGAGGCAAGCACTATGCCACGAACTCATACTGACAGCCCACACAAGCATCCTGTATTTTAACCCACAAGAAAGATCAAATCCCGCTTCTCGATCTGTGTCCCACGGAAGCAACTTCTGTACCTGACTCCTGGGTGATTCAAGTTTCTCTGAATTTTGCACATGCTCCCAGTCCTTTATTTCTACAGGTCAGCATCCACTGCTTCTGCTCTGCCTCAGCCGGATGGCAGTGCAGCAGCTTGTGATTAAAATAGCAAGTGTTTGCCTGAAACCCATGTGCCCTGTGTTTCACACACAGTTTAAGCAGTGTGTACAATAACTGAAATGATCACTAATAACTGATGCACCACACTTGAAAAATGACATGTGTTCTTTCTTCTATTACTATTCTGAAAAGCTCCTAACATTTCAATTCAGAAAGTAATTGAAATTGTATGTGAATAGGTACTTACCACATGCTTTGAAATTCTCCAAATACACATTTGGTACTTCAGATAACCAGATAACATTCTTGGGTTTGAGGACTGTTATTAAAAATTATGTCTATCTTATTGAATAGTCTCTGTTTGTCCCTCCACATCTAGCCCTCCACCCAAGCACTGGATTCTCATGTTGATGAGATGAACCAACCAGAATGCCATTCATAATTGATTTAAATAAGATTTGGAACTTCTTAGATAATGATGTTTAAAGAGATTCTGGATCGCATCCATTGCACTGGATGTCTTTGTCCCCTGCTATTGAGTAAACTCTCTGACAAAAAGGATGATTGGAGAAAGGGTTGGGGTATTTATTTCTCTCCTCTGTTGTCGCTGTGGGTCATGGCACCGGCATTCTGGAGACCCCTCCCCCTTAGCTACGAGTTTCTAATTCGACCCTTTTCTTCTCTTCAAGCCTTCGTTAGTAGAGCTACACCCTCACATCTTGGTGCTTCTCTTCATCAACTGTTCTCTCCCCCTCCTGTACCTCCATAACCAGTCTCACCAATAAACATTCAGTTACCCCTTTGGGTGCGTTTTTTTTTTTTCCTTCTATCAGACCCTTATTGAAACAGCAATTGAGCATCCTCCCAAAAGCACCAACTAATCCATGGATAATTGCTTCCAATAAAAATTCATCTGTATTTTCCAAATACTTTCATTTCAGAGACTTACAACTAGCTATGACAGATGTGGGTCCTCTCTCCCCCTAAAAGCAGCAGAAATAAAAGATAGTAACAGGACGATTTGTTCCTCTTGGACACTTGTCCCTAGAATAACTGGGCTCTTATCATTGAATGATTTGGTTCCAAAGTACCTGTCATCACCATCAATGATGCACTCAGGGAAGGCGAGGCTGCAGCCAAACAGCAGGATATGCTGATAGCAACTGAGGCGATGGAGGTACATGAAGAACTTGAGGAACTTCTCCATGTCCATAGTTTTGACAATTGGCAAGAGAGGTGCCATGGTGCTCTGGTACGGAAGAATCTGACACTGGCTGTGAGTGAGGACCATGCAGGCACCTGGGAAGTGGAGACAGTTACATTGAGAAGTCACAAAAGAAATCTGTGTTTGTAAGCTTACGCGCTGCGACCGGTTAATTAGTTCATAATGTAGCATATATTCCGTATTACAGTACAACTATAGTAAAACTATATGCACATAATTATATGTAGGTATAACAATGAAATCAATTTAGTAAATTTACGAAGGGAGGGAGAGCCAGTGTTTCCTCAGAAAGTGAAGAAAGTTCTCTTATAGGGAGCTGCTGTAGAACACTTACATGTATCAATGTGTTTAAACATCCATAATCTTTGACACTCTAATGCCACTTACAGGAATTTATCCTAGGGAAATAGTCATAAATTTGTGTACATGGGCCATACAGAGCCTACTATCTTTTAAAGACAGAAATGCAAGCCTTCAACAGTGGAGATGTGTTTAAACTACATGAACAGACACTGGAACATGTAACTCTCCGTATGTAAGGTGCTTTGGAAGACTGTTTAATCATATGGAATGGTGGGCATGAGCTAATAAGCAAAAACAGCCCTTAGGAAAAATATGTCTATCTAAATACATACAATGACACAAGGACCTACAATCCAGACTCCGGCACACTTTACAATCATCTCAGAGCCTCCAACCTCATTTTCTTTCATAGTCAGTTCTGATAGGCAATGTCAGATCCATGACCCAGCCAATTCTTCCACCCCGGAACATGTACGCTTAGTCTAATATAAGTCAAAATATTGGTATGGGTTCATGGAATGGAATCGTAGGATTCTTTTATTTTACCATTTTATTCTATACTCTTATCTGGGTTTAATGACCATTTAATACTTTTAAGTTAACTTAAGATTTGTTGTTATTTATGCAAGCTACTATTTAAAAATAAAATTCACCAGCTTCAGAAATGTAGTGAAACAATTAACTTTCCTTCAACGGAGGAAAAGAAAGAGGAGGGAAGGACACAAATAACAATGTCTTATATCCCTAGATTGATTTTCCAAAGCACAATTAGGTCATAAAATTCAAGTCTAACACTACAGCATGAATTTTCTCTTTATGAATGAAGGAGCTACAGCTTCCAAAAACATGTAGTTAGAGAGAAAGGTAAGAGATAGACAGACAGAAATAGGAAGACAAGATAACAAAAAGAGACTTACAGAAACTTAGAAGGCCAGTAACAGGAGTGAGGCTGTTTAGGTACCCTAGCCTTTAGTACAGTTACTCATTGGCTGTACCTGTCCACAGCACAGCAAACACTGAAGGAACACGGTGAACGAGAATGTGAACTTCCATGAGAAAGAACCCATTTAGATGGTGAAAACATGTGCAAATTCAAGGTTGGCAGATGGCATAAAGGAGGGCAGTGCTGACCAGTACAATGACCACAGACTGCTTTATAATTGCAAGAGACATGGAAAACTGTAAAACTTAAGGTTGGGCAGAGTATTCAACAAACCTAAGAAAGAATCCACCCATGGCCAAAAAGTAGAAAAAGGAATTCTTTTCAAAGGCTACCAACTGCAACTCTTTTATATGCAGACAATTGTGTTTCTTTCTCATTATCCCTCCTGCCTCAACATGTGGGTCAAATATTATTTTTTTCCTAAAATGCTCCATTGTCTTTGAAACACGTATTGTTTGTGTGCACATTCTCACCAGCAGAAATTTATTTCCTAAGCCAGCAACGTACTGTGCACCATGAAAAGTCGCTTCTCCGTGGGGATGAGGACCAGCCTTTTGAAAATGGGCTCATTTACGGTTTCTACTACATCAAACTTGCTTTTCATAGGGTGGAGGAAAAGCAGGGGGCATTTTTCTTTCCTGAGAACTTACCAGAGAGTCTCATGGAAATTAGAGGCCAGGATTGACGCATGAGAACACATATAAAATACAGTGGACATAATTGGCCCTAGTGTTCCTTATAGACATTATTGTTTGGTTATTATATTTCATCTTGAAGAATAGTTACTTCGGATGCAAAACTGTGGTGGAGAATCTGAAAGACAAACCTGAAGGAGGAAAACTGTTGCCTGGCCCTGGTGAACTGTTGATTCTCACTGATGCTTCAATTCAAAGCAAGTGCTTCTAGTTAGCAATGATTCAACGACAGTTGTCATAAAATTCACTGACTAATAGAGAGCTTCCCTTTCAAGAGGATGCCAAGCTGGGAAAACACAGTGCACCTGATAGCTGTGCTCATGATTTGAGAGTTTTGCTTTCATAACCCAACATGGTGGTCTTCTAGGTTGTATTGGGGTTGTCCTGCTGGGATCTCACTGATTCAGAGTGTAGGATTTCAATGCTACACTTAGAAACTAAAGGTGGGTCTTCCTTCCACAGGAGTTTCCCTTGTGTTCGTTAAAGCTCTACATTCTGTTTTATCAGGAATTACAGAGTCAGAATTCTTATGTACTTGACTAATGTAGATGCAAAGAATAAATGGCTAACTTGTCTAAACTAGCATAGATGATCTAAGATTCTGCGTAACTAGCCTTAAATTGATGATCAACTGGGCTGGAAGGATGGCTCAGAGCTTAAGAACGTGGGCTGTTCTTCCTGAAGACCAGTACAGTTCCCAGTACCCAGATGATGGCACCTGATCATCCGTAACTCCAGTCCTAGTTCTGGTCTCCAAAGACACCAAGCATACGAATGGTGCACAGGAAAGCATGCAAGCAAAACACTCATACATAAAAGATAAAATAAATGAATTTAAAAGAATTGATAATAATTTTGAAATGATGATATTCATGGCCTGGCCTGTCTAGGAAGGATACTGAAGTTTATGGGATGGAAGACTCCTATTTCACTCCTTAGACATTTTGGCACTGTGTTTTTCTATTTTATCATTAACATTTTTTCTCATTTTTAATCACAAATTGTCTCATTTTTGGTCAATGCAATGTAGTAATAGTATGCTTTCATTTTGACTTACATTTATTTCAATAGTGCTTTTTTAAAAAATATTTCTTAAGATTAAATAAAATCTGTTTTTTAAATGAAAGCATAGTAGAAACAAAGCCACAGTAAATATGCAATGCTATCACTTGACAGGCAGGAGCTGTTCGAATTGAAAATAACGACAAATCTGCTTTGTAGAGAGTTTTGCCATCTTCAGTCTGATTGATATCCTATCAGAAAACAGATACAATCCCACATTTTAATTAAAGGGCTGCTAGTCTGAGCTTCATCACATCAGGAGAGAAGATTGTATCAGAGACTATTGGTTTGCCCTAATTTGCCCAAAATGCATTTTTAAGCCATGGTTTTGCCTCGACGTCTCCCCTGGCAATGTCCTTACACGTGTTTGCCCATCTCCAAGGCCTGTGGCTCTGTGAGGTTAAGAGGCGAAGCTCTTTGTACACAGTCCCGCTCAGTGGTTTGGAGAGAAGGTCACAGCAGAACCGGCCTTCTTTCTAAAGTTTCCTTTAGCTCCTCTCATAAAGCCTGTCATTAATTTTGATGCTACTTCCAGTGTGGCCCGCAGTCCTTTGTGCGGTGACATTGCTGTGAACATTCTCACATTCACTTCTGTCTGTGTATCTTCGTGCTCGGTATTGACTGAGCGGCCGTAGCCCTCCCGGCATTGTCCCTGGCCCATTCTCAGGCGTTAGTTCATTTGCTCTGCTTACAACCCGTTATCTCAGATTCGCAGCTGAGGAAACAAGGTGGGGTCGTTTCCCCGACAGTCCACGGAGATGGCAAATGGCAGGGTTGGACTCTAACTCGATCTGCCTCGGTCCAGGCTCAAGTCCCTTCCCAGCAGGAGCTGTCTCCTAGCCCAGGCAGCTCCTCACCTAACTTATACCAGTTCTGCAGAGCCCCGTGTACCATGGTTCTGACTTCCACAGAGGTCTCTCTCCTCACTTGGCAAATCCCGGTTGTACTCCAGGGTGCCAGGCACTTCTCTCAACACAAATAAAATAACGAGAAGCAAGCAAAGTCCCTGCCTTTAAAAGTTTGTAGCCTGATTGGGGAGGAGCCTCAGAACAAATACATATAAATATCCAGTGCCTAGCTCATACCATGAGACATGTGCCCATGAGCCTGATGTTCAGAAGGAGCACATCGCCCCAAGGAGAGATGCACCACCACAACCCACCTATTCGTACTAAGAGTGAGCTGAGGACTATTCATAGAATCAAGTGGCGTCTCTGTATCAACCCTAACAATTAATTATGGAGTTACTTAATCGGGGATGTTTTTGCACAACGCGCTCTCACACATTAATTTCTGGCAACAATAACCATCACAAAAGGCTGTAGGGACCACAGTCTTGCACAAGGGCCACTGCAAACTTACACAAAAATACATCTGCCAGGACATCCGCCCAGTGACCATTTTCTTCATCTTAGACAGACACTATCCTTACGTAGTCACCCTTGTAGAGCTAATCCCTCTAGTCAAGGATTATTATTACAAAATATGTAATCCCTATTTCAACCAAAAAGAGATTCCCCTTGCCTCCACTTTGAATACCCATAGTTCACTATGTCAGGCATATTTCCATAGCAGGGCTCTGCTATTCACAAATAAACCTAATTAATATTTGGAGAAACTATGATTATTATTTGAACTGACAGCTTTAAATGTAAAATTCCTCCTTTGAGAATTACACCAGAACTAAATATTCAAGCAGCAAAAATGTAAGATTCAAATGCCAAAAGGAGCAACTTGACCCAGCTCTTTGTTTTTCTCAGAAGTTATATTCAAACATTTTGCTTTCTGTACCCTGTCTTCGTTGTCCCTATTACGATACTTATGTTGTCATCGTCTGACATTTATTGAGGATGTGTAGTCATCAGATGAAATCATCAAAAGGGAGCAATTCCCTCCTTGTCACTGGTTTAATCATCGCAGTTAAGTTGCCCTTGAGGGGAATGGAGCCATAGTACAGTCCTGACTCAGAAATCTAAGCTTTCAGTCAACAAGCATATCCCAAGAGCATCCCATTTCAAGTGCTCCTGACTCTTTTCACAATATACCAAATATCTTCATTCTAGCATCAACGAATACAGGTATACCTCAACTTGATGGAGTTAGGTCTGATAAATCCATTGAAAACCGCAAATATCAGCCAGGTCTCCCGGCACAGGTTGTTACCCTAACTACCCAGAAGACTAAAATAAGAGGAGCACAAGTTTGAGGCCCACCTGAACTACAGAATGAGCTCAAGGCAAGCCTATATAACGGAATGAGATCCTGTCTCAAAGTAACAAGTAAAAAATCTTAAAGAGGGCTGGGGAGCTTCTCAGTAGTAGAGCATTTGCCCGGCATGTGTGGGGCCCTAGGAATCCCCGACAGTACAAACACTAAGGTAGAATAGGTCAAATATATTCACTGTGTATAACGTAGTCGTGTGGAGCTGGCGCCAGTTGCTTGCCTGAGTGATCAGGTAGCCAACTGGAAGCTGAGATTTTGCAACTGCCAAGAATCTCAGGAGAACATAGCATCACACTCTGCCAGACTGGGAGAAGACCAAAGTTCCAAACTCAAAGCAGAGCTTCTGCTGTAGGCATGCCAAAGAAATGGAAGTCAACCAACTATAAATTGGTTAGTAATTTATTCCCAAAATCCCCCCCACTTCAGAATAATACATTTTTCCGTGGAATGTCACAGGGGTACACCCAATAGTTATTCGATGAATGTAAGATGAGACTAAATTAGACAAACTATTAGCTTCAACTTTTCATGGAATGGTAGGGAGGTAGCTGGAGAAAGCCATTATATCTGAGACTCCATGGCCTTGATGCTGCTGACTAACATGGCTGCTATTGCTTTGAATAGCCCTAGAAGTCTTGATGGTGTATGAGGTGCCCCCATGTTGTTCCCTCCATAAGCTCTATTTCTGTCTTCAACTATCCTTTGGACAGTAGGTAGCTCTCTAGTTTAGAGGGGGAGCCTCTCTTCTTTGTCTCTAAAGAGCTTCACTGTGATCCTTTTTCATTCTCGTTGGCTTTAGCAGGAGACCCCACTGCAGTAGAGGGAAGAAGGAGGCTATTCTAACCAGCATCAAAGGTGGGTGAAATATGAAGAGATAAACAGCGCATACTATAATGCTTCAGAGTCCCCTGAGGATGATGGGGGTGCAAAGGATAGATCTAAGGAGCAACGGTAGCAGACTCTAAACTCTTGGTCTTCTCTGCTCTGGGTTTAAGAAAGCGACCCCTTACAACGCTGGGAGACATCAGTCTCCTAACATCAGTATTAGTTACTTTTCTCTTTTCTGTGCCTGGTAAGAAGCAACTTGAGGGAAGAGGTGAGTGCCTGTCTAACAAGTTTGAAGCTCTGGGCTCAAACTCAAAGAAGAAACTCTGTCACCTGCAGCAACATGAGTGAACCAGGAGAACACTGTGCTAAGCAAAACAAGCCAAGCACAAAAAAAAAAAGAAAAGAAAAAAAAACACACATGATTTTACAGATACATGCAACCTGAAATTGTTAAACTATTAAGAACAGATTCATATTAGGGCTAGACAGATGGCTCAGAGGCTAATAGCACAGTCTCCTCTTCCAGAGGACCACTTTTGATCCCTAGCATCCACATGGTGGCTAACACTTACATGTCGTTCCTGTTCCGGAGTATCTTTCTGGCCTCCTGGGCACTAAGCACACACATGGTACACAGACATACATGCAAGCAAAACATACATGCACATCAGATAAAACAAAAAGGGTTTTTTCAATATTTTAAAAAACCAAAGTAATATTGCAATCACCAGGGGCTGAAGTGAGAGGAGGTAATTATTAGGAGATGCTGGGTTGTTTGTTTGTTATTCTGTTTTTGAGATGATGGTTTTAAAGGGCACAAAATTTCAGTCAGATGGGAAGAAAGATTGTGAATGGCCTATTGTACAACACTGAGAACAGGCACTAATACGGTGTTTTACACTTTGAAAATTGTTAAAAGATGCCTTGTACATGTTCTACTAAAAATTAAATATTACATGTCAAAAAGAGACCCAGATAATAAACAACAGCTTCTCCTTATACTTCATATGAAAGCAGCAGGACTTTGCATTGAGGGGGAAATGGGTTGCAAGCCTTCACCTATGGGCCAATTAGACAGCAGAGTTTGCAGTCTATTTCTGGCTGTATAGCAAAGTCAACCCAGGTCAGAAATAGACCAGCTGAATAGAATGATGAATGCCATCCTCGATAACTTACACAAAAGCGAACATTCTGTTGGAGTCATTTCTCAAACCAGCCAATTTGAGAGAATTTTGTGTCCTCAGAAAATTAACAAGAGAGATGATGTCTCCGTTCTGAACATCTCTGTCCCCGGTGTAAGGGCACCCACATTTGTAAAAGAAACATTACTAAAGCTTAAATCACACATAGAGTCACACACAATAACGGTGGGAGACTTTAACACCCCACTCTCACCAATGGACAGGTCATCCAGACAGAAGCTAAACAGAGAAACGGTGAACAAAGCAAGTCTTAACAGATACAAAAAAATTGAAATAATCCCCTGTATTTTATCAGACCACCATTGATTGAAGTTGAATTTCAACCACAACAGAAACAACAGAAAGCCTACAAACTCATGGAAACTGAACAGTTCTCTGCTGGTTTACCAATGGTGAAGGGAAAAATAAAGAAAGAAGTTGAGGACTTACTGGAATTCAATGGCAATGAATGCACAAGATACCCAAACTTATGGAACACAATGAAAGCAGTTCTAAGAGGAAAGTTCATAGCACTAAGTGGCCACGTAAAGAATTCGGAGAAATCTCACACTAGCAATAGCACACCTGAAAGCTCTAGAACAAAAAGAAGCAGACACTCCTGAGGGGAGGAGACAGCATAAAATAATCAAACTGAGGACTTAAATCAATAAAATAGAAACGAAGAGAACGATACAAAGACTCAATGAAACAAAGAACTGGTTATTTGAGAAAATCAACAAAATAGATAAACCTTTATCCAAACTAACTAAATACAGAGAGATAATATCCAAATCAACAAAATCTGGAGAACATAACAACAGATTTCAAGGAAATCCAGAGAATCATTAAGTCATACTTCAAAAACCTGTACACCACAAATTGGGACATCTAAAAGAAATGGACAAATTTCTTGATAAATAACACTTACCAAAGTTAAATCAAGATCAGATAAACAATTTAATAGACTGATAACCCCTAAGGAAATAAAAGCAGTCATTAAAAGTCTCCCAACTAACAAAAGTCCAGTGCCAGATGGTTTTAATGCAGAATTCTACTAGACTTTCAAAGAAGAACTATTACCAATATTCTTCAAAGCGTTCCACAAAATAGAAACAAAAGGAACATTGCCAAATTCTTTCTGTGAAGTCACAGTCACCCTAACACCCAAACCACACAAAGACTTAACAAAGAAATAGAATTAAGGCCAGTTTCACTCATGAGACTTAATGCAAACATACTCAATAAAATACTGACAAACTGAATCCAAGAACAAAACAGAAATATCATCCATCATGACCAATGAGGCTTCATCCCAGAGATACAGTGATGGCTCAACATATGAAAATCTATCAATGTAATCCATCATATCAACAAAATGAAAGCAAAAAACACATGATTATCTCATTAGATACTGGAAAAGTGCTGTAGGAAGTCTTACAGCCAGTGGTTACCCGCCCACTGGGGCGTGGCCTCTTTACTATATAAGCCAATGTAGAGCATGTGTCCGGTCTCTTTTTGGTTGCTGGATTCGGTTTCTGTTCTTCGTTCAAGCAGAGGATTCTGATTTGTGAGTTTACCCCTAAATAAGTAACCATCTATTTCTCAATTCTGAGTTAGTGTGGGATTTTTTTAAGTGTCCTTCCACAGCTCAACATATGAAAATCTATCAATGTAGTCTACCATATAAACAAAATGAAAGCAAAAAAAAAACATGATCATCTCATTAGATACTAGAAAAGCCTTTGACAAAATCTAACACCCCTTCATAATAAAGGTCTTGAAGAGATCAGGTATACAAGGAACATACTTAAACATAATAAAAGCAATATACAGCAAGTCAATTGCCAGCATCAAATTAAATGAAGGAAACCTCAAAGTAATTCTACTAAAATCAGGAACAAGACAAGACTGTCCACTCGATATTTCAATATAGTACATGAAATTCTAGGTAGAGCAATAAGACAACTAAAAGAAACCAAGGGGATACAAATTGGAAAGGAAGATGTCAAAGTTTCATTATTTGTAGATCATAGTATACATAAGCAACTCCAAAAACTCTACCAGGGTACTCCAACAGCCTTAAAATAAACACTTTTAGTCAAGTGATTGGGTACAAGTTTAACTCAAAAAACATCAATAGCCTTCCTGTTTATAAATGATAAATGAGCTGGGAAAGAAATCAGAGAATCAACATCTTTTACAATAGCCTCAAATAATATAAAATATCTTTGTACAACTCTAACCAAGCAAGTGAAAGACCTGTATGACAAGAACTTCAAGTCTTTAAAGAAAGAAATTGAAGAAGATATCAGAAGATGGAAAGATCTCCCATGCTCATGGATTGGTAGGATAAATGTAGTAAAAATGGCCATCTTAACAAAAGCAGTCTACAGATTCAATGAAATCCCCATTAAAATCCCAACAAAACTCTTTATAGACCTTGAAAGAACAATACTCAGCTTCTTTTTCACAGAAACCTTCCTACATAATTTATTCAAAAACTTTCAGTAATACCAATTATAAAATAACATAACAGCTGTGGCCTAACAGCCACAGCTTATCAAACATCAGTGTTCTCCTGATAAAGAATAACGTGGAGGACATGCTCCAGAGCAAATGGACAAACTCTAACCAAAGCAAAGCAAGCTGTCTGAGTATCTATGCAGTTTCTCATGAGTATGAACTTTTAAAGTTTATTTGGCAGCTACTCTAGGAAAAGACATGGGCACCAATAGTTTTGGCCAACAGTTTTGTAACAGTGGCCAGCAGTAGGCCATGTAGAAAGTGCTCCAATAGGAAACTATCCGTTACAGAAACTCTCCCAGAGACCCCACAATAAACACAAGCACAGACAAGTACGTGATGAAAAAGAATATAAGTTGATGTAATAAAATATGGAAGCTATAGGATAGACTTTTAAATGAAAACATATTTTTATAATTGTGATTAAAACTTAATCTTGAGGAAATGAGATGTTCGTTATAGCATTAAAATCGTATAAGATAGCAATATTATTTTTAGTGAATTAAAAGGGATCACATTTTTTTACCTTCTTTGGACCTCTGTATAAGTTTTCATTTTCTCCCTCAAACTATAAGTAATGCCTTCAGGTCTCAAGGAAATGTCCAGCCACAGTTTTGGATGAGATTTCTATCATACTTAACTTTAAGGTCCATGGAGACAACCCAGAGCTAGGGCCCAACAAATAACTAGAGATAAATGAATGCTTCACAGAATGCGAAGCCAAACGCTCTGGAACTGAACCATCCCATAAAACTTGGAAGTGGACCCAGACACCAGCAGAAGTTTCCACAGCTTGACCTGATGATAAGCAAAGTGTCGTAAGTGGAGTCGACTCAAACACCACGGGCCAACATTAGGTGAGTGACTCAGAGTAGAGGGAGAAAGGAATAGTACGTGCTAACACGAAAGCACAAGAAGGGTTTGCATCATACAGGGACAGATAGGAGGCTTTGGGTTCGGAAAATTCATCACCATACTCAATTCAACGCCAACTATGCAGAAAGGCTTATTCTCCAAAGACACAAATAACAGCCAACAGATTCCCACTGATGAGCCTTTCCACTCTCAATACAAAATTGTACAAAGCCCCAATCCCTGAGACAGTCAATCAATTGAAAGATTATATATATATATATATATATATATATATATATATATATATATAATCAATTTTCTTTGAGAACCGCATAATAAAGCGGACCACTAAATTTAGGTTGAATTTGCGCTGTTAGTTGAGCCTTTGGTTTCTGCAGGATCACTTCCTGCCTCGAGTTTGGCCAGGACTGTTTTGCGCTGCTGACATCAATGCACTACTGTGCGTGTTTTTCCCTCTAGTTAGATCAAGGATGTTGGGCTGTTCCACCTAAAGAGGAAGTGATAATGGATCTGGAAAGGAAAGGTTCGAGCCACAAACCTCTCCAGCATGGCTAATCTAACTCAATCTGCTGTGGGAACATTACCTTTAGGGGTACATGTTACATGGGGGGTGTATCAGGGTTTGCTTAGGAGAAAGGGTTGGAGGACAGCTCCAGAAATAACAATACTAATAATCTTAGAATGATGCGGACCCTGTTCCCTTACCTCTTCCAGAGCCCCAGTTCTGCACATCAGATGAAGTTTGCTATCTCTTGGGGAAACATGATACAGTGCAGGGAAAGCAGCTAGAGATGGGGTAAGGAGGAAGGAGAGCGAGGATGCATATCCTTCTCCCCCAATGGCTGTGCAGGTCTTCACCAGAAACCTGAGCATTCAACAGCCAGCATGCAATAATTCACTTGTTCATACTTAGATATTTATATTATTCATGGCTAAATCTCCTAACTGTGCTTTTAGCCTGGGTAATTCAATTCAATACATAGAAGAGGGTCAACAACTGGGCAGGCCCACTTGGGTGCAACACTGGTCCCCAGTGGAACACAAGGGCAGATGTTCATGCGTCATGACGCTATCAACTTTGTGAGTGATCCTAAGACCTAAAGAGACAGAAGAGCCTGCTAAGCACCAGCAAACTGTTTTCCTCTGTCTCAAGCCACCTTCATCAGAATGCAGACCTTAGCAGTCTAACGGAGGATTCGGTCTGTCCACACACCTGTATAAGAGCAAAGTAGCATCTCTGTCCTACAATCTTTGACTAAAATGTGTGGTGACTAAATTACCAACATGGGCAACAAATAGAGAAAAAAACACAGATCACAGATGTTAACAGATCAACACAGGGAGATGCTGCAGACATCAGAATACTACTGATGTTCATCCCTGTTAGAAAACATGACTTCTGACCAGATGCTAGACCTCACTATCTAATACATTAATACATAAGCAGACATTTGACTATTTAATGGATTTTTTACATTTATAACATTTTAGTGACTGTTTTTTAATATTATTCTCATTATTTTTTTAACTCTATGTAATTTACTTAAGGACCAAAATATTATTCTGGAAAGGCATTTGCCTTCACCAGATTGTCAAAGGAGTCCTGGGCATAAAAAAGTTAAGAAAGAAAATATTATGGGAACATATATAATTAGGTATAAACCCATGGATTTTGTAAAGAAACTGTAAACAAAATCAATAAAATTTAAATTAGTTAATAATTAATTAATATGTCCATTGTTATGCTAAAACGAACTGAGTATCAAGTTGACTGCTATAATGTAAGTTACATATTCAGGAAGCTTCTACCATGCTGATCCTGGCTAAGTGACTATGTGTCCATTTTTCTCTCTTCAAGCTACTACAAAGGCACTCTAGTCTTCAATAGAGAAGAAATCAATGTGCTCCATTCCTGTCTTATAACTATTGAATGATTAAGTAGTATAGCTAAGCAGTGATGTAATCATGCAAGGAAACACAAATAAGCACCCAAACTCCACGGTGGTAACTGTTATAAGTTCCTTTGCCAAGTTATCTAAAAGAGGCTTACATCATGATATAACCCTTAAGGGAAAACGTATAATTTAGAAAATTTTACATAGAATTCTTAGATCATTCAAATATACCCCATCCCTGGGTCCAAGAAGTAGTCAAGAAAATAACCAAGAGCAAGATGATGAGGATGAGGAAGATGATGATGTTGAGGGTGATGATAGTTGGAGGTTTCAATACCTGCTCTTCTTAGTGGACGAAACAGGTAGACAGTGAACAGCTAGGGAACTAGAGAAATAGCACATTTCCACTCCCCTTATAACACCAGCAAAACTGGAGACACGTGTCCATACCACAACTAATCCCAGCAGGATAATTCAAGGGCACTAAAAACATGGGAACAACTCAGGTACCTCTCAGTGGAAGGACAGACAGATATAAATACGACAGAGCCATTTGATGGTTGTGCCTTAGCCCTAGGAAGAGGATGACATCATCGCACCTGATAAGGACACACTCTAAAAGCATACTAAAAGAAGCCTGTGTGGTCTGATACCTTCCACACATGCCCAACTTTTTAACATCAAGACACCACATTGTCCTGTACAAAGCTCACACTGAGAACCACACAACTGAGTTACTAAAACCATTTCATGAAATGCTAAATCAGCTTTGATTTTGAGACACATTTGTGGCTGTCTTTGACCAGATACAGGTCATGGGCCTCAGGCTGGACACACCTGCAAGTTTCAAAATGAACAAACCCTTGAAGACATAATTAGAATAGTTTAGGTTAGGGATTGCACATAAAGGGAATATGGAGCTATAGATACAGTATACAGCATATTTGCTGCCAAAAAAGTAAGATTAGGTTGTAGTGATAATTGTACAACTTTATAAATTTTATAAATTCATTAAAAACTGCTGAACTGTACACATTGAAAGGTGGACTTAATATGTTGACAACACCTGAGGAACAATTACTTTATTAATTTGTTCTTTGACAACTGGGTCTCTGTACAGAACGCATTCTGGCCAAAGACATCCCTCCTCCCTCTCGTACACATCTTGCACCCCACTGTTCCCCCCACACAAGTTCTATACCTCTTTCATGTTTTTTTTTTTTTTTTTTTTTAGTTTTGCTTTATAAAAGCCTCTATTTTTAAGAAGTGAATGAGGGAGGGGAGAGACAGGGAAGGGAGCAGAGAAAACTGTAGATCTCAATAAAAATCAATTTTAAAAAGGGGGAAAAAAGTGAATGAATGAAAAGGAAGACATTTATCAGCAGCAGAACATCTAGAGGCTAGCTCCAGAGATCTGCGAAGAGAACACTTGGAGTTCTCGGAACATCATCTACCTTCTAACACTTGACCAGAGCACACAGGTGACTTTAGCGCGAACCACGCCATGTGTGATCCCAGACTTCTTGTTAGCCAGTTTTCCCTTTCCTTCAACATGTGTTTAAATACTTATAATACATACAAAGAGAAAACATTATAAATTGAAACCCAGATAGAGCAAGTAGCCTAGAAAAATCTCTTGGTGAAATACAGCGTTAAAGTTTATGGTGGGTCACTTCCTCCTCTATATTGCCCTTGGAGTTTGCAGAGTGGTAAGGAAACCCCAGAAGTACGGCCTGTCACATCAAGCCACCTCACACTCGAAAGGCTGGGGGTCCACAGAGAGAAGCACAGTTACGCAGTATATTCTAATCACAGCCTGGAACTGCAGGACATGGGGGTGTCCCAGGAGGAAGTGTCTTGGAGCAAGACTGTTTCCAGCTACCTTTGGACAAGAGCTGGCAAAGAAATTCAGGTAGAATGTCTGGTTATGGTATTTCAGTACCAGAGTACACTTAAATAGCTTTTACATATGCCAGAAATTTTTAAAAACTCTTAATTGGAGAACAGTAATAAACCAGGGAAGGGAAAATACAAAATAAAGTTTTCCTGCAAGGTGTTACTATAAAAAGAAGACACTAAATGATACTTTAAAGTTGGTTGAACAACATGAAGCAGCAGGAGTGTGACCAGATGCCACTAAAGAATGTGACAAAATCATGTGTTAGCACTTCTCACTGAATTCACTTCACCTCTTCATTCAAGTGATCCCTTTTATATCAGAATACCTTGTCTATCCATCAAAAAAAAAAAAAAGAGGACAAAAAGCCAAATGTTCTCCCATAGCCTGAGATGTGTGCAGTAATCCTGCATCACTGTAAGGGAAACGATAAACTTCTACCAGGAACCATCGGAGAGCACTGACCCAGGGGTCCTGAGATCGAAGACACAGCTTCTCAGTCACCTGTCACCAAGCAAGTGATACTGGGCTTGTCAATTTGATCTTACGCCTCAAAAACTGAAGTATGCGCTTACCCATCCTGAGAATTGCATCAGTCCGTTGTGGGTCTCACATCTAGATACACCTTGAAAACCATCAAGCCCTCCGTAAGCTCAGGCTGGCACTTTAACTGGAGTGGCCAATGACTCCAGTTAATGTGGGCAGTGTATCAGAAAGTTCCCTGGTCAGCTGCATGCAGTCAAACCCAGGAACAACACAGATGGGCAACCTGTGAAAGACTGCAATGTCTCTTCATGTAATCATTTCAATCTCACCTGGATTTCATCTATATGTCAAAATAAGTTCCAGTCCAGCCAAAGGAAGACGATAAAGACCAAGTCAGAGTTCTATCAAAACTGCAAACTGAACGGCAGGCACCCTGTGTTTTGTTTTTGCTGTTGTTGTTGTTTTTGCTTTGTCTTGTTTGTTTTGTTCTGTTTTATTCTCCAGGGTATGTGTTTGTCAAACTTATTTGAATCTTAATGAATGACAGGACGTTCAAACTACCAACAATTCCACTTAGAGGAACAGAAGAATAGTTGCTATAATTGCGGCCACATTAACTGGGTTGTCTTTATGTAAACGACTTCTTCATGTCTGATGGAAAACACTGTCCTTGAGAGTAATGAAGTGCTTGAGCAAAATATGAAACCTCAAAATTAAACTCCTGAGGAAAATAATTTCAATGTGGCATAATTCTGCTTTGCAGTATTGCTGTCAGGTCATAAGCAAGCCTACATCTGGATCACTGATGAACACTGAGTCTAAGAGATGTCTGATACCGGTGGGTACACTTTGAAATAGTGAAACCTAAGCAGTCTGTCTTTTTTGAAGGTGGAGTAACAAAACAATTCTGCTTTTTCTCAAGCACTGGTAAATCCACACCTTGATAGCTAAAAGGCTGCTTAAGCTTTCCCTTCCTAGTTCAGAATGAAAATAAACACTCTGGCCCAGACTAGGATGTGATTTCCCCTGGTGGGTGTCACGATGGGAGAGGAAACAATGTGTCCATGGATGGATGAGCTTTATATAATTCCAGATGGCATCACCTTGCTGAAGGGATTAAAAGACTAAGAGGCAGAACAACTTCAGAGAAGGACTTCATACTTTTTTGTATGTTTGAGAATGCCTTTGTACACAAACCCATCCCAGCAGGTCTTCTCAAAGTGGAGTTAACTTTACTGAGGGTCCTGAGGCTGTCTAGGGACTCAGTCACATTCCAGAGGATGTCTCCATAGTCTGTCTTTTCTCTCTGGCCCAGCTCTTTTTCTGGAAAAACTAGCAACCTCCTGCCTTGAAGTTCACCCGACAGGAATGCAGTGCTTGCCATTTTCCTAAGGTGTGATTGCTTCCCATCTCCGAGATGTCAAGTCACTGTCCTCGCGAATAAAAGGAGGCAAGGGACAAAGAACACAGGGACACCTCTAAAGCAAACGGGGTTTTAGTCCTGCTGTCCTCTTCCTCTAGGGATGGGCAGTCCCTCCAGAGAGGTCCTGGGAACACATACGTGACCTCACTTACTAACTTAATAACTTCTAAATAGGTAACTTTAGCACAAGGCTCATCATGGTGCAAGCAGCTCCCACAAAGTTCAGAAATGCTGGCTCATTGCTGTCGCTTACTGTATCTCAGTCTTGCCAGCAGAGCAGCTGGCACTCCAGACTAAAAGGACGGGCACCTGTCTAGGTTTTCTGAGTGAATGGCTGTCATCATATGACCTGTGAGTGTGACTTCAGAGCATGAATTGTCAAGGAAACAAAGGCATTAGTGTTCAGCAACTTCAGACTTACTTGCATTCCTGTGACTCTGGTCCCCAGAGTGAGGGGGAACTCTAGGCGTCCAGGCCGGAGTGAATTGGCTGGGGGGCGTAGCAGGTGCCCCTGCGCTCTTGTTATATACTGTAGTTACCAGGAAAACACCAGGCACTTGAACTTCATCATCAGTGACGACAGGTTCACTTGCATTTGATTTAAAATAAACCTTTTTTGATGTTCCTGAAAGACAAAATATATATACATACATATTTCAAATATTTTTCAAAGTGTTTATTCTAAAAAAAAAAAAAAAGTAAACATCAAGAAAATGTTAGTGTTATTTGCCCATCTGTCATCTATCCAAGCAAACACAAAAGGCAAGGTAACAACCACTTGATCCGCCATCTTCATGGGCACAGTGCGAGTGTTTATTCCCTCATGGATCAGACAGCGTTCAAGAAAACTGTTGCTTTCTCCAGAGCTTCAAATGCGCTGCTGTGTCTGGAACGCAGAGAATGTGGGACAATTCTATGCCAGCTGAGACTCACCAGGAAAAAAACATCATGGGTCCAATACTGTTCCTTTCCCACTGTCTCAGTTTCTCCATGTCACATATCAGTGCATGCCCCTGAACCCAGGACACACACTCCATGTGGCTCTAGACTGTACGAGTCACCCAAAAACAGTGAAACCCGCTTGCTTCCAGCCTTAAATTTCTCCAGGGCTTAATTAAATTTGGAGATAAATGAAAATAACCAGACTTACTTACCACAAAATATAATAGAAATAAAAAAACTCCAATTATAGCACAAAATAAATGCAGACGGTAAATTACTTTCATCTTTAATCAAAACAACATAAATACATGAAATAAGAGTCAATAAACTCGTAAGATTATTGATTATTCCCTTGTTTGATTTTAGGCAAAACTTTTAAAACCTTGGAAGAGATCACGTGTGTTTAACTTAATCAAAATAGATAGTAGACTCTGCTTTGTGAGCTCAGCAATGTAACCAAGCCCGACAGTGAAAGCAAAGGAGTGTGATACTGGCCCCTCCTTAGAAATGCCCAAGAGAGAATCTTTTTTCTAAAAAGCATTTACAGTGAATGATCTAATTGGATCTCACTTTTCTAAATATTCCCATGGACCATTAAACACAAAGGAAATATAAATACAATGTTTACTATCGGTCTATGGGAGGAGAAAAGTTCCTCTGCATGAGGAAAACATTAACTCCAAATCAAAACAGCAAAGCAGCTGCCTCCGGCTAACAGGTCAACAGCTTCATCTGCCAAAGGAGTCTAAATTAGATGCTGGACACAAAAGCGAGCCTCGTGATGCAGGTAACACACTCTTCAGCCATGAGTGGCTCTGAGGAAATGCCAGGCGCAGATGGAGAAGCAAGGCACCCACCCGTTCCACTGTTTCCAGCTTCCGGACAACTCAGAATCTATCACCAGTCACAGAATATGAGCATGTAAGTGTCATTATCACATAGGATGTATTACAAACACTCAGTAACCTTCCATTTGACTCTGTGAATATGACCTGTTAATTATCTGAGTTATTGACTCTTAATTTCACATATGTTGTTAGTACTTACAATTTCACTTCCTTGGCTATGGCTGCGTAGATTTTTTTTTAGATAACATATTTCTGCTAGTGTGGATGTATAAAAAAGATCCACTAAGCTGATTCTCACCGTGCTGACCCCGAGTAGGCAACTAGCTTCATTAACATGCTCCCAGCACATGTCAGCTCCTTTCAACTACACCTCTGGGCAATCCTGCTAACATCAGCTCCTTGTTAAATGACATGCTTCAACAGTTGTTTCTAGTATTTTTGTAATCATTAGTCTTATTAATCATCTTGATTATATTTTTAACCTCGCCACGGTAGTGAACGTGCTATGAGCATCTGCTCAGGCTAAGAAGTCCCTCCCTGGAAACAATGGTGTTTGTAGAAAACACTAACTCAGAAAACACATTCCTTTAAAATAACAGGCAGCCTCCTAGCCCTTAGGTCTGCGTGGCAAAGCAATCTGTCAGAATACAGAGAAAGATAATGTTCGACAATTGCTGAAGTTGACATTCCTGAAGGATATTTAGGAGGGAGGGGGAAGAGGAGAGCAAGGGGAGGAGGAAAAGGAGAAGAGGGATGGAGCAGATGGTGAGAGCTGAGGGGGACTTAAAAGATGACTTTTAAAAGTTGGAACTTCCTAAAAAAAAACTGTTTTAAGCATCTCTGGAAGCTGACCACTCCCGACATAGCTGGTCGCCACCTAGTAAGCATTGTTTAAAAACACAAAGATGAGAAGTCAGCAATGTTACATGATTCCAACCAGAACCATGTTGAGGACTGTAGAGGTGCTGAGCAATAGGGGCCCAGAGCGGAGAGTTCATTCTGCTAAACTCATCCAGCCTTGTCTCCATTCTCATCTTCATGGTGCTTCAGTTAACAGGACACTGTCTGCAGCCTGCTCACCTAGCTTTAAAGCCCCATCTCTGCCACTTTACTTTCTACCCTTAGCTGGGCAAACTCTCAAGTGCCATGCAATAAGGAAAACAGATGCCCTCTGACGTTTAGAGGCTCGCTGTGGAGACCTCGCTAGTCAATGCTTGTGTATAAACACTTAAGCAGCTCTGCGCTCAGTCATGTCTCAATCACTGCTAGTCATTTCTATGCAACAACAGAATCTTTTTGTCGGTATTATTACAATATTTTTAAATCTCAACTTTCTTTCACTATAGCGTGTTCCCCAGCATCACAGAACGGCTAAGTTTCGAAGGCTAAACACGTTCAAAGTGAAAATGTCATGACTCTTTCTAACTAAATTATCAGTAGATGTTACATTACATCAAGGACATATGGCTCTGAGTGTCTGGGCTCGAAAACAAAAACAATTTAACAAAGTCTTAGAAGTAACTGTAGTTCTAGTGATGATCGACACATGATAACAATGCTTTATAATGAGAAAGAGCACAGAAGTCAGCAGGATAACGCTTCCTCTGAAACGGGCACATCCCAGTTCTCTGAACTTGTGACTGTCTGGCTTTGTATACCACACATGACAAAGGGACACTGCAGATGCAATTAAACCAAAGATCCTAAGTTGAAGCACTATCCTGGATTTTTCAACAGACTCTAATATACTCACAGAGGTGCTTCTAAACCAAAAAGCCATGTGTGTCAGTCATAAAATACGGGGAAGACTCAATGAGAAAATGTTTCTGGAAATTAGAATAGGTAATGAAATGGATTATTCCTCTAGGACTTCCAGAAGAAATTTTGCCCTGTGAAACCTGTTTTGGATTTCTGACTTTCTTAACTCTAAGACAACGGAGGCATGATGGGAGCTACCAAGAGTGTGATCATTTGCTATAGCTGTAGTAAAAAAGCTCTACAGGCTGCTAAGGGCCTTCACTATAAGCATCAATGAGTTGACCTTCTAGCAAGCCTATGAAATGAGAAAAATCATTTAAGCCTTCTTCAAAGAGTATCAGAGAGAAAGCAATTGATGGCTAACTTGCCCAAGAACAGGGTTAGAACACAGACATACACCTAATACACAATTCTCACTACAAACTAGATAGATAGGTAGACAGACAGACAGATATAGATAAATAGATAGATAGATAGATAGATAGATAGATAGATAGATAGCCAGACAGACAGACAGACAGACAGACGGACAGACAGAGGATAGACAGTAGATAGATAGATAGATAGATAGATAGATAGATAGATAGATAGATAGATAGATAGAGGATAGACAGATAGATGATAGATAGATAGATAGATAGATAGATAGATAGATAGATAGAGGATAGACAGATAGATGATAGATAGATAGATAGATAGATAGATAGATAGATAGATAGATAGATAGATAGATAGACAGAGGATAGATAGATGATAGATAGATAGATAGATAGATAGATAGATAGATAGATAGATAGATCATTATATGCTTGCAGAATCTTCCTCTGATGGTGTGGTTTTACCTTTGTGCCTTTGGATGTGTGTGACAAAGTTATGGCACATTCTCCATGCGCTAGGAACTGCATAATTATTCTCTCTGAAAACATAAGACTTAGTAACATTTTCCTGCCATCAAAATGTGCATAGATTATTTAAGTAAAGCAAGCATGAAATCTACAGAACACAAACCGTGTGCTTTGAGAAAGATACGCAGAGGATGGTCTGCGGGCTAAAACTGAGGGAGCAGTCATCAACATTCCTTTTGAGAAAGTCAGAAAGTATTTCTTAAGGGAAAGCATCCTTGGAAATCTTCAAGGAGGATTACAGGTTTTCTAGGCTGGAACAAAGGATTCTTGAGGAATAACGGGTGGAAATATGAAACAAGACATTTCCTAAACAGAACAAAAGGCACAGAAAAGCCTCGCAGCGAGTAATTAAACACGGATAGCACACAAGCACCCAGAGGAAAGACTATAGGAGAGCAGCGGTCAGACATGGAGACCAGCTCGAGCCAAAGGTTTGGAACACATCGTGCTGAGATGAGGACCTTTTAAGGGTCATATGGGAATGACCACTGTGTTGAGAAGGTGATGTTTAAAGGGACCAAGCATGGAGCAGAATTAGAAGTCATTGTCACAATCTAAGTGGAAAAGCTAGACTCTGACTCCAGACAAAAGCAGCAAAGACAAATAGAACTTCCGGAAGCAGAACCAGTAAGAGCGTGAGGGGAAGGCTCACACATGTGGGACTCGGAAGGCACTCACATACGTGGTGAGCATGCTTGTCTCCAGTGCTGTTCACCAGACACTTCACTCTGGCTCCTTCCAGTAAGAAACATGGAGGGATTTCAGTCTCTGGCCTTTTGGGTACAGCCTTCCAACAAGTTCAAGGCCACAAGCAAAACTAACGAGTGTTGCTTCTAGGCAGAAGCATTTAGTTGCTGCTATAACAGCCTCTAGACCTTTCATACAACAGCCGCAAAGTTCAGGATGACAGCTGTTCCATCAGTTCAAACCCTGGAAGACCTGAATGGTACACACTCCTCCACCAACTTCCCACAGATGACTTGTAGAGTGAGGGAGAAACTAGCCTGTGTTGTTTCAAAACCACTGATGTCTTGAGATTTGTTGTTAGATAGCAGCGTCTAACTAAGCATGGCTGATGAAAAGGATAATGGAGAACGCAAACTCAACCTGTAGAGGTTTATCTTGTTATAATTCTTTTGCGTATATTAAGTATGAAATCCCTGGCAATATTTAAGGGAAAGGACCAAGCTGAAGCAATGTAAAGAGCTCCTGCAGGATGCCTGGCCAGGCTCCCCACTAACTGCCCTTCCATTGCTCCCAGAGCACATGTGTTTACACTTTAGGAAGGTACCCATGTGGAATTGTTTGTTTCAAGCCCCAGAAGAACACTCAGAACCTGCTCTGGCCTCCACTGTCGTTGCTTGTTGGATGTAGAATGATAAATGGAGTGATGGGAATGGGTGACATTGCCAAGAAAGGGATGCGTATAAAATGAGGACGGAACTTAAGGTGGACACTTTGACATTTGTCAGGCAAACAGAGAAGGATGAGCTTAAGGGAACTGAACCCAGAGAGCAGACATAGGCTTCTTGTTTCAAAGTCTGGTTCAAATAACTGTCAGTTCCAGATATAGCATATTAGACAAAAAGCTTTGCTAGCCTTGATAAGAAAGATCCACTGGCCTACAGAAAGAGGAAGATCTATTGCAGGACAGGGAGGATGGATAGAGCCACAGAGATCTCCAAGGGATATCACTGGTGTGGGGCCTGAGACTACATTTTGCAGTTCAAGGTCCCCAGGAGGATGTGCTGTTTGGTCCACAGACTGCACTTGGAGTACAAACGCTTTGATCACCATTTCAGGAAACTTAAAGTGTGGATCTAACTTCAGCCTGAGGACTTTACGAAGACACATGCTTGTGTTTGAAAACTTTCTCTTGGTGAATCTGTACCAGAAAGCCAAAGTTATGAAAAGAATCTGAAGATTTATATAAGCAATAAGAAATGAGGTCATGACGGATCATCGGGAACCTTATACTTTCTAGTGTAAATAAGGACCTGGGGAGTGTTTCATTTGAAAATGATGCTCAGGGTCCAACATTATGAATTAAGGAGTTTAGAGTTTTATAATTCCAAATGTTTATAAAAGCTGTAAACTGTTAGGAAATTTGCTAAGAGGAAAAAAAAAGTAGTTTCTACTTTAACACTCTCAAATTCAGCTAGCCACTTGAGGGAAGGAATGCCACTTTTGAAGACTATTTTTCTCTTGAGTTCAAGAGAAGTGGGTGCAAAATGTAAATCACATTTCCTGAGATCTCTCTATCACTCTGCCTTTTCATTCTTCTTCATGGCAGGAAATGAAAAGTCTAACAAGCCATACCTAGAGCATTCACAGCATGGAGAAAGCGAGAGAGGTAACCTCAGACTCCTCTCCAGAAGTCTACGGATAAAAAAAAGAACAATTCACTGCTGGAATTGATGAGTTTAAGGCTTTTGTATACAAGACTTCAACAGCCTGGGAAAGAAAGATTCATTATCCTTCCAGCGAGACTTTTAGACCACAGCGTGGCTGAAACAAAACTGACTTGAATAATAGTTTGAAAAGTCAGTTCAAGCCAGACCTCATGACTATGAAGATTCCATGATACATTCTCAACCCATATCACCCATTCTTTACACAGCAATAATTACAAGCGTTAAAAATCCCAACCAAAGGGCTGGAATGTGGCTTAATGACAAAGCATTGACTTAGCACATGGGAAGTCATATTCCAACCCTCAACCCCGCAGAAGTACAGGGAAGTCAATTAAGACATCAGCCACCTGAAGATGGGGAACCCCAGGGTAGCCATCTTCCTGCTCTTAGTATAGAGTGGCATGTGTCCTTGAATACAGCATCGTGTGGGATTGTGGGCATGCCCTTCAAATGACCAATGAACTAGAGAATATATAACAATTCTCAAACGTAGCATTTATAGGACAAAATGGAAAGCAAGTTAGAGTAACAGATGTGTGGCCTCTCCCCTGGGTGGTATGACATACAGCTGAGTCCCAACTGCCTACCCAGAAAGAACACAAGGGAGGGATAACACTGTGGAAAAGGCAGAGAGATGCTATCCTTCATACTAGCTTCCAGTAGGAAAAGTGAACTTTGAAAAAAAAGAGATGAGATGGGATTGCCATCTCTTGTGTCTGGCGAGGTACAAGAGAGAATTCAAATTAGTTCTGTGCAAAAGAAGTTCTTGGCATTCCAAAACTTGGAATTTATGGTAAAATTTGAATGGTCATGAAAGAGAGAACAAGGTAGAAGTGATAGAAGATACTGCTTTAGAAAGGAAGAGGAAATCCATGATTCACATCGTAGGCAGGGCATTAATAATGGGCTAGTACAGACAATTACTCTGCCTCTGAATTTCTTGAAGTGGGGAAGATTTAAAAAGAAATCTAAGGAATCTGGACAGCCTAGTCAAGAGGCTGTACAGCATAGGTGTAGACTGGATCAGTCTTAGTTCTATGAAAGTGGAAAAATGAGCAATAAACTCATGCCTCCATGAGAAAAGGCTGCATAGCCCAAGGAAATACAAGGGAGATTAATGCCTGATAGACTAGCTCAAATAGCCATTAGGGATGCTTGACTACCATCAACCGTGGTCCCCATGAACATCAGAGACTGAAGGACAGTAGGAAAACAGGTGTTACTGGGAGAACTGAGCACGAGAGAGGCGGCGTTTGGCACCGAGTTCACTGGACTTAAAGGTCGGTATTCACTGGAGAGTTAAGGAGGAAATTAACTGAGCAATGTCCTAAGACTAGATGGGGCTTTCATGCTTTGCTGAGACATGGCCTTTATGAGACACAAAAGGTTCTGGAGGCTCTAAATGGTTAAGTGGTTAAGCTGGTGTGGAAACGGGTTTTAAAAGATGCTGAAACCCTTAGGAAGGAATGAGGGGACTGAGACAGAGGAAGAGTCAGCTCCAGGTGGTTGTGGTGAAGTCAAGCTGGAGTTCCCAGGGAAGCAACTGACAGACAGACAGACTGGGGCTTTGCTAGTGGGTTTATGGGAGGTTTCCTAGCCTGCACAGAAGTTCGCACATGACACACAGAACAACACAGAACAGGCCAAAAGGTTAAGCCTGTCTTATGAGAGGTTAGCTACCTCCTCCAAAGGCCACTGTGGACATTTCTCCCCTGTAAGAGAATGTAGACATGCTTGAGATTGTCTGTTCAACCCAGGCTTCTTTCGGTGGCCAAGTGTACCTAATACAGAGGCCACAGTCATGACACCAAAGTAGAGTCTGTCACAATCAAGCTCTCTAGAGCAGCAGAGGCAATGTCAGGTTGTCAGGTGAAAGCATGGCCTCTAACCAGACTGAGCAGCACAGAGAATCCCTGCAGAGCCCCTGTGAAATGTGGAGATGCAGACTGGAGGGATGGCTCGGCTGTTAAAGGCAAGGCACACAAGAAAAAAGTATAAGAACTGTGGAGATACAATACAGTTATTCTGTAGTGCCCCATGATGAGAGGCCTGAAGAGGGCGCCCAGCATGCTGGAACTAGAGTTGCTGGTGTTAAGAGATGCCTGGCACAGATGCTGGGAACCAAACCCAAGACCTGGGTAAGGGCATCCTCTGGTCTTAGTGGTTGAATCCCTCCAGCTCTGCCTTTGGTTCTTCTAAATAAAAGAATTTATCTCTCAAAAGTAAACCCTTCCTTCTATGTCATACAGCCCATCAGGACTGCATGATCATCAAGGAAATAAAAAGCCAGCTATAACGAACTTTCTTCCATTTCAATTTCTTACAAAATCCCAAATCGTTATTTTGCATCCACATCTTGGGGTCCACATGGACAATTCAAGCTTCTGAAAAGCTTGGAAATGCAAACCTAACCTTCACCTTGGCAGCTCCTGTTAAGTGTTGTGTGAGACCCTGCATGCCACTCCTCAAATTCATTGGTTGCAAAGGTCAGCCCTCCTCTTCAGAAGTCTTTTACCATTCCGTCACAACCTGAGTCAGAAAGGGAAAGGCTGGAAACGGAGACCACAGCCTGTACCCTGGGATCCCTGAGCAGTTCCCGTGAACACGTGAGCCACAGCAAGAGCTGGGGAAGCATGGAATTGCCTCCCCCAACAATTAGAACTTCTCTAAAGTAAGCAGGACTTAATGAGAGTTTAGTAGCGAAGATGTAAAGCAACTGTGGTGCACGTTACAACAGCATGCGTCTCAGTTATAAACTATGAAATGTTTATGGGGGAAGATATTGCTTCACGAGAAAATCATGCTGTGCAGAATGTAGAAAAATGCTTTTGAAGAATGTGTCAGAAGATCCCTACTTTGCAGAAGCTTCCAGCATACAAGCAAGATTTAATTTAGGGGTGGATGCAAATCAACAGCCTCCATGGTGTCACACATAAAGAGACAAAATTCTACTGCTGGGGTATGCTTAAAAGAAATGAAAATGTTCATACCCACAAAAGCTTACACATGAATATTCACAGCAGACTATCAGGTAAATCAGAGGCCAAGAGCCGAAAGTAACTCAACTGTTCAATGAACAAACATTGTAATAGCCATAAATGAGATATTATTCAGTCATCAAAAATGATGGTGTTTTGATTCATATTCACAAGGGTCATTGTTGAAGAGTGAGCAGAAAGATCCCAAGAACCCAAAATGGTGGCTATAAATCAACAGAGCAAGTACACATATGAACTGCACGTATGAACAGTTGATGGTATACAAAAGACCTATGCAATTTCAAGTGAGACCAAATCCCGACACGAGATGGGGAGGTGGGCATGAAGTCCCCTAGTTAAGAACTATTCTGAACCTTTGCAGGGAGGTAAATAGGAATCCAGGTTGAGGGCAGCAGCAGGTGCAGGAGCCAGGTAGCTCCAGGATGTACAGAGGTAGATGTCAGGAAATGGTTAAAAAAAAATGGCAACACTGGAAAATGCAGCTGGACAGATGCAACCCCCATGCCAGCAGGCTGTGTCTGTGGTAGAGAGGCATCAGGCCTTTAGTGTGTTGGTCACCAGCTTTCAAAGCTCTGCGGAGGAAAATCTAGGGTCACACTAGGTCAGCTTCAATTTTGAAAATTGAGACCTTCAGCACATACTCTAAATGTTACAACAGCCATCAAGTAATACGTGATCATTCATTCGTCCATCTCAGTTTCATGAACAACAGCCTAAATTAGAAAGGCAGTCTCTTGGGAAAAACCAACAATCTGTTGTGATTGCTGTCCACCAATGTTTTAGATCAGGCTCCTTTAAATGCATGTAACCAACTGAAACGGGATCCAAATAGCAAGATAGAGACGATCAATTCCACCACTAAAGAGCTGAAAATTGTAACCAAATTGTAATCAAAGCAATCTATTATTTTCTCGGACATTGGCTTAAGAAAGCCATACATTTAGAATCGACAAGGTAAGTTAATGCCAGTAAATATAAATGCCTATTGGTTCGTGTATGTTAGGATCATATGTGATATTTATTATAAAGTAATACCGTACTATCTTGATATCCACAGAGGACTTATTCTAAGGCCAAATCCATAGTAGCTTACAGCGCTTTGTATACAGCTTATGAACATTCTCCAGTTACTTAAAATAGACTTTAGATCTCTCATAATGCCTAATATAATATGAAAATAATGTTAGTTGCTCTACTGCTCAGGGAATCACGAGAAGAAAATGAAGTATGTAGATGTTCCGCACAGATGCAGTTTCTTTTTGCCCCCAACACTGCCCATTTGTGGCTAGTTGGATCTGTGGATATAGAGGAAGGATTGTTTGTTTGCTGTGAGAATGTTTGACACTCATTGTGATAGACAGTGGGGTTATGGTTGGAGGCTTTGTATAAAAGAAGAAACCTGACCATGTTTATATTTACAAACGATGGCAGAGATAGATATTGGACTTGGAAGGAAGAAGTAAAGGAAGAAGACTAGCTTAGGGTTCTGGCTCTGACCTAGATAAACTCAAGTTTGAAATAAGGTCCTGGGTGCATTAAAATAAGCAGAAATCAAGATGGATTGGATTGGAGGGTAAGAGAGATAAAGAAATAAAGGCTGATTTGTAGCTTCCTGGCATAGGTAGCCAGGTTGTTTGGGGCCATATATTCAGGGGGAGCCGTGTGATGCAGGCAGGTGGAGGGCTCACTGGAAGATCACTTTACACATGGAGTGCCATGCGACAACGGAGTTCAGCAGAATCACAGCCTCCATGCCCATGACTTCTGTCAATTCAGCTTGGCCAAGAAATTGAGGAATATAAGAATTCCAATATGGCACGTTCTTGGGGAATGTGTTAAAGCTATATTTGATATTTGTTTTATGGTTGTCTTTAGAATTTGCCTCTATCCCATTGCCTCAGGTCTGAAACCGAGGCATCAGTAGAGACGCTGAGATGGAGCCTGGCTACCCTGAAGGATAAGGGAGTATCAGCTATCCATTCTAATAACTCCCTTGCGCCATACTGAGTCGAAGCACCTTACAGGTCCTTCTGTCTTCAGCGCGTGTGTCCTGTGTGATATTCTTTCCTTACACCCGTGAGCACTTATGAAAAATGACAGGTTTAGCCACCCCGCAGTTTTCATGGTGTTCACGAGTAATTGTTTCTATTATAGCCATCGTTGGCATTGATAGCAACAGCAGGTCACGCGGTTACGTGGCTGAAACTGCAAGGTTCCCCTCCTCCCCCTTCCCCCCCCCCCCCCCGGGGACGCCAGCGACCATCCTCTCCCTGATTCGACCCTGAGTATAAACTATGCTCTAAAACACGCTCATTGCAGTTTTGACTTCCTATCTTTTGAATGGCGGCGTCACTCACCCACGAAAGACAGCAGGATGGCCAACAGCAGGATGAGGGCGCAGATGCAGGGGATGAGCGCCAGCAGGAGGAAGCGCAGCAGGTTAGCCTTAGCCGGCACCAGCTTCTGAGGGCAACCTTCGCCCACACCACTGTCGGCTCTCAAGACCTGACGGGAGAGGGAGAGGTCAAACGTGGTTTTAATATCACACAGCAGTTCTGAGTCTGGTGTGAAATTCTACATTACAGCTGTCTTCTCTGGGAATTGCAGTTCCTAAGAGGTTTGACACCGTATTCTTGAGGGCATGAAATAAGGTACTCAACTAACAGCAGTGAGCAAGAGAATGATTGCACACACAAACAAGTCCTCCTCTTCTCCCTCCTCCTCCCCTCTCCCAATCCTCCCTCCTCTTCCTCTTCCTCTTCCCCTCATGTAAGGCAATCACTCTACCAAATTTTCTTCTTGCCTTTTTCATTATTTACTTTGAAAAATCTTCTCATTAGATAAACTTTTAATAACATTTTAGCATGTTTGTTTGTTTTTTTTTTAAAAAAAAGAAACATTTATCAGTTTGGCAGTATTCCAAATGCTGTGAATTACCATGGCACGAACTTGCCCTGAGCCAGATGTAAGGGGGTGTCTGGCGCAGATAAAATGCCGGTGTGTAGGAACAAACAGAACACCAACTAGACTGCATTCTTCTTTGCCTCGTTCCCATCTGGATAAAGCTCATTTTCAGGTGGAAATAGCTCCACAACAGTAAGTATTTCTGACCACGTGTCTACTAACAAGTCCAAAGTGAGAGACCGTCCTGGGTGTCAGTGAAACAGAACAGCTCAGGGGACACCCTCTGCTGCTGACAGTTCCCCCACAGTCTATCCGTAAGCAAGGGAGACAGACCACAGTGATGGCTCAGAACTTCTCGTCAGCAAATGCTTTCCATTGTGCGAAGTTCAAGCTCCTGTCTGGGAATTTGTTTATTACAGCCGGCTAGCTGAAGGCTGAGGCTGTCTCGGCAGAAGCCTGAGATGTTACTGAAAGTACTTGGAGCTATGACAGGCTGCCGCCGTAGTCCCGCAAGCCTAGTTCCTGATTCTTGAACCCTGGCCTTGGTCTTCCGACAGCTTTGCACTTGGCTGTTAATGTCTGTGAGATCTTTTGGACCACGGTTCTCCAGTCCTGAGCTCCTTTCTTGTTATATTGTACAGATCCTGTTCCAGATGTTGAACAGCCCAAGCCTAAAATTAATTCACTTCTCTTTCCCTACTTCCGAACTTATCCTCGCCTGGTTTTTGTGTGTTCAGAGAATCTCTCCTATTCTAACAATCCCAATATCAAGCGTTTCTTCTCATGAACCCCCGCCACACGTGGCCAGTGCTCTTCCTCTGTCATAAATATGTAACTTTCAATAAAAGAACGGACCTGCATAGAGCCTTTTCATTATCGAGACTGCTCTGCCAGTCGATAAACTTTATTAACTCAAAGTTTAATATTTTGTTAAAACTTCCTGGCTGGCCCATGGTCATTTCCATGACAAGCAAAGGGAATGAATTGAGATAGTTTCTCTCTGAAGCAGGCATGATACTCCATTTCTGCTTTATCCTCCCCCTCCCCCGTTAAGATAGATCCTTGGTCACTGAGGTCTACAGCAAGCAGCGTCCACGACAGAATACAATGCCATCTTCAGCAACCTTAGCAATTCTCCATGAAAGGACACTGTTTGAAAGAACTTGGGATGCTGGCTTTAGAAGGGCTTCATTTATTAGGCTCGCATATCTACTAACCCGTTCTCACTGAACCTGGTTCAAGGCACCAGCCAAGGTGAGTTCATCTAATCAGTCTACCATTGATTCTCAGGAAGCTAGAACAACGGCATAATAAAATAGGAGGTCTGTGGCGGTTGCCGCAATCACAGCTCTGTCACTGGACACAGGGAACCCTTTCAGGCTTGGAGACAGCATTGATCTGGTAGGACTGCAGGCCAACAGAGATGGTGGCAGGACCAATTTATTCAATTAGGTATTGCATGCCCACAGTAAGTCTAACGATGATTTCAAACCAATGATCTCACCGAAGCTCACTTCACAAGAGAAATAACTGCCATGGGGATCTCAAGGATGGAATATGGTTTCCTGGGAAAGGACTACAAGGAGGGTTCACTTCAACCAGCGTAAGTGTTAGAAAAGTAACCTTGGAAAAGCCTCTTAGAGATGGAAACACATCCAGAGAGGCAAAGAACCGCGAACTCCCTCAGACTCCCCACAGCAATGGAGAAGCCATCGCTCTATGAAGGTCGTCATGAGACTATTTTACTGACAGCTGTCTCAGGTTATACACCACGGTTCCTTGTTGTCCAGAATGCTATAGCAAAGCACACATCACTTAGTATTCACGAGGAGAGAATCAGAGGCTGGAGTTCTAGAATCCCATAGAAGTGCATCCATAAGTACCCAACCTCTGGACACTGCACTCCTGATTCGTCTCAATATTTTTACCCTGGCTAGGAAACTGATGCCTTTATTAGTTTTTTTAAGGAAGAGAAGGGAAAACTACTAAAATAACTCAGTATTCTAGTTCTGCCTTCTCAGTCACATGGTTGTCTGGCTGCTCTATGGCTGGAAATGCCATGTCCATTAGGGGTCTGTGAGGCTCCTCGGAACCATGCAGGGCAGACCTGTCCTAGTCACGGTCCTCTAGATGAACAGAACTGATCAAATATAGATGGGATTTATTAGAGTGGATTGCAGCAGTGAT